>NC_082664.1:80425298-81027798 GCF_025265405.1 Mesoplodon densirostris | reverse complement strand
AGATTAAATGAAGTCAAGACTTCATTTATCACTTGACCTCCGTTAAGTCCATACTCTGACCACTGGGCCATAATAGTGCTTTGTCTCCTAAGGACTATCATTATCTCAAATTCACTATCTAAAAACCCCCAGAAGGACTGGGGATTTCCCTTCCCCAGTAAAAATCATCCTGGTAAATGACCATAGGTTAATCTGGAAAAGCCATGGATGCAATTTGTGGCCATATTTCAGGCTACATTCTTCCTCAAAGAGACCTGGCCTGCTCCTTAATTAAAGGACTTCAGATCTGTGAATTGGGAACTGGGCATGAGGCTAATTCTCACTGACAACTTAAATTGGTTTTTATTTTATATAAGTCAAGAAACACCTTACAAGATTGCCCATATATTTAATTGCCAGTGACCTTGTGATCAATTAGTCACTGGCACACGTCCATGTTGGTCAAAATACTCTGATTACCACTCTGTAAACTGTGTCTAATAAGATATTATTAATAAAATATATTATTCTCAATAATAACATATTATTATTAATAAGGATATTGGGATAATTGTGCCCACCTTGTCTCTGACAGTTAAAAGCAGCCACTTGGCCCTGCTACTCAGGGAGTTCATTTTCATGGCAACATTCTCATGTCCATCCTCAGCGGTTAGGGATGCCACCACAGAGGTTTTCAAGGGTGCTCTCTTCCTTAACCCATTTCATTTTAGTATGTTTTGAATGAAGGAGGTGTCCTCCAGGATGTTCTGGAGTAAGGAAGGTGAGAGGGTGTGGAGCAAATTGCACATTTTAAATCTGTTCTAACATTCTTATTTCTCTAAGCCATCAAGCTTCCTTTTCTACATTATGTCAAGGTAGTTCTGTAATCTTAAACTCATTAACTACAGGAAACTGTTGAGTCCAGGCTTTCATTTACCAGCCAACTGTTTGACTCACTCCCAATTTTTCTACCTAAAATACTAAAATCTCATATTCTAGTAGAGGCCACATACATACATTTAGCATATTCCAATGGTTCTCAAATTTTAGCATGTACCAGATCACCTGGACAATTTGTTAAAACAGATTTCTAGGCCCCATGACCTAGAATTTCTGATTCATTAGATCTAGGATGGAATCTAGGAAATCTGCATTCCTAACAAGTTCTCAGGTGATGCTGATGCTGGCTGGTCCAATGACCACATTTTGAGAATCATTGGCCAATTAAATCTTACAATTCATTCACCTTGACCTAATCTCTTTAGCATTCAATCTAATTCATGCTTGCCAGATTCTTGTTTATATAAATTGGCAAGATGATCACCCAGAGCAGACCTTGCAATTTTCTCTCAGGATTATGCTGGGTCTCATGCTTATGTTGGGATTTAATTCTCATTATGGTCCTGGAGGCAATAAGGCATGGTGATTGGGGCAGGAGTGTCTTGAGGAGAACAGGTAGCCCCTTGAGAGGCAACTGCCCCAAGCGAAGTTATTGAAAAGTTCTTCTGGAAGGAAAGACTGGTTTCATTGGACAGTGGGAGAAAGCATCTTCCATTGTAAATGCAGCTTCAAAGGAATTTGAGTTTCTAAGTTCTCAGCCTCATCTATGCCTGCCCAAATGTCCCTATTTCAAATAATAGTTTTCACTTCTTCCCAACAAGTGCCCCTACCTTAGATAAGAAACATGAATTCTTAATGTGGATTCTAGGTTAGGAAACCTTACTTAAAGCTTCCATAGAAACTTTCTGATATTCTCTTCATGTCTTTGGTTTAAGAGTTCAAGCTCTAAGCTTATTTTTTTCTTTTTTATAAGCTTTACAACACAGAGATAATCAGCCCATCCCACAGTCTCTTAATCATCATTGTTGCCATAGTGATCAAATGTCACAACCACATGATCTCCTAATGCCTTGCCCCAGCTGACACTCCACCAAATATCAATACTTCAGTGATAATTTGAGTAATTGCGTGTAACTGCATGCCATGAATTACATTTTCTGACTCACCTTCTTCACTTAATTATCTACTCAATAAACTTGTTCAAATTGAGTCACCTCAATTTTGCATACCAATACGATCTCTTTCACAATTCCTTCCCCAGTTACTTTACTTTTTAGTATTCTTCATAGGAGTTCAAAATGTGGTTTAAAAGTATTCAATATCAATAGCTAAAACCCTCTCATGACAATATTCAATGACAAGACAACTTATTGAAGTAAACTAATTTCCTAAAAAAGCCAAGAAATGCAGCCTGATCTTAGCATCCAGATTAATTACTTTGCTTTTAATGTCTATGTTCTTCATTCTTTCATCCATTAAATATCTTTCAGTATTCCCTATGCACCAGGCAAACAAACAGGAATTGGGAATATAGCAATAAGGAGGTGTACAGGTTCTTCTGTTTGCCCTTCCAAGACCAGCCCTTCATCCTACTCTGCCTTCTCTGCCAACCCCAAAGGGCTGATCTCTGTGAACTGTATCCACATGCTTCCATATCCTCTTCCTGTGAAATTCAGCCAGTGGGAGGCACTGGTAGGAGATGGCAAGCAGATGCAGAAAGAGATCAGTGATTTCTCTTTCTTGGTGCACTATTATGGTAATGACCAGATTCCTCTATCACTACAGCTCCTATTGAGTGACTGACCCCTCTTCCATCACTCCAGTATCTAAAAAGATCCAATGACACCATTTTCTTCCTTTGCCTCTTTCGAGTTTGCTGCTCATGCAAATTGGCAGGATTATCTCCTCCCTGAGATAACTTGGTGGACTTCGAATTTCAGTGACCTCTAAAATCTCAGTAGTTTGCAACAACAAAAGTTTACTTCTTAATCATTCTAAGTATCCATCCCAAGACAGCCAGGGCCTTTGTTTTAGGACTTAAGCTAGTAGAGCAATGAGCAATCTGATTACCAGTCCCTTGGCAGAAGAAAAAGAGAACCAGTGAACGATGTACTGGTTCTTAAAACTTCTTGCCAGAGGAGACTTCTGTCACCTCTGCTCATTTAATTGGTCGAAACAAACCACATGATCTTTGGGTTCATGCTGAGAGATTAATGGTCTCTCAGCAAGGGACTTCAAAGGGAAGAAAAACAGAATATTTGGTGAACAGTAATAAAAGCTACTACATTTACCAGATGGGATCTTGCCAATGGATGGGAAATCATCCATTGATAATTGAAAAGTCTTGATAAGTCTTAGGAAGCAAAAGTCTTTTCCATAAGATACAAAGTTAATGTTGAGTTTTTAACTAGGACTGATATGGGCAAAATGTTTCCAGCCATCCACACATCAGTGTTCTGCACTAATAGCATTAGAATATTTCAACTGATTGGACAACAATTATTGTGCATTTCGAAAGAAAGCAGAATTAAGGGTGTATAAATTTCCTTTTGCCTAAGAGAGAAAAAGGAGTCAGTGATGAAGAAAAACAAAGAAAATCCTATAAACAAATCAGGTAGGTTAATTATTTGTTCTTTATAGATTTATATCTCTACCATTTATTTATTTATTTATTTATTTATTTATTTATTTATTTATTATTATTTTGCCGTACGCAGGCCTCTCACTGTTGTGGCCTCTCCCGTTGCAGAGCACAGGCTCCAGACGCGCAGGCTCAGCGGCCATGGCTCATGGGTCCAGCCGCTCCACGGCATGTGGGATCTTCCCGGGCCGGGGCACAAACCCGTGTCCCCTGCATTGGCACGCGGTCTGTCAACCACTGCGCCACCAGGGAAGCCCTACGTTTTATTTTTTTAAAAAATTGGAGGAGATTTTAGAGAACGATTCTTCCTCATTCTTTTTATTTTCAATATTTTAAAATATCAAATGCAATTAATATCCACGGTACTTTTTAAAAGAATTTCTTATCGATAAAAAGTATTCATTTTCCCAAGTCAGAACACAAAATTACATCCCCTCAAAATAACAATTATGTTAAAATTATGTTTGTATATATGTACAAACAAAATTAAATGTGGAAAATTAAAATTAATATTGGTAAGGAGATACAGAATTTTTTTGTTTAATATCTAGAATTATAATACCAATTGTGTGATGAATAATTTAAAGTGTTCATTGCTTATTATTTATCATCAAAATCTCCCATTATTTTTATTACATTAATGCTTACATAGTATATTTTGCTTGCTTAAAAATCCTACCTATTTCATTTCTATCATGTTTTTTACTGTAGATAAATTAAATCATGTCAACTATATGCTCTCCTTCCTCACAGCCGAATAGTTCTCAGATATCACTTATTCTCCAAGCATGTGCACATGCTCAGATACAGCGATGAGAAATGAAAAACAATATTAGAATTATGTACACACATAATCCAAAATACACATTGCTAAACACAATAAAAATTCAATCTATTGAGTTCTACAAAAAGAGCAAAGCCAATGTACAGAAATCTATGAAATGAAAGCTCAAAGAGAAAATGACCATAATTAAAATGTTGTTTGATCAAATTCTAACATATTACTATAATTACAATGAAAATTTACCAAGTGTAAATTCTCTTTTTATGACTGTTTTTTTCAGTTTTTCTTGCAAATTGCTCTACTTCAGAGAAATATAGGTTTTCCATTTAAACAAACACATTTATTCAACTATTCCTATTGCCATTGAGTCACTGTTTAGAATTTAGTTTGCTGGACTATTTAATTCATCTAATTACTCAGAAATACATAGCTGGACAGAGAAGTTTATTCATAAGCTTTTACCAGAGCCATGAGATATTGCTATGAATGAGTACAGACTATATATGTTCCATGATGAAAGAGAAGTGAGAGATGGGCATGATGTTTATGATGCGCCCAATATTTTCAAAGCTGTAGTCGACCAGTTTCAAATGATTGATTTAGAGTTTAGGGCATTTATATGTTTAGACAATAATTTAGAAGAATGAAAATAGGTGTAACATTGAGCCTGATGTCATCACATTTTAAGCTCATTTTACAACAAAGTTCTTGATGAAGAGAATCAGTGGTTGAATACGTATTCTCTACATTTCTTGAGAAATGTTCTTTTCCAATGAGATTAGAAGGAAGACTTTTTTCTTTTTTTAATGGATTATTATTAAGCTCTAGAAATTCAGAATGTGTGAGAGTATATGCTATTACTTTTGCAAAACTGCAGAGGTGACAGTTTTATGATTCTGAAACTTATAATCTGGCTTGAACGTGAGGAAACCTGGGTTCTAGTCCCAGCTCTGTCACTAGCACACTTTGTAGGCAAACACTAATTACCTGATATATCTATGTTTCTGTTCTTTCATTAATAAAGTGAAAAGACAATATTTTCTTCCTATTTCAAGGGGGATATTATTAGGACATATGAAACAGAACTTGTTAAAATACTTGGCACTCGTCAAATGAAAGATGATCCACAAATCCCCATTATAGTTATACAACACTATATATTCCACCAGACCAGAAACATTTTCATAAATAAGAACAATGTATAAAATTATAAAGAAGGAATCTGGAAAGAAACTTTTTAAATATGGAATATTAGAAATATCAATTTGTCACTAAATAACTCTAAGTTTCTTCTACGATGCAAGTTTACAGACAAAACGTCTTGCAATGGAGACTGAAATTGGATGCACATATTAGTCTTATTGGCAGTATATTGAATCAGTAGCAATGAACTTCAAAAAGAATTTCATCATCCATCTCCAACTTACTGGGACATCTTGAGAGTGTAATCTATGACTTGATTACAGTTTGGGGAAGGATAAGGGAGAAGGAGAAGTTAAGAATTACCTTGGAGACTAAGTTGGTGGAAGCTTATGTCTTCAAAAAACGATAAATTGGTAGAAGTGTGAGTTGGTGTAATGGTGTAGGAGTGTGACATGTTAAAATATTGACCTTAGTTTTGAATGTGCTGGAGATGCAGGTGTCCAGCATTCTTTAAATTAGTTACATTCCAATCTTATTTTAGAGGGGCTTCACCTAGCCACATTAGCTAGAATTTGGATACCCTGGTTTTTTTTGATGGAGACCTTAAAAAAAGAATACTTTATTCTTGGTGGGAGGGAGACGCAAGAGGGAGGGGATATAGGGACATATGTATACGTATAACTGATTCACTTTGTGATTCAGCAGAAACTAACACAACATTGTAAAGCAATTATACCCCAATAAAGATGTTAAAAAATAAACTTTATTCTTTACTATGCAGTTGAAAAAAAGAATGAGATAGATCTATATATAACAGTACAAGATAATGTCCTAGATATATTTGGAAAAACAAAGTACACAACAGTGAATATAGTATGCTCCCTTGGGTGAAAAATAAAAGTGATATATGCTTATATATTCATAAAGTCATTCTGGAAAGATACAGAACAGTGGATAATGTGTTGCTTCACAGGAATGATCTGGAGGACTGGGGGTCTGAAGAAGGAGAGAGACTAATTTTATTCCTTGCTCTGAAATCTACATCGTCTGATATGTATATAGTCACCCCAGCTTTTTTTTGAATAGCGTTTGCATAGTACATATTTATATTTCTCACTCTTTTACTTTTACCCTGTCTGTGTCTTCATATTTAAAGTGAATTTCTTGCAAACATGATATATTTGGGTCTTGCTTCCTTGTCTAATCTTTCAACCTTCATTTTAAGTATTTAAACATTGATATTTAATGTGATTATTGATATTATTGGATTTAAACCTACCATCTTGATATTTGTTTTCTGTCTCATTTTCCCCCCCTTTCCTCTCTTTTTTTGCCTTCTTTTGGACTAATACAGTATTTTTATACGATTCCATCTTGACTCCTTTTTGGCTTTTTTGCTATAAATCTTTGCTTCATAATCTTTTAGTGTTTGCTTCAGGGTTTACATGTGACAGATACTGTGACCACTGTGTGTGTGTATGTATATGTATAAAATCCTAACCTCATAAGGTAAACTTGATTATCCCTATTTCACAGATGAAGGAAAAACATATTGCTGAAATTACAAATGAATGCCTCAGAACCAGAATTCAAACCCAGGTTTTCCTGACTCCAAAACATACATTGTAATATCAGGAAAATTTTATAATAACTTTCAACCTTGATATAATCAGAAGTCTATAAAAAAGACATAGGCTAAAAACTGAATTGTTATTACATTTTTAATTATTGAATATATACGTGAAGATTGCAAAGAGATATAGGGTCTAAACATAATGGATTGCCAGAATTTGGAAATAAATTCAAGAATATGGTACTGTTATCTCTCTCTCTTTGAAGCTAACTATAGTAAAACAGAACAATGAAGAAACTAGCTATCTGCAGAAGTAAACCTTACCCTTAAGGCAAAGTTTTAAAATATGTCACTGATAATATTAATGTGTAGTGCAAATTTCCTTTCATATATTTATAACTGACTAGTGCTTGATTGAAATCACTATAGTATTTGAAAATGCAACTGCCACTAAAGATGGTTTTGGAGGCTTTAGCCCCCTTATAATCTCTTGTCTCCATTTTTAACTGGATAGCCACTCCTAAAACATTTTTTATATAGAGATTCTAGAACTCCTATTGTTTGGGAAAAAGAATGAAAGGAAAAGGGAAAAGGATGCCCCACCAATGAATGTAGATATTCCAGTTTCCTTCAAATTTTAATTCTTATGGTACATATACTCATACATATAATATATATATATTGAGAAGGAGACCTAATGGAATGATACCATTTATCAGATAATAAAACCTGACTCTATCCTTTCCAATAACTGTTTTGTTAATTAAGATATTAATTGCATACAATAAATATTACCAATTTTAAGTGTACAGTTTGATGACTTTTGATAATTGCATATAATTGTGTAACCACATCTTCTATCAAGATGTATTAGAACAATTCCTTCACCCTAAAAAAGTCTCCTTCAGGCCTTTTGCCCTTGATGACCTCTCCTCATTCCTGACTCCAGGCAATGCTGATACTCTTTCAATACCTGGTAGCTTTGCCTTTTCTAGCATTTCATAAAAATGGAGTTTCATGGGGCTTCCCTGGTGGCGCAGTGGTTAAGAGTCCGCCTGCCGATGCAGGGGACACGGGTTTGTGCCCCGGTCCGGGAAGATCCCACATGCCGCGGAGCAGCTGGGCCCGTGAGCCATGACCGCTGAGCCTGCGTGTCGGGAGCCTGTGCTCTGCAATGGGAGAGGCCAAAACAGTGAGAGGCCTGTGTACCGCAAAAAAAAAAAAAAAAAAATGGAGTTGCATGAAATATAGTCTTTTGTGTTTGACTTCTTTCACCTTAGCATGCTTTTAAAATTCATCCATGTTGCTGTGTGTGTTGCTGAGAAGTATTCTATGGTATGAATATACCATAATTTATTTATTCATTTGAAAATTGGGGTTGCTTTATGTTCTTAGCTATTATAAATAATGCTGCTATGAATATTCAACTACACATTTTTACATGGATATATGTGTTTATATCTCTGAAGCAAATACAAGGAGTAGAATTGCCGGATCATAAGGTAAAATGTGTTAAATTTTATAAGACGCTGCCAAACTGTTTTATAAAGAGGCTGTACCATTTTTGCATTCCTACTAACAATGCACTAGAGCTTTAGTTGCTCCATAACCTTGTCGACACTTATTACACTCAGTCTTTATTACATTAGCTATTTTAGTGGGTATGTACTAGTATCTCATTGTGGTTTTAATTTGTTAGGCAATGTTTCAATGAAAGAGCTATATTTCCAATTTGTGCTTTCCTATTGGCAAAAAACAACCGACTTACATACATTCTGGTTTATTATTGAGTCATCCATGAAGCTATGTAGCTTCTATCAGTTCCCTACAGTCTTATCCACACTGGATGAATGGTAAAGACTTTTTGAATCTATGGAGCTGAAAACTAGTTCCTATACTTTTCTTTAATTTCATCAGAGTATTGCCTAACCTGTGAGACCTAGCCTGAAGCAGTCGGGTATCCTGCCTCTCTTCCTTCCTTCCTTCCACTCTCCCAATCATCCATTCTTCCGAATATCTCTTCTATTTACAAAGATAGGTGTTAGTTTGGGAAAATTAAAATGATATAGAAAGATATATATAAGAAAGAAAAAAAATCCATTCAGTTTTACCACCCAAAGACTACCACCATCAACATGTTAATGAATTTTTTTCCAGATCTCTCTTTATGTAAAATAAAAAGACTTTGTTATTAAAATGAACTCTTTAATTTAATTTTTACAACAACTATGTGTAGTAGATCATATTTTAACCCCATCATACAGATAATAAAACTAAAGAAAAAAATGTTTCAGTACTTTGTCTCAAATTACAAAGCTTAGTAAGTAGCAGTACTGACATTCAAATTAAGGCAGTCTGAATCCAGACTGCAAGTACTTAACCATGCTTCTGTACTATCTCTCATATATGTGCCTATGTATATATGTGTGTATATTCTTTGTATGTTAATGCAATCATAGTATACCTCATGGTTATATTTACACGGTACATTTATTTAACCAATCCCTAATTATCGATATTTAGTTGTTTTCTGTTTTTCAATATTAGTAACAACATTGCAAAGAACATTCTCTGTACTATTGTCCAATTATCTACTTAAGATAATTCCTACTGATGGCAATGCTTAGTCAGAGTGTATGCACATTAAAGATTTAATATGTAGTCCCAAATTGCCCTTAAGAAAAGTTGTACTTACTTCTCCGGCAACTGAGCATGAGATTTTCCCTTTCCCTGTATTCCTGCCAGCATTGGTCTCTATCCTCACCAGTTTTGGCTCTTTTGTAATCTCTGCTAACCTGAAAGTTAAGAAATTATATCACATGTTATTTTATTTCATTTGCTTGTTATTGGAGCTAAATTATTTGTCTTTTAAAATATACAAGTAATGCATATATATTCATCAAAAATAGTCAAACAATACAGACTTATATGAAGTGAAAGTAGAAGTCCCACCTCCCATTTTTCCCATAGAAGTATCATTGTAACAGTTCAGGATATAACTTTGTAGAGCCTTTAATATTTACTTATATATTTATGCATATATATGCTTAATTTTCCTTTGATATAAATGAACACATCTTATGCAACTTGCTTTTTACACTTGAAAATATGTCCTAAATAATTTTTCATTTTTCTTTAACTGCTACATATTATTTCACTGTGTGGAGGTACCATAATTTATTTAACTAGTTCTGTTGATGAAATTTAGGTTAATTACATATATATGTATGTGAATAAATATATACTAAGTACCTACTATATACAAGGACTGTTCAATAAATGAATAATAAAATCAATTAATAAATATAATAAATAATATTATATATAAATATATAATAATTATTTTTATTTAATATATAATAATTTAAAAGTCCCTGTCCTGATGAGATTTCCATTTTGCCACAGTGGACATTCTTATATATTTTTGCACATATATAAGGGCAAAATATTTCTGTAGCCATGTAAACATTTAAAATTTTGATAAATAAACATATAATAGGCCATCAATAAATACTAGTTGAGTAAAGGAATAAGATTGTTCTCTAAAGTTAAATTAAAAAATTAATAATAAGCAGATATGTTTTATTTGCTGTGCATAGTGATTAAAACTTTTAAAATTAGTTTCCAACACCGAAAAAAGGAGTTAACTAAAATGGAGATTTCTATCATCTCTTGGAAAATTGGAAGATCTGGTAACACTGGGTTCACATTTGCACAGGGCAGCTACAGCAAAGTGATGAGTGAGTAGTGGTTTGCCACAGTCTTCACCATTCCAAATTTTCTTATACCAACCTACTGCACTCATCTATGTTATCTGACTGGCTCCCATAGCTTCTGAATTTGCCATTCTCCATTATGGAATAAAGAAAAAAGATATCTAAAAGAGACAGAATGAGTCTCAGGCCTATAATGCTTACCCATGACCTCAGGCAACATATTAATTCATGTAATACAATTTGTGTTTTTCAAACAATAGCGAACATCAATGAAACTGAAAGCTGGTTCTTTGAGAAGATAAACAAAATGGATAAATCTTTAGCCAGATACATCAAGGAAAAAAGGGAGAGGACTCAAATCAATAAAATTAGCAATGAAAAAGGAGAAGTTACAACTGACACCACATAAATACAAAGGATCATAAGAGACTACTACAAGCAACTATATGCCAATAAAATGCACAATCTGGAAGAAATGGACAAATTCTTAGAAAGGTACAACCTTCTAAGACCGAACCAGGAAGAAATAGAAAATATGAACAGATCAATCACAAGTAATGAAATCGAAACTGTGATTAAAAATTTTCCAACAAAGAAAAGTCCAGGACCAGATGGCTTCACAGGTGAATTCTATCAAACATTTAGAGAAAACCTAACACCTATCCTTCTCAAACTCTTCCAAAAAATTGCAGAGGGAGGAACACTCCCAAGCTCATTCTACGAGGCCACCATCACCCTGATACCAAAACCAGACAAAGATATCACAGAAAAATAAAATGACAGGCCGATATCACTGATGAACATAGACGCTAAAATCCTCAACAAAATACTAGCAAACAGAATCCAACAACAGATTAACAAGATCATACACCACGATCAAGTGGGATTTATCTCAGGAATGCAAGGATTTTTCCATATCCGCAAATCAATCAATGTGATACACCATATTAACAAACTGAAGAATAAAAACCATCTGATCTTCTCAATAAATGCAGAAAGAGCTTTTGACAAAACTCAACACCCATTTATATAAAAACTCTCCGGAAAGTGGACATAGAGGAAACCTAGCTCAACATAATAAAGGCCATATATGAGAAACCAACAGCCAACATCATTCTCCATGGTGAAAAACTGAAAGCATTTCCTCTAAGAACAGGAAAGAGACAAGGATGTCCACTCTCGCCACTATTATTCAACATAGTTTTGGAAGCCCTAGCCACGGTGATCAGAGAAGAAAAATAAATAAAAGGAATCCAAATTGGAAAAGAAGTAGTAAAACTGTCACTGTTTGCAGATGACATGATACTATACATAGAAAATCCTAAACGTGCCACCAGAAAACTACTAGAGCTCATCAATGAATCTGGCAAAGTTGCAGGATACAAAATTAATTCACAGAAATCTCTTGCATTCCTATACACTAACAATGAAAATCAGAAAGAGAAATTAAGGAAACAATCCCATTTACCATTGCAACAAAAAGAATAAAATATCTAGGAATAAACCTACCTAAAGAAGCAAAAGACCTGTACTCAGAAAACTATAAGATACTGATGAAAGAAATCAAAGATGACACAAACAGATGGAGAGATATACCATGTTCTTGGATTGGAAGAATTGATATCGTGAAAATGACTATACTACCCAAAGCAATCTACACATTCAATGCAATCCTTATCAAATTACAATGGCATTTTTCACAGAATCAGAACAAAAAACTTACAATTTGTATGGAAACACAAAAGACCCTGAATAGCCAAAGCAATCTTGAGAAAGAAAAACGGAGATGGGGGAACCAGGCTCCCTGACCTCAGACTATACTACAAAGCTACAGTAATCAAGATAGTATGGCACTGGCACAAAAACAGAAATATACATCAATGGAACAAGATAGAAAGCCAAGAGAAAAACCCATGCATCTATGGTCACCTAATCTATGACAAAGGAGGCAAGAATATACAATGGAGAAAAGACAGTCTCTTCAATAAGTGGGAAAACTGGACAGCTACATGTGAAATAATGAAATTAGAACACTCCCTAACATCATATACAAAAGTAAACTCAAAATGGATTAGAGACCTAAATGTAAGACCAGACACTATAAAACTCTTAGAGGAAAACATAGGAAGAACACTCTTTGACATAAATCACAGCAAGATCTTTTCTGACCCACCTCCTAGAGTAATGAAATAAAAACAAAAATAAACAAATGGGACCTAATTAAACTTAAAAACTTTTGCAAAGCAAAGGAAACCATAAACAAGATGAAAAGACAGCCCTCAGAATGGGAGAAAATATTTGCAAATGAAGCAACTGACAAGGGATTAGTCTCCAAAATATACAAACAGCTCATGCAGCTCAATATCAAAAAAACAAACAACCCAATCAAAAAATGGGCAGAAGACCTAAATAGACATTTCTCCAAAGAAGACATACAGATGGCCAACGAACACATGAAAAGATGCTCAACATCACTAATTATTTGAGAAAGGCAAATCAAAACTACAATGAGGTATCACCTCACACTGGTCAGAATGGCCATCATCAAAAAAATCTACAAACAATAAATGCTGGAGAGGGTGTGGAGAAAAGGGAACCCTCTTGCACTGTTGGCGGAAATGTAAATTGATACAGTCACTGTGGAGAACAGTATGGAGGGTCCTTAAAAAACTAAAAATAGAACTATCATATGATCCAGCAATCCCACTCTTGGGCATATACCCAGACAAAACCACAATACAAAAAGATACATGCACCTCAATGTTCACTGCAGCACTATTTACAATAGCCAGGACATGGAAGCAACCTAAGTGTCCATCAACAGAGGAATGGATGAAGAAGATGTAGTACATATATGCAATGGAATATTACTCAGCCATAAAAAGGAACAAAATTGTGCCATTTGCAGAGATGTGGATGGACCTAGAGACTGTCATACAGAGTGAAGTAAGTCAGAAAGAGAAAAACAAATATCATATATTAATGCATATATATGGAATCTAGAAAAATGGTATAGATGAACTTATTTGCAAAGCAGAAATAGAGACACAGATATAGAGAACAAATGTATGAATACCAAGGGGGGAAGGGAGGAGGTGGGATGGATTGGGAGATTGGGATTGACATATATACATTATGTATAAAATAGATAACTAATGAGAACTGACTGTATAGCACAGGGAACTCTACTCAATGCTCTGTAGTAACCGAAATGGGGAGGAAATCCAAAAAAGAGGGGATATATGTATGCATAAGGCTGATTCACTTTCCTGTACGGCAGAAACTAACACAACATTGTAAAGCAACTACACTCCAATTAAAAAAAAATGTGTCTTTCAGAAAAAGTATTGGTCAGCTTGGAAGCATAGAAAATGGAAATTCAGGAAGTGAATGATGGTAATGTCCTTCCAAACATATTTTGGAAATAGGATATATTTGCCAAAATAACAAGCTGGCCTTTTCAGTTGCAGATATAGTACAGTGGTTAAGAGCTAGGCTGCCTGGGTTTGAATCTTGATTTTGCCACTTATTAGCTCTAGGATTCAAGGCAGTGCTGCAGACTGAATGTTTGTGTTACTCCAAAATTCATATGTTAAAGCTCTAATCCCCAATATGATGGTGTTTGGAGGTGGGGCCTTTTGGAGGTAATTAAGTCATGACATTGGACCCTCGTGAATGGGATTGGTACTCTTATAAGAAAAGGCTCTCTCCACCACGTGAAGGTACATCCATCCACAGACCAGGAAGAGAGCTCTCATCAGAACCAGACCATGTTGACACTCTGATCTCAGACTTCCCAGCCTCCAGAACTGTAAGAAAGTCTGTTATTTAAGCCATCCACACTATGGTATTTTGTTAAAGCAGTCCAAACTGACTAAAACAGGCAGCTTATTTAACTTCTTTGTGCTCAGTTTTCTCATCTGCAAATGGGAATAACAATGTATCCTACTTCATATATTTGCTGCGATAGTTACGTCACTACACCTAAAACACTTAGGAGAGTGCCTGGCCCATATAAGTTGTCATTATTAATATAAATGCATTAGACACTCATGTAACGATGCCCTTAAATCTTCCAAATAATCACTTAATTCCTTTTTTTCTAAATCCTCACCAGGAAATCTTCCAATGATTCCCTGCATGGCATGACTTCAGAGAGATGCACTGGCTTGAGTTGTATTGATAAATCCTCTCAAGATCTCTGAGGAGTATCTACCTATAGGGTTTTTGATTTGATCATCTGAATCTTTATCCATCAGTACATCATTGAGATGTGTTGCCAAGGAAGCAGAATTCAGTGACAGCTTGCAACTTTTTATTACCAGCAACAGTATTTGGCTATGAAGAGTCTCCCCTAAGAAAACTGGCAAGGAACTGAGATTTTTTGAGGCTGAGTTTCCATTCACCTATTTTGTTGGCTTTATAAACTAATACATAGTCATTTATAACAGTTTGAGATTGTAGGAATTGAGCTCACAATGCCTTTGAAAGGCGAATCTTGGGCAAGTCATTTCAATATATTATAAAAAGAATTACTTTAGACTATGCTGATATAAAATCTGTTATCTTGTTGACATTGATTGGGTTGCAGCTACCTTTACACTATCCATGTAGAACGCTATGCATATAGGGGTCCTGCTAAGCCAACTTTTCTTGAAGTTTGGGCAAATTACTTATCGACAAATGGATTGACTACTTAAAAATGAGTTCTCCTTATTAACTTGTGAGTCTTTTTAAAAATACGTTGTGAAGTTTCAATATTAGTATGTTACTATGTTCAGGATTAGTATATTTGTTTCAAAGTAAATTAAAGCATTTCCTTAAAAAAACTGGTGTTGAAATTCCTCATTTTGGCTTTCCATGACACTGGATAATCTGGCATCATTTTATCCATCCAAATTATTTTTCCTTCTCTCTTATATACTCTTACAACTTATCAGGCAGGTTTGCCCACTACTGCTGAACACACCATACTCATTCCTGTAGGGGAGGAAAAATTCTCTTCTACCCTCTTAGGTTCTCTGGCTAAGAATTAAACTCGCCTATGGCAGATTAACTGGCAAAAAAAACATACAAGTTTTACTAAAATTTCTTACATGGACATGGGAGCCTTCACAACAGAATGAAGATCCTCCCCACCAGCCCCCAAAAGATGGCAGAACCTACATGCTTTTATAGTAGGTTGAACGAAGAGAGGTAATTGTAGAAAAGTAACTAAACTATATGGAGAGGCAAAAGGAAGATAAGAATCCATATTTTTAACAAGTTCTGTTTGCACAGATTTCTTTTGGCCTTGATTCCCCATTTCCCATCTCTGGCAACGAGAATATCTTTTTTTCTCCTAAGTACAGAGAAAGCACCTTTTACATTGGGCTTTTATCTCCTGCTTTCAGAAATAAAAAGGAGTTCAGAATGCCCTTATTGCACCTGCTATTTCTCAAGTGCCCTTAACTTAATCAATATGCCAAAGTGGCACTTTTGAGGTGACATGCTCTGAATTCCTTTATCTGTCTTTGTTTGTAAGGTCTACCTATTCCTCCTGTTCATTTTGGCCCATCATTCAAGTCCTGTTTTTTTTCTAGAATTTATCCTGTGGATTCAACTCATGGGACTCTTGCCATATGCATTACATAACTTGTTACTTTCAAAATATGCCCTCTTGTATTGTGAATATTTGTTTCATGCAGTTGTCTTATCTCCCCAACTAGACTGCAAGCTCTTTAAATATTTGACTCATTTCGTAAATATCCACAATCACAGAACTTTAAAACTGCATTTAGATGCTGAAATGTGTATGCAGACTGTCACTGCTCTAGTCACCCATACTAAGAATAGCAGAGTTAATGAGAACATTATAGTATAATAAAACTGAATGCTTACTGGGTACGAGTCCCTTACATATATTTATTTATTTAATTCATTATGGTGACATCATCCTTCATGGTTTTCTTCCTCTCACATCCAATGTTTAGTCTATGTGACTCTATTGGCTCTACCTTCAAAATAGATCTGGTACATTCCCACTTCTCACCAAAGTCACCAGTACCATCCTGATTCCAGGCTCCATCACTTCTCTCCTGGATTATTGTAAAAGCCTCCTAATAGGTGTATTCGCAACACAGCCCAGTGTCATTCTTTCAAAGTTTTAAGTCATACGTCTGTTCAAAATCCCGCAACGGTCATTCACTTCAAAGGAAAAGATGAAGTCCCTAGCAGCCTACAAGAACCTATGTCACTGGCAAAGCCCACTGGGGTTTCACGGAAAAATAAGATGGAATCTAGGTGTTAAGGTCTAACTTCTTTTGTGCTTAGTCTAGTTTCACTTGGCTATAGGGGGTTGTGTGCAGAGGCCTTGCACCTAACACGTGGAATTAGAGTTCCCAGCACAAAACTGCTGCACCCGACACCCTAAATTGCCTGGGTTATGGGCAAAAGCCCTAGCGCACAACACCTCAATTCAAGATGGGGACAACATACCCTGTGCAGAAACGCTGCACCCAGCACTTAAGTCTAAAGTGCCCCCAGGAACACAACTGTGCCCCACCCTATTGACAAGAACCTCATAAAGCTGCCCTGCCCATGGCCTGTTGGGGAGAGCTTGTCTCCTAGAGCGAGAACTCACACCTCTCCAGTCTTTGACCAAAGAATAAAGCTTTGCTTTGCTTCTGAACGAACCAGGCAGGAGGACCCTTGTTGGAGCCCAACTTGAAAGGGTTGGTAATAATAAGACAGGCTGGGACCTGGGACGTGGTACACTTTGCTGCAGTACTTTCACATGGACAAACGGCTCCTTGAGCAACAAAATACAAAGAAACTATAAGGGACTAAAAATAACTGTGTGAATGCTCAGTTGGGACAAATTATACAAAACAAGATACAAAAAGACCAAAAAAAGAGCTGAGAGCAAAAACAGGGTGTCAGGAGCAAAAGCAGGGTGCTGTGCATGCCTCCTGCACGTAACACCACCAAAGGGGCGGGCAAACCACCTAAGCTACCACTCCCAGCCAACCCCTGGACACCCCCCTACCCTCACCCCATATAAGGAACCAGCTGCCCCCCGACCCCCCCGGGGAGCAAGCAAGGGAAACTGTTACTTGTTATCAAGGGAAACTATTACTTGTTTTTGCTCCTCACTGCTTGCCTGAATTTCTTGTCTGGCCTCTTGTCACCTTCTATTGATTGGGCAAGGTCAAGAACCATGGTTGGTATCAATAACACCTATATGATCTCCCTCCCTGCATCACTGGAACCTCATCTCCCACTACTCCGAGGCTTCAGCCACACTGGCCAGCCTTGTTTTTCCACAAACACATAATGCATCTAGGGTCTCGGCTCTGGTTTTTTTCTTCTGCCTAGAGCAGCGGTCCCCAACCTTTTTGGCACCAGGGACTGGTTTTTGTGGAAGACAATTTTTCCACGGATTGGGGGTGGGGGAATGGCTCAGGAGGTAATGCGAGCAACAGGGGAGTGGCAGATGGAGTTTTGCTCTGTTGGCTGGCTCTCCCACCCACCGCTCACCTCTCGCTGTACAGCCCAGTTCCCAACAGGCCGACAACCTCCTTCCTGATTCCTCTCAAGCTCTATTTTTTTTCACAGCACTTAACATGTTTCAACCTGCTATGTAACCTTTTGGCAGTATACTGTCTGCTTTCCCCACCCCCATGTAAACTCCAGGAGGGAGGTGATTGGTGGGGTTTTTTGGTTTGTTTTTGCCGCTCTATCCTTGCAAAGCACACCCGGCAATCTCCCACGGGAGGAGATTGTTTTATTTACGGATGTATCCCAAGAGCCTAAAACAGCGCCAGGTAAATAAAAGGCACTCAATAAATACTTGGTGAATAAATTTAGAAATTAGATTTTCTTTCTGCAAGGACATGAGCCTTAATCAGCTTCTAAGCTTCTTGATTACACAAAGGGCCCAAACCACAGCGAGCCTAGCGGTCCTGGGAGTGGCCCCAGAGGTAAGTTGGAAGCGCTGAGGAGACAAAAGCTAAAAAACTAAAGGGTGCAGCTCTTTCTGGGGAAGGGGTGGGTGGGTGGCTGAGGAAGTAAAGACCAACTTGCTTTCCCTTTGCATGTCCACAAGTGTTTCAAAGGGCGGCATAAAGAACTTTGAACATTCTCCTACCCAAACAAATCCAGGGCTCCGAGCGCGAGCGCGGCGACGCGGGCCCTGCCCTTCCCCAGTCAGCTTCAGTGCCCTCACTTAGGTGGTTAGGCAGCGCCTAAACAGCGTTCTTTTCCGGGCCGGGACATCCCTGCCTCAGGGACTAGGCACCAACGTGGCGCGTACTCCGCGTCCAGGTGCCCCGTGGGCGGCCGCAGGGGCCGCAGCACCGGTCGCCTGACAGGCGGCGGAACGAACACCCGGGCGAGGACCTGCGCACGTCACGGAGGCGGCGGCCCGCGAGCGCCGCACGCATGCGCACTGCGCCCAGCATGAGGGTCGCGGCTCTGATCAGGTAACCGCCCCGGTGCCGCCTTCCTCCTCCCTGCCTGCCTCCAGTCTCTTTCTTCTGAGCGGCGGGAGCTGCCGCCGCCGCCGAACTGACGGTGTCCCTGCAGGAGCCGCGTGTCGGGGGCTCGGCGGCTCCTCCCGGTAGCAGGAAGAGGCGGAGCCTTCGGGCTACTGCCCGGCCCTGCTGGTCCCCGGTCCCGGGCTGGCGCTCCTCCTTTCTGTTCGTCGCCGCCTCCTTGGTCTTCTGGGCCCCAAACTTGGGTTCAGATTCGTTTCACTTTAAAACTACTGATGTCTGGGTCTCACCGCCCGAGAGCTGGTTAAATTACTCCAACCCGACTCGGGGTCGGATTCTCAAAAACTGTAATGGGCTGTGAAGTTTGAGGGGCACTGCTTGACGCCACTTACTGAGTCTCTCCCACCCTTTTCTCTCTTTCTTCATCCTCTTTTATAGTTCCCTTCAGTCTTTCTGCCGGTCCTCCGGCCCTGCCTGGTTCCCTAGGTTGTTACCAGCCCCGCCCCCTCCCGCAAAAGACCACCTCTCCCTCGCCTGCCGTCCCATTAGTGACTGGACTGTTTATGGCATAGATGTGTTTTACTTTGGTGCTCAAGGATAGAGATGGAATTATCCTGTTTTATCTTAGATCCAGTTGCCATTGCTTTGCACACTCATGATTGCCATTAGAAAAGTGACCTTACGGTAACATACTCCATATTCCAAAAGGAGTTTGAAATCTAGTAACCCATCATGTTTTTAGGTGTCTAAATTAAGTCCTATGACGACCAAAGATTGGTGAGCTTAAATGTCTCCATACTCAATCTGTAAACTGAAGCAAAAGGGAAAAAAACAACAAAATGCAAAAGGGAATTCAGACTACTTGAACATTTGTTTGATGAGTTTTGGATCTGTATAGAGTGAGATGAATAGAGGGCAACCATGCGAAGCCCATTGAAGATTTCATGAAAGTTTTTGTTTAGTGACCTACGAAATTAACACTGGCTGACAATAGTGTGACCTATTAAGGACTCGATATAACATCTTTTACTTCAATGCCATTGTTAGGATACTGGACTATAATGCTAAAATAATTTTTTTTCCAATGAATTTCTTCTGTAAACAATGTGATTAAGCTTCCAACATTATGGACTTCATTTGATCTAGATAAGTAAGAACAAAAAGCAGTCCAGGAAATGAGTAATTCATATCCACATGCAGTTTACCAAAAGTTTAACCATTAAAGTTAGACACTTAACTAAAGTCTCAGAAATGTTGAAGGGAAGGAGAGAAGAAGATTGGTATAATCCATTACACTAGATATTCTGTAATGTGCATATGTTACTTTTATAATAAAACAAATTACTTTTAAAAAAAGGCAATGTTGGAAAATTGTTGCTAAAATGTAAGATCTGTATAAATGTTGGAAGACATAAGTAGGAGTACAGAACATAATATGTACATACAAATATGAATGCATACATAATACATATATACATTTGTATGCATATACACTTGAATGTATTTGGATTTAAACTTAATACAGTGAATCTGCTTGCAATAAGCAGTGTGTGCACTGAGAGATGGGATATGTGTGTGTGTTCTAGGGAATAAGTGAAACCAAGATTCTTACATTATCTTTAGACCATGAAGAGCATATTTTCCTAATACACAGAAGATTGCATCATTGAATTTTACAGTTGAATGACACCTTGAGGATTAGTTAGACCATTCTCTAATTTTATAATGAATCATGTGAACCCAAGCACATTGAGTAACTTAGTTTGGTATTCCAGAATTGGGAACTGAAATTCTGATCTTGTGAAGGATGTCTCCCCTAACATATGCTGATGTACTTTGTGATGTTCTAAGAAGTGAGTAAGGTACTCAGCATTTTCTAAACTTAATATGACCTTGAAAACCTTTTGTTCTTAGAGTATTTGTTGGACACTAGTGTTCCACAGAACACAATTTGGGAAATACTATTTTAAAATCATATTTGAAATCTTAGCATATTTTAAAATAAAAGGACAAGTTCTGATTGTGGATGTATACCCTTTAATCTTTAATATTCTAAATATTCTAAAGAATTAGATCGTCTTGTCCTGGGGAAATAAAACAGTGAGGTTCAGTAGGAGAAGTTGTGAAAGAGGTACTTGGGGGAAACATCAGAAGCTGAGGAGAGAGAGCATGATGTGTAACTTCACTTTGCCCCTTTCAATCTCCCTCCCCTTGAGAAGTTCTGGAATGACAGTTGTTACTGATCAGAATATGGTAGAGGCTGACAAATGCTGGGAACTAAAATAAAAGGCAAAAGGGCCAACTTCTAGGATAATCAGTCTCTTGGTTTCTTTGCTTATAAATAGGTCTAAACATTGTCTGGGGGTACATTTGCAGATTTTAGCAAAGATTAGAATGAAGGGAAACAGGAATAAAACAAAGGAAGAGAGACAAAGATAAAAGAAAGGAAGAAACATGCAAGAGAGTACTAAACTGAAATAGTATAGAGGTTGCCATTCAACCTTGTTATAGATGAATGACTATTGGTCTTGAATAAGTGATTTGCTAGGTAGGTAGAATTGGTACCAGAATTTAGAATTTCCTGTCAATCTGTTTATTAGATTTATGGCTCAGGCCTTGTCCTGCCATCATATGTAGTGATGGCTGAAAGATGAAGTACTGATAGTACTGATGTTTAACTTTATCAGTGTAATTCAGCATTTTGCTTTCAACCTCTACAGAATTTGAACCCACCAAGTACATCAAACTTTGTCATTTGATTGGATCTCAGATCTTTAATTTGATCCTTTAATTGGTGATGGTGACCGTTGTTAGAGTTCTTAAAGTGGAACAGAACAGATGTTTTTTTTCTGCTTTTTCATAGAAAATTTCATCTGAGAAGTATATATAATAGTTTAACTGAAATGTAAAATTAAATCATATTTTATTTGCAAAACGCTTTATATATTAAGCAAAGCCACTATCGCAAACCGAAGAGTTGCCATTTTTTGTTTAGCGTAGTCTTTGTTATAATGGCATATAATTTCATAAGCCCTTGTGAGTAGTAGCCTTAGGTAATCAGATTTGTTTGATCAATTGTGTATGCTATGGAAATTACATGTGTTTTTTGCATTCTAATGTAAAATAGTCCCTCAGATATTCTGAAAGGCTGAAAAAATGTGTTCTATCTCTGTGTCTAATGAGTCTATGTCAGATAATGGTCAGTAACCTGATGTTTGTCTTATCTATTTCTTTCTTTATTTTTTAGTGGTGGGAAGGACAGCTGTTATAATATGATGCAGTGCATTGCTGCTGGGCATCAGATTGTTGCTTTAGCAAATCTAAGACCACCTGAAAACCAAGGTAAGTGTATAACTATCAGAAAGTTCTCTAAATGACTGAAACTCCAACCTCATAATTGCATTCTATTGTATGCAGTATGCAAACAATAAAAGGAACTCATATATCTTTAGCACTGGTTACCTGCTGTGTTCTGTGCTAAGTGTTTTCAATTACATATCCTTTATCCTCGTAAGAACTCCTAGAAAGTTTTATTAGACAAAGATACTGAAGCTTAGAGTTTTATAAATTTGTCCAAGGTGAAATAGCTAGAATAAACTTGCAGAGCTGAGACTTGAATCTTCTTACTTCAGAGTGCACTGCTGTTCCACTACAACACTTTCCCAAGTGTCGTTGGCAATGCACAGTTAAATAGGATACAGCTTCTTGGAGCTTGGGAAGTAAGACTTATATTAATAAATGATAATATAAGAATTTTGTTATTAAAAGCATCTAGTTTAGCCACCTTAGATGTAAGCTAAATGTGTGAGACTTGAGAGAGCTGTAGAGCAATGTATTTCTACTTTTTATTTGTCTGTGTTAATAAGGACATCTACAAATAATCCATAGACCTTATTTTAGCTACCTTTTTCAGTTTTTCTCCAATGAAATTTCCCCATTTAGAACTCTTTTTTTTCTCTGTGTCCATGTCAGTGTCCAGATTTCCTCTTTTAATAAGGACACCAATCATACTGGATAAAGGTCTTACCCTAATGACCTCATCTTAACTAATTACATCTGCAATGACCCTATTCCCAAGTAAGGTCACATTTTGAGGTATTAGATGTTAGGACTTTAACACAAGAATTTGGGGGCGACACAATTCAAACAGCAACAATATCTTTTTTTAAATTAAGATATAATTGATGTATAACACTGTATTCGTTTTAGGTATATAACATAATGATTTGGTATATATATATATATATATATATATAGTGAAATGATTACCACAGTAAGTTTACTTAACATCCATCACCACACATAATTATTTTTTTCCCCAATCAGACTTTTAAAAAAAGAAAAATATTCACTGATTTGCTTTTTATACTCTTTTTATTATACCCATACAACCATAGATATTAACTGCTAAAATGTAATAGGACGAGATTAACACTTGTCTAACTCTATCACTACTTTTCTAGTAAGATCTTTTTATCATCCCCTTTACTCAACTTCTTTCAAAATTCCATGCTTTTGCTCTACTATTATTTTAGGATGAATTATTAGTGAAAACCCTAATCATAGTTTCTGGCATGAAGTAGGCACCCAGTAAATTTAGTTGAATCTGGATCTAGCACTAAATATTTCCTTCCTCCCTTCCTTCCTTCCTTCCTTCCTTCCTCCCTCAGTGCTGCCAGTATATTAAATTTTTGTTTTTATATCATTTTACAGTTGTTTTCTATTTATTTTGTCTTTTTCTTTTTTTTTCTTTATGCCCAAATAGGTTGTTTGTAAGCTTCTTGAGGGGAGAGGTCATATCTTTTGTGTTCCTTTAATTGTTCCTCAGCACTTCGGACAGCTCTGTGCCTCTGATAAGCATTCATTCAAGGTTTATTGATGGACAGATGAATAATGAACTAACTAGAATTAGCCCTGCAAGAGCGAGCAGTTATTTCAGTCAGATATTTGAATTTTCTTTCCTTCTCTGATTAAGACCCAAGTAATCCTGGAAGTGAAGTGGGGAAGACAGAGATTAGAAATATTTTATAGGAAGAAATAGAACAGGTCCTGTGGAGGTCCTGTAGAGGGTCAGGGGTAAACATACACTTTAGGATTTTGTACTGGGCTTCTGATGATTAATGATATTAGCTTTATCGAAGTGATATGTTTAGAAAATAACCTCCTATTTCTGACTTTAAATAATAAAGAGAAAATTCTTTGACTAAGGGTGAGTGGGAACTACACTATAACTTCTATATTATAAAAGAAGAAGCAGAATTTCCTTGCAGGTTGTGTTCTGTTACCAAAGGAAAGAATTTTCTTATCCCTTGTGGCCAGTCAGGCAAGTGAGTTTTTTAAGCTTTCTGTCTTTAGAGGTGTTGGTATTTAAAAAGCAGATTGTATTATATAATTAATATGTACATGATATAATTTCATTCCCTGGAGTTTCTATCTTCAGCTTTTCTATATGAATTATTACAGTTACCTTGTACTGAATCATTAACGTACAGAGCTTCCTTGACTTACAGTAGGGTTATGTTGAAATACATAAGTTGAAAATATCCTGTCAAAAATTCATTTAATACACCTAACCTACTGATCATCATAGCTTAGTCTAGCCTACCTTAACTGTGCTTAGAACTACCACTGGGCAAAATCATCTAACACAAAGCGTATTTTATAATAAAGTGTTGAATATCTTATGTAGTTTTTTGAATTCTGTAGTGTGTGGAAGTAAAAAACAGAATGGTTGTATGGGTACAGAATGGTTCTAAGTATATTGGTTGTTAACCCTTGTGATCGTGTGACTGACTGGGAGCTGTGGCTCTCTGCTGGGCATCACACAGTGTATCGACCACAGCCTGGGAAAAGAGAATTCAAAAGTCGAAGTACAGTTTTTACTGAATGCGTATAGCTTTTGTACCATTGTAAAGTTGAAAAATCCTACATCTAACCATTTAACCAAAAATCCTAACCTTAACCAAGTTAAGGACTGTCTTTATAACCTTCCATGTGCTTGGGGTTCACTAGCAGAGTGGTAAGATGACACGCAAAGTATATCTTTACATTACGCCTCATATGGAATGGAGCTATTTATTTAGAATATTGTTAGTGAGAAAAAATTTAGTAGTAAATGGAATTGGAATATTACAAAGTAAAAGCTGGAAAAAATCAGCTGCAACTCTCATTGTAATGGAAGAGAATAGATGGCTGTGGGTTGGTAGATGGAGAGGGTTTAGCTAATCGTGATTTAAAGTCAGCAGGAAGTTGGTGATTATTGAATGAATCATTGCGTGACTTTTTCCCCCAACCATGTAAAAGGAATCTTAATGAGGAATGACTGGTAGAGATGACTCTAGTACAAAGTTGGTTAAAGTAAATTCACAGCACTGAGTTTTCAGTGGGTAGTCTGGAAAAGACTTTATCCCCATTAATGGGGATAAATGTGAACTTGTCATAAAATTCACAAAGCCATCTCTTTAAATTTGTAGTAGGAACTTGTGGCGTGTTAACTGAGGTGCTTCAGGCAACAGTGGAGCCTTTTGGTTTTATTTGCTCTCATACCATTGTTGCTATGTAGCTTCCATTAATAAAAGTTACATTGTGGTTGGGACTAAATGGAGCCTTAAAGTAAAATTGTCTTCTAGGTTTTTGAAGTCAGTAAAGTGTTTTAATTATTAGGCTAACATCAGGAAATTTCTTGCTAAGTAGGTCAAAGTTATTTAAATATATTAATTCGATTGTATTAATTGCCTTTAAAACTAATACATTTAAAGATCTAGTTTAAACTTGAAATGAAGGTAATCTGAAAGGTTTTTAGGTAACTTTGGCTATATCTCTCCTTCCTACTGGGGCCAGGACTAGATAGATTTATAATAATAATGTGAGTACATGGAAGCCAGTCTGTTCTGTGGGTTCAGAAGTCTGGTGAGCCAAAATCTGATAGCATATGGTGGCAGTTTTGATTATTGAAGGGCCCTTACAATATCATTTTTCATGCCTTTTGATAGAATTCTTTCACATTCAGTGGAAAGCCTAGACCTGCTTGGCATATATGCATATAGAAACATATATGTCAAACATTGTTTTGTAATTTTTTGAAAACTTAATAATGTATTGTGAACATTTTCCCTGTCATTAAGTAGTGTTCTACCATAGCATTTTCTAGATATTGTCTTTGGAACACAAATACCATGAAAATATAAGTGTTCTGTGGATAGATAACTTTGAGAGATAATTCATACACTCTCCCCTTGTTAGAGCACCTTAAAGCAGATTAGCCTAGGAAGAACTGCAGTTAAAACACCTGTTTAATATGGTTTATCCTCATTTTTTATAAATTGATTTGACCACAGAGTCCTTTTTTTTCATCCAATACCTATTAATATCTCATGGAATTTCTATTCTGCAGAACATACTTTAGAAAATACTCCTCTTCAAAATTGTATTAATGGCTGCATAGTATTTTATTATGTGAATATACTATAATCTTTTTTTGTTGTTGTTGTTGTTTTGCGGTACATGGGCCTCTCACTGTTGTGGCCTCTCCCGCTGCGGAGCACAGGCTCCGGACGCGCAGGCTCAGCGGCCATGGCTCACGGGCCTAGCCGCTCCGCGGCATGTGGGATCTTCCCGGACCGGGGCACGAACCCGTGTCCCCTGCATCGGCAGTCGGACTCTCAACCACTGCGCCACCAGGGAAGCCCTATAATTTTAATCTGTTATAAAGAATGCTGTGATGAACATCTTTGCAAATAATCTTTGTGTATATTCATGATTCTTTTTTCTAAAAAAAAAGAGTGTTAAGAAATCAGAAAGCATATTCCAATATATTTCTAAGCTTATTTGTATCACCAAAAAGTCTGATGTGACTCATATGTTTTGAATATTTTACTCATATTGATATTTTTGGAATCTTGTGACAACCAGTGATTGTGTTACTTATTAGCTTAAGTTATGTTTCTATACACATTTGTAACTGCTCTAACAATACTGAATTTATATATGTTTATATGTTTTATTGAAGTAAGAATATAGGATATATCAAGAGCATCTAAATTTTTTTCTTACAAATATTTGTCACTTATTAACTAAGTACATATTTAATTAAGAGTTTCTTCTACAACTCTAGGTGACTTCATGAATAACTTTGAATGATTTTAAAGAATATTTATGTAATAAAATCTTTAATCGAATAAACTATTCAAAATTTGCTGGATACATTACTCTTCTCTTTAAACGTTCTATATATAGTTTTAAAAATTTATGTATACTTGTATTTCTAATTGAGGTAGAAATGACCAGAGCTGATGTGAACTGGATGCAGCTTGAACAAATGTGCAACTCTTATATATTTTATTTCATTTAATAACTGAAGTGTTATTAATATTAATATAGTGTAGTAAGCTTTTAAATTGTGTTGACTGCTCTCCAAGCAGTAAAACTTCAGTGGACTTTCAAATCCACTCTTTTTCACTCTGTTTGACTGATTATTTCCACTTTAATTGTTGCAGTGGGGTCAGATGAGCTGGATAGCTACATGTATCAGACAGTGGGTCATCACGCCATTGATTTGTATGCAGAAGCAATGGCTCTTCCCCTCTATCGCCGTACCATAAGAGGAAAGAGCATGGATACAGGACGAGTGTACACCAAATGTGAAGGTGATGAGGTTGAAGATCTTTATGAGCTTTTGAAACTTGTTAAGGTATGCAGAGTGACTAATTACCTTTACTGAATTTAGTGTGTAATTTAGTAAATTACATTTACTGAATTATTTAGTAATAAATAATTTACAACTGCTAGTAGCCCAACTGTCCTTTGAAAGGATATTTTGTCTTTTTGGTTAGAAAACGATTACTATGCCTTTATATTACATAGTATTTAAAAATAGAACTTTTGGTGTAGTCTGGCACCCATAACTATCAAATGATATTTAATTAAGTTCTCCTTAGGAATTTGGAGCTGATGACCTTTCAGTCATGTTTTTAGCAAGTACTTTTTGAATGCCTACTATGTGCTTGTTCTAGGCACTGAGGATAGGGCAATGGACAGATCAGACTAAGTCCTGTTTTGTTGGAGCTTACTTTCCAGTAGAAGGAGTCAGACAGTAAGCAAACAAATTACATGCTTGGTGGTGAAGAGTACTATGAAGAAGTATGAAGCAGAGTCAAGGTGATCACGAGTGATGGCAGGGTGTGGTTAAGCAAGACCTTTCTGATATGGTGAAATTTAAATAGACCTAAAGAAAGGGAGAGACTGAGCCTTACTTTAAGTTAGTAAGAGGTATGAATTTAATACTTAAGTCCCTGTATATAAGAGTTTGGCAGTCATTGTGCATTCATTATTAATTTCTCTAGACAGAAAATTTAGGAGAGAAAGTATGAGACTCATATATCTAGTAAGTACTATACTTAGTAAATGTTAATTAATAGAGATCCTTTTATATTAAGCAGTTATCTTTTATCTTTTCATTCTCATTGATAGTCAATTACTTTAAAAAGAAACTGGTAGGGAAAACACTTAGAATTGTTACATAATTTACTGTCTAGTTATGGATGGCATAAGAAGTAGATACTTTTCAAAGGAAATCACAGGGACCTGATTTCTTCCCTCTGGGGATGTACATGCTAATAACAACTATTTTGACTATCAAACAAAGGGGAAGGCATAAAAGAAGTTTTCACTTCTTCCCATGTGCACAACTAAAACCTTGACAGCATTCACTTTGAGGTGTGAAATACTGAGCACAAATTCTGCATTTTCAAAATTTCTTTCTCAGGGTACAGAGAAACTGTGTATTAAGTTTTTAGCATAAACCAGTATTACAGAATGGTGGGACTCAACACTAGAGGTAATTGGATTGCTTAAAAATCACTGGTAACTGATAACTTTGGAGAAACTATGTGATAATAACAGGCTTCCGAGAAAGGGAAAGATAATAAATTACTAATCAATTTAATTAAAAATGGGCTGATTAGTAGTAATTAAGAAGAAATTTCCCTTTCAATCCATGCTGTCTTTGGAGAAATGGATGCTTTGCCATTATCTTTATAGTAACCGTCAGTTACGACATAAATTAATGCTAATGTTAAATCTTGACAACTTCTGCTTTGGAAGTTCGTACATGATAATTATAACTATAGCTGAAAGAGATGTTATCAGGTTGTCAGGGACTAAATAGTTCCTTCTTTTCCTGTGCAAAAATATTAATTTTACTATAGGATATTTTAAGGACATAAATATTGGAAATATATTGCTTTTATGGAAGAGACTGTATAACCAGGCTTTTATAGTTAAATCCATTTATAAAACATGGTGCAAAGATTCCAATAGAGGTCTTACATATTCTAATGAATAATTGAGTAATTATGGAAAAAATGAATTGAGAGGAGCTATAATTCTTCAAGTTAGACTTCACTTGTTCTAAGGAAAAGATGGAATTGCATTTTTTTAATCCTTTGAATATTAATGAAGAATTGAAAGCATTTAGATTCATTTTCATTTTAAACATTCATTTATAACAGGTTGCAGTTTTGTGACTTTCATATGTATGTCAGTCTTTTGTTTTTGTAAACTCTTTTTCCCCCCCAAGTATTAGAGCTAATTTTTGAGTAGGAGGTACTTGTTTTTGCAAAGAGTTTAATTGACTAATTGCTGAAAATAAGTAGAAAGACTTGGAAGAATTTACAGAATTAAAAGTTTCCTAACTATTTTCTAGAAGTCATGAAAACTAATAGAAATGCAATAAGCCTTTATGTCTCATAAATGACATATTAAAATGTCATTTTGGTTCTCATCTGGATTAGTTTGGTATATAGATAACTTGTATTATTTCCTGAAAATATAGTAATTTTCAAATTGTGTGGGTGTTTTCCTTTTAATTCACATAAAGCAATGAAATAGTTACTGAAGAATACATCTAAACATATCTCTATAGAGAATATGTTTAGGGATCATGTATTCTTTCTCCACTTGTTGGGAGCCACTTCTTACTGGATCTCATATCGCCCTCTTTCTTGGTTTATTCCCTAATTTCAGTGGAATCCATCATTAAGAGACTTCCATAGAGAAGTTACTTTCAAATCCTTGCATTTTGAAAATGTTCTTATTCTGCCCTCATATTTGATTGATAAATTGGTTGAATTTAATATTTTAGAATGAAGGTTATTTTTCCTCAAATCATTGAAGGCTTTGCTCCATTGTCCCCTAGCATTTTGCCAGTGAGAGGTTTGATGCTAATATGATATTTGTTCCTTTAAGCTGACTCTTTTTAAAAATTAATTAATTAATTTATTTATTTATTTTTGGCTGCGTTGTGTCTTCATTGCTGCACGCAGGTTTTCTTTAGTTGCGTCAAGCGAGGGCTACTCTTATTGCTGGGTGCGGGCTTCTCATTGTGGTGGCTTCTCTTGTTGCAGAGCACAGGCTCTAGGCATGCGGGCTTCAGTAGTTGTGGCACACAGGCTCAGTAGTTGTGGCGCACGGGCTCAGTTGCTCTGTGGCACGTGAGTTCTTCCCGGACCAGGACTCAAACCCGTGTCCCCTGCATTGGCAGGCGGATTCTTAACCACTGCACCTCCAGGGAAGCCCCAGCTGACTTGTTTTTCTTCTCTGTTATCTTTTATGATTGTGTCTTTATGTTTGACATGCTGAAATGTCACAACAGTGCACTGGATGTTGAAGGTTGTTTCCCCTGTATCCCTTCTGCAACATCCTATTGAGTAGCAGCATATCTCTGTCCTCTTTCTCTTAATGATGGTGTAGGGTGGCATTAATGCAGGCGAAAGTCAGTCACAAGACAGCATTCTGGCTATAGCCATTAGGTCAGGGATGGTTTTGTTAACCTTCATTGTACCAAATAGAATGAAGTCTAAGATGATGGATTGTTGGCAGAAGATAAGGTATTTCTCCTGTGCAGAGGGATGTGTGGATATGAGACCTAGAACTCTTGTGGCTTTTTTTTGGGCGGGCAGGGAAGAGAACGTGCTATCAAATATGAAACACAAAAAATGGCAGAGTCCATAGAATTGCAGTGTGAGGATGGCTCTGCAAATGCTCTCCCATTATTTTTTTGATGATTTACCCCCCTTGACTTTCTTTATTCCCTTTTGCTGGTGCCCTCACTGGTCAGACTTTAAATCTCCCAGATTGAATTTTCATGTCTCTTGTGTTTTCTCACATACTTTTCATCTCTGTATCTTTTTGTTGTACATTCTGTGAGGTTTCCACTTTAAATGCCCTACTTTCTTGTTGAAATTTTCTTTTTATTTTAGCAATCATATTTTCAGTAGCCAAGAACTTGTTTATTGGTTGTTCCTTTTTTAATAACAATCTGTTTTTTGTTCTATAGATATAACGTCCCTACATCCATTTAAAAATACAGATTAGAGATTTTAAACATTATCTTTCATTCCCTAAAATATTCATGTTTTCTTTGGTTTTTTTTTTCTCATGTTTCTCTCTGTTTCATGTTGTAGGCTTTTCTCAAATGTCTCGGTTGCTTGTTCATATCTAAGCATAAGGCAAGAGGAAAGCTAACTGTGAATGCTTTTGACATTAGAGTTTTTCCAGCCTCGCATTTCATCCTTGTTATACCTAGAGTTCAGAATAATGTGGCCTCGTTTGGTTCCTTTCTTGGCTTTCTTCTCTTTCATACACACAGTAGGTTACAGCTTCCTCTGTTGATTTATCAGTTGTTGTTCCTTATTCTTCTGCTTTCTGACTCAAGAAAACTAAATGAAATTCCTTTTCCATTGGTGTCTCCCCCCTGTTTTCTTTGTTTTTTGAAGATTATAACTTTGTTTTCATTTTAATGGAATCTCTTGATCCAGAAATCTGTCTTAATTTCATTACAATGGAATTCATTTAATATTCTTCCCTAAGTTGAGTATTCAATTTTAGTCTTCCTCTTCTAATCTTTGGTACTTTTCTTCTTTCATGTTCCTTTTTGCATTAGGCATTTTATCTTGGTATTGATGATGTTAAATATGATGTTAAGTTACCTAGTGGACACTTGTAATTTGAATACAACAATAAGTGAATAATCTTTTTTCTTTTTTAGGTAGAATATTTACTATTATAGACAGGCTTGTGAAAAACTTATTTTTTAAAACTGGATTTTAATTTAAAATTTTTAGAAAACATCAATTGCTACTTTACTCTTTGTATTGGTCAGAATTCTTTTGATTATAGGAAGTAATGTTCAAGCTAGTTTAAATAAAAAGAGAATTTACTGACAATGACCTAAAGATAAGTTTAGCTTCAAGTAGATTAGAAACAGGACACAAACTATGTGACCAACCCACCTGCTGGGCTGTTTTTATCTCTTGCCTTTCTTTTCTTTTGATTCTATTCTCAGTCTGGACCCTTGTAGTTAGAAGATGGTTCACAGTTACATTCTTTCTAGTTCCTACCTAGTAGGAAAAGCTCTAATCTTAAATAGCTAAAGGGAAAATCCACTTATGTTTCATTGTCACTCAGTGGCCTGACATGTATCATTCATGAACGTGTTGTTGTTGGGAGAAAATGATTTCATTTGATTGGACAGGCCTAGATCCTGTGCCATTTGTGGAGCAAGAGACTGAGTCGTGATTGCTGTAACCACATCTACTGTGGATCTGTGGGAAGAACAGAACCCACTGTTGGAAGGATAGGTCTCCAAATATAAAGCAGGCTGTTGCCGGTAGAAGGCTGAACTGTGGCAGAGGGTAAAGAGTAACAAGTTTCCTGAGAATAAATAGGTTCCAACTGCTTACAAACTTGAGAACCATTCTAAATGGTTCTTCTTTTGAGATCTTCCTCCCTTTCTCCCCACCCCTCCCCCCTTCTTTTCTTTCCTCCCTCCCTCTTTTCCTTCCTTCTTGGCTTCTTTCAAAAGTAGTTGACCGTTGGAGCTACAACAGTAAGCTTATACTCTAGGACCTGTATATTCAGTCGCTCATGATTTCTCCACCTTAATATCCTGTAGGCATGGTAAACTCAACAAGTTCAAACTTATTATCTTTCTGCACAAACTTGCTCCCTTTTCTGTATTTCCCTCTTAGTTGAAAACTAAGTAAAACTCATTTACCCCATCACCTAAGTCTAACCTGGGGCCTCACTACCAGACTTCCACTTTCTCTCAGTTGCTTCCCACCCCAACCATAAGCATTTGATCTACAAGACCTTTTGATATCACTTCTATTACTTCTGAAGTTGACCCTTTGACTTCATTCCCACCATAAATGGTTTCTTTATCTATACTGTGCAAGTCTTCTAACTGGCCCACTTGCCTTCAATATTGCCTTGTGCACCCTCCAGCCTTGCTACCACATTGTCATCAGCTGATCTGCATACATACTTAAATAACCCACCCTTAAGATAAAGTCCAAACACATTAGCCTGGCAAAAAAAGACTCTTTAGGAAGAGGCCTTTGCAAGCCTACCTGTCTGATCCTGCCATTCCCACACAAGCTTCTGGGTTTGAGTTATAATGAACTAATTAGGTTTCCAGGAGATTGCTTCTTCATATCTGAGTCTTTGCCTATGCTTTTCTACGCCTTTATCTGTTTGTTCTCCTGAAGAATCTCTTGTTGCTTCATACCCTTCTGTGGAATAGGCTCTAATTCACCTTCCTGTCTCTTCCTTGGCAGCTTGTCCATACCTCTACTGTGCTTCTTAGGATTTTATCAGTACTAGGATTGTTTATATGATTATCTCTTGCTAGACTGTGAGGCCCTCAAAGACAATCTCAGTACTCTTCATTTTTATATCTCTAGTGTCCAGCTATGTTCCTGGCATATGGATGACTTTTAAAGGGTAGTTGAACAAATTAGTCCAAAATTTAACAAATTATTTTTTATATAATAATTTATCTAATGCAGGGGAGCCACAACATTGTTTAAAAATATGATGTAAAACCGTTGGCAAATTCATCTTATTTTTGTTTTTTCATTTAGAAGCTTAAATAGAAGTGAAACTTTTATTCATCATAGTGAAACTTTTCAAAATAGGTGTCCTATCAGATTTGGCAGTGTCACCACTAAGTGTACCAAGAATAATTTCCAGCTGCAGAATGTTTTATAAAAATGCTAAGCAGACACTTTTTCAAGTTATTTTTGGTATATATATCTTAGAAAACCTGCTTATTATGGTGGAAATTACTTTGTGGATCTCTTTTCACTTTGAATCTCAGGGTAAAACCCTAGATAATTGGGTGGCTTGAGGCAAATCCAAAGGGTTTAGAGCGGGAGGCACATGTAAGATGGCCTTAAGATTTTCAGGAAGAACCCATAGAGCTAATTAAACAGGCCCATAGTCCTGTACAGATTGCTTTTGGCTCTTCAACATTGCACAGCTTGCCTCAAGTCCTGTTGGTTCCCAAGGTTTTGAACATTAAGCCTAGTCCCTTGGCACAAGAAATGCTTTGCTAGTATTGATTCTGGACTCCAAATAGGAAAACTCTGAATTAACACAGGCCAGTGTCATTTTAACTCCCAGGTGTGGCTTTATAGAGGCTGTGCCATCTCTGGCCCTTTTAATGATAAGGTCAATATGCATGAGAAAGTACATGGTGGATGATCTGTCTGGAAGTAAAACGTTGGATCATACTCATCAATTATTACAGTTTGTAAACTTATCACAGGTCTAGAATCTTCATCTATAGATTTCCCCTAAAGCCTGGAAAACATGACTCCTTCATTCTAGCAAAACTATCGTTCTGTCTCCTCAACTTTGAACTTTTCTCCACTTAGTATCAATGAATGTGTGTGTATATTACACATGCACTTATATACTCTTTCTTTTTATCTTTTGCCTGATTCATTGCCCCTCTATAAATTTACCAACAGACTAACTTTTATGTCCTTGTATTCCTTCCTTCTACGAATTATAGATTTCTTTCTATCTTATCATCTACTCTATATATTTTAAAGTATGTTGGGTATGTTTGTCTTGTCTTTCAAATTTCATGCTTTTATGCTTTTCAACCTCTGATGTTTGTGTCCTATTAACTTTTTGGACTATGCTACTATTTATTTTTAAAGAAACCTTTTGTTGATGTCTACTTCTGGAGTTGTGTTGTCTAAGATGCTACATGTATGTTTCTGTCCTACAGTCTATTATTTCATTTCTAGACCTGTTGTTTACCATGTCTTTGTTATGTTCTCTATTAAATGACTGAGAACACAGTACAAAGATTTATAAGTATAAATTACTTCATTCCTTTATTGTTATCTTTACATTTTTTGTTACATAGGACTTTATTGGTGGTCACACAATAATATGATAGGTCTTGAACTGAACTTTTTATGTCAACTTTCCCTTTTAAGTAAGGAATGTCTTCATTCAGCAAGTTTGTAGTGCCTAAATCATAAAGTAGCCATAAAATCAATGGTAATATCAATAAATATTTAGAGCTTATCTTTTTTATTGGTAAGAAATGATTTAATAGGGGCTTGTTCTGTGACATGTGAGAAAAAATTGAGTGAATCAAAGGGATGTTCGTTGACCTTGACTTTTCCTGTTAACTTTAACCTATACTACTACCATTTAGAGACTTTTTATGTCTTTCATTTTGCAAACATTAATTGGATGCTTATAATGTACCACTACTGTAGAGTAAAAAAATGTACAAGATATAGTCTCTGCCTTCACAGACCCTAATGAGATAAGACACATACACAAAGAAACTAATATAATGTAGAGTTGCCATTAAAGTGTGCATTTAATAGGCTTGGGGATTCAGAGGAGAAAAAAGTCCCCTGTGTTGGGGAATCAGGAGAGGCTTTACAGGGGAAGTTACATTTGATATCCTTAAAGGTTGTTTCAATTTTGACAAAGGCAGGCATGGAAACTGACTAAGAGAATGTTGCAAATTAAGGGCATAGTTTAGCCACAGTCATGGAAGCTGGAAATCATGAGATATATTAGGGAAATAGTAGTTCAATTTGGCTAGAACTCAAGAGTTCAAGGAGTAGTGGGAAATACGTCTGAAAAGGTAGGTTGAAGCCACAAAAAAGAGTGTCTTAAATTTTAGACCAAGTTCAGGCAGTGAAGAGTCCCTAAGGCGGTATTTTCCAAACTCAGTTTAGTGGTCACATTTTTTTCCTTTAAATGAAAGAGGCTAGAATAAAACAGAAAATATCAAAATGAAGTGTATGTAGTAAGGTTAATTATTATTTTGGGAAACATGTACACGTGTGTGTGTGCATGCTAGGCTGTTAACATTACATGTATATATGTGTTTCTTGCTGTTAAACAAATTGTCATGGTCAAACAAGTTTGAAGGCCACTACCTTGAAGGATTTTGCAAAAGAAATGACATAGAATTATATGGTTGAAGGCCATTAGGTTGACCCACTAATAATGTAAGAAATGGATTAGGGAAGTGGAATTCTGGAGATGAGGAGTTCAAATTGAAAACTGAGATACTCGGCTAGCTGAAAGGTTCTGAGGACCTGAACTGGGGGAGTACCAGTGGGAAAGTTGAAGAGAGGGCATTGAAGAGGTGGGTTGATAGGGCTTGATGGTAATATTTAAATAAAAAGTGACAAGGAGTCTATGTAAGGTACCTTGTAAACTGACAGTTCCATGGCTAATCTACTCAGCTTTCACTGGGCACTGTTGATAATCAAATGAATTACAATAGCTATCTATTACAAATATCGTGATCCTCAATTTTGCAGCACCCTATCTTTGTCATCTCTTTAATCTGGTACAGGATGGTATAGAAGGTGCTTCATATCAATCTGGGTTCATTTAATCAAGATTAACTCTTAATAAATGTTAGTCTTGATGGTCCTTTTACATTTTCTTCATAGGGTTATATGTAGTCAGCTAAAATAGTCCATCATATTTCTTGACTCTAAATAAAAGCACCTACAGGGAAGTACAATGTATGATATTAATGCTTTTAACGTAATAGTCATGCATGTAGGTGGGATTCAAATTACCGTGGTCTTTCTCCACTCTCTCACACTCTATAATGTATCCTGCAAACTCCTGCCAGGTTAGTCTTTCTAGAGTGTAGATCCAGTCACATTTGTCTCATCAAAAACCTTTGCTGTTTACCATTGACCCCCTAGGTGCTCTGCAATATGACTTCATCTTATCTTTCATATTTTCCCAGTATTCCCCCATATAGAACCTGTGTTCCACCTGCACTAGACTATTGTCAGAACTCATTCTTCCCCGTATAGTCCTTGTCTTTCCTGCTGAGTGCTATGTTTTATTCAGAAATAACCTTTCCTCTCCAATTCCTTCTTTAACATGGCATCTCCTTCTTGATGTCTTCCTTGATATGCCCCCACTGAATGTAATATCTTCCTCTCTGGACGTTTCATGTAACATTGTATTTCTCTTATAGCACTTAATCTGTCTTGATATCCAGAGCTGCTGGCTCTGTTTTGTTGTGTAATTTGTTTTTGTTGTGGGTTTTTGTTTAAAGGTTATAATTACTTCAAGGGGCAAGGATTGTATTTCATTCTTTTTTATTTCTTATGGACTACACAGGCATTGTGTTCAACTGTTCTCCTCTGGAATTCAGTTTTTCCATCTGTAAAATTTGGATATATCTTCCTTTTATCCTTTTTATCTTTTTTGAGAATAAATGAGAAAATATATGAGAGCCTCTTTAAGTTTCTAGAAAAAAAGATGCTGTAGAAGTTAGGTTTTTTTTAAAGCCTGTCAACTTCATGTCAGTCTCAGATTTTCTTTCTCCTTTATTCCCTAGCTTCCAAAATAATCCAGTACAGCTAAATGAAGTCAATTTTTTTCATTGCATACAAATTTCCACTAGTATATTAATATTAAGTAGTAGCTGCAAGTTGGCATGGAGATGAGTATAATTCCTCTTGACTTTATTAGTACATTAATGCAGAGAAGAAAAAGAATGGTAATCATTCAAATTGTGAAAGAGGTTTTAATGGGGGCAAATTTATATTATATATTGGATTGAATTTATTCTACTACATTTGTTGCCTTAAGTTTTGGCCCTCTGAGTCTTTTTTAGACTCTTTCAGTCAGATAATTCAACCTTCCAAGAGATGTGTGGAAATAATGTTTTCTGTCTAGTTTCCTATATGAGTAAACTGAGGCATGGATTGTTTCAAAAGAAGATAAAGAAGTGAACCCAAAGATAACAAAGGTTCTTATTAATAGATGCTTTTTTTTCCATTAAAAATTATTTTGGCATGTTCTTTTAGGGTTAAACTATGCTTATTTTTAAAATTGAAGCAGTATATTTGCTATTAACTCATTTGTAAAAAGCCTTAAGCAAGGACTTTCATTGAGGGTTAATGAACTAAATTTAGAGAATTTTGACTTTTGAAATAGTATGTAAAGAATTAACAGATTTAAAAGATGGCTCTTAGAATGTCCAGAGGCAGTAAAATGGGACAATTATGTGCACTCCTGTATATAAGAGCAATTTACCTCTCAACGCCAGCAGAATTTTCCTACCCTTATTCATAGAATCTATGGTGCTGAGGCATGTGGTCACTTCGTGTACTTGCACAGAGTAGGTGCTCAATGAGCAGTTGTTAAATTAGACTTACTAACCTGAGTCTATCTAACCTTTACAAAATTTAGCTAATATTGATCCCTATAGATTTCTATAAAAATAGAGACAAATCAGAAGAGGCAGAACTATTTATCAGACATTTATTTTCCCTTCCTTGTGCAAAATACTTTGCTGCCTACTCTAAGATTAGTTCTAGAGCCATTGAAATGGTCTGTGGTCTCTTTTAAAACCAGTTCCCTTGTGGATTCTTTCCTACATACTAATTTTGCAAGGTGGTGAGGAGAGGAGGAAGAATCATCATCACTTGGTACATAACCCGTGGTCTTCCCTTTTGAGCCTTTCACAATTTCCCTCCTTTAATGATTTTTATTGGTTTCACAGTCATTTTTGTGACTTCTTAACCCTCACCCAAGTTGTACAGATTTTGGGTGGTCATATAACCTGGGCTTGATCACAGAAAGCTAGTAAGAATCAGGCTAGTGGACTTCAGTGTAAGATAACTTGATACTTTAAGACAGGATTTCTTAATTTAGAGGGGAGAGGTGTTTTTGAACCCTGAAATTTTGTGCAAATTTTTTGTGAATGTAAATTTTTCCGGGGAGAGGTCCAAATTTTTATCATAGATTCACAGCGATCTGTTCTTTTCAAAAGTTTAAGAACTACTATTTTAACCATCAATTTCAGAAAGCCTTTTAGCCTTGGGGTGCACATAACTACTCAGGTTAGGAATCTATTGTCCACTGAGCTATGTGCTATGAGATCAGAGGGAGCTTCTGTGGCTTCCAAAGAGTGAAGAGGAAAGTAGCATGGAGGTGGCACCTGAGAGCAGATGGGGATGTCAGGCATTTCTCAAGAAAAATATTAAGATCTCAAAAATAATAGAGTGAAAAGTGGCATCTTATAATTTCAGGTAGGAAATGATGACCAGAGAAGGGCCAACAGGCTTGGACCTTGTGTGCGTTCTGGATGGTTCTTAATAAACCTTTGGATTTTATGTTGAAAGAGAAAAGGATAGGGATACAAAAAGCAGTGTTCCTGATTTTCTCAAATGTAGCTTTCTCTTTTTGAATTTCTATTGTGTTTAGTAACTCTTTTGGGTTGTTATTACATTATGCCTTGTTTTACATCATTATTTGCATATGTATTATATCTTCCTTGTCATTTTATAGCCTCTTGAAGGGACAACTTTGTGTTTTTCAACTTTGCAGTGTTCATCATGGTGCCTTGTCCATAAGAGGTGTGCAGAATTTGTCACTGTGTGTGTGTGTCTGCACACTGTGTGTGCAGAATTTGTCACAGCCCTAGGGATGCTGTTGAAGATTTTCACCATATTACATGTTCAACTTTATAACGATCCAAGGGTGAAATTTCTCTCAGGACTTAGTGTTTATAATGGTTTGCCTTACTATAACTATTAAGACGGTTTTTACTGTATGAACACTAAATCACGCAACTCATTTTAGTTTCCTCTTTATATTGATTGTTAGAAAGCCCAGAGCCATGTGATTTTTTTTCAATTATTTTTGTCTTATTGTAATTATAGTTGCTATTGTTCATGTAGCACTACCTGCCAGGCACTGTCCTAATCTCTACACATTATCTTCTAATTTATCCTTACCTCAACCCTGGTTTATTATCCCTGTGTTACAGATATGTCATTGAGATACAGAGGTTAAGTAACTTGTCCAAGGTTACACAGCTAGAAAGTAGAACATATACTTTTAATCACTGTGTTCTACTGTCTCCCAGCATTACATATGTGTTAATTCATGCAGATATTACCATATAACAATACATATATAATACATATATAGACCAATAAGGCATGTGTGAATTAGCTGTGAGACAGAGGGGCAGGTATGTGGTTTGATAAGGGGAGGTGGAGTTACTATGTCTTGGATTAAAATGATCTATCATCTGTGATCTAATCTCATTTCAAAGCTCTCAGAATAGTTGTAGATTATTGCTACTAAGAGTATGGTCTAGGGGCTGGTGCTAGTCCCAGAAGTGTTTGCTGTTGGTGCAAGGTCAGCTATTTATAGAAATTGAAGATAAGTATTTAGAAACTTTTATAGTAATTTGAGAGTAATTTTATATTTGTTGAATCTAATAATAAAAATTTGGCCTTGTGTTTTTTATCTTCTTAATTTTTTCTTTTGTCATTCATTTTAATTCTGTTTTACAAAAGTGTTGGTCTTTGTAGTTTGGAAATCTTTTTTTAAAAAGTGGCCCTTAACTTGGTTTGAGAAGCACTGGTCTAGGTAACAGCTTTTCATGTTTTTAGGCTATTGTTTGAAAAAGAAAAGATATGATCTGTAGCTTAAAATTACATTCTAATCTAAACCTGGTTCTGAAGATGAATTAGGAATTGGTATATTTGGCTGCATTGTCAAGTTTCTTGATTCTTTGAGAAAAGGCCCTAAATTGAATGGACTTTTTAGGGAAGGAGGGCAGTTTTCTTTTTTTTTCTTATATTTAGTACTTTTCTCAAGAAAGACACATTTTATTGATTACTTGATCCAGGATAATAGCATGAGGAACTTGTCTATCATTTATAGTTACAACCTCCTTCCTTGACTTATCAAAGTAGCTAATAAGGTACTTCAAATTTTTTTGTGTTCAAATTTTTTCCTGGAATAACAGAAAAGCAAAAAAGATAACAACAGCAACAGAACATTGCTGATGATGCCACCTTGGTGTGATAGCTTCTACATTTATGGAAAGCAAAGGTAGCTTCATTGAAATAATATTTGCAAAACCAGTTCAGTTTTTTTTTTGAATTTTATTCTATTTTTATACAGCAGGTTCTTATTAGTTATCTGTTAAACCAGTTCAGTTTTTAATTTTTCTTTTTCTTTTTAGGTGGGTTGGGAAGTCTTCTTCTATAATATAATATGTTGTAAAGTAACTATGTGTTCAGTTACCAATCCTAATAGGGTGTTTTAGTGTCCATACAATTGCCATCTTGTCTTTAAAATAATCTCTTTCTGGTGATCCCGTAAAGTAGCATTTGATGAGTTCTTTTCATCACTTTTTTTTTTTTTGGATGTTTAAAAGCTGGTCTGCAAATAGAGAAATGGGCTAAGGATATGAACAGGCATTTCACAGAGAAAGAAATTCAAATATCCAAAAAATGTTCAACCTCACTAACTCAAAAATGCAGTTGTCACTTGGGCAGGATTAAGAAATGATACTGGTTTTGGAGAAGTGAGTACTTTTATGTGCTGCCAACAGCCGTAGAAATTGGTTCAGCCTTTCTGAGGGTAATTTGGCAGAACTCATCAGACAACAAAAAATACACTGTCTCTTTATCCAGCCCTTCCACTTTGGGGGATATATTCTAAGGAAATAAAATTGTACTGAAAGATTTAGAAATGACTGGCAAACTAGATTATGGTGTATCCATACAGTGGAATACTGTATAGGATCAAAACTGAAGTTGCAGAAATATATCTATATATATTATTAGGAGAAGGAAATGGAGTACCAAATGTTCTGTATGGTATAATTACATTTTTGTAAAAGTATTTGTACAAATATATGCATAGAAAAAGATCTGAAGGATAAATTTTTAAGTCTGTATATGGAAACTATTAAGAGCATTGGTGTAATTTTTGTACATTGGAATTTTTGATTCTTCCCTGTAATGAGCATGCATTGCTTTTGAAGCTTCTTTGTTGAAGATTTGGCTTCCATCTTAAAATGCACAGAATGGTATAGGAGTCAAGGAAACCTGATAATCAACAGGATGTCGCCATTCCCCAGGTCCTTTACTGAAGCTTCATCAGGAGCCTGTTTTCTTTTTTTTTTAGAGCTGGTTCTTGAAAGCTGTGTTTGAGGGGGTTTTTTGTTTGTTTGTTTTTTTGTTTTTTTTTCCTTCTGTGACAAATGCCTATCATTTTCTAAACAAGAAAGCCAATGTCCCAGTTAGGTGTGTGGGGTTCTTTTCATTCACTTGCAGCCCTGTTGTGTTAATACTGAATAGGCAGAGACAGCCTGACTGGTGGTGAAAGATGGTGAGCCAGCCTCAGGGCTTTTTCTGGTCAGCCCTAAACCTCTGATTGCCACGTTTTCCTAATTTCCCATTTCCAGGGCATCACTAGAGTGACCTTGCTTGCTGAATATGACGCTCTGAATCTCAAAGATTTTCACATGCATTTGGAAGTGGGCAGCCAGGCGATTGTTTACAGGACTCTGAATGAACTGTGTGCTCACAGCAAGTTTGATAAACACACCATTTCCTCCTTTTATCAGTGAGATTGCAGAATGTGAAGTATGAGTTTCCAGTTTTACTCATTCTCCTCAACCCTTTTCCTGTTTAAAAACTTAGACATACTAATTGGATGCTGATCTGTCCCTGTTTTTTATTTTGCTTACTGGTAGTTGACGGCTTATTCCACTACTTACCTAGGCAAGGTTTGGCAGTCCTTCAAAAATAAACTTTCCATGTATTCAACTTAAAGGAGATTCATCCCAAGGAATGTAATGTGAGCCCTAATTAACAGTAATGACTGCTAATCACTTTGCTTTTTATACTCCTTTAGGAGCACTGCTATTATCCAGTGTAGTTAAGTAAAATGCTTGTATATGAATCAACAATGCTGCATCCTTTTAGCAGCTATTGCTCACAGTCAAGCTTTGCATAAATTAGAGTTAACCGAAATTGATTTTAGTATGCTACATTTCTTTTTATAATAGGAAACTAAAATATCTACTTAAATACCTGAATATTAAAGACATAACCTGTTTTTCTTTTCTTTCTTTCTTTCTTTCTTTCTTTCTTTCTTTCTTTCTTTCTTTCTTTCTTTCTTTTTCTTCAGTCATCCTTATGGTAAATGAAGAACAATATTGCAAATAAATTTTCTCATAGTTCACGACATTTCTCTTAGATTTCTTTGAAATTGCGTGTGACATACTCTTCATAGTCACAGCAGCACTTTGATTCTGTTGTATGCATTTTGTCAGATCAGTGAAAAGCAATAGGCTTATGTTTAATTTTTCTGGTTTTGTGCATTTACTTCCTAGAGGATCTTACAGTTTCTTTAAATTACATGGCCCATTTATATAAACTTGGTTTATAGGATTGTGCATTCAATGTTCATTAAAAGAGGTTGTTTTATTATGTTTAGTGTGTTATTAGACTGTTATAAAAGCTTTCTGTTTATTTACATGCACTCAATATACCTACAAACTGCCTTGCCTCAGGAGGAGACTAAGCAAAACTCATAAATTAATAATTTAAGGGAGCAATACTCAAGTAGCATTTTGGTTAAGTTAATAAGTTAAAGCCTTAGAGTCAGTGCTGGCCACTTCAACAATGCTTTACTTTTGACTTTTATTGGCTGAAAATAACTTGTTAAACTGGGGCTTTTGTAATAAAATGAAATCTACATACCATCTGAAGCCCCTTCCCCTCTTTTTGATTTATGAGTAGGTTGACATATTATTGAAGAATTTTTAACACTTTCACAGTTCTGTGCTTTGATTTCAGAGAACGTGCTGATCTCTCTGGAAGTTTGAGAGTGACAAAATTACTTGTATACTGTTTTTCTAGGGAATTTGGGAGTCTTTATTAGAGGCCTTAGTTTTATTTTATTTTATTTTATTTTTTGAGCCGCTCTGTGCGGCTTGTGGGATCTTAGTTCCCTGACCAGGGATTGAACCCAGGCCCTTGGCTTCGGCAGTAGAAAGTGCAGAGTCCTAACCACTGTACCACCAGGGAATTCCCAAGGCCTTAGTTTTATGATGGTACCTTTATTAATGTTGATTCCTCTAACTTCTAATGTGGTGTTATGATTTGATATATATTAATGCATTTCTCATTTCACATATCTCTAGTAGTCTGGTCATGATGTTTTAATTCTTATAGCTATATAGTGTTTCAGCAGTTCAGGACATTATTTTTAAATTACCAAAATAAATAATTTAATTTTCCTTTTCCATTTATATTACTTGTGTCAAAAATTTAATTTTTTGTGAATAAACAAGTGGAAAAAAATTAAGTGGTAGGGTAATAAGAAGCTTTGTATTTTATATACTAGCCTCATTGTAATACATTGCAAACATATATATTAAAAAAGATCTTTGGCACTGTACTTAATCGAATTTAGTTGCAAAGAATTGTATCAGGAATGATGTGAGAGGACAGAAAATACATGGAAAGCTTGAATGCTATCTGTATGTAATTATACGATTAGTGAATATTGTTGTATATAACTTATTTCTTTTATATCCCAGAACTGTTGCACAATAGCATAAAATTCATACCTCTGAAGAAAAACTTGTTTTTTCTATTTTGCTTTGAGTTTGAGTTTTTACATGTAATAGAATTTTGTTTAAAAAAGGTGAGGATTTCAATTTTGATCCTTTTTTTGTTTTGTTTTTTTGCAGTGTGTTTACTTTCATGTGAGAGTGATGGATCTGTAGCTGTCATTTTTCCCAAAGAGGGGACAAATGGAATTGGCCTTTTAGACAAAAGTATGCAAACAGACTGCATTCTTTCTGTTGATAGAATTATGGAAGGATTGCATGAGGTGCCACATTCGTTTTCCTATTGATTGTGAAGAGGATTTTGCAGTGGGGTGCTGTTTCCATTGGATAAGGAGGTGCTATGATTAGTTACCTTTCTCATGAAAGCACTACAAAGGGAAATGCAAAATGTGTGCAATGCTGTGTTCTCAATTTGACAGTTGTTTTTGTTAAGTTTTTTGCCCCATTGAAGTTCAGCCTATTTTAGAAAAACATACATTTTGGTTTTTTCCCTTTATTAGGCTTAGTAGATTACCATGCATTTGACTCTTTAAAGAAATTACACATTCTAGACGTTTTTCTCAGCTTCTATTGTAAAGCTTCAAAGCTAATGCAACAGTGCCCTCTATAGTCTTTTAGTGAACAGTAGATAAATGTAGATGATTTGGAATATTCAGGTAAGAAGCAGGATATTTAAATTTAAGTTTTGCTCAGACAAGAGACTCCTTTTTCCTAAGCAGACATTCTTGTTTTTCACTAGCGGCTTTACTTTAAACAAAGGGAACAAAAGACCATTCTGAGTTTTCATTTAGAATTATTGGCTACCTCTTGTTATCCAGTGGTAAATCTCAAGTTTTATCAGACATTCATCAGAGTAATTTGAGATAGCAGGAATCTTACAAGCTTTACTGTCTCTTCATGAAATATCTTTTTGAAGTTGAGTTCCAATAGGAGTATTTCAAAAAATAATTTAGTTCCTTTGTACTCATTTCTTCTATTTAATTAGAGCCTGAGTGGGCTGCCTAGAACTTAACTTTTACTTGTTCCTGAATTGGGTAACCCAGGCTTTATACATGACATTATTTAAATTCAAACTAAGGGAGTTACACAATGACTAAAGTATTTGTCATTAATTAGCATTGATTTAAATTTTAGATTTTCCTTTCTCTTTTTTGGTAACCTATTTGGTCATATATGTCGATAGCTAAATTTTTCATTGTAAAACAACTTTATGTACAGCTGTTAAATGATAGTAATAGAAGGCATCATATTTAGCTGTGATTAGAAGAGAAAAATTTCATGTGCTAAGTTTATTTTACTTCTTAAAGTATTTTAATAAAAAAAGCATGGGCCCAAATCCTAGCTTCTCCTTGTATTCAGTATGTAATATTGAACACATTTCTTAACCTCTGAGCCTACTTTCTCATCTGTCAAACGGGAGTGAAAATAGCTTATCTTTTGAGGTTTTGTAAGGGATGAGAGATAATGTGTACTAATTGGCCAAGTCATTATAGATGCTCACATGGTAACTTCAGTCCAAAAATCAGTGTGAAGGTAAGTGGTATTGTTTTACATAGGGAAGTTTTAATATAAATCTAGAACACATTTAATGCACTATAGATTTCTTTAAAAATTCTGATCTCATAACTTCTGATGATTTATGTGAATCTGAAAGCTGGCATGGCGTTCCTTGGTAACGTGGACTGACAAAGTGAGATGGTGCATTAACTTTCAATTCCCTGCAGACCTCATCCCCAAACTTCTTAAATAGGCCATGTTTATTAACTTTACTTTAGTAGACATTTACCCACAAACCAGTATTTGGCAACATGTGAAACTGATAATAAATGAAACTCAAAAGGGAGTCTTTTATTTTTTTCCCTCAGTATATCTGGGAACAGTTAGGATACTTTTCATTTACCTGTGTTCTTAGAGGTAGTCTAGAGCCCTTATTCTACTTTCTAGGTAAGCGGCTTTTGCTTTCTTCACCTGGCTGCAAAAAAGACATGTGTAAAAATAGATGAAGGTGGAGCTTTTCTGGTCGAAGTGGACTTGGGTCACTAAAGACCCTCCCCTTCGAAGGAACAAAGTTTAAAAATCACTTGGTACTGTACTGTAAATGTATATGTGTGTACTCACACACACAGACACACACACATACACCCTCTTTTGTGCAAAGGCTTTGTTCTACTTTGGTTTGAATACAGACCACTTAATTCTTTACCTGGCACATAAAAGATGCTCAATTAATGTGTGCTGAATACAAAATTTTTTTAACATCAGGCCTTTTTTATTGATATATAAGATTCGAGATATCATATGTATTAAAATTCACAATTTAATGAAGTGACATAATATTACAGTAATTGTTTCTCTGTGAACCATTTAAAACAAGCACACCTTCAGAGTAATTCATATACTTATTCTTTAAAGTCAAATTGTTCTAACTACAAATAATAATGGGAAATGAATTTTTTAAAATTCAGAACTTGTCTTCAAAACGTAAAAGCTGCTTTATTCCACAGGGATGGATTTAGCTAAATATTCAGGCATTTCACATAACCCGATGATAAACATAATCTTTCTCTAAGAACTACTGAATTGAATTTTCTCTACATTCTGTAAAGCATTGTTTTTCTTGTAAGGTTCTTACTTGTGCTTCATATTGATTTTGAATAACCTTGAATTTAATATTATAATAAAGCACATATTGTTTTTAGTATATCACTTGGGTTAACATTGAGAACTGCAAAAGCATCTTTTTAAATCATTTTAAAGAAGCAATCAATGTTTAAGCCTTTAGATTGAAAATGAACAAGCTCTTAATAAACCAAATATGGTAGTTCTTTTTAAAATAATGGCCAGTTGCGGTAGGAAACATGTTTAAAATTAAATTCTGGTTTACAAGACTGACAAGATGCTGTCTACCAAAAAAAACGAATAAAGTATTTTTTCTTTGCAATGGAAGTAACAAATTAGGAATCCGCTTAATTAAAATAGTGATAAATGTAGATTACATTACTGAAGACAGTGAAATACAGCTGCTCTGTCTAGTTAGAGCCTGCATGATTTACCCAGACTGTACAAAGAAGCAATGGAGCAGCCACTGCAGACTGTTAGAGGAAATGTCCTGTTTATTCTACATACATGTCTTTTTTTAATTAAAATGTCAGTGATAATTTTATAGCAGTCCTCTAAAAAAAAAATCCTTCTTTAAATTTCTTCAAGGTGGTAGAATATGAGACGAGATCATTACCACTGCTGAATGAAGAAGAATGAAACCTGAGAAGAAAATAGCATTTTATTATTTTTTTACTAATTCAGTTTTCTTTATTATAAGTTGATATTGAAATATGTGATGAAATTTTTTTATTGTGAGTCTTGCATGAGAGAAATGTGGCAAAAATCTTTGAATATACATTTTATTTAAAAATCTTTTGGAGCTACAAACAAGATTTGGGTGGAGCCATAAGTAGTATTGCTTACAAAAAAAGATGTGTGTATGTATACTGTGGAATTCTCAAGGTGGGTATATCAGGATTAGCTGGGTGGTATTTCCTCCTTAGCTCCATCACTGGGTTGTGATGAGGAATAATATGTTGTCAGTGCTTGGAGACCAAAAAAAGGTTGATAGCCCTTGTTACACTGTATATTTTCACCTTTTACTTTAATTATGACCAATGATATCTTTTTTTTTTTTTTTTTTGCGGTACGTGGGCCTCTCACTGTTGTGGCCTCTCCCGTTGCGGAGCACAGGCTCCGGACGCGCAGGCTCAGTGGCTATGGCTCATGGGCCTAGCCGCTCTGCGGCATGTGGGATCTTCCCAGACCAGGGCATGAACCCGTGTCCCCTGAATCGGCAGGCGGACTCTCAACCACTGCGCCACCAGGGAAGCCCAACCAATGATGTCTTCATAATTACATATAGTTCAGAAAACCAAGGTTGTATGTAACAAGAAATGTTGGGGATTTCTTTGTTTGTTTCCAAGGGCTGAGTGGGGACTCTGGAGTCAGACTTGTCTGTGTTCCAGGCTCTACCACATGCTAGCTGTATGACCTTAGTTTAGTTAATTTCTCTAGCTTTCACATTTATGAAGTGGGGCTTTCACATTTGTAAAGTGGGGCTAGTGATAGTACCTACATCATAGGATTGTCATGAGCATTAATTGGACAGTAAAATAGATCATAAAGGAAGCCTCAATAAATGTTAACTATTACATTATTATCATTATTATTATTATTTTTTTAGTCACTAAGTATTATGTTTCTTTTGCATTAGAGCAATAGAGCATTGCTCGTAGTTAACTAACTTAAGATCATTGTTATCTAAGATCATTGTTATCTGTCCTGGTTTACCTGTTGATCTGGTTCTTAGAGCAGTTAACCATGCTCTTCTGTGTCTTCAGGCATAGTGTGGTAGAAATTGTGCTACTCCTTATTTTGTCTTTTTTTTTTTTTTTTTTTTTTTGCAGTATGCGGGCCTCTCACTGTTGTGGCCTCCCCCGTTGCGGAGCACAGGCTCCGGACGCGCAGGCTCAGCGGCCATGGCTCACGGGCCCAGCCGCTCCGCGGCATATGGGATCCTCCCAGACCGGGGCACGAACCCGTATCCCCTGCATCGGCAGGCGGACTCTCAACCACTTGCGCCACCAGGGAGGCCCTTTATTTTGTCTTTAATTGTCTTTCCTCTTTGTGCTTCAGGTATCAGTTTCTTTGACGTTGGTGAATATGATGTCAAAGCTTATGCATTTCACTCTGTGTGTTTTTGACTTTGCTTTAGCTTGATATTGCTGGAATTAATTGAATATTTTCCAGGGTTCAGTTTTTCTAAAGGGTCTTGCAGGTGCCCACCTACTAAAATCTTATTAACTGGAAAAGCTTTGTAGACAGAAAATGGTCACATCAGTAGAATTTGAAAAATTTATATGAGAAAACAATGTGAGGAGGAATTCTTCAGATGATTTTATTCTGTATGCTTTTTTCTTTGAGCTTCAATAAGGTGATAAATGCAAGAGGTGCAAAGATAGGAAGTCACATACTATATAACCATTATTCATAATGTTTACACATGCTCTGTGAGTTGTAGAACATTAACATACGTTTATTTTTTCTCTTGTTTTTTTTTCTAGGTTTTTTTTTTCTAGTTGCTAGAGATGTAGATGATTTAAGGCACAGTGCCTGTCTCAAGGACTTAGCACTTTGAGTTTTAAGGGAAAAAGTTACTGCTATGTATTCATCAAAATTATTATTTGTGATGAAATCTTTGCTGTTTTAAAAATATTCCATGTTTCTTGTAGTGTACCTTTGTTCCATGAGTTTGCATTCATCCTTCCTTGTCTGGCCATTGTCACTGAGTTTCTCCTAAGAGTCCTGTGGTCTTTAAGGCTCAGTATTGCTCCATCTGAGCCTGTTTGTGGATTACACTTATGAATCTTGATTTAGCTTATAATTTTGATTAATACCTTCAAATAACTTAGTAGTTTATTTTTAACCAATTTAGTCTTAGAGTCTCTAAGCTTCTTCCTTGTCCTGGTCCTCCACAATGGAGAGTGGATAATTACATGTTAACAGTTTTTCAGTGCCTCCACCACAGTACTAGTTTTGCCAAAGTGAAGTGTGATTTTGTACTAAATTAGGTCAGACTTCCAATTCAGTGTATCCTGAGGTCATTAATTAGACACTTCTTACTGTTATAAATTAGTTGCTTTGGAAAGCCAGAAACCACCTCTCCCCTTTATTTATGGAAGCATCATCATATTAATTTCAGATATTCTTTAGAGTTGTCATAGACTAGTTTCTTCAAAGACTAGGTAATTTAAACATTAATTTTAGGTTAATATCAAGGGGCCTTGTTTTCAGATGGAGCTCACGAACATTTATGCTCATGTAGAAATTTTGTCTTCAGCTTTGAGTAGCTTGATTTCTCCTTCATGCTATTGAGCATATATAGTTTCTTCTCAGACTGTCACTTCTATATATTTTAGACAAAACAGTGATGTATAACAGGTAAAACTAATCTAGTTTGTGAAGATTTCACAGAGTTATAAGATGCCAAACTTAGGTTGATGCTTTCTGTATACTTTATGGTTATTTGATAATTACTGATTCCCTACTGTGTATAAAATCAGTACGTTCACTGAATTCCCTGTTCTATATAATGGATTTAGTGTGACTACTCTTTACTCCATGTTTTTATTGATTTGGAATCAACAGATCAATCAAGCAATCTGAAATGTAAATGATTATGAAGCATTTACAGTCAAGAAAAGTTTAAGGGAAAACACAGTAAGTTACAACTTACTGTTACTAATTAACATAGTAGCTAAAATATTGTTTTATAAAAGAGATAGCTTGTGGATTGTACACATTTCAGTACATAATTTTTATCATCTAGACAGTTTAAAGTTGTCTTTTAACTGTGTTTTGTAAAAGAAATGAAAACAGCAGTCTTTGTATCTGTCAACTTCATAGAAAACAAAATGAGGTTCTAGAAATTTGTTTTGTTATTATTTAATAGTAACTAGTTTCTTTCCTTGTATTCAGTCCAAGACTTGGAATAAACATTCTAAAACTAAGGGTTATTATAATTTATTTTCTTAACTTATTTACTGAAACTATTTGGTACTTTTGTAGAGTAAAATATCACATTGGCATTGATGATATCCCCTTTGCTTTCTTTTTTTTTTTTTTTTTGCGGTACACAGGCCTCTTACCATTGTGGCCTCTCCCATTGCAGAGCGCAGGCTCAGCGGCCATGGCTCACGGGCCCAGCCGCTCCGCAGCATGTGGGATCTTCCCAGACTGGGGCACGAACCCGTGTCCCCTGCATCGCAGGCGGACTCTCAACCACTGCGCCACCAGGGAAGCCCCCCTTTGCTTTCTTTGTCCAATTATTAGATTCAAATAGATCTGACTTTTCTACATTCTTTTTTTCCTATTTTTTATTGTTTTTTTGCTTAACTGTTTCATCTGTCTCTTACCTCTCAGGTAGTCAGAAGAAAGAGCTTATTTTTTCTGGCACTAGGTTCTTGGTACTCCTCTTGCAGACACACACACAATTTCTTTATTCAGTGGAATAGCTTCATTGTAACCTTGCAGTATCCTCACCCTTGTTCTTCATACCTTGTCTTTTATCTAAATTATTACTTAATTTTCTTTGATACTTAAAACAATTGATTCTTAAAGAAAATATATAAGAGTATAAGAAAAGATCTTGCTCAAAATTCAGTCATTCAGAGTTAACATTTTGACATATTTTCCACACCCATATATTTAACACACATACATAGATATACACACTCACTTTGTGTATATAACTTTATACACTGCTTTTTTTTTTTAGCTTAAAATATCAGGAGTGTTTTTCATGTCACTAAAACGTCTTTATGAATATAATTTAATGGCTACTTAATATTCCATCATGTGGCTGTATAATAATTTCCTTAATGATTCCCTAATTTTGTAAATTAGGTTGAATCTAATTTTTACTATAAATAATAGCACTTTGATGTGGGTACATCAATTATTGTCTACATTAAAAAAAATTAATTCCTTAGGATAGATTTTCAGACAAATCCATCCTAAGGAATTAATGGATCAAAGTATATGATGATTTCTGAAGCCACTGATATATGTTGCCTAGTTGACTTCCATAAATAATAAACCTGTTTATGCAAATATTATTTATATTTGGAAATTTTAAGTCTTTGTTTAATAAGTATCTGAAACCTCAACTTGGAATCCTATTTTTACAATTCCTGGCATTTGGTGAATACAAGCTGGGAGTAGCATTCTGCCCATCTTTGACCGCATTTTTTTCTTGGAGCAAAACCAGAGATATGTATTAGGGAAGCTCAGTCATGAAATGCAAGCAAGATACAGGGTGATTTTTTTTCTCCTATTATTGTGAGAAGTCAGTCTCCAGTGATTTAATGGAGCTACATTCCATAGATGGTCAGCTGCAAAGTGAGCTGAATTTTACTACACTGTATACTATTAATGTGCCATGTGGATGAATACAGATACAGATATATACACAGATATATATATACACATATATATTATTTTTTAAACAGGTACAATATAACATTAATTAAAATTCATTTTTTTCCAGTAAGTTCTGTTTTCTGGTTAACCATTATGTTTTCCTAGATATCAACTGGTATATTTTCTGTTGGTATCATTAAGTTTGGCAGTATTTATAAATGATTTCTAATTTTCTCTCATTAAACAAATGATAAAATATTGGATTAATCATGGTAGATTAATCATTTTAGGTGTATATATATATATATATATTTAAAAGTCAAATGTAACATTTTAGGTAAACTTCACACTCTGCAAATTATTACTGCAGGTTTAGGCCATTACTTTATGTCCAATAGAAAATATGTTTCTCCTTTTTTTTGAGCTCATGTTATTAATGTTAGCTATTTTATGATGTCATTAAGAACAATCAAAGCTATAGTGCTACTATTTTGAATTTAGTCTCTTAGTATAGTAATAATAACAGTAAGAATAGTACGTTCATTTGTAAGAATAAAACAAATAATGTTTATTTTATGGTAACTATTTCTAAATGATTATTTAGACTTTGGAAAAAGAATATTAAATCACCTTTTTAGTGTTTTAATTACCTTGTGCTGTTGGTCTCTTTACTTTCTCAGAAGTAATCTTTCCATGTTTACTTGTATTGTTTAATACAATTAGGGAATACTGGTTTCTGTCACAAATTTTGCTTTTAATGCTTATTTCTTGGTAGTTTCTTGTTACTGAGATGAAAAGTATTCCCATCACACTGTCTTGGGCATGTAAAAGAGGGAGTGTGTGGGAATGTGGTTGAGAAGGGACATTGCTGCTCTTCTCCAAGTTGCTGGGTTCTCACTTTGTTTCTTCTACTTTTCGGCCCTAAATACATCTATGTATACACCCTATGTACACTCTTACGGTTCCATTCTCTCCCTTTTATTTTTTCTCACTCTTATTCTACCTTTCCTTTCTGTCTTCCTCTTTCACCTCTCACATGTCTGTGCATGCACATACACACATATAAGTGAATTTTCAAGTATTAAAAACAAAGATTGCAGGATCTAGATCTAATTTAATTACTTAAGTTTTGCTAACATTTTCTCCCTGTTTTTCATTATTTAAATTGTGGTCATCTGTAATATTATGTGTTTTTATGAGTACAAGCTGTTCTGTTCTTCACTGTTTTATGTCTCTCAATGAGGAATAAATGGTGGAACTAGAAAAACTTAGACCAGAGCTTCTCAGTGCAGATGAATCATCTGGGAGTCTTATTAAAAATTCATGTTCTGATTCAGTTGGCCTGGGTAGAGCCTGAGGTTTTTCTAACAAGTGCCCAGGTGATGCCATTGCTACTGGTCTGAGGCCACACTTAGAAATGTGAGGTTTTAGACGGGTTCTCTGCTGAGAGTACCATTCATTTAAAACAGGAATATTTGAGTTTAAAAGTCAGTTTCTTCACACATTAGCTGAAAAAGTCTAATATCCACAAGGATAGGGAAGTACTTTCTTTTAAATCATAATTTGCCGTGTTTCTACAGCTGTTCTCTAATTTAGGCAATTGTAAAGCAGGTGATTTAAAATATCCATGAGTCTTGGATCTTCTGTGATGTTTCATATACAGCTTCCCTATTTTAGTTTGCTACTTAGTGTAGACTAATGAAGATATGTATCAAGGTTTATTTTTGATGATTAGATTTTATGGTATATCATCTCCCACTGATATTTGAAATTTTTTCTGCTGGGAGGTTTGGGAGTGAAGGTTAGGGGTGGGGAATTGGGAGCAGGCATGGAGGCTGTAGTGTAGATGAGAATTAGGTTACTGTAGAGAAATGCTTTTATTCTTTTTCATCCCTATGGTTATCACTAGGAGAATCACGGACAACTGGATTGAAATGAATTACCTGTTGAAAGTGAGAAAACCACCCAGTACATATGCAAGAGTTTTTTTCCCATTACACTTTTGAATAAGATGTCTTTTTAATAAAGAGATCCACACAGCTTCCTGTACAAAAGCCAGCAGCTTCTAGCAATAAAGATGTTTCAGAACTGATGGGCTGATTTTAGAAAGGAGATGATATGGCCAAGATTTTCAGATTGGCCCATTATTTGCAGTCCAGTAGTCAAATGTGACTACCATCAAAACACCTGCATCTTTGAAGCTGGTAATTGTCGAGTATCTTGGTTTACAACATTGTTGAGGAAAATGATCAAATTACGTAATGCAGTTGGTTTCTGAGGTGGCAGAAGCCATGTACTCTATTATAAACTCCAAGGAAGACAGGTGGGAAGCCTTTCCCTTGCACTGCACTTGAAATTAATTGTATTTTAATATACAACAAAAAAGATTTCATCCAGCATGGATTTTGCTTTTTCAGCCCTTTTCAAACATTATTTTAGAACTAGGTATAACATCTAAGTTATATTTTCAACCTTACTTGTCTATGTACTTTCAGTGAATATAGATTGCCCTTTCTTTAGTCAGCCTACATTTAAAAAGCTTATGTTTTGCCATAATACAGTAGAATTATTTGTGGTAATGTTACAAGTCTCTAAACTGCATGAACATTATCCTGCTGTTTTATTGTTTTATAATGTAAAAGTAAATGCAAGCATTAAGAAATGTGCAGTGCTGTCAGGCTCCTTCAGGATTTAAGAAAATTGCCCCAACTATTGAAGAACTGAAAATAATCTTTCAGGTTGCAAAGAGCAGTTGTTACAATACTGCCTAGCATTTTGCTTTCTTTTTACTCTAACCATGGTGGTGATTTGAGTCAATGCTGAAGAAACTCAGATTTTATTTGATTTCAGCAAACTGCTCTTGCCTTCTAAGAATTACATATAAAATAGCATAGTTAAAAATAGGAAGAAAATACAGGACTCATTCTTAACTCTGCACAAGCCTAAACAGTAAATATGTTTCTTGTAATAGTAAAAATTTTGCAACCCTACTTCTTCATCCAATTTGTGAATTTGTTATAATAGCCACAAATAGTATGTGTTAATCACAAAACTGTGAAATTATGTTGTACTACAAGCTCTTCATAAAAATGAAACAAACATACAAACAAAATCTTAAAGCCATACCGTACAGAAAAGTTCTTATGAAGCATTTTGGATTTTTAAAATGTAAGGATGGAGATATTCCTTATGGTTTTAGCCTTTTGTCCTATCTGTTTTAAAATATTTCCATTTAAATGCAGATTTTGATTTTCCATCTGGGAGTAGGTAGAAGCCATTCTATTACACTACTAAAAGAATAATCCACTTTAACACAACATTTCTCCCTAAAGGGATGGTCTTTTCTAGTCATAAGGTATTATTTTTCTCAGAATGATATTAACATTCATGATGTAGCGATTTTATCTTGATTTGAAAGATGTTTTGTTCTGTCAGTGAAAGGGATTAGAAGAATGTCCTTTGTATCCTGTTGCTAAAAAAATAGCCTTACCTTGCTCAAGATTAGGTATTAGTGATTTTCAAAGTGTTTTGGGGTGGGTGTATGATTTATATTTTTATAACATAAAATAAGTCTGGTGAAATGGAAATCGCCAGATTCATTTAATTGAATTCTTAAACGTTGGGTTGTATAAATATACATATTTTCAATAGATCAAGAAGCATGTTTGAAAATTTCTAAACCTGTTAGAACATTTTTTTGGTTTCATTTTCTTTATGCCTTGAGAAGAAACCTTTGGGGTACATAAGAAAAGTGTTAGAGCAACTAGTTACAGCATTCAGTGCCATAGATATGTTGGTTTTGCCTCACCTAAATTTATTAAACCTTTAAGATAAAGAGGGATTACATTAATTAAATGGAATGTCTCAGACAGAAGAAGAAAGGCTCTGAAGGCCTCTCTGCTATTTGTTGGGTAAAGTCTTGGCGTGCAGAATGTAACTATCCAAGGCTTAAAGCGTGTTGGGACCCTGTGTGGGATGCCAGTGCCATGCCCCTAGGCACGCTGTCATTCAGCCGCAGATTAATTAACCAGAGGCTGCAGAGCCTCATGCTTTCAGTCAGCCCATTCTTGAGGCAGAAAATACAAGGTTTTTAAAACCTTGAACATTCAAAAAAGTTCTTATTTTCTTAACAGAATCAGAGTGTATAGCGACAGTTTTTCCGGGAATAGTTTTATTATACATATATAAATATATATGTGTATATATACATATTTATAATTTTTGTCTCTTTGCACCAATGAGTGATTTAAATGGATTAAAATTTTTTTAATCCATGCAGAGGATGACGTGTATAGCCTCCAAAGAGAGGATTTTTCTAGTGTCACTGTGCATCTTTAAAACTTCCTAATTAATGATTTATTAAATCACAGTGAGTAGTGAGCTCTTAATTATGATTAAGACTTATGAAGTTTCAGTAGAGTCAACCTAAAAAATACATTTATATATCTGACTGATCACAAACTATATACATTCACATTTTCATTAAGACCATTTTTTATCTTCAGCAAGGACATTTCCATTCATACATGCATAGAAAGTATTTTGAGGTGAATGAAGATTTTTACACTGTCGTGTTTTGTTTACAACACAGTTTTAAAAATAACTTTTAACATCTGTATATTCATCTGTAGAAATGAGTGCATTAAATTTGAAATGAACCTTTTTTCCCTTGTCCATTTAGCTTGTTTTATAATTATATTAAGCATTATTAATAGCTTATGGGTAAAATATTAATAACTAATTATTTTCTAAATATAGAGCAAGGTCTATGTTGATAAGATAATGTTTCATTTGTACCTTAAAGTTAGGAAAGAATAAGGCATGTTTTCATTTTTATTTTTTAGCAGTGTAGAATACGACTCCCTCTCCCGCCCTGCAACCTTTTTTCCCTGACACTGTCAATTTTTTAGCGTTCTCACTGGAATTTATTTTGTTGTAGTAAATAAAAGACAAGTCATTATTAAACAGATTTTTCTGTTAATTCAGTGTATGATTACCCTTTGCCATAGGTACTTTTAAGGGCTTTTATCCAAAATAAAATTCATTAAAAATGCAATTAGAAAAATCTATTGTTAATGACTGCTTGAGTGACTGGCTCATAATTGGCTCATTACAATAAAAAAGCCACTGTTTAAAAATCTTGACAATGAGATACAGTACAGAGTGAACACTTCATTGTAAGGCCCTATGTGATTACAAGATCCTGAAGGTGAAGCAGAGAAGCATGCATATCTGAGACTCCAGCAGAACTTTCTCTTTTACATCAGTACAGTGAGTTAGGTCGTGACCTAGCATGGGCTGTCAAAGTAGGAGTCCCTCTTATTTACAGTGTCCCACACTGAAGAGTAAACTTAGGTAATATATTCCACTTAAATGCTAGCATTCAGACTCCTCTTTGTTTCCCTTCCCTAGAAATCTTTTCAGTTGACTTAGATTACCAAGTCGTAATCAGGAAATCTTTAGTTCTGTTGGGGCTAAACTAACAAAGACAATATTGTCATACAAGCCATCATTATTACCTGCCCTTTTGTTAATGCAGGAAAGCTTGCAAATAGCTCTTTTTTAAGCTCCAGAATTTTTGTTTAAGCATTCCTAGAGATTGTTTTTGTTCTAGTATTTTGGTGATTTAATATTTGCCTTACATTATTTTTAATTAATTAATTTTAATTCATTTAATTTTTAGGCCATAAATTGCAGGTAAGATAAAAATACAGACTTGGTGATTCAGGAAGGAAAGTAAACTGTACATGATAAGGTTTTTCCTTAACAAATTAGTTTAATTTCTCTTTTTGTGTCTTGGGCTTGACATACTATGGTTTTAATAATGAACTTGCGATGTCAAACATCAGCTGTCCTTTGCAGAGTATCAAATTTTAAAATACTGACGAGTATAAATAAGAATGATCATTAAATCTCTGCTTAGAGTTCCACCTATAAGGCAAAAATCGTAAGTTCCAACAGTAGTTTAAAGGGCTTCTTTAATGAGCCCTATATTTCCAAAATGCTCTTCCTGTTGGAGGCTAGAAAAACAGTAAAAGTTTTAAAGACTGCCGACTCCTGCTTTTGTTTAGTCTACAACAGCAATATTAATGTTGCTTTTGTGTTCTGATGAGTGACTTAGGTGTAATTTTTCATTATATGTATTAAAAGTTGAATTATTTTGAACTTTGAACTTTAGAACAGCCCATGTGTGAACCTTAGTGTATAAACAAGGCAGTAACTTCAGGATCAGAATCACTCAAGACCACTCATATTATTAAATGCAATCCATGAATGTTGACATTAGAATTTAATATAAATTAGGAAAAAACTCTCAGTGAGATACTCAATAGTTTTTAAAGAAATAAGACACATTTAATTGACTTCATTGTAGCTTAAGTAACTAAACTGCTCTGAGTATTTCATCATTGCTCTGTTTGTGCTACTTTGCATTTCTCTCATCACCTTATTTTGTAACCTTTGCATTTTTTTTTCTTTTTCTCAATAGAATTAAGAGGAACTGCCTGCAGAGGAAACCACCGTTTAAAACATGGTGGAAACCACATTGCTTAATGGTTGCATTTTTCTTTAAAGATCTACTTAAAGGCAGTTTACCTCTTCTCTTACAAGCAAAAACTGTATTGTGAGTTTCCCCCACTTAAGGCTGAGTGAGACAGCTTCAATCTACCTCACACTTATATGCAGTTGGGCATGTAAGCTGATGCCTTTGTGATTTATAAGTGTAATTTAGTAAACCATTTAGTAAATGCCATGGTGTGTCATACCAATGCCAAAATATTTTATACATGTAGGAATTAGAGTAGCGGGAAAAACTATTGAGACTAAAACTTCAGTGTTTGTTTGGTTCATGTGGATATCTTGTAATATTTATAATCTGATGGCTGTTCATGATCAAGTTTTGTGGCTTGGAGACAGGCCTAAAATTTCTGACTTCTTATTGCCTTTATGTATTTTACTGTTTACTTAAAGATTGCTTGTGTAGATGGTAGAGTTCTTTGTTCACTGGAACTTCAAGGAAGAGTCTATACTTGTATTACTATTTAAACAAAAATATTCTCTGCATATTGCCAGGTTTTTAGCCATTTTATAGGCAAATAATTACTAATTAAGATTATGATGTCTCTTATGATATATTCATTTATTTTCCCATGTCCAGAGCACATTGATTTTGAATAGTAAAGAAGAGCTACATCTATTCATTTATCAAATGTGTTCTGAGTGACTGCTGTGTTCTGGGTACTGGAAACAAATATCAGTAAGAGAATGCCCCAGTTCTCTAAGAGCTCATAGTCTATATTACTAATAACAGAACAATATTATATTGTGATGATAGAGTTGGTTTTTTTTTTAACAAATATTTTGGGAATGTAGAAGTAGGAGAGAGATTAGCTTTACCTGGGGAGGGTGCAGAATGGGTGGTTTGGAAAATACAGATGAGTAATGATTCATCAAGAGAGAATGAAAAATGACTTCCCAAACTGAGAGAACATTCTGTGTGCAGCAGAAGATGTGACAAAGCATGGTACATACTTCTCAGAGTTTGATGATTAGAGGATATGTGTAAGTAATTGCAGGAGTAGAAGTGAGAAGGTAATTTTGGAGCAGGTTATGAAGAGTCTTGTGTGCCTTGCTGAAGAGTTTGGAGACCCTATTTTGTAGGTGATGGAGAGTCATTGAAGGTTTGTAAGTTAAAAAGCATAATGGATAGATTTGATTTTGTAGCAGTGTAGAGGAAGCATAGGGAGAAAAGAGACGGAGGCTAGGTCTTTCGAATATGTTGAAATCAAGGTATCTCAAAATAGGAAGTAATGAAACTAAATAGGGAAAAATCAAGACTGGATAGATTGATGGTAGTGATTATTAGTGTATAATTAATAATCAAAGTCATGTGAGTAAATATCCTTACCCAGGGGATGAAGTGGTGCATAGTGGGAAAGAACTGGGCTCTGGTACCTGGTTTCTCAGTTACCGCTTACTAGCTATGTGACTTTGGGCAAGTCACTTTGCCTCTTTGTGCCTCAGTTTACTTTTCCATAAAATGGAAATAAATACCGCCTACCTTATAGAGTTGTGATGAGGACTGAATAAGTTAATGTTGTGTTAATTATTATTATTAATGTTATGCTATTATTTAGAATTGAGAGTCGTTTTTTTTTTCCCATGAAGTGTTTTGATAAGGAGGAAAAATGGCTAATCAGTAGAAGGAATGCATTTTATAAGATGAGAGAGATTGGGATGTGTTTATAAGTTAAGAAAAAGTAGTCCATAGAGAGGAAGTTGTTGAAGTCAAGTGGCTGAATGAGATCCAGGAAGATACGGAGGTGATGGTGTGAAGAGCACAGGATCGTGGGTTAGCTCTGGACAGAAGAATATAGATATGTTTAGAAAGGAGAAATGGAATGATAAAGGACTATGTGTCCTTTGCTATTTTTTTTCTGTGGTCTTGGAGGCAAGATCATTTACCTCAAGTGGGTGGAGATGATGGAAGTCATTAAGGGATTTGAGGAGAATTTTAAACATTTGGAATGATCCCTTTGGAGAAAAGAAAAGGGGACTGATTGCCAAACTGCCCGGAGCCCATGTGTGGTTAGAAATCAGAAATTTGAAAAGGAGATAGTTTTTAAAATTTAACTTTCACTTAAATTGAAAAGATTTAGGGATGTTTGGTAAGTAAGATCACTTTTAAGGAAGCAGATTACTTAGGTACTTATATCAAAGGTAAGTAGTAAATATAATTTATTATGGAATATATAACTAAAGCATTCCAGAAACCATAGCAGATAGCAATTGCTAAGTAAAATTTCTATGAGAATAATCTTCCATACTTCAGAGGGGAGAATACAGCATTAGTATGAACTTAAATGAATACAGCTGCTGAAAGATTATATTTTCTGGGCAACAAGCAACAGATGATACAGTCACTTTATGATGGTCACTTAACTATGTCAGTGATGAAAGAATCACTTACCAGAAAACAGTTCATAGATTCAAACATTCTAGTTTGAATGATTCAAACATTCTAGTTTGAATGATTCAAACATTCTAGTTTGAATTCAAACTTTCAAACATTCAAACTTTCTAGTATTAATAATGATCCTAAATAGAAATAGGTGCCTAAACTGCCTGCTTAAGTGAATTAAAAGCAAAATGAGGGGCTTCCCTGGTGGCGCAGTGGTTGAGAGTCTGCCTGCCTTTGCAAGGGACACGGGTTCGTGCCCCGGTCCGGGAAGATCCCACATGCTGCGGAGCGGCTGGGCCCGTGAGCCACGGCCGCTGAGCCTGCGCATCCGGAGCCTGTGCTCCGCAATGGGAGAGGCCATAACAGTGAGAGGCCCGCGTACCGCAAAAAAAAAAAAAAAAAAAAAAAAGATATCCACAAATAAGTTAAATAAATGTCTGCATAACAGTCTAGTGTTGCAATTTTTCTATATTATGTATAAATTGCTTCAAGAGTTATTCCAAGTAGCTTTTTTATTTTTCAAATATTCCTCTTTAAATGTTTTCCTGTATTTAATTTATAAAACAGTAGTCTCATTTTTAATAATTGAGAATAATCTTCAAAATATTGTCGCTGAGTTTACATTAATTTATACTACAAAAGATGAATAAATATCCCAATGTCAACTACTTACTGTTCTTTAACTGCTGAGAAATGGGCAGCTTATAGTTGGGATTCACCAATAGAAAACAAACAAACTGAATGGGCAATTATTTGTCAATAGGAGAACAGTGGTTGGAAATAGTAATATAGAGATTCTGGTGGTATTTTGTTTCCTATCACTCTGGTGGCTATTTAATTCTTAATTTTTCTTTTTCTTTTTTAACTTTAGAATGAGGAAAATTTTAAGCATGTATAAAAGTAGAGAGAATAGCATTATGAATCCCCATATAGCTGTCTCCCAAATTCAATAATTTTCCACTCATGGAATGCTTCATATAAAGTATACAGATTCATATGATGTCTTGGTGCCAGTATAATTAGCTGTATCTTAATTATAGATATAGAAAACTTCAGAGTAGCATTTAAAATTGTCAATTTGCATAAAAAGACATTGTTATTATTATTGTCGTTGATTGTCTTTATGAAATTAGGGGAAATATCTTTTGGAAAGAGGATGGGCAATGAGAGGGAAAAAAGGGAAGAAATACACGGACAGTCGTTTGAATGGAGAAATTCATATAATGCGTAAATAGAACTAAGCCCCATTTTATTTAACATTAAAAATTATCATGAAAAGAGAGTACATGTTAAAATCTGCTGGCTTGCAGTTTATTCCTAGTACAAACAAAATGCTGGACAATACCAGATTTGAGTGGGCATGGTGCCTTGTTCATATTTGGGTACCCCAGTTATTTTTTAAATGAATAAGTAAATGCCAATGAACAAAGCAGTAGAAGTTTAGCCTTCACGTGAACAAGTATGTAGTAAAATAACCTACACTGCTTGTAGAATGATAGGTTGAGTTATTATTTAAATCACAACAAAGACCCCCAAATCAATATATGCTTGTTAATAAAAATAGCCCTAGCACTCTCATTCTCCTTGATCACTAGATTACATTGCCAGCAGATGCAGTTCTGAGAAAAGGTAGTGAATATCAAATTAAATTGACTGGATCATATTGAGCTTCTTGTTAGTATGCTGAAAACATTTGCAAGGTGGAGAGTATAGCCATCAGTGATCTATTCATTGACTGTAACAATATCATATATATGATATATGATATCATATATCATAGAAGGTATGAGTCATTTGAAGGTATAAGATTCAGGACTGAGAATAGGAAGCTTCTAATCAAGGGAGAGCCCATCACTGACTTCCTAACCGTCAGCATTATATGGAGTGGTTATGATACTGATTATGTTGTGGCATACACTGATACATTCATTATCCTGGAAAATAGAGGACTTACTTAAAGGATAGGACCAAAAAATGTCCTCATATTCAGAATAGGGGTGAACCTAGAAAAATATGACAACTTCCCTAAAATTATTAACTTCACCTCTTATCAACTTCTTAACCTCTTTGCCCAGTGGAAAACAAGCCGCATTACAGTCTGTGACCTTGTTGACATTCAGAAGACTGAATGGTTGCTTTAGCAAGCTGGTTGTTATGGGTATGTTATTGCAGGAACCTTATTCCTGCTTCTTTCTATTGACTCTGCTGCAGCTGTTGGCAAGGTACTTTCTGAGTTAAATGGGAAGCTCACCATCATGACACCTCTGCACCTATGCCTGCCAGGCACACCTGTCAAATACACAGTGGCCAGAAAGTAGTGGAGCAAGCATCTGCTAGACCCACGAACCTGTGATTTTCCTTTGCTGCTGTGACTAGTTATTCTCTTTAATACTTAAACACGTTCAGTTATTGATAAAATGATTTTGGCTATGACAAACATGCTATTCACATTAGGACCCTGGGGCCTCTATCCCTATAGCAGTAGCCAGCAGACCATCTCTCTTAACTCTTCCCTCTTTATCTTCCCTTTCCTCCTAAAACACACAGTGGAAAAATTACTATTTCACATCTAAACCTTTCCCCAGATTTCCATGGGTGTAGGTTCGGGGCCAGAGATATTCTTGTATTCTGTGTCATTAGTAAAATTTGGTAGGTTGGAACAGAGGAGGTACACATATCAGCCTAAAATGCATTTGTAATCAAAAGGTAAGTTAAGTCTCATAACCATCAGAAAAATAACTTGTGGGGGGAAAGGAAGGGAAGGGAGGGAGGGAAGGAGAGATGGGAAGAGAAAGAAAGAGACAGAGGAAGGGAGGAGGGGAGAGAGGATTCTGCCTTGGTGTAAGTTCTATAAGTCCTGCACTTAGACTGTTTCATTTGGTTCTGGTTGTAGTATCTCAAGAGAAATTTTGTCAAGAGCAAAGGGAATTGGAAAGGAGTATGAGAAGGAAGAACAAGGTCATTCTATATTTAGTGTTCTAGAAGTGGCAAGAGACAAATTTAGGAAAATAGAAAAGTATAGAGTGGCTTTCTCAGGGAAGAGCAAACTACTGGAACTTGCTACTCTGAGAGCTACAACATTGTGGTATGGTTAAATAAATTATTCCCATGGGATATTTCAGTGCTAAAGCCTACATGTTAACACATAAAAATGCATATGATTTAACAAGATAGAAAATTACACGTATACTTTGACAACATCTATATAAAAACAACTGTATGAATTGAGACTAAAAGGGAAGATCAAAAGATCAAATTGTATTGACTCCCACAGTAGGCTGGCCCATTCCTGTCAACAGCGAAGCCTGTACTTCCCACTGGTGGCCATTTCTTAACTCTACTTCCTGGGAAGTGGGGAAATGTGGGATGAGGTGAGGGGAATGAGTAGAAAATTTCTAAATAACTTTAACCTTATGCTTTGATATCCATGTGACAACCTGTGCAAAATATCTGTGTCTTATGGTAGACAAGGAATAAGAGGATTCTCTAATTTTCTCCCAAGAGGTGATTTTATTTTTAAAAGTGAGAGTTGGGAGAAAGGAGTGAATGAGGGATGGGGAAGAGAGACTCTAGTACTCCTATAAGCTCATGACTTTGCTGTTAAAAATGAGGGACCTGAGACTGAAAGGGGATTTTTGTTGTTGTTGTTGTTTTGTATTTTAAACATTTTATCATTCTAGATCTATTTGGGACAAGCCTGTCTGTGAACTTATAAACATCCAAGAGCATGGTTAGAAAGACATTTGAGATAGTATTAGGGGCAGGGGCTTTTAAACTTCTGAACTAAGGGACGTCTCTAAACTCAAGAGAGAGAAAGTACTAACTATTAAACTATGGTCTTGCGTGGTGCTGGGCTTAAGAATCTTGTATCTGCTCAACCTATAGCAAGTGAAGAGGATGGTTTGCGGAGTGATGAACTCATGTTGCATAGGCTTCCTTCTAGTATTGAAAAAATACAGCTCTATACAGTCAACAATAATAGGCCATTTTAACAGATGGCAATCTTTTGTTCTGTGGTCTTCCATTTGTGTGGTATTTGGTGTTTCTAAACTGTTATATGATTTTTACACTATTGGGTAATGTTAGTACAATAATAATTGTTTTTTTAAATACCTCATACTTGCAGTAATGGCTTTGGAATGACAGTGGATAATATTAACTAAATAAGTTTGAAGATCAGTTTTGTGTCTTGGTTTTGTTACTTTTAACTATGACTTTGAGTTATCTTTTTCTCTCCATTGTATTTAGAGTTGATTAAAATTTTGATGGATTGACAGGGTTAGTATTATTTTTCTTTTCTCTCCTCCCCCAGACCCCCACCCCCAAAATATAGAGATTGATTAAAAAAGAGGTTTTTTGAGGTTGTTTTGGTTTTACTGTCAGTAGTTAACCATATTATTGAGCTCTACTTTCTCAACTTCTGACTATGGATATGGTTACAAAAAATTTAGCAGTACCCTTCCCAGGACAAGAAAACTTGCTATGTGAAAAAGGAACACATTTTAGAGAGTAAAGTTGATTCCAACTCTACTAGACAACTTTGTATCTTGGTGTCATTGATGGTTTCCAAAATGTGTAAATATTTGTAAATTCACTCCCGAACAATAGCAAGAATAAAAACTGCTGTATAAGGAAGAACTCACTAATATCTGTTTCTTGATTTCATAATATTTTATTTTTCAGTTTCATTAAATTTCATTCATTTATTTAACAAATATTCATTGAGTACTTACTGTGTGACAGGCCCTATGCTTACTGCTAGGAGTATAATGGTGAGCATCTGCTTACAGTCTAGTAATTAATGTCTATGTTAATTACTAATTAATTACATAATTAGTTGTTAGTGTCTACAGATATTAATGAAATAAACCATCTAAAACATAAAATTGCAGCTACGACAAGTACTACAAAGGAGAAGTACATGAGGCCATGAGGAGGAATTTAAACTGGTCAAAGATTATGAAAGGCTTTCTTGAAGTGAGGTTTGAGTGTAAGAAATTTCTCCAATTGAACAGTATCTGATTAAGTGCTGGGAAGGAAGAGCGTTTCCATCCCACTGATGGCTGTGAGCAAAGGCCTCTAGCAGGCAGGAGAGCAGCCTGGTGCGTAGTATGAGGCTGAGAGAAAGCTAATGTGGCTGCAGTGCTGAGAGTGAAAGTTGAGAGTGATATGTGAAGAGGCTGAAGTAGGTAGATTTGGGTAGTATTTACTTAGGTGGTTTTATTTGTAAGTACTCATCAAGGTGTCCACTTTGATACACTTTTCTGTATGTGCATTCTACCTCAATTAAAAAGTTTGCTTAAAATTTGTTTGGGTTCACTTCAGAGAATATTTTAGAAGGGTCCAAAGTTTTATATAAAAGAGCACCTTAGTAATTCTCTTATATCCACTCCTGGTTACCACTCTCCCTTCACTAAAGGCAGCCACTATCCTGGCTTCAATCACCATGGGTTATTTTTGTCTATTGTTAAACATAAAATAATTGGAATCATAATATTTATGAGTTTATATCTGGCTTCTGTTGATCCGTTTTATGTCTATGAGATACTTCTGTGTTTGCACAGAGCAGTAACTTGGTGCACTTTTATTGTAACATAGTATCCCAATGTATAAATATACCATATTTTGTTTATTCATTCTACTATGGATGGTCATTTGGGCTCTTTCTAGTTTGGGGCTGTTACAGAATATTTTGTATATATCTTTTGGTGTACTTGTAGACTCATTTCCGTTAGAAATGTGTATAGGAGTCAGATTGCTAGGTTATAGGGTGTGCATATGTTCAGCTTTAGTAGATATTACCATATAGTTTTCCAAAATGGTTGTTGCAATTTATACTCCCACCAGTAATATATGAGAGGTCCAGTTGTTCCATGTCCTTGTCAGCTCATGGCATTGCCACTTTTTAAAAAAAAAATGTTAGTCATTCTGGTGGTATATAATGTTATGCATTATGATTTTAATTTGCATTTCTCTGCTGAGGTTGAAAAGTTTTTATATGTCTTTTGGCCATTTCGATTTTTTAAAAAATTTTATTTAATTTATTTTCTTTTTGGCTACATTGGGCCTTCGTTGCTGCGCGCGGGCTTTCTCTAGTTGTGAGCGGGGGCCGCTCTTCGTTGCGGTACACGGGCTTCTCATTGCAGTGGCTTCTCTTGTTGCAGAGCACGGGCTCTAGGCGTGCGGGCTTCAGTAGTTGTGGCTCACGGGCTCTAGAGCCCAGGCTCAGTAGTTGTGGCTTAGTTGCTCCATAACATGTTGGATCTTCCCGGACCAGGGCTCAAACCCATGTCCCCTGCATTGGCAGGTGGATTCTTAACCACTGCGCCACCAGGGAAGGCACCATTTCGATATCCTTTCTTGGTAGTGCCCTGTCAAATCTGTTGACAGTTTTTCTGTTTGATCCTCTCTTTCTCTCATATTGACTTAGGAATTCTTTATATTTCTGATATTGTTAAGTCCTTTGTTAGATAGATGAGTTGCAAATATTTTTTATTCTGTGGTAGAAAAATATCTTCTACTCTGCTTAAAATTTTTAAATTATCAATCTTTTTCTTTATTATTAGATAAGGCATCTCTATATCTTGGTTTTGGAATCTTTACTTACCCAAAAGTCAGAAAAGTATTCTTCTATATAGTCTTTTAGAAGCTATTATTCACTTACACATTTAGATGTGCACTTGAAATTGATTTAAGTATAGTGTGAACTAGGGGTAAAGATTCATTTTTTTGTCCCAAATGGATATCCATTTGTCCCAGTGTTATATATTGAAAAGAGCTCACTATACCACATGGTCATCTTTGATGTAAATTAAGTGATCTTATACATGTGGATCTGTTTCTGAATTCCCTATTTTCTTCTGTTGGTTCATTTGTTCCTTCTTGTGCCATTAGAACACTTTCTAAATTAACTGCAGCTTTATAATAAGTTTACTATCTGGTAGTGTAATTTCTCCAACTTTTTTCTTTTTTAAGAGTGCTGTGCTTTTTTTCCAGCTATTTTAGATCAGGTTGCCAGTTTCTACAAGAATAACCCACTGGCATTTTGATTGGGATTATACTGAATCTATAAATTAATTAGAAGAGATCCGGCATCATTGCAATATTGAATCTTTAATCCATGAATGTGTAGTATATCCCTTCAATTTATTTGAGTCTTCTTTAATTCCTCTTAATGTTTTGAAGTTTTTTGTGTAGAAGTCATTCACATTTTTTTTTTTGCAGTACGCGGGTCTCTCACTGTTGTGGCCTCTCCCGTTGTGGAGCACAGGCTCCAGACGCGCAGGCCCAGCGGCCATGGCTCACGGGCCCAGCCGCTCCGCGTCACGTGGGATCTTCCCGGACCGGGGCACGAACCCGTGTCCCCTGCATCGGCAGGCGGACTACTCTCAACCACTGCACCACCAGGGAAGCCCAATTCACATATTTTTTTAGATTTATGTCTGAGTGTTTTTGATGCTAATGCCAATGTGTATTAGTTTGTTAGGGCTGCCATAACAAAGTACCGCAGAGTGAGTGGCTTAAACAATAGAAATTTATTTCCTCACAGTTTAGAGGCTAGAAGTCCAAGATCAAGGTGTCAGTAGGATTGATGTCATTCTGAGGCCTCTTTCATTGGCCTACAGATGACCTTCTTCCTATGTCTTCATATGGTCTTCCTGTGTCTGTGAGTATATCTGTGACCTAATATAAGGTATAGAAGAACTACTCTTCTTATAAAGACATAGTCATAGTGGAGTAGGGCTCACGCATATGACCTTATTTTACCATATTTACTTCTTTCAAGGACTCATCTCCAAATACAGTCACATTCTGAGGTACTGGGGGTTTAAGACTTCAGCATTCGAATTTTGTGGAGACACAGTTCAGCCCATAATACAGTGATATCAAATTATTTGTTGCTGACATATAGACATACAATTTTAATTTTGCATATTGACCTTGTATTATATAGTGATCTTGCTAAACTCACTTATTAATCTCATAGTGTTTGTGTTAACTGTTTTGGATTTTTGTGCATAATTACATCACCTGTGAATAATGGCAGTTTTATTCCTGATCTCAGAATGAAAGCCTTTAGTTATTTCACCGTTAAGATACTTGCCATGGCCTTTTTGTAGACACTTTTATCAGATTACAGTAGCTTTCTTTCTATTGCTCATGTTTCTTCTTTGTTTGTTTTTTAATCGTGAACTGACTTTGAAGCTCTTAGACTGTATGAATGTTAATTGTTGCTGTAATGGAGACAAGTTGGTAGAATTTATTGATGGCTAATTTTGATATGGAGAATGGTGGAAAAGAGAAATTTCTTGTTTGAAGTATGAAGTTTTGTTGAAAAAGTTAAGAATTCAGCAAAAGTTAAGAATTCAGCCATCTAGTATTTCTAAAGATACAGGTATTTATAATCATCAACACTTGAGTATTTTAACATGATTTTTATTTTTTTTAGTTCATGCCAACTAATGTTGTTATCCAGTTTATTTTCAGTTAATAATGGAAATAACTGCTCTGGTTTCTTTGCTTTGGTATTTTGGAGTTTGGTGCTCCAAAATACTGAGTATGCGCAAAAGTTAAACTGTGCATTGCACAAATAGCTATCATTTTAGAGAAATCTGAAAATCATTAAAAAGTATGTCATTCAGAAATAGATGACTCTACAAGCCAGAAGGGAGTGGCAGGACATAATTAAAGTGATGAAGGAGAGAAACCTGCAACCAAGATTACTCTACCCAGCAAGGATCTCATTCAGATTTGATGGAGAAATTAAAACCTTTACAGACAAGCAAAAGCTGAGAGAGTTCAGCACCACCAAACCAGCTTTACAACAAATGCTAAAGGAACTTCTCTAGGCAAGAAACACAACAGAAGGAATATACCTACAATAACGAACCCAAAGCAATTAAGGAAATGGGAATAGGAACATACATATCAATAATTACCTTAAATGTAAATGGAATAAATGCTCCCACCAAAAGACACAGAGTGGCTGAATGGATACAAAAACAAGACCCATATATATGCTGTATACAAGAGACCCACTTCAGACCTAGAGACACATACAGATTGAAAGTAAGGGGATGGAAAAAGATATTCCATGCAAATGGAAATCAAAAGAAAGCTGGAGTAGCAATTCTTATATCAGACAAAATAGACTTTAAAATAAAGACTATTAGAAGAGACAGAGAAGGACACTACATAACGATAAAGGGATCGATCCAAGAAGAAGATAGAACAATTGTAAATATTTATGCACCCAACATAGGAGCACCTCAATACATAAGGCAAATACTAACAGCCATAAAAGGGGAAATCGACAGTAACACAATCATAGTAGGGGACTTTAACACCCCACTTTCACCAATGGACAGATCATCCAAAATGATAATAAATAAGGAAACACAAGCTTTAAATGATACATTAAACAAGATGGACTTAGTTGATATTTATAGGACATTCCATCCAAAAACAACAGAATACACATTTTTCTCAAGTGCTCATGGAACATTCTCCAGGATAGATCATATCTTGGGTCACAAATCAAGCCTTGGTAAATTTAAGAAAATTGAAATTGTATCAAATATCTTTTCCGACCACAATGCTATGAGACTAGACATCAATTACAGGAACGGATCTGTAAAAAATACAAACACACGGGGGCTAAACAATACACTACTCAATAACGAAGTGATCACTGAAGAAATCAAAGAAGAAATAAAAAAATACCTAGAAACAAATGACAATGGAGACATGACGACCCAAAACCTATGGGATGCAGCAAAAGCAGTTCTAAGGGGGAAGTTTATAGCAATACAATCCCACCTTAAGAAACAGGAAACATTTCGAGTAAACAGCCTGACCCTGCACCTAAAGCAATTAGAGAAAGAAGAACAAAAAACCCCCAAAGTTAGCAGAAGGAAAGAAATCATAAAGATCAGATCAGAAATAAATGAAAAAGAAATGAAGGAAACGATAGCAAAGATCAACCAAACTAAAAGCTGGTTCTTTGAGAAGATAAACAAAATTGACAAACCATTAGCAGACTCATCAAGAAAAGAAGGGAGAAGACTCAAATCAATAGAATTAGAAATGAAAAAGGAGAAGTAACAACTGACACTGCAGAAATACAAAAGATCATGAGAGATTACTATAAGCAACTCTATGCCAATAAAATGGACAACCTGGAAGAAATGGACAAATTCTTAGAAATGCACAACCTGCCAAGACTGACTCAGGAAGAAATAGAAAATATGAATAGACCAATCACAAACAATGAAATTGAAACTGTGATTAAAAATCTTCCATCGGGCTTCCCTGGTGGCGCAGTGGTTGAGAGTCTGCCTGCCGATGCAGTGGACACGGGTTCGTGCCCCGGTCCGGGAAGATCCCACATGCTGCGGAGCGGCTAGGCCCGTGAGCCTTGGCCACTGAGCCTGCGTGTCCGGAGCCTGTGCTCCGCAACGAGAGAGGACACAACAGTGAGAGACCCACATACCGCAAAAAAAAAAAAAAAAAAAAAAATCTTCCATCAAACAAAAGCCCAGGACCAGATGGCTTCACAGGCGAATTCTATCAAACATTTAGAGAAGAGCTAACAACCTGAGAAGAAACAAAAAAAAATTGAAATTGAAAAAATTGAAATTTTCTTTTGTGGCTCCTTCTCAAACTCTTCCAAACAATATCAGAGGAAGGAACACTCCCAAACTCATTCTACGAGGCCACCATCACCTTGATACCAAAACCAGGCAAGGATGTCACAAAGAAAGAAAACTACAGGCCAATATCACTGATGAACATAGATGCAAAACTCCTCAGCAAAATACTAGCAAACAGAATCCAACAGCACATTAAAAGGATCATACACCATGATGAAGTGGGGTTTATTCCAGGAATGCAAGGATTCTTCAATATACTCAAATCAATCAATGTGATACACCATATTAACAAGTTGAAAGAGAAAAACCATATGATCATCTTAATAGATGCAGAGAAAGCTTTCGACAAAGTTCAACACCCATTTATGATAAAAACCCTGCAGAAAGTAGGCATAGAGGGAACTTTCCTCAACATAATAAAGGCCATATATGACAAACCCACAGCCAGCATTGTCCTCAATGGTGAAAAACTAAAACCATTTCCACTAAGATCAGGAACAAGACAAGGCTGCCCACTCTCACCACTCTTATTCAACCTAGTTTTGGAAGTTTTAGCCACAGCAATCAGAGAAGAAAAGGAAATAAAAGGAATCCAAATTGGAAAAGAAGATGTAAAGCTGTCACTGTTTACAGATGACATGATACTATACATAGAGAATCCTAAAGATGCTACCGAAAAACTACTAGAGCTAATCAATGAATTTGGTAAAGTAGCAGGATACAAAATTAATGTAGAGAAATCTCTGGCATTCCTGTACACTAATGATGAAAAATCTGAAAATGAAATCAAGAAAACACTCCCATTTACCATTGCAACAAAAAGAATAAAATATCTAGGAATAAACCTACCTAAGGAGACAAAAGACCTGTATGCAGAAAATTATAAGACACTGATGAAAGAAATTAAAGATGATACAAATAGATGGAGACATATACCATGCTCCTGGATTGGAAGAATCAATATTGTGAAAATGACTCTACTACCCAAAGCAATCTACAGATTCAATGCAATCCCTATCAAAGTACCACTGGCATTTTTCACAGAACTAGAACAAAAAATTTCAAAATTTGTTTGGAAAAACAAAAGACCCCGAATAGCCAAAGCAATCTTGAGAATGAAAAACGGAGCTGGAGGAATCAGGCTCCCTGACTTCAGACTATACTACAAAGCTACAGTAATTAAGACAGTGTGGTACTGGCATAAAAACAGAAAGATAGATCAGGATAGAAAGCCCAGAGATAAACCCACGCACATATGGCCAACTTATCTTTGATAAAGGAGGCAGGAATGTACAGTGGAGAAAGGACAGTCTCTTCAATAAGTGGTGCTGGGAAAACTGGACAGGGACATGTAAAAGTTTGAGATTAGATCATTCCCTAACACCATACACAAAAATAAGCTCAAAATGGATTAAAGACTTAAATGTAAGGCCAGGAACTACCAAACTCTTAGAGGAAATCATAGGTAGAACACTCTATGACATAAATCACAGCAAGATCCTTTTGGACCCACCTCCTAGAGAAATGGAAATAAAAACAAAGATAAACAAATGGGACCTAATGAAACTTCAAAGCTTTTGCACAGCAAAGGAAACCATAAACAAGACCAAAAGACAACCCTCAGAATGGGAGAAAATATTTGCAAATGAAGCAACTGACAAAGGATTAATCTCCAAAATGTATAAACAGCTCATGCAGCTCAATAGCAAAAAAACAAACAACCCAAATCAAAAATGGGCAGAAGACTTAAATAGGCATTTCTGCAAAGAAGATATACAGACTGCCAACAAACACATGAAAGAATGCTCAACATCATTAATCATTAGAGAAATGCAAATCAAAAGTACAATGAGATATCATCTCACACCAGTCAGAATGGCCATCATCAAGAAACCTAGAAATGATAAATGCTGGAGAGGGTGTGGAGAAAAGGGAACACTCTTGCACTGCTGGTGGGAATGTGAATTGGTACAGCCACTATGGAGAACAGTATGGAGGTTCCTTAAAAAACTACAAATAGAACTACCATATGACCCAGCAATCCCACTACTAGGCATATACCCTGAGAAAACCATAATTCAAAAAGAGACATGTACCAAAATGTTCATTGCACCTCTAGTCCCAATAGCCCGGAGCTGGAAACAACCTAAGTGTCCCTCATCGGATGAATGGATAAAGAAGATGTGGCACATATATACAATGGAATATTACTCAGCCATAAAAAGAAACAAAACTGAGCTATTTGTAATGAGGTGGATAGACCTAGAGTCTGTCATACAGAGTGAAGTAAGTCAGAAAGAGAAAGACAAATACCGTATGCTAACACATATATACGGAATTTTAAAAAAAATGTCATGAAGAACCTAGGGGTAAAACGGGAATAAAGACACAGACCTACTTGAGAATGGACTTGAGGATATGGGGAGGGGGAAGGGTAAGCTGTGACAAAGCGAAAGAGAGGCATGGACATATATACAGTACCAAACGTAAGGTAGGTTGATAGTGGGAAGCAGCCGCAGAGCACAGGGAGATCAGCTCGGTGCTTTGTGACCGCCTGGAGGGGTGGGATGGGGAGGGTGGGAGGGAGGGAGATGCATGAGGGAAGGGATGTGGGAACAGATGTATATGTATGACTGATTCACTTTGTTATAAAGCAGAAACTAATAAAATAAATAAATAAATAAATAAATAAATAAAAAGGCATATGAGACCAAATAAAGCTATAACTCTCAAAAAAAAAAAAGAAATAGATGGATGACAAGGAGTAGTAATGATGGTAATAGAAATAGTAATAATAATAATAGTAATTATTAGTAATAATAACTAAAGGTAGTAATAGTAATAATAACTAAAGGTAATATTTTTTGAGCAAATAAAAATTGCCTACTTTTGATCAGGCACTCTTCTAAGTGATTTACATGTATTAATATACTCCTTACATTAACTCTATACTACTGTTTTATCTTTCCTTTTTACAGATAAGGAGACTGAGGCACAGAAAGACAAGTAACTTTTGCCAGGCCACACAGCTAATAAATGATTGAATCATAATTGGAACCTAGGCAGTTGGCTCCAGAGTTTTCTCTAGAAGACTATGTTAGGCTGGGATAGAAATCTTCAATTTTAAAATAGAATCTTAAAATAGGTAGTAGTACATTTTAATCCCAGACTCAAAAAATATAGCAGGAACAATAAAAATGTTATTAAAATACCCTCATCTGAAATACAAGAGTTCTCCACATTATGACTTCATTATTTGTCCCTGTGCATTTACTAGGTACATGATTCTTCTCCCTCCTGTTATTCTTTTTTTTTTTTTTTGCGGTATGTGGGCCTCTCACTGTTGTGGCCTCTCCCGTTGCAGAGCACAGGCTCTGGACTTGCAGGCTCAGCGGCCACGGCTCACGGGCCCAGCCGCTCCGCGGCATGTGGGATCTTCCCGGACCGGGGCACGAACCCGTGTCCCCTGCATCGGCAGGCGGACTCTCAACCACTGTACCACCAGGGAAGCCCCCCTCCTGTTATTCTTAAACCATTTGTCTAACTCTCTGCCCAATTACTCCCCTTCCTACCTCAAGCGACTTCACATGTTTTATTTGTGACTACGGATGAGAGAACCTTGGTAGATCAGCATGAATCTACTACTTCTGAATAAAGAACTTAAAAGTTAGTGACCTTCCTAAGGTAGAAAATAGAACCATGTTAAAGATGACACTAAAAATCAGATAAAAGTAGTTCACACATTTGGAACTATGTTTGTCAAGTTCTGTCTTGTGTCTAGTAAACCAAAATAGTGGACTTCATTATTCATTTTTTTCTATACCTTTGCCCTGATGTTTCAGTGTAGTGGTTACAAGCCCAGACTATGGAGCCAACCTGCCCTAGTAGTTGTATGTTCTTGAATAAGTTACTTAATCCCTCTGTGCTTCAGTTTTCTTATTAGTAAAATCAAAAGTAAAGGAACATACCTTATGAAGTTATAATGAAGATGGAATAAGATAATACATGTGAAACCCTTAGCAAAGAGCATGCACTTATTTAACACCTCAGTGATTGTTAGCAATACTCTCAGACTTGAAAATCTCAGTCAGTGAAAGCCATGGGAAATAATCCTTAGTGAGAAAATGTTTCTGAACTTTAGGAAATCTTATTCCTATAGATTACTATTACTGATAAAGAGGGAGGGAAATTTGTGGATTACCTTCTAGCACCCACATGATAAACAATTTTCATTTGTTAGTTGGCAAATATTCTTTTTTCTGAGTGAAAAACTTGAATAACATAATAGGTGAATTTAATTGTCTTCCTTCATTGGCCGCATGTTTGATGTTGACCATGGAAGTTCAGATGATTAATTGAAAATGCCACTGAGAAAGTGATTATAGGAAGAACTTGAAAGAACTTGGTTTAGGACATTAATTTCAGTAACAGTTTACTTTGTAGAAAAATTTTCTTTATCTACGAATTCAGTCATTTCACTTTTGACCAAGCAAGGTAGTCAACTAACCTTATGGCATTCTTGTTGACTCTGTGCCAGGCACTGTATATCGATATCCATTAATTTTCTCTTCCCTAATGTTGCGCAGCCTTTTATCTGTCTTCATTTTTCTATTCTTTAAAAAAGAATATATATACATATATATGTATCTTTAAATTCCCAAAGCAAGCTGAGATGGCACAGTGTGTTTAAGCATTGTGGATTTCGTCAGACATCACATTCTTCCAGATATATTTTTCCAAATGGAAAGATGGCTCAACATTTTCTATTATTATTTTAGATGAAATGTTCTGCAATATGTTGTTGACATTGTACTGAAGTAAATACTGTATGCTCAAGTCTCTCAGGAACCCTCATGAAAATGAGATGCGTGTCCCAGGAGGCTATCTCAGAAAAGAAAAATTCTAAATAAAATAGCATGAATGAAGAGGCACACAAGAATTTATTATAAGAAAATATTCTTTTTGTACATTCCTGGACCTAAAGAAAGTGAAAGCTTGGCACAACAGATTGCTATCATTATATGGCTCTATGTGGTCACATACACATAATAATTTATAATAGTTTTCCTTTTCTAGTCAAATAGACTGAGGGTATTTTGTTTTACAATGATGGAACATAGTTCATTTATTAACTATATTCCACATTCACTTGATCCACTACAAATCTCTCTTTATAACTGACAATTCAGGCTGCTTTCTTTTCTGGTTTCGGGGGATATATTTTCCTTTAAGAGGGACTAAGTGGGAGCCACAGAAATCTCAGACTTAGTGAAGTGCAGATTCACCCAAGAATTGAGGTGCAGTTGAAAAGGGGCCAGTGATTCTAGAGGAGATTTAGTCCAAGTACAAAGATAAATGCTCAGTCTTCTTTTAGCCTTGGGTGTTTTAAGTTTAGGTGCACCTCCTGCATGAAGAACATTGCTTCAGGGCTTATGCATTTTCAGTAATTTTGTCTAATTGTTTGCTTGCCAAAAATAGTTTATTGCTTTTTGCTACTTTTTAAAAGTGTCGTTATTAGGTTGTTAATTAAGAAAAATGTTTTAAAAATCTTGTAATCCCATACCCAGATAACCTTTGCTGACATTCTAAAAAATAGTACATTATTAGACAAATAGAATTGCACATGAAGGTATAGAATTTGTTTTCCATCCCCCCAAAGCAAAACATTTAATAGTTTTTATATATTGCACCAGAAAAAATGGTTTTTATATTTAATATTTCATTATACGAAAAGCATCTTATTCTGTGTACACTGTAATATGAACATGAGAAACATATGGGCCCTTTCCTGCAAAAGTTTGGTGAATAAGTTTTGGTTGTAATTCTAGTTAATATTTATTAGTATGCATCTTATTCTATTTATGATGTATTAGTTGGGTCTGTTTTAATATAGAAAATAATGTTTTAAGGACAGAAGGGAAGCCAATGTCATAAAACTGTAGAGCAAGGGACTGGAGTACTTTCAAAACTCTTCTCTCTTATTTCTGCTTCTCTTTAAAAATCCACTCTGTTTTCTCTGAAAAGACTGGTTTTCTCAGATCCCCAGATTACATGGTAGAAAACGTGGCTGCTCCTAGTTTTCAAGGTTGTAACTCCCTTTTCAAGAGTCCGTCTTAGCCTGAGATTGAAATCTATTAGTTTCAATTTCAAATTTCTGAGAAACAACTGTTGGCCAGCTTGGAGTGTCCAGTTTTGAACAATTAGTTATTTCCACAGGGACCAAATCATCTTGTAAAAAATAGTTGTGGTTACCACATGGATGGTAGGTGGGTGTTTTGTACAAAAGAGATGCTGGACAGACAACTAAGTATGTATTTACTGTATTCATTGACTGAAATTCCAAGATGCTAGGTGATTTTATAGCTTGCTATGCACAGAGTTGCAGTATCAATCTTGTATTTTTAGGGAATTTAATATTAATAAAATTCAGAGTCTCATTTTTTTCTGAATTAAAATGTCTATGGCCCTCAACCAGATTTTTAAATTCCCTTGCCTGATTTTAATTTCCTTTCCTCATCATTTTTATTTCTTTCATAGCCCTATACAACTTTATTTTACATAATGTACAATTTATTCTTTTTTTGTTCTTTTCAAACTAATATTTAATTACTTAAACTAACTAGTGATTTGTGGTCTCCTAAACTCCAGAACCATTTAGGGACGAATAGTGGGTACTAGGAATGGCCCTGGACTCAGAAGCAGGAGCTCCAGTGTGAGTTTTGAATTCCCCACTTACTTACCATACTACTATAATCCAAATAGAGCAATACTGTAAACTGTCAATTTAATTACAGGCTAGTGTGAGAAGGATCAAATAAGATAATATACATGAAATTACTTCATAAATTCAGAAATATTCTATCCAAACAGTTTTTAGACATTTGACTTGGACAGAGGGAGAGTGAAGCATGAGAAAAGGAAGCCTTGCCCTGCCAAGTGATCAGAGACTGATGAAGGCATGTGATTTGTTAGAAGAACAAAAGAGAGTTGAAAAGAACAGCTGGCCACATTTATGATATGTATAAATGAGAAATTACATTAGCTATTAAATATTGCTTACATCTAAAAATAATCCATGCTGATCTTTTGAGCAGAGGGTGAACCATAGAATAAACTTGTCTTTGTAATGACCTGATCCTGTAATGGGGTTGACAAGGGAAAATAAGACCATTTAGTTATTTTGACATAATAACATATCTTGACACCCAAACTGTGTAGTAATGATGTAAACATTAATAAGACAACACATGGCAACACAAAAAATCTTAATCCCCTTCTCCAAGAATTCCTAATTCTGAACTTTTGATGTGTTCCCCATGTGCCATTCAATCCCCATCCCCCTCCCTGCCACCCATGGAACTTTTGGCTCTACTACTTACTAGCTATGTGCCCTTGGACAAGTTATTTAACTCTTTGTACCTTAGTTTTTTCATCTGAAGGATATTAGTAATACCTACTGCAGAGGATTGTTGTGAAAATTAAATTACACTAATACATGTTAAATGTTTAAAACAGTATCTGGTATGTGGTAAGTGGTCAAAAAATGTTAAAATAATCATTTTATTGTTTTTTCATTTAACAACATTTTCATTATTTTGCTTTGTAGAAACTTCTGAAATTTTGTTAAAAATAAGAAATGTTTACTTGCATTTAGTTTCTGAAAATAATACTTTCTCTCTTGAAATTTTTATAGGGAAAAATTTCAAACATACACAAAAGTAGAAGGAATAGTGTAACTAACCCAATTACCCAGTACATATTGCATTTGACAGCCTCTAAGATGGTCCCCAATGATCTCTGCTTTCTAGTGTTCCTGCCCTTTTGTAATCTTCTCCCTTTGCATGTGGGCTAGACCTAATGACTTTCTTTTTTTAATTTTTAAAATTTGTTTATTGATATTTATTTATTTTTGTATTTTGGCTGCACTGCACGGCATGCAGGATGGTTCCCCAACTAGGGAATTCCTAGTTAATTATTTGTATTTTATAGTTTTATTGAGGTATAAATGGCAGTGTGCTATAAAATACTCATTGTAAGTGTACAATTCAGTGACTTTAGTAAATTTATAGAGTTGGACAATCAAACACCATCTAGCTTTAGAACATTTTTACATCCACCAGTTTTCCTGTGCCATTTTCCCTGTTCCCATACCCCAACCCAAGGCAACCATTAACCTGCTTTCTGTCTCTATGGATTTGCTTCTTCTAAACATTTAATGTAAATGAAATCATCTAATATGTAGTCTTCTGTATGTGATTTCTTTCTCTTAGCATAATGTGTTTTCTAGGTTTATCTATGTTGTACATGTATCAGTGTTTTATTCCTTTTCATTGCTGAATAGTATTCCATTATATAGGTATCTCACATTTTGTTTATCCATTCACCAATTAATGGAAAATTAAATTGCTTTCAGTTTTTGGCTAGTATTTGTAATGCTGCTATGAATATTCACATGTAAGTTGTGTGGACATGTGTTTTCATTTCTCATGCATAGGTACCAGGAATGGAATTGCTGGGTCATATGATAAATTTATCCTTAACTTTTAAAGAACTTACCAAACTGTTTTCAATATGACTACACAATTTAAAATCCCCATCTGCAGTGAATGAGGGTTTCCCTTTCTCTACATTCTCACCTCACTTGTAGACATTTTGATTTTAGATATCCTGGTAAGTGTGTATTGGAATCTCATTGTTTTAATCTGCATTTTGCTAATGACTAAAGATGCTAAGCGTCTTTTATGTACTTATTAGCCATTCATGTTCTCTTTGGTAATACTCACTTTTTAGTTATGTTGTTTGAATTCTTATTATTCAGTTTCAAGAATTGTTCATATATTCTGTATACCAGTCTTTTATCAGATATATTTGCAAATACTTTCTCTTAGTCCATGGCTTATCTTTTAATCTTCTTAATGGTATTTTTTGAAGTGTGAATTTTTTAACTTTGGCGAAGTCCAATATGTCAATTTTTTCTTTTATGAACTGTGCTTTTGGTGGTGCTTTTAAGCTAAGGCCATTCGGGTATTCTTTTGTATTTTCTCTTAAGTGTTTTATCATTTCAGCTCTTACTTTAAGTCTGTGGTGTAATATATTTTTAGTTATTTTTTTGTATATGGTGTGAGGAAAGGATTTGAATTAATCATTTGCACATAGATAATCAATTATTTCAGTACCATTTGTTGAAAACTATTCTTTCCTCCATTTAATTGCCTTGAAAACTTTGTCAAAATTCAATTGGCCATAAATGTGAAGGTTTATTTCTAGACTCTTAATTCTAACAGTTTAAATGACCTATATGCCTATTCTTACTCCAGTACCATTATCTTGATTATTTGATTTTATAGTAAATATAAAATGTTTAATTATCAGATACTATTCCTTTTTGTGTCCTATCTGCATAGGCTTACCATTGTCAGGAATGTGTAGCTAGCTTGGGCCCTCTCTGGTGTCTCCTGCATATATGTGTGTAGAATTTATCAATTGGTTCTATGCTGTTTCATTTTCTGGGTCTCCTGTTATATGTCTAGCTAGTCTGACAGTCCATTGCTTCACCCAACCGGGATTTCAGCCTCAGGCTACCTGAGTCCCTGGTCTTCTCACTTCATTTGCTGGGGAAATCACAGTTGGTACTGACCATGCCACTGGATGTGGAGATTTTTCCATGGCTCATTCCAAATCTAGTCAGCCTTCTTTAACAATAAAACTGGTGATTTTTTCAGCTTCCCCTGCCTTGATATAGGAGCAGCTGCAGGCAAGAATGCCACAGGCTCCCAAAGTTCAGTAGTTTTTCATGTATTCAATGTAACCACTTCTTAATTTGGTACATACCTTTGATCAATTTCCAGATCCCCAAGATAGTTGTTTCTGACAGTTTCTCCAGGTTTATCACTACTTTTGTGGGGATAGGATATGCTGAGAGTAAATCCACCAGGCCTTATTTTCTTTTTCTTTAACATTTTCGTTATTTTTTTTTCCAAAAAAATTTAAACATTTAGAAAGTAGGTAAAGGGAAGATGGAATCAAGATGGTGATGGGGGAAGACACTGAGTTAGCATCTCCCCACAACTAGGGTGCCTCCTGACCACTGGTGGGGGACGCTGACGCCCAAGGAGACGGAAGAAACCCCCAAGTGAATGAGTAGGATGTGGGGGGACTGAGGGGGGAGGAGAAGTGGAGGCCAGACAGGATTGGTGCCACTGAGGCCAGGAAGATCACAAGAGGCAGGTGCGAGAGACCCTCCAGGAGAAGCAGGAGAGGAGAAGAGGGCGATTGCCCCACCCACTTGGGCCCCAGGGAGCAGGCTGAGCTCCCAGGCAGATCCCCTGCCTTGAAAAGCCCCTTCCAGGCCATGTAGGTCCCTGGGGGCATAGGAAGGAGGCCAAGGGGAAATCAGGAGAGCCAGGTGGGAGGGGCTCTCCGGGACCAGAGGAGCAGGAGAGGAGAGGAGGGCATTTGCCCTGCCCACTCAAGCCCAGGAAGCCTGCTGCATTGCCAGGTGCGGTCCCCCACCCTCTGAGACCAGGGGTGGAGGGCATGCCTGGGCCCCTGCTGTTCTGTTGAGCCTAAGCCCCACCGCTGACAGCCCCCAGGGCCTAAGCATAGGCCATACCCACTGCCCAAACCTCACCCTTGCTTAGGCCCCACCCTCCACAGCCAAGGCCTTCCCCGCCCCCCTTTTTTTTTCTCTTTTCCCTCCTCTTTTTTACTATTATGGTATTATTGTACCTTCTGGTTGTTGATTCATAAATATTTTTATTTTTATATTCTTTCTAACATATCTGTTAGTTTCGTAGTCTAATTTTATGTTTTACTTTGTTATTGTTCTCTCTTTTTTTTTTTTTGCCACTCCATGTGGCTTGTGGGATCTTGGCTCATGAGCCGGGGGTTGGGTTGAAGTTCATGAAGTGGGAGCTGTGTGTTGGAACCACTAGACTAACAGAGAAACTCAGACCCCAGGGAATATTCATTGAGGTGAGGTCTCATGGAAGTCCTCATCTCAGCATCAAGACCCAGCTCTACCCAACAGCCTACAAACTCCAGTGTTGGAAGCCTCAGGCCAAACAACCAGTAAGAAAAGAACACAATCCCACTCATTAAAAAAAAAAAAGAGACGGCAAAACAATATGTCACAGATGAAGGAGCAAGGTAAAAACCTACAAGACCAAATAAATGAAGAGGAAAGAGGCGATCTACCTGAAAAAGAATTCAGAGTAATGATAATAAAGATGATGCAGAATCTCAGAAATAGAGTGGAGGCATGGATTGAGAAAATGCAAGAAATGTTTAACAAAGATCTAGAAGAACTAAAGACCAAGCAAACAGAGATGAACAACACAATAACTGAAATGAAAAATACACTAGAGGAATCAATAACAGAATAACTGAGGCAGAAGAATGAATAAGTAGACTGGAAGACAAAATGGTGGAAATAACTTCTGAGGAGCAGAATAAAGAAAAAAGAATGAAAAGAATTGAAGACAATCTCAGAGACCTCTGGGACAACACTAAACACACTAGCATTTGAACTATAGGGGTCCCAGAAGAAGAAGAGAAAAAGAAAGGGTCTGCAAAAATATTTGAAGAGATTATAGTTCAAAACTTCCCTAACATGGGAAAGGAAATAGGCACCTAAATCCAGGAAGCACAGGGAGCCCCATACAGGATAAAACCTAGGAAAAACACACCAAGACACATATTAATCAAACTAACACAAATTAAATTCAAAGAAAAAAGATTAAAAGCAGCAAGGGAAAAACAAACAAAAACATACAAAGGAATCCCCATAAGATTATCAGCTGATTTTTCAGCAGAAACTCTGCAGGCCAGAAGGGAGTGGCAGGATATACTTAAAGTGATGAAAGAGAAAAACCTACAACCAAGATTACTCTACCCAGCAAGGATCTCATTCAGATTCGACAGAGAAATCAAAAGTATTCAGACAAGCAAGAGCTAAGGGAATTCAGCACCAACAAACCAGCTTTACAACAAATGCTAAAGAAACTTCTCTAGGCGGAAAACACGAGAGAAGAAAAAGACCCACAAAAACAAACCCAAAACAATTAAGAAAATGGTAATAGGAACATACATATCCATAATAACCTTGAATGTAAATGGATTAAATGCCCCAACCAAAAGACACAGACTGGCTGAATGGATACAAAAACAAGACTCATACATATGCTGTCTACAAGAGACCCACTTCAGACCTAGGAACACATACAGACTGAAAGTGAAGGGATGGGAAAAGATATTCCATGCAAATGGAAATCAGAAGAAAGCTGCAGTAGCAATACTCGTATCAGATAAAATAGACTTTAAAATAAAGACAGTTACAAGAGATGAGGAGGGACACTACATAATGATCAAAGGATCAATCCAAAAAGAAGATATAACAATTATAAATGTTTATGCACCCAATATAGGAGACCCTCAATACATAAGGCAAATGCTAACAACCATGAAAGGAGAAATCGACAGTAACACAATAATAGTTGGAGACTTTAACACCCAACTTACACCAATGGACAGATCATACAAAGAGAAAATAAAAAGGAAACACAAGCTTTAAATGACACAATAGACCAGGTAGATTTAATTGATATTTATAGAACATTCCACCCAAAAGTGGCAGAATACACTTCTCAAGTGCACACAGAACATTCTCCAGGATAGATCACATGTTGGGTAACAAATCAAGCCCCAGAAAATTTAAGAAAATGGAAGTTGTATCAAGCATCTTTTCTGACCACAGTGCTATGAGATTGGAAATCAATTACAGGAAAAAAACAGTAAAAAACAAATACATGGAGGCTAAACAATGCACTACTAAATAACCAAGAAATCACTGAAGAAATCAAAGAAGATATTAAAAAATACATAGAAACAAATGACAATGAAAATATGATGACCCAAAACCTATGAGATGCAGCAAAAGTAGTTCTAAGAGGGAAGTTTATAACAATACGATCCTACCTCAAGAAACAAGAAACATCTCAAATAAACAATCTAACCATATTGTTAAAACAACTAGAGAAAGAACAAAAAAACCCACGTCAGTAGAAGGAAAGAAATCATAAAAATCAGAGCAGAAATAAATGAAATAGAAACAAAGAAAATAGCAAAGATCAGTAAAACTAAGATCTGGTTCTTTGAGAAGATCAACAAAATTCAGAAACCTTAGCTAGACTCATCAAGGAAAAAAGGGAGAGGGTGCAAATCAATAAAATGAGAAATGAAAAAGGGGAAGTCACAACTGACATGGCAGAAATACAAAGGACTGTAAGAGACTACTACAAACAACTATATGCCAATAAAATAGACAACCACAAAGAAATTGACAAATTCTTGGAAAGGTACAGTTTTCCATGACTGAACCAAGAAGAATTAGAAAATATAAGCAGACCAATCACAAGTAATGAAATTGAAACTGTATTTAAAAATCTTCCAACAGGGCTTCCCTGGTGGCACAGTGGTTGAGAGTCTGCCTGCTAATCCAGGGGACACGGGTTTGAGCCGTGGTCTGGGAGGATCCCACATACCGCGGAGCAACTAGCCCCATGAGCCACAACTACTGAGCCTGCACGTCTGGAGCCTGTGCTCTGCAACAAGAGAGGCCGTGATAGTGAGAGGCCCGTGCACTGCGATGAAGAGTGGCCCCCACTTGCCACAGCTAGAGAAAGCCCTCGCACAGAAACGAAGACACAACACAGCAAAAATAAATAAATTAATTAATAAACTCCTACCCCCAACATCTTTAAAAAAAAAAAAATCTTCCAACAAACAAAAGTCCAGGACCAGATGGCTTCACAGGCGAATTCTGTCAAACATTTAGAGAAGGGCTAACACCAGTGCTTCTTAAACTCTTCCAAAAAATTGCAGAGGGAGAAACACTCCCAAATTCATTCTACGAAGCCACCATCACCCTGAAACCAAAACCAGACAAAGATAGCACAAAAAAAGAAAATTATAGACCAATGTCACTGATGAACATAGATGCAAAAATCCTGAACAAAATAATAGCAGAGTCCAACAACACATTAAAAGGATCATACACCACAATCAAGTGGGATTTATCTCAGGGATGCAAAGATTCTTCAGTATATGCAAATCAATCGATGTGATACACCATATTAACAAATTAAAGACTAAAAACCGTATGATCATCTCAATAGATGCAGAAAAAGCTTTTGACAAAATTCAACACCCATTTATGATAAAAACTCTCCAGAAAATGGGCATAGAGGGGAACCTACCACAATATAATAAAGACCATATATGACAAACCCACAGCAAGCTTCGTACTCAATGGTGAAAAACTGAGAACATTTTCACTAAGATCAGGAACAAGACAAGGATATCCACTCTCACCACTCCTATCCAACATAGTTTTGGAAGTTCTAGCCACAGCAGTCAGAGAAGAAGAAGAAATAAAAGGAATACAGATTGGAAAAGAAGAAGTAAAACTGTCACTGTTTGCAGATGACTTGATAATATACATAGAAAATCCTAAAGATGCCACCAGAAACTACTAGAACTAATCAATGAATTTGGTAAGGTTGCAGGATACAAAATTAATGCACAGAAATCTCTGGCATTCCTATACCCCAACAACAAAAAATCAGAAAGAGAAATTAAGGAAACACTCCCATTTACCATCGCAACAAGAAGAATAAAACACCTAGGAATAAACCTGCCTAAGGCGGGGCAAGACTTGTACTCAGAAAACTATAAAACACTGATGAAAGAAATCAAAGATAACATAAACAGATTGAGAAATATACCATGTTCTTGGGTTGGAAGAATCAATATTGTGAAAATGACTATACTACCGAAAGCAATCTACAAAGTCAGTGCAATCCCTATCAAACTACCAATGACATTCTTCACAGAATTAGAACAAAAAATTTTATAATTCGTATGGAAACACAAAAGATCCCAAATAGCCAAAGTAATCTTGAGAAAGATAAACAGAGTTGGAGGAATCAGGCTCCCTGACTTCAAACTATACCACAAAGTACAGTAATCCAGACAGTATGGTACTGGCGCAAAAACAGAAATGTAGATCATTGGTACAGGATAGAAGGCCCAGAGATAAACCCATGCACATATGGTCACCTAATTTATGACAAAGGAGACAATAATATGCAATGGAGAAAAGACAGCCTCTTTATTACGTGGTGCTGGGAAAACTGGACAGCTACATGTAAAAGAATGAAATTAGAGCACTCCCTAACACCATACACAAAAATAAACTCCAAATGGATTAAAGACCTAAATGTAAGACCATATACTATAAAACTCTTAGAGGAAAACATAGGAAAAACACTCTTTGGCATAAACCACAGCAAGATCTTTTTTGACCCACCTCCAAGAGTAATGGAAATAAAAACAAAAATTAAAAAATGGGACTTAATTAAACTTAAAAGCTTTTGCACAGCAAAGGAAACCATAAACAAGACAAAAAGACAACCCTCAGAATGGGAGAAAAAGTTTGCAAATGAAACAACAGACAAAGGATTAATCTCCAAAATATACAGACAGCTCATGTAGCTCAATATCAAAGAAAAAATCCAATTAAAAAATGGGTGGAAGACCTAAATAGACATTTCACCAAGGAAGACATACAGATGGCCAAGAGGCACCTGAAAAGATGCTCAACATCACTAATTATTAGAGAAACGCAAATGAAAACTGCAGTGAGATATCACCTCATGTCAGTCAGAATGGCCATTATCAAAAAATCTAGAAACAGCAAATGCTGGAAAGGGTGTGGTGAAAAGGAAATGCTCCTGCACTGTTGGTGGGAATGTAAATTGATACAACCACTATGGAAAACAGTATGGAGGTTCCTTAAAAAACTAAAAATACAACTACCAGATGACCCAGCAATCCCACTACTGGGCATATACCCTGAGAAAAGCATAATTCAAAAAGAGACATGTACCACAATGTTCATTGCAGCACTATTTACAATAGCCAGGACATGGAACCAACCTAAATGTCCATCAACAGTTGAATGGATAAAGAAGATGTGGCACATATATACAATTGAATATTACTCAACCATGAAAAGAAACGAAACTTAGTTATTTGTAGTGAGGTGGATGGACCTAGTGAAGTAGGTCCATCCACCTTACTTCATACAGAGTGAAGTAAGTCAGAAAGAGAAAAACAAATACCGTATGCTAATGCCTATATATGGAATCTTTAAAAAAAAAGTGATACTGATGAACCTACTTGCAGGGCAGGAGTAAAGATGTCAACATAGAGAATGGACTTGAGGACACGGGGTGGGAGGGGGAAGCTTGGTGAAGTGAGAGTAGCATCGACATATATACACTACCGAATGTAGTTTAGTTAGCTAGTGGGAAGCAGCAGCATAGCACAGGAAGATCAGTTTGGTGCTTTGCAATGACCTAGAGGGATGGAATAGGGAGGATGGGAGGAGGCTCAAGAGGGAGGGGATATGGGGAGATAAGTATGCATATGGCTGATTCACTTGGGTGTACAACAGAAACTAACACAGTATTGTGAAGCAATTATGCTTCACATTAAAGACCTATCAAAGAGAAAAAAGAAACGAAAAATAATAAAATTTTCAGATAACAGTAAAAAAAAGAAGACAATAATATAAAGTAATAAATATGATGGCACCTATTAGAGAGCTTCAACAACAACGTAGCCAATAGTGCATCTTCTTTCATCCATATACCTGCTTACTTACCTCCGTCAATTATTTTGAAGCAAACACCAGATATGTATCATTTCCAAATATTTCAGCATCTGTCTCTAAGAGATAAGATTTTCCTTTTAGGTATAATGGTAATACCATAATCACAGATTAAAATAATGCATAGTAATTTCTTAATTCATTATATATCCAGTCAGTGTTCAAGTTTTCAGTTGTTTCATAAATGCCTTACATTGTTTTGTCTTGTTTAAATCAGGATCCAAATCAGTTTTATGCATTGTAATTGGTTGGTATATCTTTTAAATCTCTTGTAATCTATATTTTCTCTCTCTTTTAACTTCTCTGTTGAAAAAACTAGGTTAGTTGTCCATTAGGGTTCCCACAGACTGACAAAATCCCCACAGTGTAGTGCAGTATGTTTCTTTGTTCTCTGATTTCCTGTAAATTCATAGTTCAATCTAAAGCTTTGCTGTCCAATATGGTAGCTATGAGCTACACATCATTAAGTACATCAAATTTTTAATTAATTAAATCTAAGTAAAATTTAAAAATTACCTCCTCAGTCTCACTAGCCACATTTCAAATGCTCAATAGCCATGTGTGGTTACCGTATTGGACAGTACAGAAAGAACATTTCCATCATTGCTGAAAGCTCAGTTGAAAGGCACTTAATCTAGAAGTTTCATTAAATTCAGGCTTGAATTTTTTTTTAATTATAACTCACAAATGGTTTTATGTTCTTCCATTAAGAGACATAACATTTAATTCTCTATCTTTTTTTATGAGGCTAACATCATCAGCTGTTGATGATTGTTGCTTAGATTTATTATTTAGAAGGGGGTTGCAAAATGTTGATATTAATGATTCTACCATTCTTGCTTCATTTATTAGTTGGAATATTCTATAAAAAAAGACTTTCCTTCACCTATTATTTGGTTACTCAGCAGCTACCCAGTAATAGAGTTCATATAAGAAAGACAGGACAAATTCTTAATTTTAACTTACTTGAAAATAATATTTCCTTAAAGATAATACCCAACCTTAAATATTAAAGTAGTTTAATTTCTCTTGTTAAATTATTTTAATGGAATTTTTAGGTTAAATATCAGCATGCCATATGTGAAATATTATAGTGCTTGCTTTAAATGTTAAACATTTCATTTAAGGATAAAACCGTAAAACTGCTATAAGTTTTACAGGCATCCTGTTTAAAATCCCACAAATGTATTTGATTATATGTGGTTGGTATTGGATAGAAAACTACGTAGCCTTTAGACTTAATTGTTGTGGTTGTTCACTGGCACTTCATCACTGCAGAATAACTTTAGTGTACTAAAGTTTGGGAAGCTTGTTTATGTTAAATTCAGTTTTAAATATAACTCATCATCAGGCATCTAATAGTGGTCATTCTTATATATAGGATTTCCTGAAGGAATTGTCTGTAGGAAAATGCTGTGTAAATATTTGAACTTTTAAAGGGAGAAACCACAAAATTCATACATATTTCACTGCAAATAAGCATCTACCTAATATTAGCTTTTTTTTTAGCTAATATTGTTATAAAGTCTTCTGGTTGACTTGAATTCATCCCAGGAACAAAATTGGATTATTACTATAAATTTCTTTTTAAATTCAAGATTAATTTTTATTTTGTTTTCTTCAAAGTTTAATAGGTCATCATATTTATATCTTACATATTTATATTTATATCAGGTCTATATCAGTAATCACATATCCAAATAAATTTTATCATTAGAATAATTTTTTCTTAACATCTTCATTGGAGTATAATTGCTTTACAATGGTGTGTTAGTTTCTGCTGTATAACAAAGTGAATCAGCTATATATAAACATATACCCACATATCTCCCCCCTCTTGCATCTCCCTCTCGCCCTCCCTATCCCACCCCTCTAGGTGGACACAAAGCACTGAGCTGATCTCCCTGTGCTATGTGGCTGCTTCCCACTAGCTATCTCTTTTACATTTGGTGGTGCATATATGTCCATGCCACTCCCTCACTTCGTCCCAGCTTACCCTTCCCCCTCCCCATCTCCTCAAGTCCATTCTCTATGTCTCTGTCTTATTCCTGTCCTGCTCCTAGGTTCTTCAGAACCATGTTTTTTTGTGTGTTTTTTTTTTTTGATTCCATGTATATGTGTTAGCATATGGTATTTGTTTTTCTCTTTCTGACTTACTTCACTCTATATGACAGTCTCTAGGTCCACCACCTCACTACAAATAACTCAATTTCGTTTCTTTTTATGGCTGAGTAATATTCCATTGTATATATGTGCCACATCTTCTTTATCCATTCATCTGTCAGTAGACACTTAGGTTGCTTCCATGTACTGGCTATTGTAAATAGAGTGGCAATGAACATTGTGGTACATGACTCTTTTTGAATTATGGTTTTCTCAGGGTATATGCCCAGTAGTGGGATTGCTGGGTCGTATGGTAGCTTTATTTTTAGTTTTTTAAGGAACCTCCATACTATCCTCCATAGTGGCTGTATCAATTTACATTCCCGCTGACAGTGCAAAAAGGTTCCCTTTTCTCCACACCCTTTCCAGCATTTATTGTTTGTAGATGTTTTGATTATGGCCATTCTGACTGGTGTGAAGTGATACCTAATTGTCGTTTTGATTTGCATTTCTCTAATGATTAGTGATATTGAGCATTCTTTCATGTGTTTGTTGGCAATCTGTATATCTTCTTTGGAGAAATGTCTATTTAGATCTTCAGCCCATTTTTTGGACTGGGTTATTTGTTTTTCTGATATTGAGCAGCAGGACCTGCCTGTATATTTTGGAGATAATCCTTTGTCAGTTGCTTCGTTTGCAAATATTTTCTTCCATTCTGAGGGTTGTCTTTTCATCTTGTTTATGGTCTACTTTGCTGTGCAAAGGCTTCTAAGTTTCATTAGGTCCCATTTGTTTATTTTTCTTTTTATTTCCATTTCTCTAGGAGGTGGGTCAAAAAGGATCTTGCTGTGATTTATGTCATGGAGTGTTCTGCCTATGTTCTAGTAGAGTTTTATAATGTCTAACCTTACATTTAAGTCTTTAATCCATTTTGAGTTTATTTTGTGTATGGTGTTAAGGAGTGTTATATTTCATTCTTTTACATGTAGCTGTCCAGCTTTCCCAGCACTACTTATTGAAGAGGCTGTCTTTTCTCCATTGTATATTCTTGCCTCCTTTATCAAAGATAAGGTGACCATATGTGCATGGGTTTATCACTGGGGTTTCTATCCTGTTCCATTGATCTGTATTTCTGTTTTTGCGCCAGTACCATACTGTCTTAATTACTGTAGCTTTGTAGTATAGTCTGAAGTCAGAGAACTTGATTCCTCCAGCTCCGTTTTTCTTTCTCAAATTGCTTTGATGTTTCAGGGTTTTTTGTGTTTCCATACAAATTTTTTTCTAGTTGTGTGAAAAATGCCATTGGTAGTTTGATAGGGATTGCATTGAATCTGTAGATTGCTTTCGGTAAGATAGTCATTTTCACAATGTTGATTCTTCCAATCCAAGAGCATGGTATATCTTTCCATCTGTTTGTATCATCTTTAATTTCTTTCAGCAATGTCATAGTTTTCTGCATACAGGTCTTTTTTCTCCTTAGGTAGGTTTATTCCTAGGTATTTTATTTTTTTTTGTTGCAGTAGTAAATGGGAGTGTTTCCTTAATTTCTCTTTCAGATTTTTCATCATTAGTGTATAGGAATACAAGAGATTTCTGTGCATTATTTTTATATCGTGCTACTTTACCAAATTCATTGATTAGCTCTAGTAGTTTTCTGGTAGCATCTTTAGGATTCTCTATGTATGGTATCATGTCATCTGCAAACAGTGACAGTTTTACCTCTTCTTTTCTGATTTGGATTCCTTTTATTTCTTTTTCTTCTCTGATTTCTGTGCCTATATCTTCCAAAATTATGTTCAACAATAGTAGTGAGAGTGGGCAACCTTGTCTTCTTCCTGGTCTTAGTGGAAATGGTTTCAGTTTTTCACCATTGAGGGTGATATTGGCTGTGGGTTTGTCATATATGGCCTTTATAATGTTGAGGTCATTTCCCTCTAGGCCTACTTTCCAGAGAGTTTTTTTTTTTAATCATAAATGGGTGTTGAATTTTGTCAAAAGCTTTTTCTGCATCTATTGAGATGATCATACTGTTTTTCGCCTTCAGTTTGTTAATATGGTGTATCACATTGATTGATTTGCATATATTGAAGAATCCTTGCATTCGTGGGATAAACCCCACTTGATCATGGTGTATGATCCTTTTAATGTGCTGTTGGATTCTCTTTGCTAGTATTTTGTTCAGGATTTTTGCATCTATGTTCATAAGTAATATTGATCTGTAGTTTTCTTTTGTTGTGACATCTTTGTCTGGTTTTGATATCAGGGTGATGGTGTCCTCGTAGAATGAGTTTGGGAGTGTTCCTCCCTCTGCTGTATTTTGGAAGAGTTTGAGAAGGATAGCTGTTAGCTCTTCTCTAAATGTTTGATAGAATTCACCTGTAAATCCATCTTGTCCTGGACTTTTGTTTGTCGGAAGATTTTTAATGATAGTTTCAATTTCAGTGCTTGTGATTGGTCTGCTTATATTTTCTATTTCTTCCTGGATCAGTCTCAGGAGGTTGTGCTTTTCTAAGAATTTGTCCATTTCTTCCACATTGTCCATTTTATTGCATATAATTGCTTGTAGTAATCTCTCATTATCCTTTGTATTTCTGCAGTGTCAGTTGTTACGTCTCCTTTTTCATTTCTAATTCTCTTGAGTCTTCTCCCTTTTTTTTCTCTTGATGAGTCTGGCTAATGGTTTATCAATTTTGTTTATCTTCTCAAAGAACCAGCTTTTAGTTTTATTCGTTGTTGCTATCATTTCCTTCATTTCTTTTTCATTTATTTCTGATCTGATCTTTATGATTTCTTTCCTTCTGCTAACTTCGGGTTTTCTTTGTGCTTCTTTCTCTAATTGCTTTAGGTGTATGGTTAGGTTGTTTATTTGAGATGTTTCTTGTCTCTTGAGGTAGGATTGTACTGCTAACCTCCCTCTGAGAACTGCTTTTGCTGCATCCCATAGGTTTTGCGATGTCTTATTTTCATTGGCATTTGTTTCTAGGTATTTTTTGATTTCCTCTTTGATTTCTTCAGTGATCTTTTGATTATTTAGTAGTGTATTGTTTAACCTCCATGTATTTTATTTTTTACAGATTTTTTTCCTGTAATTGATATCTAGTCTCATAACGTTGTGGTCAGAAAATATAACTTGATACGATTTCAGTTTTCTTAAGTTTACTGAGGCTTGATTTGTGACCCAAGATATGATCTATCCTGGAGAATGTTCCATGAGCACTTGAGAAGAAAGTGTATTCTGTTGTTTTTGAATGGAATGTCCTATAAATATCAATTAAGTCCATCTTGTTTGATGTATCATTTAAAGCTTGTGTTTCCTTATTTATTTTCATTTTGGATGATCTGTCCTTTGATGAAAGTGGAGTGTTAAAGTCCCCTACTATGATTGTGTTACTGTTGATTTCCCCTTTTATGGCTGTTTGCATTTGCCTTATGTGTTGAGGTGCTCCTGTGTTGGGTGCATAAATATTTACAATTGTTATATCTTCTTCTTGGACTGTATATGTCTGTATATGTCCCTAGGTCTGAAGTAGGTCTCTTGTAGACAACATACGTACTGGTCTTGTTTTTGTATCCATTCAGCCAGTCTGTGTCTTTTGGTGGGAGCATTTAATCCATTTACATTTAAGGTAGTTATCAATATGTGTATTCCTGTTACCATTTTCTTAATTGTTTTGGGTTTGTTATTGTAGGTCTTTTGCATCTCTTGTGTTTCCTGCCTAGAGAAGTTCCCTTAGGATTTGTTATAATGTTGGTTTGGGTGTTGAATTCTCTTAGCTTTTGCTTGTCTGTAAAGATTTTAATTTCTCCGTCGAATCTGAATGAGATCCTTGCTGGGTAGAGTAATCTTGGTTGTAGGTTTTTCTCTTTCATCACTTTAAATATGTCCTGCCACTCCCTTCTGGCTTGCAGAGTTTCTACTGAAAGGTCCACTGAACCTTATGGGGATTCCCTTGTATGTTTTTTGTTGCTTTTCCCTTGCTGCCTTTAATATTTTTTATTTGTATTTAATTTTTGATCATTTGATTAATATGTGTCTTGGCGTGTTTCTCCTTGGATTTATCTTGTATGGGACTCTCTGTGCTTCCTGGACTTGATTGACTATTTCCTTTCCCATATTAGGGAAGTTTTCAACTATAATCTCTTCAAATACTTTCTCAGTCCCTTCCTTTTTCTCTTCTTCTTCTGGGACCTCTATAATTCGAATGTTGGTGCACTTAATGTTGTCCCAGAGGTCTCTGAGAGTGTCCTCAAATCTTTTCATTCTTTTTTCTTTATTCTGCTCTGCAGTAGTTACTTCCGCTGTTTTATCTTCCAGGTCACTTATCTGTTCTTCTACATCAGATTTTCTGCTATTGATTCCTTCTAGAGAAATTTTAATTTCATTTATTGTGTTGTTCATCATTGTTTATTTGCTGTTTAGTTCTTGTAGGTCCTTGTTAAATGTTTCTTGTATTTTCCCCATTCTATTTCCAGGATTTTGGATCATCTTTACACTCATTACTCTGAATTCTTTTTCAAGTAGACTGCCTATTTCCTCTTCATTTGTTTGGTCTGGTGGGTTTTTACCTTGCTCCTTCATCTGCTGTGTGTTTCTCTGTCTTCTCATTTTGCTTAACTTACTGTGGCTGGGGTCTCTTTTTCTCAGGATGCAGGTTCATAGTTCCCATTGTTTTTGGTGTGTGTCCCCAGTGGGTAAGGTTGGTTCAGTGTGTTGTGTAGTCTTCCTGGTAGAAGGGACTGTTGCCTGTTTTATGGTGGATGAGGCTGGATCTTGTCTTTCTGGTTGGCAGGACTGCATCTGGTGGTGTGTTTTGGGGTGTCTGTGACCTTATTATCATCTTAGGCAGCCTTTCTGCTAATGGGTGGCATTGTATTCCTGTCTTTCTAGTTGTTTGGCATAGGGTTTCCATCACTGTACCTTGCTGGCTGTTGAGTGCAGCTGGGTCTTAGCATTGAGATGGAGATCTCTGAGAGAGCTTTCACCATTTGATATTACGTGGAGCTAGGAGGTCTCTGGTGGATCAATGTCTGAACTTGGCTCTCCCACCTCAGAGGCTCAGGCCTGACACCCGGCTGGAGTACAAAGACTCTGTCAGCCACGTGGTGTGTAGCACAGGGAAGTATACTCAATATCTTTTAATAACCTATGTAGATGCTCTTTCTGCTGTTTTCTTTTTCTTTGTGTCGATCCAGGTTTCCATGTGATATAATTTACCTCTGCTAGAAAGATTTCTCTTAACATGTCTTACAGTGCAGGTCTCTCTGTGAAGCATGATTGCAACATGTGCATCTGCTGGTCTTGGAGACTCTCCTCGAGAGGCAGCAGGGACAGCTGTGGCTTATCCTGGGGATATAATCACTGGCAGCAGCCATTCTTGGGAGCTCTTTCTACCATGTGGACACTGGTGCTGGTGCTAGAGTAATTTTTTAAAGAGTAACATTTTCACTATTCAGGAAAATACATTTGAAAATATAGCAAATTGTGTTTAGAACCATAATAAATACATTATCTTAATAAATGATGTTATTCTTATTTTCCTTGCAATTACTTTTAGAGTATGGACCCAGTATTGTAATTGTAGTCTCAAATAAAACTGTGGATAATTTTCTTTTCAAATAGAATTTTTAATTCTTGTAAATTATTACTCTTTTTATTTAAACAAGATGTTAAGTAATACTCTTGCATGGATTTGAAGTTGTGGAGACAGTGTTGTGACCGTTAATGTGAGACTTGCCGAGGTCAGAGGGAGTGTGCATTAATTAAACCCTGTGGTATGAGAGGAGACCAAAAAGCCCTGGGGATTGCTAGAAGCAGCTAAATTGAGTCACCTCTTGGTGACCGGTTCGAATTTCATTCTATAACCCTAAGATAATTTTTCAGCTGCTCTTTGGTGAATTCTGAAATGTGTGGACGTCTTGGAGAAGCTTTAACCTGGTTTAAGCAGTGTTAGCCCTTGATGGACTCCCATCGTCCCAAGTGTTTCCTGAAAGGTGTATGTTGCTGCTTGTAGCAGTTAGGAAAGCAAAACCACTTCCTCTGCACTTCAGGTAATTCTTGACAAAAACAGTGATTTCAGAGAGTCTGTATTAAGCTTTTTAATGTATTGAGAAGTAAAACTTTAAGATACAGTGATCCTCTATCCATATGTGGGTAACAAGTTTGAAATTCTGTTGAATAACTTTAATTTGTACTATGGGCCTCTGATGTTTAGTGGTTTGTATTTGCATAGAATTGGCCCAATTCTTCTCCTGTCAGTGTTCTACTTACTAAGAAGTTGCATTTGATAAAGAGTATGAGAATCTTGTTGAAGTTGAATATATTATCTGATCGCAGTAGAAGAGAAGAATAAAGATGATGTAGTATTAATTTGAAATTTTCTTTGTCAGAGGGTTTGGGACTCCTGCTCTGATTTATAAATGGATTTTTCATAACTACTGCCTATTATGTCTTTCAAAGATAATTTTCCATTCTTTTCAGATTTAGCTTCTTTCTGGCACTTGTTACTGATATATTAGTTTATAAGATAGCCCTCTTCTATAGTTAAAGCAATCTTAATTAGGAATCTGAGCATGCTTTGAAAGTCATAATATTCTCTGAAAGTGTAAAGGTTTGCCAGCCTCTGTATATAATAATAATTGTAGGAGCTTTTAAATCCTCTTATTAATAACCAGGCCCCTGATGATATATGTTATTTTAATTGGTAATACTGCAAATGACTGTTGGTGCTCATTGTTACAGGTAAAAAATGTCTGCTTTCTTACTTAATTTAGGATCTTGCTATAGTTTAATCTACCCCAATTTTTTAAAAATTGGTGAAATTGTATCATTTCAGGCACTAGGTAGAACTCTGTGGATGAATGATCTTGAATTTACGTACACTTTCCCTTAGCCATTAAATATTTGGTTTACTTGGTATAATTTTTCAAGTGTCCTAGAAGTAGTCTTGGTGATAATAAGCACTTTTTCAATAAAATCTCTCAGAGAATCTAGTTTTAAGAATTCCATTTCCCTACTCCACTGCATGTTTTTAGTATCTTTTTGTAGGTTAATTTATATATAAGTGTGCATACGTTTGTTTTTATGTGTGGGTAAAATATCCCTAGTCTTTTCTCTAAATTACTTTTTTTTTCCTTAAAAACATTTAGAGTAATTTGAATGTTGACTATAACGTTTCTTTCCAGACAGACATTGTTACAGTGGTAAGCAGTTCTGTTTACTTACAGGCTTATCAGTAACCTTTACACATAATGTGATATTGTCTGAATGTCTTATTTTGTTCAGCTTTCCCTGGCGCTGATGAAGCCTAAGGCTGCTGTTTCTTTGAGTTACTGATAATTTTTTATCTGATTAACTGACACATTTAGTTGAAATCAGACACAGCCCTTAGGCTGGGCATGGATTTAATTTAAAAAGTATCAAAGGTTTGCTCTGTGTGCTATTTAATCATCATGTTTATCAAGCAAAGAAAAATTACCGGAAGGACCATAGGGAGAGGGTTATCTTAAGGAGCAGTAGCCTGGGAAATTGATAATAGCTACAAGGTAATTTACTGCTAACTTTTACATTCATTAATATAACATTTCCTGCTAATAATTACAGTGCATGTAATATACTAATTAAATTGAAAGCATTATCACTAATTTTCTTTTTGCTGAGCCCTAAGATGGCTAGATAAGAAGTGAGAATGTGAAATTGAAGAAAACCCATATAGTCACACCAATTTAAACAATTGGTTAGTTGGCCAGTTAAAACATTTTGGAGATAGACAATGAAATTATCATGAGTGTTCAGAAAACTCATTTTAGGCTGTGACAAGGAAATGAAATTTCTAAATGAGTGAAATCACTATGTACTGTAAGTTTATAAAATATTGCACTGGTCTAACCTGTAAGAGTAATACATTACCAGGAACAAGTGCATCACTACTATCCATGTGTATGATGGCACTACTCTAATGAATGAATATGCTGCACTGATGGAGTACACTGATGCTATGGGGCCTTTGCAGTGCCTTTGTTTGTTATATAGCTCTTAACACTTAATAATATGAGTCATTTTTTACTTGGAAAAACATCTCATGCTGTATAACAAAGCACAGTAACTCCACATTAATATTTAAGAGAAAATCTACCCCCCACCTAAGATCCCTTAACAAAACAACAAAAAAAACTAAAAAAAGATTTATTTAAAATTTTATGTAATTCAGACAATAAATGTTATGCTTGGATATATAGTTATGGTATAGTTGTACATTTTAATCTAGCAATAAGCCTCCAGGGTTTTTCCCCATTTTCATTAATGTTATGCATAGGGTATATTAAAAATGAAAATAACATAATCATTTCAGCTTGTATGAAAAATAAAACCTATAATTAAGAAGTCTTATCTTTGTAGCTATAACAAAGTATTATGCTACCTCTAAATGTCTTTTTTCACAATTCACAAATGTATTTGTTTTTATTTTGTTTGGTTTGGTTTGGTTTTTGAAAGTCTCACGTTGTGTTTATTTTTAGAACAGAAAAGTTTAGTAGTTTCCGTGGAAAGAAAATGTTATAAAAAATGAAAAGCTTTGTTAAGTGGAAATCTGCATAGTCTTTTGCTACCTATATTTCCTAGATTATTTTTCTTAACACTTAGTGTTCTATAATGAATGCTCTGAAGGCTAAGTAATGCTTTGGGATTTCTCTATAATACACAATGTAACTAGTAAGTGGAACTCAATCTAAAGCCAGTCTCTCTTGTACCTGATTAATCACAGACTGTGTTTTAAAGAAATTTCACCTTTAAGTGATACCATAGGATAGATCTTGAAAACTTTGTAATCACAAAGTTTTTTTTTTAATTTAGTTTATATTTTATATTGGAGTCTAGTTGATTTACAATGTTGTGTCAGTTTCTGTTACAGCAAAGTGATTCATTTATACATATATCAATTTTTTTCAGTTTCTTTTCCCATATAGGTTATTACAGAATACTGAATAGAGTTCCCTGTGCTATACAGTAGGTTCTTGTTGATTATCTATTTTATATATAGTAGTATGTATATGTTAATCCCGAACTTCTAATTTATCCCTCTCCCCCACCTTTCCCCTTTGGTAACCATAAATTTGTTTTTAAAGTTTGTGAGTCTATTTCTGATTTGTGAATAACTTCATTTGTTTCATCTTTTTAGATTCCACATGTAAGTGATATCATATGATATTTGTCTTTCTCTGATTGACTTCACTTAGTATGATAATTTCTAGGTCCATCCATCTTGCTGCAAATGGCATTATTTCATTCTTGTTAATGGCTGACTAATATTCCATTGTATATATGTACCACATCTTCTTTATCCATTCATCTGTCAATGGACATTTAGGTTGCATCCATGTCTTGGCTATATTGTAAATAATGCTGCAGTGAACATTGGGGTGCATGTATCTTTTCAAATTATGGTTTTCTCCAGATATATGCCCAGGAGTGGGATTGCTGGATCATATGGTAGTTCTAGTTTTAGTTTTTTAAGGAATCTCCATACTGTTCTCCATAGTGGTTGTACCAATTTATATTCCCAAAAACAGTGTAGGAGGGTTCCCTTTTCTTTACACCCTCTGCAGCATTTATTGTTTGTAGAGTTTTTGGTGATGGCCATTCTGACTGGTGTGAGGTGATACCTCATTGTAGTTTTGATTTGCATTTCTCTAATAATTAATGATGTTGAGCATCTTTACATGTGTTTGTTGGTCATCTGTATGTCTCTGGAGAAAAGACTGTTTAGATCTTCTGCGCATTTCTGATTGGGTTGTTTGTTTTTTTGATATTGAGCTGCATGAGCTGTTTGTATATTTTGGAGATTAATCCCTTGTCTGTTGCTTCATTTGCAAATATTTTTTCCCATTCTGAGGGTTGTCTTTTCATTTTGTTTGTGATTTCCTTTGCAGTGCAAAAGCTTTTAAGTTTCATTAGGTCCCATTTGTTTATTTTTGTTTTCATTTCTCTTGGAGGTGGATCCAAAAAGATATTGCTGTGATTTATGTCAAAGAGTGTTCTGCCTATGTTTTCCTCTAAGAGTTTTATAGTATCCAGTCTTACATTTAGGACCTTAATTCATTTTGAGTTTATTTTTTTGTATGGTGTTAGAGAATGTTCTAATTTCATTCTTTTACGTGTAGCTGTCCAGTTTTCCCAGCACCACTTCTTAAAGAGACTGTATTTTCTGCATTGTATATTCTTGCCTCCTTTGTCATAGATTAGGTGACCATAGGTGCATGGGTTTATTTCTGAGCTTTCTCTCCTGTCACATTGATCCGTATTTATCTTTTTGTGCCTGTGCTGTACTGTTTTGATGACTGTAGATTTGTAATATAGTTTGAAGTCAGGAGGCTGATTCCTCCAGCTCTGTTTTTCTTTCTCAGGATTGCTTTGGCTATTTGGGGTCTTTTGTGTTTCCATACAAATTGTGCAATTTTTTGTTCTAGTTCTGTGAAAAATGCCATTGGTAATTTGACAGGGATTGCATTGAATCTGTAGATTGCCTTGGGTAGTATAGTCATTTTGACAGTATTGATTCTTCCAATCCAGGAACATGGTATATCTTTCCATCTGTGTAATCTTCGATTTCTTTCATCAGCATCTTATAGTTTTCAGAGTACAGGTCTTTTGCCTTCTTAGGTAGGTTTATTCCTAGGTATTTTATTCTTTTTGAAGTGATGGTAAATGAGATTGTTTCCTTTAATTCAATTTTTCTTCTGTACATTGAATATAATATATTGGGTTGGCCAAAAGGTTCATGAAGTTTTTTATATAAGATGGTTCTAGTAGTGCTTACTTAGCTGTCTTTAACATAATTCAAAACAATTTTGTTAGATTGTATTATGACAGCTGTCATATCAGTGTGCATTTAAAAAAAAACCTTATCAAAATTGGTGAATCTTTGTGTAACCATTTTAATATTGAAGATAGAAGAAAAATAGCAACATTTTCAGCATATTATGCTGTATTATTTCAAGAGAGGTAAAAATGCAACTGAAACACAAAAAAAGATTTGTGCAGTGTAAGGAGAAGGTGCTGTGACTCATCGAACATGTCAAAAGTGTTTTGTGAAGTTTCATGCTGGAGATTTCTCTCTGGACGATGCTCCACGGTCGAGTAGACAAGTTGAAGTTGATAGCTATCAAATCGAGACATTAATTGAGAACAATCAACGTTATACCACGTGGGAGATAGCTGACATACTCAAAATATCCAAAGCAAGTGTTGAAAATCATTTGCACCAGCTTGGTCATGTTAATCACTTTGATGTTTGGGTTCCACGTAAGTTAAGCGAAAAAAACCTTCTTGACCATATTTCCATGCGCGATTCTGTACTGAAATGTAATGAAAATATTACATTTTAAAAACAAATTGTACACGGTTGATGAAAAGTGGATACTGTACAATAATGTGGAACAGAAGAGATCATGGGGCAAGCGAAATGAACCACCACCAACCACACCAAAGGCAAGTCTTCATCCAAAGAAGGTGATGTTGTGTATATGGTGGGATTGGAAGGGAGTCCTCTATTATGAGCTCCTTCTGGCAAACCAAATGATTAATTCCAACAAGTACTGCTCCCAGTTAGACCAACTGAAAGCAGCACTCGATGAAAAGCATCCAGAATTAGCCAACAGAAAACACATAATCTTCCATCATGATAACGCAAGACCGCATGTTTCTTTGATGACCAGGCACAAACTGTTACAGCTTGGCTGGGAAGTTCTGAGTTATCCGCTGTACTCACCAGTCATTGCACTTTGGATTTCCGTTTATTTCTGTCTTTACAAAATTCTCTTAATGGAAAAAATTTCAGTTCCCTGGAAGACTGTAAAAGGCACCTGGAACAGTTCTTCGCTCAAAAAGGTAAAAAGTTTTGGGAAGATGGAATTATGAAGTTGCCTGAAAAAATGGCAGAAGGTAGTAACACAAAAGGGTGAATACGTTGTTCAATAAAGTTCTTGGCAAAAATGAAAAATGTGTCTTTTAGTTTTACTTTAAAACTGAAGGAACTTTTTGGCCAACCCAATAGTAACAATAAACTAAAATCATCAAGTAGAAATAGCCCAATCTTTGTGCTTCTGTGTAGACTTTTAAAAAACTAAGATCTTTAGATTGTGTATACATTGATAGTGTTGTAGTTTTCTGGTATTTGAGAATTAAATATCTTTCCTAGCATTTATTTGTACTAATTTCTTTGATAACCTGCTTTGGAAAAATGAAGCCGTGTTTCATTTATTTATTTATTTGATTTATTTGGTTTATTTATTTGATTCAACACAGCAGGACGAAGTCACATTCTATATTCTCAGATCATCTGTTATTCCATCATCCTAACTTTATGCACAACCACATTTATTAGTTCAGCTGCTCAGTATCAAAATAATAGACACACCAAGTCTAAACTTCTTATTTACCAATGATGGACCTGAGATCTAGAGAAATTAGGAATCTTGGCTAAAGACCCATAGTTAGTGATTATCAAAAATATATACCTGGTAAGATACTATTTCTATCATAGGAACTCAACAGTTAGGAATATTTCTTACTTTTATAAATCATCTAATAATTTTTAAAATTAAAAAATGCCTTTTATTAAAAATTAGTAAGCCTTCTCTTGTCCCAAATGTTTTCTTTTCATGTCTTATGCACCCTTGTTTGCCATTTGCAATGATGTTTTGCTGTTTTGTTTTTATAAGATTTTTTCTTTTGTTCTTTTCATTTACTGTTTTGTCTTATTCATATATCTTTTTCTCCAGCTACATGTAAGCTTCTTGAGGGCAGAGACTGTGGCTTACATTGCTTTTTAATATTCTTTCCAGGTTTCTTTTGGTTCATGTTATAATTTATTATTATTTTTGCTCTGCCACTCTTACCCCTCTTCTTGACTGTCTTTTTTATGCAGTATTTTCTGTGTTAATTTCAGGTTACTCTGATTCTTTATGTGCAGAAATTAACACTATTAAAATGTTAACATGTCTACAATTCTGGCAAAATACAAAATGCCTCAAAGCAACATTAAAATTCCGTTTTTCACCAAATGCATCAAAAAATTTTGCTTTTCTGGGCTTCCTTGGTGGCGCAGTGGTTGGGAGTCCGCCTGCCGATGCAGGGGACACGGGTTCGTGTCCCAGTCTGGGAGGATCCCACATGCCGCGGAGCGGCTGGGCCCGTGAGCCATGGCTGCTGAGCCTGTGCATCCAGAGCCTGTGCTCCGCGATGGGAGAGGCCACAGCGGTGGGGGGGCCTGCGTACCGCAAAAAAATAAAATTGCTTTTCTGTGATTGACCTCAGAACATCAAAGACTTGAATTAAGAAATATATAATTCAACTTAATCAACATGTCCCCAATAGCATTGCAGGCTCTTGAATTGTAACTACGTGTCGTCTTAGTCAATACTCGGTCTAGAAAGACCTTGACAAGTTTGGGATACTGGTTCTGATTAGGTTCTCCAGTTTTATGATTTCCAAGGGCCTTCGATTGCAGAGAGTTCAGGGAAACTAAATAAACATTGATGTTTATAGATTCTGAAACCATAGGGCTGATCTTAAGATTTATTTCCAGATCTGCCCTACAGCTGATACTGACCCTGAAACTAGAAAATCACACCACCAATTTCTTGGATGTATGTATGGAAAGAAGACTTATAAAAGACTGTTTCCATGTTTTGTTTAACTCTCATTCTCATCCTATCCCTATTCTATGCAATATTTAATGTTTGGCAGCTAGAACCAGGATAATATACTTTACTAAGTCTGTTGTTGCAGTACTTCATTATCTAGATGCAGGGATGAAGCTGGAAGGAGAGAGAAAATCAAGAATGGTGGTAGCTGTTTAAGTTTTTTCTCCCAAGTGTGAGCAGGTAGCATGAGGGGCAGTATTCTAACTACTCCCCTCATAGGACTAGGCCTTGATGTCCCAACTCTTGATATCAAAGATCTTCTGAATGAAGACCTTTATTATTTTATTTTTGCATTTATTTTTTATTTATGCATTTATTCTTTTCTGATGCAGTTATGGAGCTAATATTCATTAATTAGAGAATGCTGGCTTATTGATGACTAATAACATTGAAAAAAATCTTTAATTATTTAACTCTTTACATTTATATAGTATTCCAGTATGGTTTGAGAGAAACCCTGTTTGGCTGGTGGTCAGCATTCTTTTTCCTCAAGGATGCTAAAATGAATAACTAAAAGATGATCTACCAAGAAAAATTGGCAAATAGATCTGTGCTTTGACTTAATTAGCCTAACCATGTGCAGACCATTGGCGGGTTAACCTTAAAAGAATTCTGAAAACTACAGTCTCTGCCTTGAAACTTTAATGTTATGTCTTTTGGTGGCTTTTTTTTTTTTTTTTTTTGAGTTTATCAAGGGCAAAGAAGAGTTAAGAATGTAACTGGTCTTCAGTATTTGCTTCTTCTTTGTGTAATTCCATATGTTTATGTGGCAACATTCTGTTAGAGTTTTAAACCTAGTGACTCTATAGTTGTAACAGCACTTCAGGCAATAATATGTGGATCAGGGCTAATTGGAATTCTTCCCTTGAATTTTTCTCTCAAAAAGGGGAAAAAATTAACTTGGTTTGGAAATCAGTTTCCTGCCAAATTTGCTAAGGGCAAAAAGATTCAGAGGATTTTGCTGTTGAAGTTGCTCTTAATCTTGTTTATTTATTGAATAGGCAATGCATTTACCTGGTTCAAAATTCAGAATGTTCAAAATGTTCATGGGGACCTCCGATTTGTAGCCAAATGGGACAGAAATTGTGAGTAACCTGGGGATCTACTACTCGCGATTGGCATCTGAAGGAGGTGTGGGGGCAGTCTTGTAGGGCTGAGCCCTTAACCTGTGGGATCTAATGCTACTTCCAGGTAGATAGTGTCAGAGTTGCGTTAAATTGTAGGACACTCAGCAGGCGTTGCAGAATTGCTTGATGTGGGATAACCCTCCCCTGACATTGGTGTCAGAGTGTTCTGAGTGTGGTAGTAGTGTGAGAGTAAAGGAGAAACACAGGAGGAAGTGGGTTTTTTCTAACATAATGATTATGTTATTACTGATCCAAGCTTTTATTTTCATTTCCTTAATGAAAAGAAAACATAACTGAATGTTGGGAGACCCGAGTCCTTTTCCTGATAATGATTTATTTGGTGAACTTATGTAAATCAAAGCACTTGCTTCATTTTTAAAGCTGGCACCATGAGTTTTCTTTCCCAGGATTGTTACCAAACTTTATGTAAAAATGAGACGACTCCTGTTTGCTGAGTGACCTACATGGTGTTTATTAATTAGCATATATAAACATGGATTCTCTTTCTATTCCTGACTTCTGGCAAAGTATTCTATAGTTGAAATTGACCATCTTAAAGACCATTCCTCCTAAATTTCTATTCTGGGTATAGTCAGTTAAAGTTGCTTCTCTTAATTTCGGGATTAGTATCTAAGAGAATCAGAAGAAAAGAACATTTCAAATAGAGCTGGTAGCCCACCGTTCTTAACCATTTATATGGTGATTCTGGAAACCACCAAAGTTTATGATATATTACTATGTCTTATATATTAAGGTTGATTATTCTAGCAAGCCTTTGCTAGATAGTAAGGTCATTAAGGTAAAGATGATGTCTGTATAATGTTCTATCTGTAGTGCAGAGCATGTAGGAACTCGATTATTTGTTGAATAATCTACTGAGTGAAAAAAATGGTATGTTGGGATTTGTCTCTTGCTGATTTTTAGACATTTTACTTTCATAAGTAGTTTTTTTCTTTTTAAAAACATTTTCTTAAATGATTACATACTGTTAAGGTCATTGTACAGGTCCTGGGCCTCTGCCTTCATATCTGTTTTTTTTGCTCCTTCCAGACCCTGCTTGGTATCCCAAGGGGACTTAGTGGGCTTAGATTCCAGAGCTCCCAGTAGCGGGCATTCCCTTAGATAGGAGCCACTGGGGAGATTAAAGTCAGAAGGAAGTAAGAAACCCTGGTTCTTCCCTTTTTCTCTGCCTAGGTGGATTTTGTGCTATGGCTGGCTTGCCTCTTGCTTAGCTCTTATTGGACAGGCCCACTGAGGTTCCAGCTTCCACCAGGTACTTGGTTCCTGGGCTCTGGAAAAGTCCTCCTTTGTCCCTTCAGCCTAGGGATAGTAACTGCTTTCTGCTATTGCTGGTTCCTGGGTTCTCTCGCAATGCTCTGTTTGGCTTCTCAGTTCTGTAACCTGTGTAATGAATTCCCTGTACCTCTCTTTAAATTCTCAGTGTTTTTTTTTTCTACTTGTACTTTGACTGATACAGTCATCAAAGTGCTAATTTTATAAAGTATAACTTTAATATTGTTAAATAAATTAGTCATCCCTTTACTTTTGTCATTGTAGGATCTATAGAAATGACTGAATTCTCATGTACTTTTTTGATGATTGAATGTAAGACACTATACTGGGTGCCTGTGGATGCCAACAGAATCAAATAGAGTTCGTTGTTATTTTATATATATATATATATATATATATATATATATATATATATATATATATATATATATAAATGACATATGTAAAATGCCTCAAGAAGTGTACAGAGTAACAGGTATAAAAGGGTGAAAGGCAGAAGAGATCACCTCTGATCAGAGAGATCAGGCAAAGCTTCATGGTTTGTGAAGAATGAGTAGGATTGCACTTAGTGGAGATTGGGGCCAGAGAATTGGTAGAAAATTGCAAATGGAAAGAAGAGTAAGATAGGAAATTAGTACATTCAGTCTAAATAGAAGATACATAAAGGATTTATGTAAATAAGTGTAGATTAGAGAGAGAAATGTATTTGGCTGATAGGGAAGTGTGAAGGGATTGCTTTTAGGAAGATAAATCTGTTAGTTGGATCAACTGGAGGGAGAAGAAATTAGAGGTGGAGAGAGCAGTCATGTCTCCATTGCTGTTATTCTAGGGAGAGCTGAGAGGATCTGAACTAGTACTAACGCAGTGAAATGTCTAATTTGCCATACCTAGTGACTGGATATGGGGAGTCTTTCTAGTCTCAATGTCTGTCTGGCTCCAGGTAAGCACCCACAGAGGGTGGAGAGTCTAAGGTCACTTGTACATTTTGAAGCTGGGTGATGTTAGTGACAAATACAGAGAAATGAGAACATAAAGGAGGTTAATGAGGAAATATTTGTATTGCTCTATGATTATTTGAGCACTTTTCCATGTTATACTAGTTGCCTCACACAACCCTATGAACTAGATTACCATCTTTATTTTATGAAGAAACTATGCTTATAAGAGTTGAGATTTGTACAAGATTTTGTTATTTGGTATGTTGTAAAGCTGAGTATTTTAACTCGGGTCTTCTCTTTCCCTTTTTTCTTTTTTCAATAATGGACTTTATTAGCTTCCTTGATCATATTTAAAATCATATATTCTTTTGACCATAAATCACAGCTTCTATAGTAATTATAATAAAGTTAATTTTGGACATGTTTTTAAAGGAAAGTTAGAAACTTTTAAAAAAGTTTTTCTTCTGAGAGTACAATTATTGAGGTAAAAGTAAGTTTTCTCATTTTGTTTTACTTTTTGGAGGACACTCGTACTTTTAGAGATTATGAAGCTACATACATTTTCTTATGGTCGTGTCATTCTTGACCTGGATAGTATTTCTGTATGTTAGTAGAAGTAAGACTGAACTCGGAAATGTTATTTCAAATTCTGATTTTCATGGTGGTGCCACCACTGTGTTTCGTGAACTTGTAATACTAAACATTATGTATCCCTCCTTAATCCTACATTCTCTTCTAGCAATTGCACCATCTCTCTACAACAGATCTTTTTGGAATATTTATATATATTTATTTTCTTTCTCATTGCCCATTCTATTATGCTTTTTCAACTTAGTTCCCATTAACAGCAATGCATTAAAACTTCTCTTCTTAAGGTCAGTAACAACTAAATCCAGTGGACACATTTTATTCTTTTTTACTCCCAATCCTTGGGAACTTGTAAACTTTTCTTCTTTGACCTTGTCTTCTGTGATATCCTCCCCTCCTAGTTTTCCATCTGTTTTTCTGTCCTTAGCTTTCTTTCAAGACCCTTCTTTCTCTACCCAATTTATAATGTTATAGTTCCTCGTGGTTCATTTTTCACCCTCTTTTAGTCTAAACTTCCTTGCCGTTTGACCCCATCTCTTCTTATGGCTTCAGTTACCACCCAATTATATCTCTTTTTTGAGCTCCATACTCAACTGTCTACTGGACAACTCTCATTGAATGACCAAAGACACGTAAGGCTTAATGTCCAAAATAGTACTCATCATATTCCTCCCCAAATTTGTGTATTTCTTATAAAATTAATGTCATTGCTCTCCATCAAGTGACCAAGCCAAAGACTTGAGAGCATTCTGGATTTCTTTCTCAGCCACATGCCACCAAAATCTGTTGATCTTTTCTTGTATCACAAATCTGCCTTTTCCTTGTCATCATCATAACCACTGCCTTACTTTAGACCTTCATCATTTCTTTCTTAGATATCTTTAGGGTGCCCTAAGTAGTTATTCTGCTTCTGTACACTTTTCTGATCGATATTCCTATGTAATCATTTAAAAATGCAAAGCCAATTGCACAACAGTGTTAATGTACTTAACATTCAGTGCTCAGTCGGAAAGGTAATATTGTTAAAATGACCATACTACTCAAAGCAATTTATAGATTCAGTGCAATCCTATCAAAGTTCCAGTGACATTTTTTATAGAAGTAAAAAAAAAAACCCTAAAATTTTTATGGAACCACAAAAAATCCCCAATAGCCAAAACAATCTTGAGAAAGAACAAAGATAGGGGCAAAGTATATTACAAAGCTATAGTAATCAAAACAGTATGGTATTGACATAAAAATAGACACATAGATCAGTGGAGCAGAATACAGAGCCCAGAAATAAACCCATGCATATATGATCAATTAATTTTGACAAAGGAGCCAAGAATATACAATGGGCAAAGAATAGTCTCTTCAATAAATGGTGATGGGAAAACCAGTTAGCCACATGCAAAAGAGTGAAACTGGATCCCTGTCTCACACCATAGATAAAAATCAACTCAAAATGGGTTAAAGGCCTGAATGTAAGATCTGAAACTTTTAAATTACTAGATGAAAACATAGGGGATAAACTCCTAGACATTGGTCTTGGCAATGATTTTTTAGACTTGACACTAAAAGCAAAGGCAACAAAAGCAAACAAGTGGGACTACATAAAACTAAAAAGTTCTGTACAGCCTCAGAAACCATCAAGAAAATAAAAAGGCATTCTATGAAATGGGAAAAAATATATGCAAACTGCATGTATGATAAGGGGTTAATATCCAAAATATACAAGGAACTCAGACAACTCAATAGCCAAAAAAAGAAAGGAAAAGAAAAGAAAAAAACCCTAGTAACCCAATTTAAAAAATGGGCAAAGGACCTGAATAGACATTTTTGCAAAGAAGACATATGAATGGTGAGTAGGTACGTGAAAAAGTACCCAAAATAACTAATTATCAGGGAAGTACAAACCAAAACCACTATGAAATATTACTTCACACCTGTTAGGATGTCTGTTATCAAAAAGACAAAAGATAACAAATGCTGGCAACAATGTGGAGAATAGGGAAACCTTTTACAGTGTTGATGGGAATGTAAGTTGGACAGCCACTAGGAAAAACAGTATGGAGGTATCTCAAGAAATTAAATATATAACTACCATATGATCCAGCCATCCCGCTTCTGAGCATATATCCAAAGGAAGTGAAATCATTATCTCCGAAAGATATCTGTACTCTCATGTTCATTGCAGCTTTATTCAGAATAACCAAGGTATGGAAGCAACCTAAGTATTGTTGTTAGATGAATGGATAAAGAAAGTATGATATATGTATATAATGGAATATTATTCAGCCTTGAAAAAAGAAGGAAATCCCGACATTTTGCAACAACATGGATGAACTTGGAAAGCATGCTAAATGCTAAATGAAATAAGCCAGATAAAGACAACAAGTACTGCATGGTATCACTTATATGTGGAATCTAAAAAAAAAAAAGTTTTTTTAAAGATGAACTCATAGAAACTTCTGAGAGTGGAAAGGTGGTTGCCAAAGGGTGGGTGATGTGGGAAACAGGGACAGGTTGGCAAAAGGGTGCAAACTTTCAGTTATAATATGAATAAGGTCAGAGGATTTTAATATATAGCATGGTGGCTATAGTTGATAATACTGTATTGTAAAGTTGAAGTTTGCTTTGAGAGTGGGATTTAAATGTTCTCACCAAAATGAAAAGAAAGAAAGAAAAAAGTTAAATATGTGAGGTGATAGATGTGTTAAGTCAGAATCCTTTCACAATAATATGGATCATCATGTTGAACATTTTAAGTATCTTACAATTTTACCTGTCAATTATTCCTCAATAAAGCTGGAATAATTTAAAAAACATGTAAAATATAATAATCCCCATTTATATAAGTTGCATTTTAAAAGTTATCTCTAATCAAAGGAAGTTTTCTTAAGAGCTTAGAAAATGAGTTCAGAAAGCAGCTTTTAAACAGATTAAACAGCTCCTACCAAACTAGTTTGTTTAGAAATGAATAATTCTTGATTCTTTATTCTTCCAACAAAGATGAACAATTTAATCCTTTGTTTATTTATGTTGTTGTTGTTAGAGTTTCACAGAAGTCCTCAAAATGTTACCTTGTCTTGTTAGCAAGATGAATATTCTTGGGAAACTAAAGGAAAAATAATAAATAATTGTAGTTCTAGACTTCTGTTCAGTTTCATTTCAGGTTGAATTTGGTCTAGGATGACCAGCAATCTCTAAGTCCATTGAGGTTGGAACACACTCTCTGTAGCAAACGACTGATTTATTACAAACTAGGAGTGTCATACTGTTGCAACTCAGATGGAGACTCAAAAGTAAAAGAATACACATTAGTTTTAAAATGGAAATAAATGACAAATGATTATGATTTTCTGCAGTTTCTTTGTCATTTAATTTCCAGCCTTAACAAATTTTTCCCTATTTAACTGAGAAAGTTCACAAAGGGAAACAGTAATGCTACAAATTAGTGACCTAATACTCTGTCATGAGCTCACTGTTTAATGGAAGAACTCCAGATGGTGATCGTTTCCCATTTTGGAAATATTTTATATTGATGATGCTAAGAAAAACAATAACAAGTCAAACAAAAATTTTAGTCAGATGCCTGAATATATCACTTGGAAATTCTCAGTGTTACTTTCAGAATTATTTCATATAAAAGAATATTCATTTCTGTGGTTATTTTTACTAACCTGGACTGGTCTAATTTTACTAAAGTGAAGAATTAGAAGTTTAATGAAAAATCATCTAGTGCTTTACTGGCCACATAAATTTCTTGTTTAGTTATCCAGTCCCCAGAATATCATTGACATTCACAAATGTTTCTTATTTAATAATGTCATGCTGCCAGAAGTCCAAGTATCGCCACTCAGAGCTATAATGCAAGTGTGCTTCTTTAATGAATGGTTCATATTAAAAATGTTAGAATGCCTTTCAGATGAAAAACATTTTGAATTCAGCAGTTCATTTTTTTCTCAACAGGCAGGAACCCATTAACAGAATAATACTGGTAACTGAGGCATTTTTCAAAGAAAATAATATCCCCAATAAATGCAAGCTGCATATCTTCTCATCTTTGGAATAAGTAAGCCTAGTTTTCATCTGTAAAAAGGGACAGCTTGTTTTCATCACGTTGCACATTTTAAACATCTTACAATTTTATTTGTCAATTATACTCAATAGAGCTGGAATTGTTTAAAAAATATAAAAAATAATAATCCTCATTTATATAAGTTGCAATTTAAAAGTTGTTTAAAAAGTTTATGTTGTTGGCTTTGTGAATCAACTTTTCATTATGAAAATAAGTGAATATTGAGTGAATAAATCTAATTTGGGTCTAAATTTCTACCTTTAAAACTTGTAATTATCACTCTTACCATATGACTGAATGCCTTCATCATCCCAATCTCTATATTGGGTGCCCTTTAACTGTTATATGGTAGAGTTTTGCATGAGGACACATAAGGTACATTTCAGAGTGGAAGCCCATTTCTATCCTTGTGTTCCTGATACCTTAGGGTATTGATTTTAAGAGAAGTCAATAAGATTTAGTAGTTAATAAGGCTTTAGGACTAGGTTATAAACTTATATGGGCAGGTCCTCATAATTTGATGCAGCTCCCCGCCTGGTGCAAAGGCTTGGACTTCTAGGGCCAGGCCTGGGCTGGGCTCACAGGAGCTTCGTGGAGCCCTTAGGGCAGCTGTCCACCCAGCAGAGGACTCTGGCTTTCTGAGCATCTAGGCCCAGACCAAAAGCAGTGAGCATCCCAGGAGCCACAGAAGAAAGGTGCCAGGCTGGCACAGGACCCGCCCTGCGGCCTTGACAGATAGACATGGTCATATTTTTTTGATGATTATTGATTGCTGTTTTCTATGGAAGATGGAACCACACAATCGGATACCAAATGGAGATAAATGATTAGTATTATGTAGATTCATTAACTGATAAATTGTATGTATTTCTGTTTAGGTCCAGATTTATTTCTTTGAAGAAAAGATAATTGGTGGATTTTGTACATAAATGCGATATGAAGGAGGGTAGAGGAAGACAGTAGAAGGAGCTGTTATCTATTTTCTTATGGTCAAGAAGGGCAAAGAATCGACATTTTTGACTGTTTAGTATTTGCAGTATAATTTTTTTAAGAAATATTTTCTAATATCATTCCCCCAGCAAGAATTCTTTCCTTTGTGGTCCGTTATCCTCTATATGGACTTAAGTCACTTATTTTACTTAATTTCTTAATGTGTCCATTCTGCCACATCCCTCACCACTAGATTTTAACTTCTTAAGGTTAGCAACTGTGCTGTTTTCAAATGTGTTTCATCCTTCCTAGTATAGAACCTGTCACAATAGGCCTTTATAAATTACTGTATAATAAATACATGAATAATTTTGTCTGCTAGCTTACCAGCACATAGGATAAGAGATGAGTATGTACATGCATATGTGGATTTTAATAACTTTCCCCCTAATTGAAAAGTAATACACGTGTTGTAAAAATATTTGAGGAAGTATAAAGTTGGAAATGAAATAGGAAAAATGAATTACTATTCAGAAGTAAGCATTATACAATTTGGTCTATTTCTGGTCTCCAGAAGTTAAAATGTATTCTGAGAAGCATGGTTGACCATCTGTATTTAGACCTTGGATTCTTAAACAGAGTGTTGATATATCGATATATTTGCTCTTTCTGAATAAATCCTTGGTATAACTGCCCTTTTGCACACAAGTTAGGTGTAGAAATAGTAATAATGAAGTTGTGTTTTGTACCAGTTTATGAGTATGTGTCTGTTTTTGCAAGTGAACTCTCTATTGCTATGATTGGTGAGGTAGGTCAGTAGCTGCCTGGACTAGCTCCCCAGCAGTCTTGCAGGTGTGTTTCACATTGACAGAATTGGGAAAAAAAGAGTGATCTAAGCAACAAATAAACCTGTGATGTCTGCTTAGCTAATCTGATTATTGTATTTACAACTATTACATAGCATTTACATTGTATTAGGTATTTTCAATAATCTAGAGAAGATTTAAGGTATGTGAGAGAATGTGCATATGTTATGTGCAAATACTACACCATTTTATGTAAAAGGCTTGAGCATCCTTGGATTCTGGCATCCACAGTGGGATCCTGGAACCAATCCCTGTGGATACCAAGGGACACCCGTACTCTGATGCTCAAGAGAGAATAGAGAAAGATGGGGGTGCTGTCAGCATGTAGGAGAACTTGAAGCCACAGGAGCAAACAAGAACCTCAAGAAGCAGGACATAGAGTGAGAAGAGGGCTCAGTAACCCCTGAGGGTTCAGTGACTTGTAAGAAGAGAGGGGAGGAGAAGGAAAATTCAGTAAAGATGTTGAGAAAGAGTGGCCGTGATAATGAGACACACAACGGGGATAGAATAATGGTGTGTGCACAGAAACAGAATTTTGATGAAAAGGTAAGATAAAGTAACAATATTACCAAGTTCCTATTATATACCAAGATTTGTGCTAGGTGCTTTGTATATATTATCTCAATTATTCCTTATAACAACCCAAAATATTATTAACCTGATTTTATATGTGAGAACACAGACATTAACCTATTCAGGTTGTCATAGCTGGTACGTAGAATAACCAGCCTTTAAGGCCTGTCTGCCAACCATACTTGTGTTCTTTCTTGTATACATAGTACCAAATTCTGTAGAAAGTTCAACAGAACCGCTGTATTTTACAATATTTTACAATTAGGAAATTGGTTATGACCACTGAGGGGAAAGTTGTCAATGTTTAATGAAAGCAAGAACACAACACTTGACACATATTATTAACAAATTCTTCAAAGAATAAATTTCAGACCCTCAGTAAAATAAATATGGTTAATCAATTAATGAGTATCTATTGCTAAATTCAACACAATTCAGAGAATTTGGAGAGTTTTGAACACAAATTATATTCCTGTCATAAAGTAGTTAAGAACAAAGAAGGCAAAAATAAAAATAAAAATTAGTAATGTCAGTAATAGAGAAGTTAGAGACAAGGGCCTGGGCCCTAAATAGTCTGGCACATTACTAAGCCACAGGGACTCCCAGACACAAGTGGAAACTGTTTAGCTGAGGCCATTATCATTATCGATGATGGATGTGTAAGTTCAACTCAGGAAATAATAAAATCAACAGTAGCATCACTGAGTACCAGAAACAGCAGCACATAATGTCATTAATCATTTATATTCGTTACTACCCTCAACCCTGCTCCAAGGTAGATAAACATTATAAGGGATGCTAAGAAATTTTAACAAGATTCTGTGCACACACCATTACTCTATCCCAGTGGTGTCTCTTATTATCCTGGCCACTCTTTCTCAATGTCTTCACTGAATTTTCCTTCTCCTTCTTTTCTTACAAGTCACTGCACCCTCAGGGTCATACATTGAGCCCTCTTGTCACCCTCTTCTCACTCTATGTCCTGCTTCTTGAGGTTCTTGTTTGCTCCGTGGCTTCAAGTTCTCCTACATGCTGACAGCACCCCTGTCTTTCTCTATACTCTCTTGAGCACCAGAGTATAGTCATCCCTGGGTATACACAGGGGATTGGTTCCAGGACCCCATTGTGTATACCAAAATCTGAGGATGCCCATGTCTTATATAAAATGGCACAGTACTTGCGTATAACCTGTGCACATTCTACCATACTTTAAATCCTTTCTAGATTACTTATAATACCTAATACAATGTAAATGCTCTATAAATAGTTGCCAGTGTGTGACAAATTCAAGTTTTGCTTTTTGAAACTTTCTAGAAAATTTTTTAAAAAATATTTTTGATCCACTGTTGGTTGAATCCATGTATGCAGAACCCATGGATATGGAGGGATGACTGTACTCAATATACTTAATGGTCTTATCTACTTTGGATACCTAGCAAACAAATTGAACACAACACGTACGTTGCTAAATAAACTCAGTATTTTCTTTTAAGACATATATTTCCTTTCTCAGTTAATAGTCACTTAAATTACAGTCATTGGCCCCACGCTTTATGTGTGCTTCTTGTCACTGTTCACAAGTCCTACTAATTTTGTCTCTAAATCATTTTTGGAGTTTGTCCTCTTATCTCCATTCTTCAGTTCTTTCAGATTAGGCTCCTTCTTCTATTTCTCTACTCTCTAGTCAATCCTTCACACTGTCGCCACATTTATCTTTTTATTTATAAATATCATATCTCACTTGTTAAATTCTTTAGTGACTCAAGAAAAGTGAAAACATATATTAACACAAAGCCATAAAGTCACATTCATAGCTTTATTCATAAGAACCTTAAACTCAAATATCCGTCAACAAGTGAATGGATAAACAAATGTGGCATATCCATACAATGGATTAAAATGGAATAGAAGGAATGAACTATGGGTACACATACAACATGGATGAACCTCAAAATCATACTGAGTGAAAGAAGCTAGAAACAAAGAATACATATTGTAGGATGCTATTTATATAACATTACAGAAAATGTAAACTAATATATACTGACATAAAACAGATCAGAAATTGTATAAAGCCAGGAGTAAAGGGGAAGGGTTGGGCTGCAAAGAGGCACAAGGTATCTTTTGGGAGTAATCAGTAATCTCGATTGTGGTGGCAGTTTCACTGGTGTGTGGGTTTGTCAAAACTCATTGAATTGTGCACTTTAAATAGATGCAATTTATTGTATGTGAATTGTACCGCAGGAGTTGGTCAGAAAAAATTTTCTACAGGGAAGGGTTCTCTGTTACCTTCAGGATGCAAGCCACGTTTCTGACCAATCTGATCCCAGTTTGCTTTTCCATCCTTTTTTTCTTCCACTTCTTGATGTGTGCTTTCAGCTCCAGCTACCCCACATTGCTGACTGCTTCCTAATATGCCAAACACTTTATTTTGTTGCCTTGGTTCATATTCTTCACTCTGTCTGAATTGTTCCCTACTACCTTTCTTTCCTTTCTCAACAAAATCAAATATATCCTTGATGAGTAGGCCCTGAAGTCTACTTCTTCTGTGAAACCTTCCCCAACTTTTTGCTTTCATATCACTTTCTTTATTACTTAGTTTTGGTGCCTTAATCTCCCAACAGTAGAGCTAATCTTATTTATTAAACTGGTACATAGTATGGACATATAAAACATTTTTGGTTACATGTTTTAATATTAGGTGAACCATTAAAGAATGCTGACATGACAATTAGCATTATTGTTAGAAGAGGTTACATGGCTGGTTAAGCTCGGGAATATTATTTTGGCGAGTACTGTGGTATAGCTCTCCAGACTAGAGACTTGATTTTGACAATGTACCAAGAAGTTATCAGTCTCTTTAGTATAGACAAATACAGACCAAATTCATTTAAGACTAATGTATAGGCTTGAATGCCAATTTGTTGATTTATAATGTAGACCATTTTTGTTAAGTGGATGAGAATTCTTGTCTTTATGGATTAGCACAATCTTTCTGGGTTTGACAATAACAAGGCAACCTAAGGTTGCTTAGTGGGCATGGGATTGATCATGGGAAGTTGGTTCGAATCTGGTCAGATTTCTGGGTCTCAGATTCTATATTAACTGTTTTCTGCAGCACATTTATTTATTTATTTATTTATTTTAAAATATTTATTTATTTATTTTGGCTGCACAGGGTCTTAATTGTGGCACACGGGATCTTCACTGTGGCATGCCTGTGGGGTCTAGTTCCCCAACTAGGGATCGAACCTGGGCCCCCTGCTTGGGAGCGTGGAGTCTTACCCACTGGACCACCAAGGAAGTCCCTGCAGCACATTTATTTTTATTTCAGTTATGTCACAGGGTGATTTATTTGGCTATGTCTTTATGCTGCCTCGGTATAACACCTTTTATTCTGGTACTCTGGTAGCTCAGGTGGGACCTGAGCTTAGCTGTGTATTTTCTGCAGAGTAGATTGACTGTGTGATAGATTTTTATCTTTTATAGATCTCTCTTTCTTCAAAATTAGTAGTATGTTCTGAATGATTAAGGATTCAACAGAAGTCTTACTTATCCTTGGATTATTCAGGGCTCACTAGGTTAGAAACATTTGTGTGACTGGACTGTAGAGTTGGTTGTCAAGGGTTATGTATTAGTCAGTGTTCTCCAGAGAAACAGGACCAATAGGATATATAAAGATATATAGAAAGAGATTTATTTTGAAGGATTAACTCATCTGATTATGGAAGCTAAGAAGTCCCACGCTCTCCATTTGCAGGCTGGACACCTAAAAAGCTGGTAGTATATAGTTCCAGTCTAAACCCAAAAGCCTGAGAATAAGGGGGCCAGTGTTGTAAATTCCACTCTGAGTCCAAAGGCCCAAGAACCAGGAACACTGTTGTCTGAGGACAGAAGAAAATGGATGTCCCAGCTCAAGCAGAGAGTAAATGTGCCCCTCCTCTACCTTTTTGTTCTATTCAGGTCCTCAACAGGTTGGATGATGCTCACCTGCGTTGGTTAGGGCAATCTTTTACCCACTCTACGAATTCAAATCGTAATCTCTTCCAGAAACTTCCTCAGAGAAATAATGTTTTACCAGCAATGGGTGCCCCTTAGCCTAGTCAAGTTGACACATAAAATTAACTATCATGGTTTAGTAAGCTAGTTAAAAAGTGATAATGAGCAAGAGATTAAAGCCCAGGAATGAAGGGCTTTGTTTGTCAAGTTAGGCCTTTATCTAGTTGCAGTGGTGGTGGTGGTCAGTAGTAGTAATAGTAGAAGTAGTAACAGAAGTAGTTATAAAAGTAGTATTATTGATAACAAAGATTATGATAATGACAGAAGAAAATATTTACTGAGTGCTCACTAGATGCTAGTCACTGTTACTTGTGTATTATATTACTCAATGTTCACAATGCATGTAGACTAAGAAGTATTAAATAATTATTTTAGGGTTGTAGTGAACATTAAGTGAGAATTATAGAACATTAACACATTTTAAGTGGAGAGTAAATGCCAATTATTATTTTAACAGTGGCTTGACTTAGTTTAGAAAGAAAAACATGAATGACTTGTGTTTGTTTTCATGATCTATAGAGAAACACACACACACACACACATATACTATTCAGTACCTTATATTTTCTTTTGTCAGTTAAACAATATATGGTAAAAGAATATAACTAAAATTTTGATTTTTGATAACATTATTCACTATTCTATGATCCTATGCCATATTTGCATTTAATGGGGATCACTATGGCGTGCTTTTTTCTAGTAATACAATGACTTTTATGAAAAGAAAATGACTAGGAAAGTTAGAGAAAGGTTACAAGCAAATGTTCTCACAAAGTTGCTGAAATAGGAAAGCAAAGGAAATAGCTCTTTTCCTGGAATCCTTATCTAATAGAAAGAATCATTTTATTTTGGGGAGGTTTGGAAAGATGTTTCTCTGTCATTTTAGAGGGGAAATTTTAAATTGGCTTTATCTTCAAAGACATGAGAGATTCCTGTTGTGCATTTTTGTTTATTTATTATGGCATCATTTTAGGACATTCGGGGTTATTTTAGAATGTCTCCAAGTATTACATTTATTTTTATGTGAAACACTATTGTTCTTTTTTGTAGGTTTCCAAGTTTGGAAAGACCAGTGTTAATAATGAAGTCATCTGTCTGAAGTAGTTTCTTCTGTACTCCATAGGCTAGGATGACTTTTCTTTTATGCCTATTCAGAGAATTTCTATTCAGTTTGTTATTAGTAATCACCCCCCAGTCACTTCCTTCATATCTGTTTTCTAGATAACATTTCCCTAGTTTATACCTGTGTTGTGTATGATTCTTCCTTAAGGGTATTATTTTATACTTCTTTACATTAAATCTCATCTTAGACGTGTCCTTTCAAATCCCCAAGTTGTCCATATCCATCCAGGTACTTGATTGATTTTCTTTTCTTCATAATCCATCCTAGCTTTGTATCATCTGTAAACTTGATCATATTTGAATTTATATTCTCCTCCATGTCATTAATGGCTATGTTGGATAGACTAGTCCTCATTCCTGGGGGACTCTGCTGGATATACTGCTAGATGTTCTCAGCTCTACTGATAATAATTCATTGCTTGCTTCTCATCCTAGATTTCTTTATCCACTATTCCGTACTGTTATACAGGCAATGCCTCTATCATCTCTGCTTCCTGGATGCTCCTATGTCAATCACTTTAAGATATGGATTAAAATCATTGTATTCCTTTATCTACTTATACCATTGCTTAATTTTTTTTAAAAAAAGGTACTCAACTTGGGAATACATTGTCCTTAAATAGAAATTTCTTGGAAATTTCTATCAAACATCAGTGAATCTTTAAAAATATATCAAGTGAGAAAGCATTTTGGAAGTGCTGCCTTTATCTTCTCCATGGAAAATGGTCTCCAGTTATTTGGATTTTAGGTAAAAAGAATAATTATTTCACCCCAGAGCTGAGAGGGTGACTTAAATATATATTTTTTTTAATATACTTTCTTTTTTTCTGAATGTGGATTGCACTTCCAGTAAGTTATTCTGTTTCAAGGTGGTCTTCTAAATGAAACACGGTTCATTTATAATTTTTAGAACATGATGCAGAGCCACATGTTATTTATTTTTTAATCACATTTTTTTCTTTATTTTCAGGAAAAAGAAGAAGTAGAGGGAATATCAGTAGGTGCTATACTCTCTGACTATCAGCATGTTCGAGTGGAAAATGTGTAAGAAAACGTTAATTTGTCCTATATTTTTAAAGTTTATGTATTTTAAGAATGTGACTAAATTAAAAATCAGTGTGGGATTGACATATATACACTAATATGTATAAAATAGATAAATAATGAGAACTTGCTGTATAGCCCAGGGAACTCCATTTCGCTGTACAGTAGAAACTAACACAACATTGTAAAACAACTATACCCCAATAATAAATAGATAATTGTATCCAAATAATAAATAGATACGGTTTTGCCCTACATGCCCCATGAAACTAAATGTATTGCCCTAAGTAACAAAAGTAGCACATTTACTTTTTTTCTATCCTTATATCAACACATGAGAAAACTTACTTTCTTACCATAAGGAAAAATAAATTATTGATAATAAAAAATTGAAACAAAGATTTTTTTGAAGTCAAAGTATTATTTTCAATTTTTCCTTATTTGAATTAGTACACCCTTTTAATATCTTAACTTATCATCATTTGTAATAAAAGTGCAGTAATTTTTTTTTAATGTATTAAGAAATCTCTTCTTCTTTGGTCCTTAGAATTCAATTCTTGACTAAAAATATTCATGAGATTGAAATACTTCTATAAAAAGCCATTCAACTTTAAAGGAATTTTTAGATTGTTGCTCCTCCCATCTCCCCCACCTCCCAAGCAATATAGTACTAGTAAAACATTGTCTGTACAAGTACCAAAATAGTCAACTCCTTTGATCTACTCAAAAAACATAAGGTCAGATGAAAATAATGATTATTAGGGCTTCCCTGGTGGCGCAGTGGTTGAGAATCTGCCTGCTAATGCAGGGGACAAGGGTTCGAGCCCTGGTCTGGGAGGATCCCACGTGCCACGGAGCAACTAGGCCTGTGAGCCACAACTACTGAGCCTGTGTGTCTGGAGCCTGTGCTCCGCAACAAGAGAGGCCGCAATAGTGAGAGGCCCGCACACCGCGATGAAGAGTGGCCCCCGCTTGCCACAACTAGAGAAAGCCCTCGCACAGAAATGAAGACCCAACACAGCCAAAATAAATTAATTAATTAATGAACTCCTACCCCCAACATCTTCTTTAAAAAAAATAATAATAATGATTATTAAACGTTGGCTTGGCAAAACACCCACAAATGAATTTAATTTTCATTTTTAATTTATTCGGATAAATAAAATATTGTGTAGAGACTTTACATGTCATTATATTAGCAAAACAGAAAATAAGGACTTCACTATTAATCTTGAGCACAGGTCGACGTAGAAATAAATGATTTTGCCATTTAAAAGGGTAAATGAAAATAAGATAAGGGCTGTATTTATGTAATAGTTTCATGTTCTTGACAAACATTCATATTGACTATCTCATTAAAAACTCACATATTAATAGACTTGAAAACTTGTTTTATTTTTTATTTTCTCTCTAATTCCATGATGAATTTAAGGCAGTTAAATATATAGAATTTTAAAAGTAAGTGAAGAGAAAGCAGGGCAAAGAATAAATAAACAAAAAGAAGTATGATGATCTCATATTTGGGGGACTATCAGAATCTCTGGACAATGGAGAGTGGAGGTGGAAGTGGGGGAGGAGGTCAAACGTGTATTTGGAAAAAGTTTTCCTTACATTCTGTCTGCCTGCATTTGAGAACAGCTGATTTATAGATGGAGATGGATTGCATATCCCTTACCCATATGTTAAAAATAATATTATTCTCATCAAGTTTTAAGTCATGTTCTCTGAGAATTATTTTGTTTAAAAATCTTTGTTTTTAAATAAGTTCAAACCTACATGGTTCACTGGGTAGCCAAGCCGCAGATAGGGCTGACATCTATTTATGAAAGCTTTAAGGAGCTGAATGAAAATGTGCTCCTGAGGTGAAGCTGCCTTATAGCAGTATCTAAATAGGAGAAGGGCCCATTGATTACTCATAGGTAGAGGCAAGCTGTTTCTCAAAATGCAGTCTCAGGTACACTTCAACACATGGTTTAAGATGCCCAGATTATATACCATAAAGCACATCTGTAATAATTTAATCCTTGAAAATTGTAAAGCAGTGTTATTGGGAGTCTGTTGGTCTACAAACTCAGTTTTGAATTAGCTGATCTTCAATTTGTAGTTAGTGTTGCGTCATTATATTTTCAAGGTATAAAGCAATTAATAGATGTCACAAGCTCAAATACAACAGTGATTTACAGAGGAAGCTTATTTCAGCCATGATAATTTTTTTTTTTTTTTTGAGGTATGCGGGCCTCTCACTGTTGTGGCCTTTCCCGCCGCGGAGCACAGGCTCCAGACGTGCAGGCTCAGCAGCCATGGCTCACGGGCCCAGCTGCCCCACAGCATGTGGGATCCTCCCAGGCCTGGGCACGAACCCGCGTCCCCTGCATTGGCAGGCGGACTCTCAACCACTGCGCCACCAGGGAAGCCCCAGCCATGATATTTTAAACTGTTAAAGAATTTAAATAGGTAAAGAAGTATGACTTAAGTCTAAAAATAGCCAAAAGATCAGGGATACCAAAGAAACAATCAAGAATTTTGCAATAAGTCCTGGAAGGAATAAAATTTTTTTCAAAAAAAAAAGACAAAACCTTTTAGCTGAAAAAGGTGGAGAGAAGTTTGATTAGTAGGCATTAAAGATTGGTGATAGGACAGCAAAAACTAATGCTTGTGTTACATGGATAGTTACAGTTTTATTATTTTTGTATTTATTAACTGCCTCCACATTGCTTTAGATGCTCAGGACATTTTAGAAAGGTAAATTATATACTGATAAAAGTCTCCACATTCATAAAGATTTTGGTTTCTTTGAAGGTCAGGGTATATGTGCATGAAAAAAAGAGTGATTTTTCTAAGACCATATATGAGTAAATGACTAAACGTGTGGTACATTTAATAGGTACTGGGATTATCTGAGAAAGAATTCAGTGTGTGCTGGAGTAGTCAGCCAGGAAACCTTACTGACACTAGGGATGATGGGGTTTAGAGCTATGTTTTTTTAATTTGAAATCTGATCTCAGCCACTTACTCTGTGACTTGAGCAAGGCACTTGGCTCTGACTACCATTTACTGAAGACCTATTTTATCCAGGTATTGTACTACATTTTTTATCTACATTACTTTTAATCAATTAATCAATTTATCTACATTAATTTTAATCAGTTGGTCCTCCCTGAGAAAGTGACATTTAAGCAAGGGCATAAAGCAAATGAGGAAGGTAGGGAACATGGCAAGTGTGTTAGGCAAGAGTGAGCAGGCCAGGGGTGGCGGGTTGGAGTGAGAGGAGAGTAGTGGGAGATGAGGTATGAGAGTCAACCAGGGTGAGATCCATGTAGGTCTAATTTACTAGGAGTAATGGGGAGAGTTCTGAGCAGAGAAATCCCATCATCCGTTTATGTTTTAAAAGGGTCACACTGGCTACTATATTGAAAACTGATTTTAAAAGGGCAAGAATGGAAATGGGAAGAAGTTAGGGGAGATTCTGGTGGCTCAGACCAGCATGTTAGCAGTGGTATTGGTGAGGAGTGGTCATATTCTTCATTGTGGTAGATTGGATGTGGAATGTGAAGAAAAGAGGAATAATGAATGACTTCACTTTCTAATATTTTAATCTTCTCAAGAACTTTGGAAGGAAATATTTTTGTCCGTATGTATGAACTGGGAAACTAAAGGCCTGGAGCTTAGCTCTGACTTGTCAAAGTCATGCAGCTAGTGAGTGTAGAAGGAGGTTTCAAACTCAGATTTGTCTGGAATCCAAAATCTGCATTCTTTCTACAGCAACATAATGTAAAATATGTAGTACAATACCTGCAGCATACTAGGTATTCAATGAATGTACTTTTTGTTCTTACTATTTTCTTTTCACTCAGTGGAATTCTTTTTTTTTTTTTTTTTGCTGTCATTATGATTATGCTTTTTCTTAATTCTTTTTGTTTGTATTAACATATCTTTATTTTACCTTTCTTCTCTTTTTTTATTGAAGTATAGTTGATTTACAATATTATGTTAGTTTCACATGTACAGCAAAGTGATTCAGGTATATATTTTTTTCAGATTCTTTTCCATTATAAGTTATTACAAGATATTGAATATAGTTCCCTGTGCTATACAGTAAACCCTTGTTTATCTATTTTATGTGTAGTAATTTTTATCTGTTAACTCCCATACTTCTAATTTATCCCTCCCCCTCTCAGAGTCAAATTCTTTAAAAAAAATTTCAGTTATTAGATAACAATAATTCATATAATCATAGGTATTATAAATGTAATCAATATGTAATTATTTTATTAGGACAAATGTATTTGCCTGTGCTTCACAATTTTGATACCCAAGAAAGTTCTAAAACAAGAATAAACATCCATTAGCATTTGGAAGCTTTTTTGCATAGATTTCTAAACTTAGAGTCTTACTAAAATTAATATTTCTAATCTGCCTGGAGATTTCATTTTTATCTGTTTATGCATAGCCCATGGAAATTAAATATATTTATGTCGTATATATAAACTTCATTATGCAAAACGTGTTTTTAAAAGTATTTTATATGCTAAAATCCTTGAGAGAAGCAGTATGTTTAAAATCAAAGTAATTGCTATGGATACAAGTATAGAACATTAAGGTATCATCTGATTTTTAAAAAATTATGTTATAGGTGTAAAAGGCTTAATCTCCAGCCTTTAGCTTACCTTTGGCAAAGAAATCAGGAAGGTTTGCTCCGAGAGATGATATCATCTAACGTTCAAGCAATCATCATCAAAGTAGCAGCTCTAGGTATGTAACCAGAATTCCAAGGGAGCTGTGTGTTACCACACAGATAATCTGAGTTCACTAATAAGTAATTACAAGTAAAAAGGAAGAATAACTTAGAATATAAAAATGTGGAGTCACAAGCTGAAGAAATTGAGTAAGGGGAAGTTTTAAAATAGGCTTTTGGGGCTTCCCTGGTAGCACAGTGGTTGAGAGTCCGCCTGCTGATGCAGGGGACATGGGTTTGTGCCCCGGTCCGGGAGGATCCCACATGCCACGGAGCGCCTGGGCCCGTGAGCCATGGCCGCTGGACCTGCGCGTCCGGAGCCTGTGTTCCACAACGGGAGAGGTCACAACAGTGAGAGGCCCACGTACAGCAAAAAAAAAAAAAAAAAATGGGCTTTTGATTATTAACCAAAGTGATTAATAGTGAGCCTCTTTTCTTTTTTTAGTATATAACTACCTCTAAAACTGGTATTATATTGTGGTCCTTCAATTTAAGTTCTTTTTATAAGATATGGAATTCATATTCATAGGAAACAGAAAATATAGTTTGATTTTTTTGAAGCTTTTTAAAATCTGTATTTGGTACAACACATGATATTTTCCTTGTATTTTTTTAACATACATTGAATAATGCTGAAATAGAAGGATTGTCTTTGTTTGTGGTATCAGAAATAAGCCGCGTAGTGGGTTTTTGTTGAGGATGATGAGAAATTCATGTTTGAGAAAATGTCATTTGATCAGTTAGCATAGACACAACAGGCAGGTGGTAATCTGATTCAAAAATGGATATTACATACGAACACATTTAATTTGTTGCTTTGAATTTTTATAATTACATTCATTTTCAAGAAACCATGGGATTTGAGCCCAATTCATTTATTTCATGAACCTATTACAGTAAATGCCCTGGAGCCTCAGGGTTCTCAAAGCCTAAAACATGTACCTCATTTGAGAGTGTTCACCTTGCTGATCTCTAAAATAACAAGGTCCAAAGCTGTGGAAGATTTCACAGATAATTTCACATTTTAAACAGCATTAAAAGGAAGATTCCATAATATTTCTTCTTGGTAAACACCAAGCTACTCTCCTCTTGTGGAGGTTGAGGTGTTATCTTTAGTGGAAAGTCTTATTTAGAGAACATGCAGTTGATCTCCTTAGCTGTTAAAAAGAAAAACATTGAGGTGGTGTTTTGTTCTCATTTTTGAGAAAATGTTGCTCAATAACTGTTATGATTGAAGTTCTCACTACAGATATATTTGTCATATGAGTTTCTATATGAATGTATACAGAATATGCTCTCTCACTTTCTTTGTCTCTCACTCTCTTTTGGATTTTCTCAGATTGCATAGTTCTGTAATGAAGTCCATGTGACACCTCACTGGACAGTACATATTCTGTCCCTTTTACTACTAGAAAATGGAATGGATTAGAACCCTGAGAGATCCTGCCCTGTTAGAAAGACAGAGCAATAGAATATGACCTTACTGCACCTTTATTATAGTATGTGGCTGATATTGCTTGTCTTTTCATTTGTGTGTGTGGATGTGTGTGCGCCTCTCTGTAAAGGTTGGGGATGGTGATTAACTGTATTAAACTTTTGGGCAAAATATAAAACTGAGATAATCTGTCCTTGACATCCCAATGACAAAAGTATAGATCCAATTTGAACATTTACAGCATGTAGTTTCTATTGATTGCCTATAGGTGTGCAAAGATGAAAGTTATTCTCAAGAACACTATTAAAGAAAGATTTGTTGAGTGGCACATTCCTTCTAAAGACACAAACATAAATGATGGAATATAGGTTTCCAAGCTTACACACACACACACTTTAAAAGTTTCAGAAAAAGTTTTGAACAAAAAATGGGACAATAGGACCTTTCCATTCACAGAGGGGGTCAGCAAAATTTTGTGGCCCGTGAGATTATGGAATGGTCTTATAAAAGGGTTGATTCTAGGGCTTCCCTGGTGGCGCAGTGGTTGAGAGTCTGCCTGCCGATGCAGGGGACACGGGTTCGTGCCCCGGTCTGGGAAGATCCCACATGCCGTGGAGTGGCTGGGCCCGTGAGCCATGGCCGTTGAGCCTGCGCGTCCGGAGCCTGTGCTCCGCAACGGGAGAGGCCACAAGAGTGAGAGGCCCACATACCGCAATCAATCAATCAATCAATCAATCAATCAATAAATAAAAGGGTTGATTCTATATGGACGTATAAAAAACAAATTTCAAATAATTGTGTTACACAACCTTGGTGTCTTGCAGGCGTGAGTGAACTCGTGAAATTTTCACATTAACGGCTTAGTGCTTAAAGAGGTTTCTGCGTTTTAGACTTATTTACAGAAGTGTTTCCACATTGGATTTAAGAACAATCCTGCCTTTTAGAAATATTTATTTTTAATTGTATGAGTATTACATGAAAACATTCTTGCCATGTAATGTTAAATTTTCATGGTTACAGAAAAGATTTGATGTGTTTTCTATCTGCTCCTCTGCTGCCAATGATTCCCTTTACCAGAGATACCCACCAGAGTGATGCTGATCATCTTTTTAATCACTTTTTTTGGTATGTGTATATGTAATATTTTAAAAGCCATAAAACAATCATAGTACTTTTCCACATAGAAATATTATATGGGGCCTCCCTGGTGGCGCAAGTGGTTGAGAGTCCGCCTGCCGATGCAGGGGATACGGGTTCGTGCCCCGGTCTGGGAGGATCCCATGTGCCGCGGAGCGGCTGGGCCCGTGAGCCATGGCCGCTGGGCCTGCGCGTCCGGAGCCTGCGCGTCCGGAGCCTGTGCTCCGCAACGGGGGAGGCCACAGCAGTGAGAGGCCCGCATACCGCAAAAAAAAAAAAAAAAAAAAAAAAGAAATATTATATGAAGAGTATCTTACTCTGTGTATTGAGGGCAACTTTGCCTTTTTTCACTCAACAATATGTTTTGGAGATTTTTTTTTCCATGTCAATAAATGTAGATTTACTTCATGTTTTGTTTTGTTTTTAATTAACCTTTTATTGAAGTATAACATAAATACAAAAATTGCACAAATTCTTGTGTCCAACTTGATGAATTTTCAAAAAGTGAGCATATCTATGTAATCAACACCCAAATCTAGATATAGAATATTGCTAATGTCTCCCTAGTCAATACTTGCCTTGCCCTCCCAGAGGTAATAGCTCTTCTGATACTTAATACCGTAGATTCATTTTTCCTGTTTTTGAATTTTATATGGCTGAATCATAGAATATAGGCTCCATTGTGTCTGGCTTCTTTGGCTCAACATTATGCTTATGAGATTCATCCACGTTATTGAATGATGCAATAGTTTGCTCATTTCTCCTTATAGTGTAGTGTTCCATTGTAGGAGTAAACGACAGTTGAATTGTCCATTCTATCTTCCATAGCCTGTGGGTAGTTTCTAGTGTGGTACCATTATAAATAGTACTGCTATGAACATATAGTGTCATTTTGTACATTTTCTGCCCCAGACCTAGAACATCCATTTCTTTAAGAAGGCCTTGGGGTTTTTTTTAATGGGAAATGATATATATGTATGTGTATATGTATAACCTCGGGAGTTCATGATATTTTGAAATCAAATTTAGGGCTATATAAGGACTATAATTATTCTGTCTTCCATCTGTGCTTTCTTCCACAGTGAAAAATGTTCTTGATTCTCAAGGACATAGGAGATGTTATTGATTAGAAGATCCCATAATTACTGGGAACAAAAGATCAAGTAGTAGTAGGTCTGTAACCCATTCTTTCCAGTAATTGGGATAAGTCCCCTGGAAAAAAAGGAAGAACTCATATAATCGCCTTATAAACATTAATTACAGATGTTATGGCAAAAATAAACAAACAAAACAAAATCACTAATGATATTTACTAGTGGGGAGGATTCCTTATCTTTAAACTGCCTTTAGCAGGATGTATCTGGTTGCTATGGTTGGTTTTGGTAAACAAACCTGGAATATTTGGGTTTGGGGGCATGGCTCCCTGGAACATGTCATGTAAGGTATGTAACTATCTGAATAGGAAATCAATCAAGATGTTTTATGACTGAGGTAGCTATTTTCTATGTAAGTGATATAAGCTACATACATTGCTTAGAGACCTTACCTGTTGACCTGGTTCAAGGCAGGTTCAGTGTAACCAGAAAACACCTGGAGGGCTTCACTCATAGTTCTGGCCCTCTCCCTGCTTCACCTGGCCCTTTGATTGCTTGTATCCTTGGAATTATTAGTAAAGCTTGATACTAGGTTAGGTCTCTGGTTTGTATGAGTCTGATTTCACAGTACAGTCTTTTGTTATTGCAAATTGGCCTAGTCAGTGAGATTTTGTTTTTCAGACCCACAGATATATAAGACACCTTTTGGCAAGAAAAAAAAGGGTAGAAAATGGTGATGAGGACTTAACTATTGTTAGCAGCCCCGGTAAAAGCAGGACAGTTTAAAAACAAAAAAAAAAAGAGTAGTTGGAGAAAAAGCTTGAGACTATCTTTACCCATCACTGGAAAACCTTCCGTTTCCATATATATTTGCTAACAAAGTAACTAAATTGATCAGTAGAAATACCATACAGGTAGTTGGAGACCAAGGTCAGGTGACTACTCAATGCTAAGAGTATTCTGTTTAAGAGTTAGTACTCTTTATAGAAAATAGCAGCAGAAGCCTGGGGAATGATTATTGACATGGTTTTTAGAATTAACAATCAGCAAGCCATCTCACTATTCTAGACATTGTTGAATGGAAAGGAGTATCGAGGTTGAGCAGATGGATGATATGACAGTCCATTCTGTATACTTCTGAACGGTATGACAACTAACTTGCTGTAGTGCATTATGGTTGGGATTTGGCAATCTTACCCTGAGAAGAGTAGGTGCCTCACCCCTTCCCTGAACTACACATGGAATACTTCTTCCAAAGCAATAATAGAAATGGTATGAGTTACAATTAACCCTAGACTGGCTTTATTAAGACCAGAGGGAGACACATAATTTGATGCCATTGGCATAAATGATGAAGTCATGCGAGTAGGTCATCATGAAAACATTGCTCTTGGGAAGCCAAGAGACTATTCAGGGCAGTAACTGATCTGCTGGCTTAGTTACCATGCATAGGGCTGCATTGTGAAAAAACTGCCAAGCTATCCAAAACAAAAGAGGCAGAAAGGAGAGAAATGAATGGGCTTACCTGGTGGCACAGTGATTGAGAGTCCGCCTGCCGATGCAGGGGACACGGGTTCGTGCCCCGGTCCAGGAGGATCCCACATGCCGTGGAGCAGCTGGGCCTGTGAGCCATGGCCACTGAGCCTGCGCATCTGGAGCCTGTGCTCCACAACGGGAGAGGCCACAACAGTGAGAGGCCCGCGTAACGCAAAAAAAAAAAAAAAAACAGAGATAAATGAAAAGATAGGAGAACAGTAACTGGCTCAACCAGGTGGAGTTGTTTAGATGACTTCTGAAAAATGGGTTGACAAAGTAGGAAATTGATGGAGTTTTTACTAAGGATCTAATAAAGCACTATTAAGTTTTAGGAAATGGGAGAGGCATTCTGGCACCACCTTTTTTTTTTATGTTGGGGGTAGGAGTTTATTAATTAATTTATTTTGGCTTTGTTGGGTCTTCGTTTCTGTGCAAGGGCTTTCTCTAGTTGCGGTGAGTGGGGGCCCCTCTTCATCGCGGTGCACAGGCCTCTCACTGTCGCGGCCTCTCTTGTTGCGGAGCACAGGCTCCAGACGCACAGGCTCAGTAGTTGTGGCTCACGGGCCTAGTTGCCCCATGGCATGTGGGATCTTCCCAGACCAGGGCTCGAACCCGTGTCCCCTGCATTAGCAGGCAGATTCTCAACCACTGCACCACCAGGGAAGCCCCTGGCACCACCTTTTAAAATGCTTCAGCAAATTCATTCTATCTATTCTGGAGAAATTTAGCCCAATTATGAGGATCATGATTTACAATGGAAAATAAAAAGGGGACTGAATTTATTCTCTCAGAAAGCCGTAGAATCTGAAAAACACTGAGAAGTCAGATCTGTTTGCCCAGTTCGTAGCAGGGAATCTTAGGCTACATACACTGTTGGGGTGGAATGCAAAACTATTTAGTTAGATACTGGGCTCAGTATCCTATGTAATCCCTACAAAAGATAGGAATTGTGCACTGAAAGGCTGAGGGTGAAATTTGTGGTATATAGGAATGCTGTAGTGGAGAAAACCAAAGTAGGGCTAAGGTTAGAAATTGGAAAATATAACTGTTGAGCTTCTCCTGTGCTCATTTCATGTTTACCTGAATGCATAATTGGTATGGATATTATGTGTGAATAGTATATGTTGCCCTTACCCTTTTTACAGGGGATGTGTACTAAGTCTGTCCCTTCATTTTGTTTTAACTGGCCATGCTAAATGGAAACCTTTGGAATTGCCCAGGCCCTTCTTAGTAGTAAACACTTAAGCAATAAGGATTCCAGGAGGTCAATAGAAGATCACTGCTCATTTTTAATCATCTAGTCTGGCTAGTTCCTGGAGGTTAACAATATGCAATCAAGGATTATACAAGGTAGTTCTTCTTATTGCTATAGCTGTACCTGATATAAAAAGACTATAAACAGGAAGTGCAAAAGGACCAGAGGGACTAGTATGCCATTATAGCGCTGACCAACACCTACTTCACAATACCAGTTTCAGAGTCCATCCATGTACAATATGTTCCATTTTCATGGACTGGAACTCAATATACATTTACTGTGCTGCCACTGTAATGTTTAAATTCATCATCACAGTCCAGCGAGGTAAGACTTGGACTTGAAAAACATTAATACCAACCAAGTTAGTGCATTGCATTGATAAAATAGTGAGAATTGCCTCTTCAGAGGAAGAAACTCAGGAGGAGTTAAGAACTATATTATATATATGAAAAATAGAGGCTGGCTGACAAATCCAGCTGAAATTCAAGGGCTAGCTCAGTCTTTGAGTTTCCTGAGAATTATATGGGCTGGAGCAACGGTGGTACGTTCCTCAAAATGTGAGAATTAAGTTGATATCTCCCACAAGATTCACTAATAAACAAGAATCTAAGACTAGAAGGGCTTTTTGGATTTAGGCAAAAACATATTCATCATTTAGGAATCCTGTTCATCCCTATTCGCAGAACCACCATAAAGAAATCTAAATTTGAGTGGAGACCTGAGCTAAAACAAGCAAATTGTAATCCCTAAGAGAAAGGAAATGAGTGAGGTGAGTGCTACAATTGCCTTAGCTAACTGCCTGGAGGTAATTTCTACACTGCAGCATAAGGGAAGAGAACCTAAAGAGAGCTCAGGCAGTTTTCACTGAACTGAGGAGACAGAGATCACAATTCAGAGAGACCAAGTGCTGAAATTTTGTGGGACAGAATACCAGACAGAGGGATCTTCATGGAGAGAAACCTCTGTAGACCTACAGAAAGCTTCTCTCAGTCTTTGGCGGAGTATGGATCTGCATATTTGTGAAAGGGAGCTACCTTCAGCTGAAGAAAGAATCATCAAAAAACAGTAGGCTGAACAATTTCCAGAGTTCACATAAAACTGGAAACATCCATGTTTCCACCAGTGGAAAGACCTCATCATACATGAGATATCAGGTAGAGTCCTCAAACAGGTATCACCTTAGTAGTCATGAGCCTTAGACTAAAGGCTGCTATGAACCCGATCTAGCAAAATTTAAAAGCAAGCCTCAAAAGGATCAAACTGATTTCAAATAACTTAACTTATGCCAGAACAAAATCTAAAACTATTTAAAGGAAAGTAATAAAATCCAACACATAGTATAAAATTCATAATGCCTTGCGTCTTAGTTACCAGGCATGCAAAGAAGCAAGAACATGTGATTAATACTGAGAAAATCAATCAAAATACACCCAGATTTGGAACTGGCAGGCAAGGAAGTTATAACAGCTCTTATAAATATGATCATAATGCTCGAAAAACTAGAGGAAAACATGATTATGATAAGAAATAAAAAATATAAAAAGGCCCAAATACTACTTCAAAAATACCTTATCTGAAATGAACAATACACAGCAATTAGACATTGCAGAAAAGATGAGTGAATCTGAAGACAAATAGTATCTGTCAAAAATGAATCATAGAGGGAAAAAAGGACTGAAAATAATTAACGCAGTATCAGTGTGCTGTGGTACCATAACAAGCAGACTAACTTAGGTGTAGTGTCCTAGGAAATAGGATGGGGAGAATATTTGAAAAAATAATGGGCAAAAGATTTTTCCAGTTTGATGAAAACTCTACATCTACAGATCCAAAATTTCAGTGAACCCAAGCAGAAGAAACATGAGGCAAATCACAAGGCACATTATCATCAAATTGCTGAAAACCAGTGGTCAAGAGAAAATCTTAAAAGCAGCCAATGTGAAAAAATTAATTCTATACAGAAAGCAAAGATAAAAAAATCAACAGGCTTTGCCTCAAAAGCTGTCCAAAATGGAATACAATGAATTTATATCTTAAGGTACTGAAAATCAGTAAAAGTCACCAAGAATTTTATACCCAGTAAAAATAAATTTCAAAACGAAGACCATATAAAGACATTTTCAGATGTACAAAAATTGGGGGATTCATCATCTTTAGATCTGCATTTCAAGTAATATTAAAGGAAGTTTTTTGGACAGAAGGAAATAATAGTTGATGAAATTTGAATCTTACAAGGTGATAAAGAGCAATGAAATAATAGAGTAGATAAATTTTAAATCTATTCTCCTAACTTTTAAAAAGATAAGCTAGATTATTTAAAGCAAAAATAATGGTAGTGAGTTGTGGGGTTTATATGGGACGTAGATATATAATTATAGTAGCACAAATAGTATAAGGGGGAAAGTACAGTGAAATGAAGGTACAATATGTAAGATTCTTAAATTATACATAATTATATAATGCTATTTGATTGTGGACTGATAACTTACAGATGTAAAATGTAAACCATAAAGAACCACTAAAAAATAAAACAGGTGTATAAGAGAGTAAATTGAATATTGTAAAATAATACAAAAGAAGTCAAGAAAGGGAAAAAACAAGCAGAACAGATGAGAAAAATAGAAAACAAAAGATAAGATGGTAGATTTAAACTTAATCATTTCAATAATTCAATTAAATGTAAATTATTCAGACACCTCCAATTAAAAGGGAGGGATTTGCAGATTCAATTAAAAAAATGAAAAAGAAGCCTATATGCTTTCTATAAGAAACTTGCCTTAATTGTAAAGACATAAATAGGTTAAAAGTGAATTGATGGAAAAAGATACTCCATGGTAACACTAATTCAAAGAAAGCTGAGATGGTTATATTAATATCAGACAAAGTAGTCTTTAGAACAAGGAGTATTATTAGGGATAAAGAGGGACATTTCATAGTGATAAAGGGGTCAGTTTATCAAGAGAGCATAACAGTCTAAAAGATCTGTGCACCCATAACAGTGCCTTAAGATACACAACACGAAACTGATATAGGGAGAATTGGACAAATCCACGGTTAATACACAGAGCTTTCAACATTTTTTTTTTCAGTAATAGCTAAACCAGGTACAGTAGACAGAAAATTATTAGGATATAGAAAGTTTGAACAACACTACCAGCGAACTCACCCTACTTGCCCCTCATAAAACACTTCATGCATTAGCAGCAAAATACACATTTAAGCACACATGGACCATTCATCAAGATAAACCATATTGTGGATCATCAAAGAAGTCTCAGTATATGTCATCATACTGAAATCAGACAAAGCATGTTCTCTGAATATACAAAAATTAACAGATATATCTGGAAAATCCCCCACACTTTGAAATTAACCAATATACTTTTAAATAACCCACTAGTCAAAGAAGAAAGTGTTTGAATTGAATGAAAATAAAACTGCAACGCATCACAATAGTGGGATACAAGTAAAGCTTCATATTATAATTATTCCATTTATATGACATTTTGAAAATAGAAACTTATACAGACACATGGTAAATAACTGGTTGCCAGATGCTGGGAGTTGGGGGAAAGACTAACTGCAAAGCAGGAAAAGAACAGCCTACAACTTCTCTCATGAACTTTTTAGAGTGGTGGAAATATTCCATATCATTATGATGGTGGCTACATGCCTGTATATATTTCCTGAAACTTAAAATTGGTGAATTTTATTTTAAAGCAAATTTAAAAAATGAAAATAAAAGGGCAGTGAATAAGATTTCCCAAAGACAAGGACTGGCATATTAGCTGTCAAGTAGATTATATTGGACCTTTACCAGAAGCCCCAAGAGACTGCAAATGAGTGTTAACTAAGATGATGCCTATTCAACACTAAGCCTTACTCAACTTAAGCAACATTGGGAAGTACAGTTAAAGTTTGGAGCAGCCATTTCCCCATCTTTTGGTCCACTTCAGTATATTCTGACCACTGTATACATTTCACTGCTATAAATACACAGAAATGGACAAGAAATATCTCATGGACCTACTACATTTGTTAGCATCCTTAGAGCAGCAATGTAATTGAAAATTGGAATGGGGAATTGATGCACTAGTTAATTAAAATGGCTGGTAGGGCTTCCCTGGTGGTGCAGTGGTTGAGAATCTGCCTGCCAATACAGGGGACATGGATTCGAGCCCTGGTCTGGGAAGATCCCACATGCCACGGAGCAACTAGGCCCGTGAGCTACAATTACTGAGCCTGCGCGTCTGGAGCCTGTGCTCCACAAGAGAGGCCGCGATAGTGAGAGGCCTGCGCACCGTGATGAAGAGTGGCCCCCACTTGCCACAACTAGAGAAAGCCCTCGCACAGAAACAAAGACCCAAAGCAGCAAAACATAAATTAATTAATTTAAAAAAAAAGAGTGTGTTTCTCTATATTAAAAAAAATGGCTGGTAAGGAAAAGAAAAGATTTATGGTTAGCTTAATTAGTTAAATTATTTTGTGCTAATATTGACTATGATAGGAAGTAATGCCAAGACTCTACTGGCAAGGGTTCTAGGATTGGGAGGTAGGAATGAGGTGATGGGAATGACGCAAGTACACAACTATATATTTTCCCTATTTCACAAATTTTTTCTTTTGTTTTGCCTGATCTGTACTGGTCCCAGACCTGAGTTTAAAGTTACATGTACCAAAATAAAGTGTTATCAATGCACAAAACACAATATTAATATTACTAAATTTGACAGTGCATATTCTTAAAGACTGTTAGGGGTATGTCATAGCTTCACCCATAGAGATAAATTAAGGCCTATCTCTAAACACAGGGCCATGTGTCCTGTGATTCTTTATCTGTCAAATCCTGTAATATCAGCCTGCGAGCAGTCCAAGGAGAAGTGCTAACAAGGCTGCTGTTTTTACTGCCCCTGTGGGTTTATAATACATCTACTGAGCCAGAAAGGCCAATCATAGGGGAAAGGGTATGGGTCAAAACAGGTAGTAAATGGAAATGGAGGGAATCAGAGGAGATGGAAAAGCACTTATAAGTAGATTACAATTCTGTGGCAGAGTACAGTCATGTGACCTCCATGCCAGAGCCTCTGAGCTAGAGAATAACACTCTTAGGCATCCCTCTCAGATCTGATGCTGACTACTTATGTTGAGAGAAAACTCTGGACCTCTCTTCTGCAGAGAAGGGAAGTTGCTGATATATGAACTCTACGTGAAGATTTTACCTAGATAATTTGAAGCAACAAAATGACAGTGTTCCAATTGATGGTTCAGAGTAGGGGTAGTTTACTACAGTTACCATTCAGTTATTGCTTTATTGTCTATAGCTACCATTCTGATCATTTTTCTGATGATTGTTGCTAATGAATTATGTAGGTGGAGGATTCTGAACTGTAGAGCTTTTGCACTCTTTGTGGGCATAAAGCAAAACAATATGTTGCTAAGACATCTACCTAGGTATAACGGAGAGCAGATTTTTACTGCCTGCCGTAGCTTGATCTAGTCCTTCAAATACAGAATATGTGAATGTAATGGACTTCATTTAAGGAAATTGGAACATGACCTTTGAGGGAGATGGATTTGGTAGAGATATAATGAATTGATATTACTTATAACTTCTCTCTGGAGTTATGCAAAGTACATTTATGGAAAACCTGTGACACCCAGGCAGAGTTGTATTTGGTATAATACACCAATTGATAATCTTATGGGGCTTAATGTTATTTTTGTGTACAAGCCATTATCCTAAATTGTACAAATGTCACTAATGTACCATGGTCATAACACATGTTGTGGGTTGATTACTATTGGGTCTGCTCTGACAGATGTTCTGTAGGGTTTTTTGTTTTTTTTTTTTTGCGGTACACGGGCCTCTCACCGTTGTGGCCTCTGCCATCGCAGAGCACAGGCTCCAGACGCGCAGGCTCAGCGGCCATGGCCCACGGGCCCAGCCACTCCATGTCATGTGGGATCTTCCCAGACCGGGGCACGAACCCGTGTCCCCTGCATCGGCAGGCGGACTCTCAACCACTGCGCCACCAGGGAAGCCCCTGTAGGGATTTTTGATCCTGGTCTTGCGGTACTACATCACACCAAACTATGGAATGTTCCTGGAAGTTCTTCATGTTGAAAAGAACCTGCTAGTCCAAATATAGACACTAGAGGGAGCTCTTTTCCAGGAGACTGACTACATATAGAAACGGCCCTGAAGGGAGAGCAAAGCTTTAAATGACTGGACTAATGGAATATTTACTTTCATGGAACATTGGGTCAGTCAACAGTATAGGAAGAGGGCCTGAATACTTACCCAGGAAAGACTTGAATATTCTACTCATTATGAAAGTTTATGGAAGTTGCTATTTTTTTTTAAATTTACTTAATTTTATTTATTTTATTTTTGGCTGCGTTGGGTCTTCGTTGCTGCATGCAGGCTTTCTCTAGTTGCAGCGAGCGGGGGCTACTCTTTGTTGCGGTGTGCGGGCTTCTCATTGGGTGACTTCTCTTATTGCAGAGCACGGGCTCTAGGCACGTGGGCTTCAGTAGTTGTATAGTGTGGGCTCAGTAGTTGTGGCTCGCGGGCTCTAGAGCGCAGCCTCAGTAGTTGTGGCCCACGGGCTTGGTTCCTCCGTGGCATATGGGATCTTCCTGGACCAGGGCTCAAACCCATGTCCCCTGCATTGGCAGGTGGATTCTTAACCACTGCACCACCAGGGAAGCCCCGGAAGTTGCTATTTTTAAAGATCAAAGGCGTATGAGAAGCCAAGCTAAGGATGCCAGTATACAGGAATACTACCATTAGCCTAGATTGTGGTAGGACATTACTGGACAGTGTGACCCCTATATTTGTTTTCTAATGGCCCAGGTACCACAGATAGATATAGAGGGGATTTATCTTTCCATGGTGCATTGATTGAGATTAGCTAGATAAAGGAGTAACACTGTGTTGACCTGAAGAGAGCATTTTGAACAATGATATCTGGAAGCCAATGACTGTTAAAACCTACACTGTGATATCTGGGATATAGTTAAATTCTCAAACCAGATGGAATCCACAACTTAATTGAACAGTAATCTCTGGTCACTACCCTGGTCACTGAATGTGAATGTGCATGAGAAAAAGTTGGTTTTGTTGGGCAAGAAATGGAGAATGGTGCTATAATTCTAATTGACACCTTATGCCAGTCTGGGCCAGAGCATAACCAGTGTGACAGTGAAGGACTTGGAAAGGAGTTCTGATAGTCCTGGACCTCTCCCTGATTTGCTGTGTTGTTTATTTCTGTTCTTTAGATTATCAGTAAAGATTGATGCTGAATAAGGACTTGGATTTGTTTGAGTCTGACTTGACAGTCCAGTCTTTTGGTTTAACTCAGTTTCTCATTTATTTTGTACCACATTGTATATGTAGGGTTATAGAGAAAATAGGCTTATGTTTCTGCATAATTAGGGCTTTCTGAGCAAATTTTGCAGAAACTTGGGACCTCGGCTAAAAGACAAGCATTAGAATTTAATGTATGTTGGAGTAGACAGAGCGGACTGCAGAGAGATTTACTTCTCTGGAGGTCTGTGTTTACATTTCAGGGGTGGGGGTTGAGACCAGGAACTTAAGAGACATCTCCTGGGTTGTAAAGCTGCAGACACTAGTTTATTCCTCCCCAGAGAGATTTTTTTACGTTCCAAAATGAAGACACAAGTCTTTCCCTTTACTTTTCCAAAGAAGCTCTCAGAAGGAGAAGGAAAACAACTGTCTCTTTTTTCCTAAGTAAATATACAGATTTATACCTTACCTACAGAAGATGGAATTACTTGAAAAATTCCATCTCATTCTCATCACCTTGCTCCTGGGATAAGACCTGGGGCCCAGAAGAGCCAGAATGGTATTACCTACTTACCGTATGTAAGTAGTAATAATAATCTGTTCTGCTCCAAGGAACTCATGTTGGCAGTCGACATTAGTAATAAATATAGGTATTAAAATTTTAACAATGTATGATACAGTCTCAGAATAACCATGCTAATACCACCACCATTAATGTGATTGTTGAGAACAGTTAAAAATAATTTTTTACATGTGCTTTCCTGCATTTCACTTCCCATTTCTTATGAGTTCTATATCTGTTTTGTCTGAGCATATAACTATTACATACTGTACACTATTTTTTAACAGTTTTATGGAGATACAATTAACATGCCATACAATTCACCCACTTAAAGTGTATAATTCAATGTTTATTAGTATATTCACAGAGTTGTGCAGCAATCATCATAATCAAATTTTAGAACATTTTTGTACCTGCTCCCCCATAAGAAACCCGTATCCATTAGCAGTCATTCCCCATTTCCTCCCAGCCTTCTCCTACTCCAAGTCCTAAGCCCCACAAAGCTGCTTTGTATCTTTATGTCTTTATATATTTGCTGTTCTGAATATTTCCTATGAATGGAATACTATAATATGTGGTCATTCATGACTGGCTTCTTTCATTTGGAATAGTGTTTTCAAGGTTTATCTATATATATAGCCTGGATCAGTATTTATTTATATATATTGCTGTGTAACATTGCACAGTGAATTGTCCCTTTTTATTTTTTATTTTATTTATTTTTTGCGGTACACGGGCCTCTCACTGTTGTGGCCTCTCCCGTTGCGGAGCACAGGCTCCGGACGTGCAGGCTCAGCGGCCATGGCTCATGGGCCCAGCCGCTCCGCGGCACGTAGGATCCTCCTGGACCGGGGCACGAACCTGTGTCCCCTGCATCGGCAGGCGGACTCTCAACCACCGCGCCACCAGGGAAGCCCCTGTCCCTTTTTTTAATTGCTTGATTCAGTTTGCTCATACTCTGTTTAGGAATTTTGCATGTATGTTCATAAGAAGGATTGACCCATAATTTTCTTTCCTAGTAATGACAGATGTGGGTGATAAGGTTACCCTGGCCTCATAAAGCTTAGAAGTGTTTCCTCTTTTTCTATATTCTGAACGATTTTCTGTAAGATTGGTATTAATTCTTTCTTCAGCGTTTTGAAGCACTTATTGCTTAAGCCATCTGGACATGGAGATTTCTTTTGGGGAAAGTTTTCAATTAGTGATTCCATTGCTTTGTTAGGTTAAGACTATTCAGATTTTCTGTTTTTTATTTCAGTTTGGTAAGTTGTGTCTTTCTCTGAATTTGTCCAAAGTTTTGAAAATTATAAATACAAAGCTTTTAATGCTTCTTATTGTCTTATCATCTGTGAGATTAGTAGCGATGTCATTTTTTTCATTCCAATTGGTAATTTGTTCTTTTCCTTACTTTATCAGTCTTGTAGGGGTTTATTGATTGTATTATTGACAAGCTTTGATTTTGTTGATTTTCTAAATTACATGTTGGTTTCTTTAGTTTCTTAATTTCTGCTGCTATCTTTATTATTCCTTCTCTTATACTTTCTTTGGGTTTAATTTGCTGTTTAATATAATTGACATATAACATTTTATTAGTTTCAGGTATATAACATAATGATTATATATTTGTATATATTGTGAAGTGTTTTCTAATTTCTTGATATATACATATACACTAAATTTCACCCTTGTTTTCTAATATATATATATTTATGCTATAATTTTTCCTGTAATTGTAGCTCTAGTTGTATTTTCATCATCAGTTAGTTCAAACTGCTTTCCAGTTTTCACTGAAATTCCTTCTCTAATCCATTGGTTATTTAGAAATGTGTTATTTAGTTTCAAGTATTGCTTAGTTTCCAAATATGATGGCTTCCTATTTGTCTTTATATTGTTGATTTCTGACTCAATCACATTTTGGTCAGGTAACATACTCAGGATTATATCAATTTTTTAAAAATTTAAGAGGATGCTTTATAACCTAGCATATAGTGTAATCAATAAGTTATTTCTTAATTTTTCTTCTTATTTTATCCATTTGATGTTATCTATTTTTAATGATTTATTGTGTTTTCCTTTATTTTCTGCCTTTTGCTGTGTGTGATATTTTCATGTTCTCTGTTGCTCTGGGAGGGGGATTCATTCTACTAGTAATTAGCTTTAATCTTTTCAAAGTTATATTTTCCACTTAAAATTTTTAAAATATTAATATCAAAAATGCAATGTCATCTTTATAATACTTCCTAATCAATATAAGGAATTTAAGGGGCTAGCCCATAGGCAGGACAGAAACATAGTCCTGCCGCATAGCACAGGGAGATCAGCTCGGTGCTTTGTGACCACATAGAGGGGTGGGATAGGGAGGGTGGGAGGGAGATGCAAGAGGGAAGAGATATGGGGATATATGTATATGTATAGCTGATTCACTTTGTTATAAAGCAGAAACTAACACACCATTGTAAAGCAATTATACTCCAATACAGATGTTAAAAAAAAAAAAAAGGAAAAGAAACATAGTCCTATTTGGGATCCGTATATCCCAGTGATACAAAGGATTGACCTTTGATTCAAAATGACTTGCTGTATTTTTTCAGAAGTGTGCTTAACATGTTGGGCCTCATATGTGCTAGTTTGTAAGCTGATAATAAAGACAAATAGAAACATTTTCAGTGCGAGGTGCTCTGGTATCCTGACAGTTAATTTATATATTATACAGGACAGCCTGGTGCAGTACATTTGGGAATGTTACAGCCAAATAAAGACATCTTTACCCCTCTTCTTTTTTCCTCTCCATAGACATATATATCAGGGACCCAGGTCAAATTTCTAGAACAATTGTTTTCAGCGTCGGCTGCACATCAGAGTCACCTGTTGGGCTTTTAGAAATCCCTTTGCCCAAGCTTCACCCCAGAGGAATTAAATCAGAATATCTAGAGATGACACCGAGGCTCGCGGGCTCTAGAGTGCAGGCTCAGTAGTTGTGGTGCACGGGCTTAGTTGCTCCATGGCATGTGGGATCTTCCTGGACCAGGGCTTGAACCTGTGTCCCCTGCATTGGCAGGTGGATTCTTAACCACTGCACCACCAGGGAAGTCCCAGAAATTGCTTCTTTAAACAGGGGGCAAGATTGGATGAAGATGGGACACAGAAACAGCTATAATTCAGTGAGTGGCGAGTGACCAGAACATTGAAAGGACGAGAAATGGTGCCATAGGAGGACTATTTAAAGGAGCTATATATTTAGCCTGAAGTGAAGGCAGTGGGTTACTGGGTCAAGGAAAATGGGGATTTTTACAGCAATCCACAGTATTTGAAAGGCTGCTGGTACTTTTGTGACTTCAGAGAACAATTCTAAGAGGAAGTGGAAGTTATGTAGTGAAAGAAGTCTTGATTTGGTATCAGAACTTTCCTACATTTGGAGCTCTCAAATAGTTTCATAGGAGGTTGCCACAGGCCCTTGTGTGGATTTCTTGAAGCTTCTACTGCATGCCCTTGCCCTTTCCAATATAATACTGCTCCTTCGTGCTGAAACAGAAGTCATCTGAGGTTGTAGAATGAGGCTAGCTAAGGTTGCTTTGGGGAGGAAATTCCATCCTACTCTAATGGCTTCTGGCTCCATTCTTGAAGGGTGGAGGTTTGCCACCATTGGATAACTTCAGAACAATATGCCACTGGCTCTGAGGGCAGTTCTATAGAGAGGATTTTGGAAATGGATTGATTAAGGGCAAATATATACTACCGGAATAAGCATATGTCGTGTGCAAAGGTGACCACTTTGAAGGTACAGCCCTCATTTGACTACGTAAAAATCAGTCTCATTACTTTATTCTTAGTTTTCATTAAAATCTGATGCTTACACAGAGCACAGTGATGAGAAATTTAAACTCAGTTGTGGCATTCAGATTCCATTTGCTAGGTAAAAATTTTGTTACATGCTTATTTTGCCATTGCATATTGGTCTCTTACTGTTTTTTTCTTGATTTGGAAGCACATCTTCCTTCCCTACTGTTACTCTGCATCTTGTGTATAGTGAAATTCTTTTTTTTTTTTTAATTGATGGTGATCTGTCTGTGTCTGGAAAAGGTAACACGGTGTTAGGGAAGAAAATTGTCCCTGAAACTTTGTTTTCATTACTTAGCAGGTTTTACAGTTAATGACAGACGTTTCTCTTGTGGCCTCTCCTCCCAAAGACTGTGCTTATTTTTCTCCAGCAGTTTCATGTGACCTTGTTAAAAGCTTCATGTAATTCCCAAATAAATTACATTTACTGGTTTACTTCTATCTAGTATTTTATTGACATTTCCAGATAAGTTTAATAGGATGGAGAGAAACAGTGTTCTCTTTATAGACTCAGTGGGTGATTTGACCTTAGCAGGTTAACCTTACCCTGATGTTGAAAAAAACTATTCTTAATTAGACTCTATCAGTTTCTCCATTATCACCAAGAGAGCCACTGGTCTGTAATTCTATAAATCTTAATTTGATTGTTTTTCTTGCTTACAGAAGAGCTACCATATTAGAAAAATTGCAATATTTGGGAACAGTTGCTGGTTTTCTGAATACATTGCATATCCTCATCTGTAGCTGAGCCATTTCACACTTTATTTCCTTCAGAAACTCTCAGTTGAATACCATCTGGTCATGGTAATTTATTACTGTGGAATTTCTCAAGTTGCTCTATTATTTCCTCCTAGGAGATTGCTTTCTGCTACTGCCCCACTGATTTTCTCAGAAAGTGCCCTTGGAATAGTCGTTTCCCCACTATCCTGTACAGCAAAGGTCAATGCCAAATAAAACTGAATTAAACTTCTCTGCTGCTTCTCATCCTTTTATTTGTCCTCATTTCAAGTCCTCACTGATGGGGAGAAACTCAGCAGTTAGTCCAACCACTCATGTGGTCTGCTTAGTCCTCATGGTACCTTTTGTCCTTTTAATTTTCAAATTCTTTTTTTTCCCTGACAGTGTATTTTTGGTATTTAATACAGAAAAAAAAGGCAAGTGTTAAAAAAGATATTCTAGATACTTTCAATGTATTCATAAGTGACTCTGGAATTATTTCCAGTTTTTTTTTTCCAAACTATCCACAGATTTCACTTTTGACCTGTCGAATAATGAGCACTCTGTATATGTCTCTCATTGCCACTGTCCTTTTCTGTCTTCCAAGCAGCCTGGATAGTTTTTTTTTTTTTTTTTTTTTTTTTTTTCCTTTTTTGCGTTATGTGGGCCTCTCACTGTTGTGGCCTCTCCCGTTGCGGAGCACAGGCTCCGGACGCGCAGGCCCAGCGGCCATGGCTCACGGGCCCAGCCGCTCCGCGGCATATGGGATCCTCCCAGACCGGGGCACGAACCCGTATCCCCTGCATCGGCAGGCGGACTCTCAACCACTGCGCCACCAGGGAGGCCCAGCCTGGATAGTTTTTAAACTCCCTTACTTGCCTCTCGGAGGGATGCCAACCATTTTTTTCTTCACATTTTTAACACATACTTTTTAAAGTTTCACCCTTTGGGTTAACATTAAGAGATGCCCATACTAATTAGAAAACAGCTTTAATTGTGCCAACATCCCAGTTGCTGAGTTCCACTCCTACGCATATTCACCTGCGGTAATTCCTATATGTTATATTAATCTGTTTCTTCTTTTATAACTGCCCAAATAAGCCAAGGTACAGCATATTAATTATTGCTTCCACACCTTGCACTCTTCTGTCATTCATCTGGATAATAATGGACATAATTAAAATCATTCATTGCGATAGCCTTCCTAGAAAAGATTGCTGAACAGTAAAGGTTAAAAGCAATTTGCATTATTCTTTCATATTCTATGGTTAACATAACTTTTTTTTACACCTGAACTTTGTTCGAATAATTATTTTGTTTAAAAAAGGTTACTTAATGTGCATTCAAGTGTAAATTGCTACTAGAAATATATATTTACCTTTATACAAAGTACTGTAGCACAGAATTTTTAAACTCAGGTGTTGAAACATCAAAAGTTGAAACTTTTAACATCTCCCAAGTGTGTTGTAAATATGTACCATTTTAAATTAAGGAAGAAAAATCGTCTTAAATATCAAATTCTGAGTATATGCAATATAATCTTTCCTTAAGGTTCAAATACAAATACTACCAGTCCCACAGCTACCCATCTCTGAATAGAGTGCCTTTTGCTCAGTCTGTAAAGTGAAGTAACAGATTATAACAGCAGAGGAAATAAATGCTGATTTTGTTCATTTTATGGCTAGCACATCTTTTCCTTTGCCAGGTAAGGCAGGCTGTTCTAAAAATAAGTTAGGCATATAACTATTTGGTGCTAGTATGGATATGTTCTTTGAATTTTTGAATACATTAAGATTCTGTCCACCTCAAGCTACTTTGTATGTATACGTATTTGTATGTGTGTATGTATGTGTGTGTGTGTGTGTGTGTGTGTAGCCTTCCAAGAAATATCTACCATGTTATAATTCTAAAACCTGTCTTTCTACCTTCATCCCTACCAATTCCCTTTATTCTTTAACATATACAAAATGTAATATTCACAAATAAATAAGTTCTTATTTTAGTGCCTGCTATTATAAAAGTTATCCCTCTGTAGTAAGTAACCTTTATGGCTGTGTCAGGCAGTTTACACTAAAACAACTTTCATGATAATATGTAGCAATTCACTGAAAATTCCTTCTGGAAAGGTAGGTCTGAGTCTTTTTCTGTTTATCCATTTAGTAGTAAGACTATTTAATAACTATATTGCCCAAGCAGATATTTGTGTGTAGAAAATACCAGTATCATTCTATATTTGCCATGGTTGGAAAGTGGGATTTTCCTGTCTTAGCTGAGGTCCCAACATTTACGTATTAAAACTGCTTGGAACAAGAATATGTTACAAAGTTTGTAGGGCTTGTCTTCTGACAAAATCTCTTTCAGAAAGTTAATATTGTATTGGTTGATATCTCAAACATATGTAGGTAAATATGTAGAAATATTCATAGGTCACAGTTAGTGTAAAGTTACATAAAAACCAGGTGAGGTAGGCATCTCACAGTGCAAAACCTAAGATATGGACAATAATCAGGGTTCTCTGAAGTCGCCTGTACTTCTTTTTCTAGACAGTTATTCTTTCACTGGAAAAGTCTTAGGATAGACTTCCTTCTGAATTTGATTCTAACTTCACTCAAGCAAGCAAAATTTAGTTCTAGTTTTGGGCAATTTCAGTCCTGATGTTTTCCTCTTCCTTTATTCAGTGGTCTTTTCAGTGGAGTTTGGAATGGAGAGGGTACATGTGTTAATAAGCAGGGTTCTCCAGAAAAACAGAACCAACATGATACAAAAGAAGTGTATTATGAGGAGCTGTTCACATGATTATGGAGGCTAAGAAGTCCCACAATCTGCTGTCTGTAAATTGGAGACCCAGGAAAGCCAGTAGTGTATTTCAGTCCAGGTTCAAAGGCTTCAGAACCAGGGGAGCCAATGACGTACATCCCAGTCCAAAAGCAGGAGAAGATGAGGTGAGATGTCACAGTTCAAGCAATGAGGCAAGAAAAAAGGGGTGATTTCCTCTTTCCTCTTCCCTTTGTTCTGTTCAGGCCCTTAACAGACTGAGTAATGCCCACCTACATTGGAGAGGGCAACTTACTTTACGAGACCACTGATTCAAATGCCAGTGTCATCCACAAACACTCTTACAGACACACTCAGAAACAGTATTTCATCTGGGCATCCCATGGCCCACTCAGGTTAACACATAAAATTAACCATCACAGGAAGAAAAGGAAAGAATTGGATGCCAGTGCTTATGTAACCATCTTGCCCAGAAGTATAAATGAAAGATTTAAAAATGAAGATGACCAGATCAGATTTCCATTTTGGACAGCTCTCTGACTGTAGTGCCCATTAAAGTTTGATATTCCTCAAAGCTCTTGCCTGTATTTTATCTTCTCACTTTACAAGTTCTCCTTGAGTGTTCATCTTGTGGCTTCTATTTCTATATCAGTATCCCCAGCTCAGACTTCCATGCTGGGCTCTAACCCCATATACCTAATTGCCAATTAAATATCTCTTCTTGGGTGATTCCCTGAAACCTCAAACACATGTCTAAAATTGAATTTGCCCTTTATTTCCTTCCCAAACTTTCTTGTGTTCTGTTCTGTATCTGAAGTAAATGGTGTTTGGTGCCACCATCTTTTTTTTTTTTTTTTTTTTTGTGTGTGTGTGTGTGTGTGGTATGCGGGCCTCTCACTGTTGTGGCCTCCCCCGTTGCGGAGCACAGGCTCCAGATGCGCAGGCTCCGGATGCGCAGGCCCAGCGGCCATGGCTCACGGGCCCAGCCGCTCCGCGGCATATGGGATCCTCCCAGACCGGGGCACGAACCCGTATCCCCTGCATCGGCAGGCGGACTCTCAACCACTGCGCCACCAGGGAGGCCCTGGTGCCACCATCTTTTAATTTGACCAAATCAGAAACATGCGAATCATCCTTGCCTTTTCTTTTTCTTGTATTCACGATACCCAATTTATCAGCAAGTACTATATATCCTACCTACTGTATGTTGCTCTCAAATCCGTTCTCTTCCTTCCATACCTATTGCTTTTGTCTGTTATATCCTATCTCACTAATTATTGCAGCAATCCCTTTATTTGCCTTCTTACTATCAGTCTTGTTTCCTGCCAAGGAATTCAACTGAAGCTAGAGTGATCTTTCTAAAGAAAGATCACTAATTGGATCTAATTGGATCACTAAAGATCTAATTGGATCATGTCATCCTCTGCTTAGAATTTCTCTGTGACCTTGCATTCAAGTACAAACTCTTTAAAATGAAACACAAGGCCCTGTAGGATTTGGCTTTTGTCTACTTTTTTTTTTTTAATTTATCTATTTATTTTTGGCTGTGTTGGGTCTTTGTTGCTGCGCGTGGGCTTCTCTCTAGTTGTGGCGAGCGTGGGCTACCCTTCATTGCAGTGCGCGGGCTTCTCATTGAGGTGGCTTCTCTTGTTACGGAGCACAGGCTGTAGGCACGCGGGCTTCAGTAGTTGTGGCTCGCAGGCTCTAGAGCGCAGGCTCAGTAGTTGTGGCGCACGAGCTTAGCTGCTCTGTGGCATGTGGGATCTTCCCGGACCAGGGCTCGAACCCGTGTCCCCTGCCATGGCAGGCAGATTCTTAACCACTGCGCCACCAGGGAAGCCCCCTTGTCTACTTTTTTTAAACTCAACTTTCACCCCTCTAAATGCTCCCTACTCACATCAAGCTTCTTTCACTTTCCAGTCCTCATTATGTTGAAAACTAATATGAAAAATTAGGAAGATATTTCTATAATAAATATTTAAAATCCCCCTTTTAAAAATTAATTTGACTCGCATATCTTCCACTTTTTATTCATTTTTTTCATATTAAAACTGTGTTGTATTTCAAAGGTAGAAGAAGGACCATTTGAGCTATCATCAGCAAGTATTGATTATCATTAACTGCATAATTGTATTTAATATGATTTATTGGTCATTCATTTCATGGGTGCCATGATCTTAAAAGTGAATCCATGAAGTGTCTGAGTCTCCTTCATGTTACATACACTGAAGTACAGTACCAGTTCATAGATTTCAGAAAGAAGTTACATGTTGAGATGAGTCCTAATACAACCTCTAAGATAGCTAAGCTTTTAGTGATCTAATTGTAGAAATGGAAAATCTGGAAATTCAAATAAGATCCTTCCCCCAATAGTCAACTTTCAAAACATGTGAGCTAATTTTTACCTTAGAAATCACATAATCAGTCTTTTTTATTTGTTCTTTTGACACAAATATAGTGGTTATATTTATAAAGTGCTCAATTGTAGAATAATGGTGTGCTCAGTTGAAGTCTGGGAACAAAAAGGTTATATTTACCAACAAAAACATTAGAGCTTTTGAAATGAAATTCACTTGTTTTGATGGCCAGTGAGCCTGGTAAAAATAGGAAGAGATTATTGGGGGTGGGGAGGGGTTGTGTTTAACTTTTGAAGATACACAGAATGCTCCATTCCTGTCTGCACTGAAATTTATCAAGATTTATAGGCAGACTAGAAATTGCTTCTCAGAGTGATTATACCTTTTCGAATATCACCTACTGATTTTACAGTAAAAGTCGAGGCTACAAAAGTTGAGGACACAATTCATTTTATTTGACTCTGTTAAAAGTAGCATTATCAAACATTTCGTGATGTTTCTCTCATATCATATATTGGGCTGTCATGAAGAAATAAACCTCCACTTGCTTTCATGATAGTAGACAATAAATTGACTGATATAATTCAGTTGAGAAGTTGAAAAATACATTGAAAATAATGGGGCATAACATTGTAGGGTTAACATTTATTCATAGATGATACAATTAAATAGAACAGGCATTAACTTCAAGGTCAGTCAGTAAAGTAATAAAATTCAATATTTTAATTGAATTGTAATTACTTCCCATTGATACATGCAAGTAAAGTAAAATAGATGTCAGCTCTGCAAATTATGGTTCTTCCTCCTAATTAATTTCTTAATTCTGCATGGAGTTATCCAGTGCCTAGGTCTTGTGGGTTTATTCATCCACCCAGCTTCCATCAATGAATGTCTGTATGTCATGATTAAATGATTAGGTGTCAGGATTTATAGTAAATTTTTCTGCACTTTGAAGAAAATTTTGTTAGTAACTTAAAGTAGCTTATCTAGGTATTTGAGTTAAATGTACTTTAAATATACTTTATATTTATATAAACATTATTAAATGTTGCCATCTCAATGATTATAAAGGTTTTCATAAGGGAGCTAGACACATTGAGACTCACATTCCACACCTGACTGATTCAGGAGGTAAACTGAACAGACTGTTAGGGTTTTGGTGAAGCACAGTTTCTGTGCATTCATGACCCAGGCTTCACTAGAGAAGAGACACCTAAATTGAGTGAATCTAAAAAAGAAACATCTTTTTCAAGGACTGGGATAAATTGAAGCTTTTAGATAAAGTTGAATTGCATGGAAAAAGCCCATGAACCATTGTGGCTTTTTCATAGGCTTTTCACAGTCCCTCAAAAGGTTTTTACATAATATAGTTTTATATGAAATAAAATGGGAATGAAGACATTACAAAGATTAGGATAGAGATTTTCAAATTGTATTGAAATTGTATTGGGTCTAGATACTAGCATTTATTCAAAGAAAGAGAAGATTATGCCTTTGGACTGGCTGCATTTACCAGTTAAATAGCTACTGTTTAAAAATTGAAAATAAAATGAATACATAAGATGGATTTTAAAATTACTGAGGTGTGTTATATATTCATGTACTCCAAAGTGGTTCCATATAGTTGAATCATTTGAGAGCAAATATACTGGTATATTAGCATCTTTCTTTAGTTGAGTTTAAAAATATAATTGGATACTTGTTGATAAAACAAGTAAATTAAACTGAGAAGTTATTTATTTTGTCTAAGCTTTGTGTTAAATTTTAACTCAAACATTGACTTTATTATGTAAAATATTTCTCTCTAAAGCACTTAAAGCATAAATCCAATGATAAATATATTTTATTGATACTAATCTGACCCTGACTTTCCATTCTCAATTATGAAGGATCTGCAGTGTCAGAATTCTCTGTGCATATAATCTAGTTAGAAAATACCAAAACCAAAATACATGAGGTAAAGATTAACATCTTTGGGCTTCATAATTATAGATAAGCTAACAGTTTTTTTTAATGTTAAACTGATCTGTTTCTCCAGATGCTTGTTTTAAAATTATCTTAATAATTGTCTTATTCCATTTAGAGAAATTAAATATCATACAGATTGTACGTGCAATGCTAAGATGTTTCTAAATGAAGAAACTTGTGAAAAAATGTGTAAGTGTAATAAAATTAAATATTCAATCATCCATTATATTTATAAAAATAAGTTACAAAGAGTTTTCATTTGCATATAGTCTAATATTTATGGAAACATCAGTGTTTTAGGCAGTAAAAAATTTCTTGAGAAAAGTTCCATATCTGAGTGTATTCTAGGGTAGGATGAATAATCTTCCTACCGCATCCCTGACTAATATCATCCCACGTGTAATAGTATACCAATTTAGAAGAGATCTCGGAGATCAGGGTGGCTTCAGGCCATTGATTTCTCAAGGAGAGGAGCTTGAATTGCTAGGAGTCTCTGGATCTTATCCAAGGAGATATTTTATAAAAACAATTTGAAATGCACGTCTTATGGGCAGTGATCGTGAGGTCCCCAATGACTTGTCACTTTCTAATGAACAGAAAAATGGAAGCAAAGACAGATTGCACTTGCACAGGGTAACCAGCATCAGGAGAAAAGCACTTGAGTAGTCATTACCAACTACAGTAGAACATGTTAGCCTGACCCAAATATGTATTATATACAGTGTTGATTTAAAATAGAAAGATTCATTCAGAACAGTATGTACATTATTGTATGGAATCTAGCCAAGCAGTTTCATTATTAAAACTTAGACATTTTTTGGAAAAGAATTATAGTCTATTTAAATAGTATCATCTCATGAGATAAGAACTCCTAAGTCATTGTTTATGCGAAGATGCCTACCAAAATCACCAGACATAACCTCTGATAAATTTACAATGTGTCAAAATTGTTTGTTTCTCAGTTCCCGCATTTCCTTGGTTTTACACGTCCATTGGGATCATCTTTTGATGTGTGTATGTGAAATATCCTTACTGATTGGCCTGCCCTGTGTAAAAGATCTAAATTGTCAGACCATGACTCATAACAGCATCTCATCCTCACCAAACATGGTGCAGACTGTATTACCAAACTATAATGACTCATACATGCAGCTTATTTCATTATTAACTCTGAGAAAAAATGTAACTCTTTTATTTTAGCTATTTTATAGTTTTACAATAATCTCCTAGTGAAATGATCTATAATGTGTTTCAGAAAAATATTTGAAAATCTTCCTTAAAGTTTTAAATTTCTATTTATTCTAATTGTTTTAGCTCCATAGAATTTTCAGTGCTTATCCTAGGAATAAATAAATTAAAAATATTTCTACGAATACACAAAAATCTTGAAATAATTTTACCAGGGTGTACTTCTGTGATGAATACAGATTCATGTGGAAAAAATGTGCCCAATGTGACTTATGTTTACATATTTTACTGACCATCTTATCTAAAGGCAAGCCAGATTACTTTACTGCTACATCATGGAATGCAGCCATCTTTGAAATGAGATATTACAGCTATTTCTCTACTTTAACAGTTCAGAACTGGGGCATGATGATTTTGCAATGAATTAAAAGGCTGCAAGGAAAATGGAAAGATTGTTGGCTTGATCTTTCATTGCCCACCTGTATAAAATCACATGCTCTTAAATTCCTTTTCATGCCTTTTAGATAGGCATTTATTTACTCCCAAACCCTTATAGAGAACACAAAACATAAATTCTTAGGTTCAATCATGAGAGACTTTTTAAATGATTTTAATGATGTGTAGCCTGATGCTAAATGCTAAGGTGATATGTATGTGCTATGTGACCAGTATATATGAGAATCAAGGAATTGGAAGGGCGGCTAGAAAATGACTTCCTGCCATGCTGGCCTTGTACATTCTTGCTTTGAGTTTTCCAAATTTCCACCCCAAACCATGGCAGTAATAGATGAATATATGAAGGAAGAGTATGAAAGAGCTGTGCTGGAAAGCATTATAAACATCTCTGTGAATTAAGAATGAATAGACATACAAAATAATTCAGAAATGAAGCTGTGGGACTGTAATACAAAGGGTCAGGAAATAAGCAAAAGCAATTGGGAGGTCACAGTCCTATGGGGAAACAGACTGAAAGTGCCCCCTCTGAGGGAGAACCTCAAAGAGATAAAAATAAGACATCCATTAAAGAAAAAGCAGTCAATTAGAAAAATAAATCACTCAAAATGAAATAGCAACAGTATGATGTGAAAAGTAAACAATTTGAAATTTGGGGTGAAACATAGAGTCATTTAAAAAGCAAAATAGTGGGCAGAATAAACTCTAGATGAACCAAGTCAAAGACAGAATGAGTGAAGCAGAAAAAAATAATTCACCCAGAAGACAGCATTGAAAGAGCAACTTACAAATATGGGGGATAGATAGGAAGATAGCAGTATTTGTGTAATAGATGTTTCAGAAAAAAATAGAAGGCAGAAAAACAGTATTTACAGATATAATGGCTGAAAACTTTTTAGGTTTGAAGAAAGATGAGTTTTGGAATTGAGAGTGCATATTAGGTGCTGTGCAGTGTAAATAAAAATAGATACTTGGTGTTAAAATTATAGAATGTCATAGGTAAACTGAAAATTGTACCGTCTAGCACAGAGAAAATGAAGATTCCTTATATGGGAACCACTGTTTGACAGCGTAAATCTCATTAAGAACAACTAAAGCCTAAAGAAGTAATAATATATTACAACTAAACTGTTAAGTGGTGGAGATAGCAAAATAGACATTATAAGACAGGTAAAAACTAGGAGAGTTTACCACTCACAGATCTTCAGTGAAAAAATAAAGATTGGACTTAAGTCAGAAATAAATTGAATTCCAGGAGAAATGAATGACAAACAATGGTGAGCACAGACACTGTAAAATGTGTTCATAAGCTTACATTTTCTTGCCCAAAATGATGGAACTAAAATTTAACACAGTGATAACAACTTAAATGGTAAAACTTATTTAGTGTCTAGTTAAAAACATGCTAACTTGTTTTGGTCAAAAAGTTGCTAAATGGAATTCCCTGGCGGTCCAGTGGTCAGGTCGCTGGGCTTTCAGTGCTGAGGGTGTGGGTTCAATCCCTGGTGGGGGAACGAAGATCTTGTAAGCTGCGCAGTGTGGCTAAAAAGAAAAAAAAAATGCTAAACATAAATTCTTAGATTAAAAAATTTTTTAAATAAATTCTTAGATTTATATTCTAAGGTTCATAAATTCTTAGATATTTAATACTTTAGACTTAAATACTGTGGTTTTGAATGAATGTTAAAAATTACAAATGATTACTGGAAGAGTAGAAATTCAGTCTACAGCTTTCTTTTTTTTATTTTTCAGATTAACATGCACTTATTCACTAAAAATTTCTTGAAAGCTTACACTTGAAAGTGTTCCAGGCACTGTACTAAGATGAGACCGATGAAAAGGATAACATTTTGTTTGTTTGTTTGTTTTGTTTTGTTTGTTTTTTGAGGTACGCGGGCCTCTCACTGTTGTGGCCTCTCCCGTTGCAGAGCACAGGCTCCGGACGCGCAGGCTCAGCGGCCATGGCCCACGGGCCCAGCCGCTCCGCGGCACGTGGGATCCTCCCGGACCGGGGCACAAACCCGCGTCCCCTGCGTCGGCATGCGGACTCTCAACCACTGCACCACCAGGGTAGATGAGGATGACATTTTTAAAAAAAATTTTATTGGAGTATAGTTGCTTTACAATGTTGTATTAGTTTCTGCTATACAGCAAAGTGAATCAGCTATACGTATACATATATCCCCTCTTTTTTGGATTTCCTTCTCCTTTAGGTCACCACAGAGCACTGAGTAGAGTTCCCTGTGCTGTACAGTAGGTTCTCATTAGTTATCTATTTTATACATAATATCAATAGTGTATATATATTGGGAGATTGGGATTGACATATATAGTCTACAGCTTTCTAATCAGCAGAGAAAACAAACAGACAAAATATCCTTTTTGATCCAGTATGAGGCAGAAAGTGGCAAAGGAAAAAAATATATATATAAAGTTTAATGTAACAAAAAGTGCACAATAAGGTGATGGAAACAGGTCCAGACAAAAAAAAATTGTAAAATATAAAAAATATAAAATATTTAAAATCAATTCTTTGAATTTGTATTTATAAGATAGGATAAAAAATTTCAAAACCCAGTTATATGTATGTCAGAAAAACGTTAACAAAAGAAAGCTGGTGTTGTAATGTTGATAAATAGAATATATGATAAAAGTCATATGTGGAGATGAAAAGCTCACTACATCTTGATAAAGGAATAATCCTCCCAAGAAGTTTTGGAAATTATGAATTTGTGTCCATAACAACACACCTCTCAAATGTATAAAACAAAACTTTCAATTATAAGAAATTATTAAAACCAAAATCATAATGGGAGGTTTTAACCACCCCTTTATTTGAAACTGATGGTTCATGGAAACCAAGTATTAGTAAGGTCATAAAAGATATGAACAGCAGAATTAACAAGATCATGATTTTTTATGCTTAGGTATAAAATCTTACTTTGCTTTCAGCAGATCCACTTTCCAAGCACAAATGGGGCATTTATAAAATTTAATCATCTATAAGTCACAAATGAGCTTCACCAAATTTTGAAGAATTATCATATAAAGACTACAGTCTTGACCATATGCAATTAAGTTAGAAGACAACAAAAAGTAGTGAAAGTAAACAAACATGTTTTGACACTTACAAGAGTAATCTTAAATAACAATAAAAATGGCAAAATATTGAAAACAGAATGACAAATGTGTCACTTTCAAATCTTCTGGGATGCAGCTAAATTGGTACTTTAAATCTTCCTATTTAAGAAGTAAGAAATGTGTAAATATAAATGAGTCAAGCATTCAAATCAAGAAGCTAGAAATAAATAAGCTATTGAATGAACACAAAGAAAGCAGAAGTAAGGAAGTGACAAAATTAAGAGTAAAATTTATGAAATTGAAAAGTGGAGAAAATATTAAAAACAACAAAAAGCTGGCACCTTAATGAGACTCCCCAAGTTGCCAGATACATGACAAGATCCATCAAAAATAAAAGACCAATAAAGTATTCTGCCTTATGTGAATTCATAAAATAAATGGCCTTGGTTTAGAAGTGTTTCAGTATTATTAAGAAAAGAAGATGAATGGTCTATTAGAAAAATAGTCATTTTCACAGTAAAAACCAAAAAAGTTACAGATCTGGCCACAAATTTCTGAAGAACATGTTCCACCTCAATCATACAAGAGTAAAGATATGCAAATAAAAATACCAAGGAGATAAATATCATTTTTTCCTATCAAAATCACAAAAGTTTTAAATTTAATAATATCTAGTATTGGTGAAGATGTTAGAGAACACATCTCAGTAGATATAGACAAAGTATGTATAAAATTTGGTGTCTGTTCATGCTATAAAACAGCAGAATTAGCAAGTATGATCATGAGAACAGCGAAGAAATCTTAGCAAATGAAGTATAGATGGAAACATCCTTTATCCAACATAGAGAAGCAACATAGTCTGGCAATTGAAAGCCTGGACTGTATAGCCAGACTGCCTAGGTTTGAATTTTCATTTTTATCTCTTGGTAGTGGGTGATCTTAGAGAGTCACTAAACTTCTCTGTGCCTCAATTTTCTCACATATTAAATAGGGATAATTATAATACCACTTATTGGATTGTTATGAGAATTCAGTTAATATTTGCAGAGCACTTATAACAGTGCCTTGCAGATAGTACTATATAATCTATATATATATTTTTTAAATAAATTTCACAAGGAAAAATCATTTCTAACAGACATGTTAATTAGCAAACTTTCTCTTGCTGGTCTAAGATAAAGATAATTGTACCACTAGAAGTTATAGCCGTTGGAGTTATGGGTTCTGATTAGAGTCCTTTAATTGCCAAATAACCATCTCTGAGTGTAGATTAAAACAGACACTTGTATATTTCACTGGATATGCTGAAATATTTTAAAGTAAGTTGTAGGCAACATGACACAGATTTCCATATGTATGGAAACGTTGCTTGGCAGAGGTGGCATATACATCAACAGAGAAGGGATTCCATAAACAGTACCTACCCATAAATAAGAGATACAGTTATAACACTATATCTATGATAACTGAAAGTAAATTCTACATGGATTGAATATCTAAATGTGAATAGCAAAAATTTAAAACTTTGAAATGAAAATATGGGACTAACATTATGACCATGGGCATCATTTATTACAATACAAAGGAAGAACAGTTTTAAATAACAATTCTTTTGACTACTATAAGGTTAAAAAGTTTATGTTTATCAGGAGACCCTCCCTCAATAAAAAAAATGTAATGATACTGATTAGGAAGATATTTAGAAGATATTAGGAAGATATTTACCGTGCCCATAATGATGAAGGATTAGCATTCAGAATATATCAAGAACTATGAATCATCAAAAAACAGCGTTAAAAATAGGCAAATGATTTTAATAAGCAATTCACAGAAGTGAAACCCTGAATGAATGGGCAATGAAATATGAAAAAGTGCTTACTTTTAATAGTAATCAGAAGATAAAAATTAAAACAAGTATCCAAAACATTTTTTATATGTCTATATAACTCAGATTGGCAAAGATGAAAAATCTGACAACATTAATTACTTTCACCTTATGGGAAATAAGAATTCTATTTCCTTGATGACAATACTGCTTTGGAGAGCAATTTGGCATTATATAATGGACTTGAAGATTATATGTATATGTATATATGTATATATAAAATAGCAATTAAATATATTTTTTCTCCTCTATCATATTGCAATAGTAATTTCACATAAAAGCATATTTACTGCAGCATAGAAAGTACTTACTAGTGACAAAACAGACATTAGAAATAAGTCAGTGCCCAACTGTGCATCTATTGGAAGATGGATAAGTAAATTCTGATATATCCATATAATGGAATACAATACAACAGTAAAAATGGATGGACCAGAGCCATAGTAATTACTATAAGTAAATCTCATTAACAATGTGAATTGAAAAAAACAAGTAAAAAGTTATCATTCGTGTTAAAATGTGATATACATGAACAATAACAAATATTGTTTTGGATATGTACATTTGTAATAAAATTATAAAAGCATAGTTGGGAAATAACATACCAACTTCAAAAGACTGAAGGCTAGGGAAAATAGATTGATTAAGGGTAGATATACTGTGAGATTCTATTATGTTGATGGTGTTGAAAGAAAAGTTGTGGAGGAAATGGGGCAAGATGTTAATGCTTATTAAATCTGGGTGGTGATTACATAGATGCTTGTCTCAAATATTTTATTTACCTACTCATTTTAAACATTGAATTGCAAAGGTTGCAAGGGTTGACAGGAATAAAGGAACTGGACAAAGTCAACAATTAGTTCATCAAGTGTTTACCCAGCCAATTGAAATTTTGACTTTAATGAATGCATCTTGAGAATAAGATTGCTGTGAAAGGAGTCAAATAATCCATCTAGTGCTAGTAGTCTGAGTTGTTTCCTTTGGGATTAATGTAATTTAATATCAGTAGGAGAAGAATCCTTAATCTTTATCTGACTTCCCTTTTATTATTCTGTATGTGATTATAAGAAATACCATGTTACAAAGAAGGCATTTGACTAGAAAAAGAAAATTATCACTCAGTTTGTATAATTAATAAGCTGATTGGTTTAAACCAATAATAAATAAAAATAGCCTATTTAAATGAACCTAAGCTAATACATGTATTATGGATGTAAATATCTAAAATGAATTCATTCCTTTCATAGCTGACTTGTGGCATGTGATTTTTTTCCTGGCAGGTTAGTTTTGGCATGTGGGAAGAGTTCCTGTTGTCCACAGTAGTCTACCTATACCCCATAACCCACATAAACTCTGCTATTATATCAGTTGAACATCTGTATCAGAGATTATGCAAATGCTATTGGTACTATAATGATTTTTCAGAGTGTTTCTATTTTTTCTTGGAAAACGCTGTCACACCAGTGGTCATTGAAATGAGCTGTCATTTAATTTGGTAATACAATTATTTGTGTCCATATGCTACTAAGTGAATTAATTATATAGGCATACAGTTTACGACTCTTTTATTTTCTACTTTTATTCTCCAAATAAGAAGTTTGAAACAGATAAAATAGAAATGTCAGAAAATTCTCGCTGTTGTCCATGAGTAAAAAAAAATAATAATAATTAAAATACCAAGGATTTAAATTTCATATCTTTGAAATGATACTTTTTTTTCCATCCTAATTACAATTCCTCAAAAATGAAAAAGGGATTGAAACAATGCATCTGGTAGTTGATGAAGTGCAATTGAAATGAATTGGAATGAAACTTATTTTTCAGGAGCAAGAAAACCAGTTACCCAAGGGCAATAGAAAAGTAAGTACTAGTAAGGTACATTTTGCCTTAAAATACACATACACTGGTTTCCTAGGCAAGGAGGAGCCAAGGGAAGGGAAACGTGTCTTTAAACCTCCATTTTAATTGTTATCTGAAAAAAATTTAACCTTTCTTGGCAGGTTTAGATCCAGATAAGCATCTTGGAAAAACCCTGGACCAAATGGAGCCTTATCTCTTAGAGGTAAGAATTTATACTATTTCTCAAAATATAGGCATCTAAAGCAGGAAAATAAACAATGCCATGATATAATGATTATACAAGCAATTTTTAGAAAAACTCAGATACATTGATGATACAGTTTTATGAAAAAATTAAACCTCTAGTGGATATGAAAGTATGTTTTAAATTAATTACAAAAGTTATATCAGCTCGTTGAGCTCACTGAAAGAGTAAGCTATACCTAAAAGGAAATTGTTCTGTCAAGAAGTTTACTTTTATTAAAATCGACATTGTTAAGTACTATACAGTACCTGATAGTCTCCATCAGTACCTGATCAGGTGCATTTCCATCAGAAATGTGAGTGGAAACTTCCTTTAGAGATTATCTAATCTTACCTCTTCTTTTTTACCAATTAGGAAATTAATTTGCAGAGTAGTAAATAAATTATCCCAAAGCTTCAAATTACAATTGTTTAACCCTTATCATTGTCAAATCCTGAATATGTTCTAAATATTAAAGAAAGGTTTTGTTATTTTTACTCTTTTCTATTAATTGTATTATATTTTATTAGAATTGGGGTCAAATGTTATGATTAGTATGACTATGCTAAATTAGCTAGAATAGTGTAATTATTAGAATTTTTTATTCTACAATCATGGTAGAAAAAAGAAAATCACCCTACTTCTGTGACAGAAGTGAACTCCTCTATTATCATTTTTCCCTCCATGTTCTTCATCAAAATTGTCTCTGGACATTGTTAATACCATTGCTGTCATATGAACTGTTAGCAGGTGTACTCTTCACTAACTATAGATTTCACATTTTCTTTCAGACTTACTTGTACTTGATTATTTTATGGCTTATCAATATGTACCAAATACCTAGAAATCCCTAAAATGCTAATTCCTTCTTTTATTAAGCATTATTAAGCATCTAATATGTGCCAGGGAAATAGTAATGATTAAAATTAAAATGCAATGCTTATATAATTGTGACAAATTATATTTGATTTCTAGATAATTTGGTGTCATTTATTTAAGTCTATCTAATGGACATGATTGCTTTCCCTGCCCTTCTGATAGGACTCTTCTCACAACAGTTTGTTCTGTGGCCAACATATCTATGTTCACATCTATCCACTACCATCAGACTAAATTTTGTTTCTGCAAAAACAATGTGTAGATAAATAATGAAATTAAATTTATGAGGGTGAAAGAAAGAGAACTTTGGAAATGGGAGACTGGAGCTTTGGCAAAAGAGCTTTGTTAGCTGCTTCTAAAATTTGAAGTGAGTTCAGGTTTCAAGCATGTAGAGATTCTTTGTAGAAAAGGTTAAGTGAAGTTTTAGGATTGCCATGATGTTGATTGTGAATGAACCTGTATGTTATCATATATGTTTAAACACAAAAATGCAGAAATTATTTTATTCAACTTCAGCAAGTTCCTCACATGACCTGGAAATCTTACATTTCATTAGAAAAATAATCTACCCATTCTCTATAATGGTCATTTTATTCCTTCTCTGCTCCTCAAATTTCTAATCCCTTCATTTTTTCTCCTCGCAATGAGAGGATGACTTGTTTCTTCCTTCACAGAAAAAATAGAAATCATCATCCTGGGAATCCCTCCACCTCTGAGCACCACTCCTTCGAACTGATATGCACTTACACCTATCCTTACTTGCTGTGATGGGGAGAAGTGTCCTTCATCCTGTCTATGGCTAATATACTCTCTGTGCTCTAGATCCCATTAGCATCTACCTTCTTAGAGACCTTGCAATCAACCCTCCCCCTCCAGTATCTTCCTCCTCTCTCTCTTTATGGTCTCCTTCACATCACTGTTGAAACATGCCACCAACTCTCCCATCCTAAAGATTCCCTCCCTCTTCTCTAGTTATTTCTCTAGCCACTTCTCTTTATTCTTTGCTTCAAAACCAAAAATTTCAGAAGTGTTACCTGTATTCATAGTACTTCCTCGCGTCTCAGACGCCTCATATACCTAGCATATTACTTCTTTTTCCACCTCTAAATGGGTACAGCTCTGATCAAGATCACCCATGATCTCCAGTTTTACCAAACCCAACAGACACTTCTCAGTCCTTATTTGACAGTTATAAACATTTCTTCTTGAAATGCTTATACCAGCATTCGTGATGCCACACTTTCCTAGGTTTTCTCCTTTGCTTCTGGACACTCTTAGTCTCTTTTGCTAGTTCCTATTCTAGTCTCCATTTTCAGTCTACAGACTTTTCCTGGGTGATCTCAGTCACTCACATGGCTTTCATTACTAGCTCTATTCTGATAACTCCCAAATATTTCTAGCCTAGATTTCTCTGCTAAATTCTAGTGCCCAAAGGCACTGCAAATTAAATCTCTACAAACTTGATTGTGGCCTTTATATCCATCACTTTTTGCCATTCCCTTTGTCATTGCCTTAATTCAGATGCCTGTCACTTCAAGCCTAGAGTATTACTGATACCTTCAAATTTGCCTCTATTTTCCATTTTATTTCTCAAAGAATTTATTTTGCTACTGCCTCAAAATCATTGTTTGAATATATTCTACTGTAATTGTGTCACTCACTTCAAAACTTTACATGAGTCCCCATTGCCTACAGGCTAAAATCCAAATTCTTTACACTCCTCTCCCTCACCTACTCTATCCCACCCATTAACATGATCTTGTCTATTCTGTCTCCAGAATATATTCCAAATCCAAGCACTTCTCACTGCCTCTGCTCCTACCACCAGGCCATAATCATCTCTTATCTGGAATACTCCATCAACCCACAACTGGTCTGCTTACTTCTGTCATTGCCCTGCTATGATCCATTATTCATACAGATGCCAGAGTGATTTTTTTAAGTGTAAATCAGATATATCACTATTTTGTTTAAAGTTTCAGTGGTTTTTCATTTCAATTAGAATAACATCCAAACTCCTGTGAGATCACAACCACTGAGACCCTGTATGATGAGCATTTTATCAATCTCGTTTTCTCCCAGTCTCTAACTCACTCACTGAGCCATAGCCACATATGCCTCTTTTTATTACTTAAGCACACTTTATTTACCCTTTTTCTCCTTAAGACTTTCCTCTGCTTGAAGTTTTTTGTTCCTCAGACCATCACATGGTTAATGCTTTCTCATAATGTGACAGCTCAAATGCTACTTCCTCAGCTCAAAAGCTCTCCCTGACTACCCCAGATAAAGTAGGTCTCCTCAAATTATTTTATTTGTTTATCTGTCTACATGTATATTTTCTGTTGCCTCTCTCCTTACTCCACTAGAATGTAAGCTCCAATAATATTACCAAGATTTTGGCAAAAACATGAGTTCTTTAGTTCTTTCATTCATTTGTTCTGTCTGTTCATTCATCGCTCTCATCTTTAAATTATGTAACATTTATTGAGGACCTGTTATGTGACAGATGCTGTGGTGAGCACTAAATATACATGACGAATTAAGTAAACAAGATCCTTGTTCTTGAGGAGTTTACAATCTGCTATTGTTTTCAGACCTGAGAGGAAAACTGGGAACCTTGTTAAAAATGCCTATACTCTTTTCCCATTCCAAGAAATTTCAGTTCTGAAGGACCAGAAATTTGACCTTTAAATAAGCACAAGGTAATTTTGACATAATGATGAAATGTATAATCTTCTAGTTCCTCAATACCAAACAACATACTTCAGGTCCTATCTTTCTAGATTTCTCTGAAAGAGTGTATGCCTTGTTTGTGTGTTGGGAGGGAGAGATATAAAGCAGAATTTTATTTATTTTATGCAAATCAAACATTCATTTATGGAAATGAAAGATTAGCATATGACTCACTTATGAATCTGTCACTCCTTGCTCTACAGCTTTTGATGACTCCCATTTGCTATAGAACAAAGTCCAAAATGCTTAGTATATACTTTAAGGCCCTCTTTTATCTGGTTTTAACCTACTTCCCTAGGCTGATATTTACCACCCTCTCCTCCCACGTCCAGGAATCTTATGCGCTGGTCTCTTGGACTGATTTCTACTCCTGTTCCCTTGGACCTCCTGATATTTCTTACTCCACTGGGACCTTACTCCTTTCCATTTTCTCTGTCCTTTGACCGTCTATCAGTCTCAGATGCTCACCAGTCTTCCCATAAAGTTTTCTCCATTTTACCTGAAGGAATTAATCTCTTGTAGTGTATACCTTCCACTCACTCCTGAATTTCTGAATACTTTCTTAGCTTCCTCTTGGGGCTTCCGATTATATTGCACCCCTTATATATTGTGGTTCCATCTACAGCCTTCCTCCTGTGGTGATATTAAATATCTACGTGACTTCAACTACCAATTTTATTCTTATGACAGTTAAGCCTATTTCTCCATCATCTTTCTATGCCTAAGACATGTGTTATTTATCTATTTATTTTCTTTGCCATGCCATGTGGCATGGGGATCTTGTTCTCTGACCAGAGATCAAACCCGTGCCCCCTGCAGTGGGAGTGCGGAGTCTTAACCTCTGGACCACCAGGGATTAGATACATGTATATGCATAACTGAATCACTATGATGTACACCTGAAACTAATGCAACATTGTTAATCAACTATACTCCAATACAAAATAAAAAGTTTAAAAAAAAAAGACATGTATTCAGCTACCAACTGGGCACTTTTCTCTCTTAGGTGTCTTCAAGCACCTCAGCCTCAACTGTGAAGAACCAAACATTTCTTTCCTGACATCTATGCCATATTTATGTTTCCTGATGGTGAAAAGCCCCATTGTTTCCTCAGGTATCCAAGCCCCCCAAAAAAATAAAAATTAAAAATGAATTGTAAAAAATCATTTCACATACTCCATTATTCATAAATAAGGCCCCAAGTCCTTTTCATTCTACCTTCCTAATATTGTATTATCTGTACCTTTTTGTCCTCATGTCACCACATTAGAGTCTTCCCTATCTTCTTTTTTTTTTAATTAATTTTCATTGGAGTATAGTTGCTTTACAATGTTGTGTTAGTTTCTACTGTATAGCAAAGTGCTTCCCTATCTTCTTTTTCAAGTCTGTATCCTCCCTGTCTTGCCCCTTGAGCTTCCATTGTCTATATATTGCCATGATGATATATATGAATTCAAATCTGATCATATCACACTTTCATTTCAAACAGCAAACTTTTGAGTTGCTCCCCATTGTCTTAAAATAAAATTTAAACTTCTAACACAGCACAGTCTGTCCGTGGGGAAGAGTGAAGCTTGTAAGGTATACAATCTCCAGCATCTACCCTATCCTTCATCAGCTTTGAATAGTTGATGATTTCCCTAGAGTGAGCATCCCCTCATATGTTCTACTCGCCTTCTCTGCATGCTTTCTCTCTCCTTCACTCTACTAAATCTCCATGTTCTACTCACCTTCTCTGCATGCTTTCTCTCTCCTTCACTCTACTAAATCCAATTTGTCCTTAAAGTCTAAATTCAGAGTTTAGTACTGTGAGGTTGTCTTGCTTAAATAAGCCTTTTTTGAGCCTGCCATTTTCCTCTTTGCCTCCTGGTATGTAGCACTTCTCATGCTATATAATATTTTTCTCTTAATGTTTATTATAAAGTTAAGGCATGTAATATGTAAAAACATAAATTCAAATACTATAAAATATAGTGAAAAATATTCCACTGACTCCAAGCTCCAGTTTTTCTGTCCTTTCCCAGAGCAACAACTCTTTTCTGCTCTAGGGTATCTTGTCAAAAACTTTTTTGCATATGTAAAAAATGTATGCATGTGTTTATCCACTTTAACCTAAATTGGAGTATACTATGCACATTAGTCTCCATCTTCCATTTTAACACATGAAAATTCAGGTCATTTGTTTCCACATCATTGTGTTCTATTACATAAACATAAAACCTGTTCTTTATTGATAGATTTTATTCTTTACTGATCCCTTTCATGTATTTTGCTGTTACAAATAATGCTAGAATGAACATTACTCTACATATAATTTTGGGCATGTATGAGTTTATCTATAGGATAAAATTCTAGAATGGACGCGCTGGGTCAAAAGTATGTATGTTTTTAATTTTAATAGATACTTAAGAAATCCATTTCCAGTTATGGTGGAATAACTTGCATGAGATCAACTCTCCCAATCCAAACAACTAGAAAAGTGGTATGAAATTAAAACAAATTAATGTTGGAAGGCATTAGAGAATTACAAAAACTGAAATAATTTGAGGGGCCAGAATTCTAGAGAGGATGGAAGCCCTGAACGTTGCCTCTTCTTCTAATTCAAAAATGCTACAGAAGTGCCAAGAAGCTGAGGAGAAAACTCCAGCTGAGAAGCTGACTTGGACTTTCAGCAGCTTCATAGGGCTAGGGAGACAAAAATTAGAATTCAGGGCCAACCAAAGTGGAATGGACCTGCTTAACCCTCCAAGCTTTCAGCTGGCTTCCTACATGGACTCTAACTGAGGAATAAAGGCAAACCAGAAATAGTGCAGCCCTTGCAAATCCTTATATCCAACTTTGAGTCGTATCAATCCTAGAGTGAATTAAAGTGATCTGATCCCACTCTTATTGCCTATTTCTCTCTGGAGAAAAATAACGTGATTCAGAGCCTTAGATATAAAATATCTCACATACAGTTTTCAGCAGGCAGTCAAAAATTATCAAGTGTATCAGGAGACCTGAGAAGATAACAGAAACTAAGAAAAAAACACAAAATAGAAACAGTCCCAGAGGATATCTATTTAATCAGATTATCAGATGTAGACTTTAAAATGACTGTGGCATTGGGTGAGAAGATGAACTATTTCAGGGGATATTTGAAAGCTATATAAAATAATCAAACAGAATTCTGGAACTTAAAAATACAATACCTAAAACTAAGAACACAATACATGAGTTTACCCATAGATTAGATACAGTTGTATAGACAATTAAAGAACTGGAAGATAGGGCAATGTAAAATATCCAACCTGAAGCACAGAGAGAATAGAATGGAAATAGAGACAAGACTATGAGATGTAAGGAAGAGAAGTTTATCATAGATGTAATTGGAGTTGCAGGAGTGGAAGAGAGAAAGGAAAGAACAGAAGCAGCATTTGAAGAGATTTTAGGGCTTTGCTGTGATTATTTTTGCTGATTTTGACAAGTAGCTTCTCAGGATGGTTTAAAATTGCTCTAAAAGGGAGAGGTGAATATAAATGGATAGTTGTACATTTTGAACAGGAATTCTTTTCCCTGATAGTTATAGAAAATTATGCAAAGCAATCTGAGTGTCTTTTTCTCTGGCTTCTGCGTAGTCTAATCTGTTTATGTGGATTTTCTGTAAAGTGAGTACTTAATATTTATACAGTTAGAAATTTGTTTCTCAGCTCATTCACAACAGTTATCTGACACAATCCACATTTTAATTCAGACTGCCCAGGTTTTTTGCTCTCTTTTTGTTTCCTTTCATTTTTGCATATGCTCATAAAGGAGACTCAGTCAGTTGCCTGATGTACACATAGTACAGTGATTCTAATATAAAAGTGAATGAGGGGCTTCCCTGGTGGCGCAGTGGTTGAGAGTCCACCTGCCGATGCAGGGGACACGGGTTCGTGCCCCGGTCCGGGTAGGTCCCACGTGCCGCGGAGCGGCTGGGCCCGTGAGCCGTGGTGGCTGGGCCCGTGCGTCCGGAGCCTGTGCTCCGCAACGGGAGAGGCCACAACAGTGAGAGGCCCGCGAACCGCAAAAAAAAAAAAAAAGGTGAATGAGTCATTTGTCAAACTCTATCTTCTTTCTGAATTTAGAAAGTTTTTTTTGTTTGTTTTTGTTTTTTTGCGGTATGCAGGCCTCTCACTGTTGTGGCCTCTCCCGTTGCGGAGCACAGGCTCCGGACGCGCGGGCCCAGCCGCCATGGCTCACGGGCCCAGCCGCTCCGCTGCACGTGGGACCTACCCGGACCGGGGCACGAACCCGTGTCCCCTGCATCGGCAGGCGGACTCTCAACCACTGAGCCACCAGGGAAGCCCTAGAAAGCATTTTTTTAAACTTATTATCTAGGCCTCTCGTCTTCTGCATCATTGTCTAAGACAAATCAGATTTTAAGGAATGCCTGTATCTCCTTATCTTTATGAATAATGTGATTAACCTCATTAAGTGATTTTAAAGATCAACCACATGTTCATTTTTCAACTTGTTGGCACAACTCTCATGAATAGTCAAGGAGTCCAAAAGAAGGGGAGAAAACAGACAACCTTTGAACTTGCAGGGGTGGGAGAGAAAGAGGTTAGGTAGAGGAGCCCAGTGTGTTTACCTGCCTCAGATCCCCTGAGCCACTTTTTATGTACTGTGTAATGTGGGTTGACATGACTTATTAACCGTAATGTCAATTTTGCTAATATATTAATCTTTGAATATATTGCTATATTCAAGGGTTCATATTTTTAAGTTAGGGAATTTTTGCATATTGCAATGATTTCCCATGCAGGAATTAATATTTAATTGTGAGAATTACAGAGAAGTTGGTGGCAGGAGTTGTGGAGAGAAGATGATACCTTTGAGCAAGAGTCCTTTCATAGTTCATTCAGATCCCATAGGGTAAGAGGCAGTGTGGGATAGCAATCAGCAAGTTACCTGTGTACCTAGGAGCCCAGGTGTGAATCCTACCCCTGACTCTACTGCTTACCTGAAACATTGATCTAGTTAGTTTCCCATATATAAAATGGAAGTAATAATAATGAAATGATATATAAAGTACTTAGCTCAGCATCTGGCAATGTTAAATGTTAGCAATGTTTACTATTATGAGTAAAATTTATAATGTTAAATGTTAGCAATGTTAGCAGTGTTTACTATTACGAGTAAAATTTGCCGTTACTAAAGAATGTTAACAATGTTAACTATTAAATGTTAGCCGTGTTTACTATTATGAGTAAAATTTGCCATTACTAAAGAATAATTTGGAAACTTTTCTGCCTTACAAAATACACAGAGAACTGGGTAGACACTATAATTGGGGTCACATTTAAAACTCTCAAGGGATTTTTAACTGGCGTATATCAACATGTGAGGCAGCAATCCTAACAGAAAAATGGCAAAAGCTATGGAGAAACAGTATACAGAAGAGAATGTCTTAAAACCTAATACAGATGGAAGAGATGCTCAAACTGATGTAGTATCAGAGAAGTACAAATTAAAGCAACAGTGGGATGTTACTTGTACCAGTTTGGCAAAAATGCGAAAGCTGGATAATGCCAGTTGTTGACAGGTGGGGATTTATAGAACCCCTCTAAGAATGTGGACAGGTACTACCATTCTAGAGGACAATATTGTAATACCTAGATTAAATGTCCCTATACACCTTGATGAAGCAAATCTCCTGTCAGTCCCTAAGGGGACATGAGTGAGACTAGTCCTTTGCAGGGTTAGTTTTGATGGTGTTGGGTTGGGGTTGTTGGAGGCAACATGGATGCCATTCCCGGGAGAGCTTTTAGTTAAACCGTGGTAGGCACACCTTACAAACTACAGATTTACAGTTAAACAAATATATTCAATGTGCGAATGGCAGCAAAGTGCTGAATGAATAAAGGCAACATTGAGATAAATTAAAAATATAGTATACATTTAAATACATTTAAATAATACGTTTTCAAGGACATAGACAAGAGATACACATGGAATACTTTTAAATATTTGCCTGTGATAAGGAAAAAAAATGGGGATAAAGAATAGAGATAAACAGGAATTTTTATTTTTTATTCCTTATTGAAGTATAGTTGATTTACAATATTATGTAAGTTACAGGTGTGCAGTATAGTTATTCACAATTTTTAAAGGTTACACTCCATTTATAGTTATTATGAAATATTGACTATATTTTCTATGCTGTACAATATATCCCCATAGCTTAGTTTATACATAATAGTTCATAGCTCTTAATTCCCCACCCCTATGTTGCCCCTCCCCCTGTCCCTCTTCCCACTGGTAAATAAATGGGAATTTTTTTAAAAAACAATATAAGAATACCTGACTATTGCTGAAAATTTGAGATATGATAAAGTATAGGGTAGCAAATAAAAAGCATAGTTCTTCTGCCCCATGATGCACACTGCTATGTTGGTGGATTCCATGTTGTTTTATTGTACACACACTGTTCATTGTACACACAAGCTCATGTCATTAAATACTTGTACATATTGTATTTACATAATTTGGTTCAACTAAACATACAGTTTGTTTCGTTTTTTTCTCCTAATATTCTGCTGTGTTTATTTTCCCACATAACTAAATCTATTCGAAAATACATTAATTAATGGCTGTGTAGATTCCATTATATTTATATTCTACGTATGAATATAGCATAGTGAATTTAACAGGTTAACTCTTATTGGGAATATTTCTTTCTAAATTATAAATAATGTTATTTATTTTTAAATTATTATAAATAATTTTGTGATTATTATCTTTCCTAATAAATCTTCATGTACATTTCTGATTATTACTTTCTTTAGATAAATCCCTAGGAATATAATTTCTGGGTCAAAAAATACAACAACTTCAAGGCTTATACATTTATTACTCTAAATTAACTATGGAATCATTTTAGTCATTGATTCTTAAATTTCTACAGGTTCCTAAAATTATCATCTGAACAATGGAGTTAAAAATCATTTTATCTTTTGTGCTTTTTTTCCCCCAGGATTATTTTCTCACTATTCAAAAAAAGGAGATGAATTTTAATATGAAAATTACATCAAATTTTAAAGGTTTTGGGCTGTTATTTAAATGTTTAAGAGTCTTTCTATTTTGTGATATCTTACAATGTTTGTCAAAGTTAATACTCTCAAATGGTCCTTCAAACTTTGCTATGGGAAGCAACCCTCTGAGTCTTTCCTGCCTCTCACTCATTTCACCATTTCACTTTCATCTCTTATAGTTGATTTTTACCTCCATGTCTATGTATTACTTCATGATTTCCCCCAATTCTAGAACTATTTGTTGACTTCTCACTCTAGATTATACAGATTTAGCTATCTTTACTCCCTTTGCCTCCATCACATATGTGTACTCTTTCCCTCATTCCATCTTCCCATACAGTTATATTGCAATTCCAGTTGGATGAATAGTCAGTGTTTAAATTATGATAACTATGAAAATTCAAAACACAGCTGAGTTAGATAATAAACTCTGGTAATAAACCTTTCCTGTACAACTTTTTATTTTTTCATTTGAATTAATAATTGTCTTGTTTTATTCACTTATTTAGTATTCCATGTACCAATCACTAATTCAGTACTGTACTCACTGCCAATTTTCTAGTCTCTTAGCCAGATGTTCAGACATGTTAAGTAGTTTCTCAGTTTCCTCCTCCTGAAGTCGTTTCCAGCGCCCTCTGACCTGTATGTAATCTGGGCCAGTTTCCTTCTGTGTTACAAGGCTGTCATCCTATCATCTCCTCATAATCCTGGAGACCCCTTTACCTTTCTTCTTTGTTGAAGCCCTCATTTCCTGGATCCAGCATCTTCCTTTTTCTTTGTTTTATTCTCATTTTTGTGAAGCACATTCTCTATAAGATTTTAATAAATGGTCCACAGAAGGTAAGTGTTTTGAGACACTGTGCATAACTATAAATGTCTTCATTCTTTCCTTGCATTTGATTGGCTCTTCAGCAGGTCATAAATTCTATTTTTGGAATATTTTCCCTTCTGGATCTTGATAGTATTGCTTCATTCCCTTGCAGCTTGGTATATGCTGTTGAGAAGCCTAAAGTCATTCTAATTCCTGACTATTTGTATGCAACCTTATTTATTTCTCTCTCCATCTCTCTGTAAGAGTATGTAAGATATTTCTATTGCCCCAAGAATTGTAAAGTCTTATGTGCTGTGTCTTGGGTGTGCATATTTTTATCCATTGTGCTGAGACAGGTAGAATTTTCAGCTTGAAAATTTCAGTTCTGGGAAATTTCCTTGAATTACTTCACTGGTGTTAACCTCCCCTTTGTTTTTGCTTCTTTGAATTCCTATTATTTAGATGTCTTTTAATTTTTACCTACATCATTTTTCCCCTTTCTGGGAGACTTTCTCAATTTTACCTTCAAAATTTTTAATTGAGTTTTTTCATATCTTATATTTAATTTCTAAAAGCTTATTTTTGTTCTCTGAATGTTCTTTTTTTAATCTATAATACTTTATCCTTATTACAATTTTTCTTCTCTCCTGCATAGTCCTTTTTCTCCATTGTTTACTTTGGTGTCTCTAACTTTCATTTTAGAGATGTTTCTGCTAATCTTTGGTGTTCTACTCATATTTAAGAGTAGGGACCTAAAATTTTTGTGGTAAGCACTAAGTGTGTGGATAGAGCTTTGTGACCTTGAGTTTCACTGTTGGGAAGTATATCTAGGTCATTTAATCTGAGCTAGTTAGATTTCAAAGAAAAGGATTCTCCAGTCTGCTCTTGAAGTGAACGCATGCTGCAGGTTTTTTTGTTTGTTTGTTTTGTTTTCTGGGAATTGAACAAGGAAAATGGCTAGAGGTCTCAGAATCTTGTGTGCATACATTAACTGAATCCCTCTGTTTTTATTATAGTACCTCTGCCCTCAGCTGTATCTCTTTTCTCCCAGGCTAGTTCCTCTGTCTCACCCTCTGCAGAGAATAAACCTTCAATGTTCTGCCAGGGTGGAGGAGAGGCAGTTGCCAGCCTAGAGTGAAAGGATCTGGGGATCTGACTGCTTGTTAAACACACTGCCAATCAACCCTTCTTATTTTGGTGTCCTTTTCACATTTTCCCTTTACTTCCAGAGGTACCCAGTGCCACCAACTCATTACCTTATTGTTTTAGAGGAAGGAGTTATTTTACTGTGTAAATTGGTTTGGTCCTCTGCATTCTGCACTGTCGGTCAGCCTAGGATCCAGTGTTCTTGGTTCTATTAAATTTATTGATCCTGTCACTTGCTCTCTGCTTTTCTGCGTCTTTTTGAGTTTATGCCATTTTATGAAATACCTCCCATGAAGGTTTTAGAAGGTGGTGGGAGTAGATGCATGGATTCAATCCACTGTCTTTACCAGAAGCAGTTACTCTTTAATCAAGATATTTCTTAAGATCATCCAAGTAAAAGTTGTCTGCTAAATGGAAGAATGAAACCATATTATATAAAATTTGTGAACATATAGAATTGGTTGCTTTTTCCAGAACTATTCACATAGAATTGGGAAATTGGACTTCTAGCCTTGAGTCAAAGGTAAGTAGATATGTACTTACTAAGGAGTGTACCACTCAGCTAGGTGCTATAAGAGCTAAAGCCAGATATGGGCAATGCTGATTTCAAGCTTAAAGCTCTATTTCAAGTTCTGTTTTATATGAGTTAGCTTGTCTTCCTTATGGGTTTGACAAAAGAAGAATTTATAATCCCAGCTACCTATCACTTAAAAAGCAAAAGATAAAGAGAATTTCACTAAAGTTGATTTGATAGTGTGGGTGAGAGAGACAGAATTTTAAGCCTTGTTCCCTGTACTGCTAACTTTATGGGAAAGAACACCTTTAACTGACCTTGAAAGTCAAGAGGAGGTAGAACTTCCTTGAGGGGAGATTTTGAATTTTGAATATAACTGAGTTGGAAGGATATGTGGAATTTTATGGTTGAGTCCAGCGACTATCATAAATATAAATTACAAGGTGTATTAAAATGTATTCTAAAAAAAGTAAAAAATATGTACCATAGAATTTCAAAGAAAATTATATGTTGTTGAGAGAATTCTGAGTAAATTCAGAGATAAATTGACAGCCATACTGGACTTTAAGAATGGATAGGATTTTTGACTGGCTGAACTGGTTGGAGTATATTTTGAGTACTGGGAGAGGAAGCTGAAAAAAGAAGTCAAAGCCATATTGTGAGAGATTTTGAATACTGAAGTGTGGATTTAATTATCTAAACAATGAGGACTAACTGCAGGATTTAGAGGAAGGGACTAAAATTCTGAAAGGTGTAGTTTAAGGAATTTGACCTGGCAGTAGTGCCCATTAATAGCTGTAGTTAAAGAGAAGAGGTGAAGTTCCTCCATACTTAGTGGCTGTTCTAATATATGACCTTGAACCTGTCCCTCACATTTCTCTGATTGTGTTTTATAGAACTCTTAACTGCCAGTGTCATGTGGTACTAATAGAATTGAGTGATAAGTATTTGTAAGGACTTCTTAGGTGCTCAGTTCTATGCTGGCTTCTATAAGGGGTACAAAGTAAGTCAAAGAGTTATTTTTCATGGAACTTAGAGTTTTGTAAATGAGGGGAGGACTCTAATAACTTGGATCATATAAAGCCAAATTGGTATTTACTATAAATGTAATTGGGACCTAAGAGATGGAAGATGACCACATGACCTAGAGTAGCTGAAGGCGATGTCATGGAAGCCTCAGCACTTAAACTGGTCTGAAGGATGGATGAAATTTACATGGGTGGTGGCAACAAAGTGAATCAATATGAAGAAGATTCCTTGGCAAGAAGACATGCAGGGACAATGAGGAACTTGGTTTAAATGAAACTAAGAGCTGGTATTGGTAGATTAATAAGGAAAAGGTGAGGTGGGAATTTAGGACCCAATCATAAAGGGCCTTGAGAGATGGACCAAGCGATTTGGGATAAGAAATAGCAAGATATAGAAGGCTCATCAACAGGGATTTATATTTTTAAAATATATCTCAGGAAATTTAGTCTGGCAGTAGTCTTGGATTGGGATTAGAAGAAATTGGAAATGAAAGAGTCTAAGGTGCTCTTATAGGAAACAGGTGTGAGGGCTTAGAGCATGAAATAGCTGACAGTAGGGATGGGGAGAGAGAGAACAAAACTAAAAGAAAGATTTTGATGGAAGAATGAAAAAGAAATTAGCACCAAATGGCCAGAAGCTGGAAAAGGAAGAATCAAAGATTAATCCACACGTAATGATTGGGGAAATTAGAAGCACACATTTTTGCAGAGGAGAGCAGGGTTGAGAAAGAACATGACAAGCTTGGTCCTAAACATACTGAGTTTTAAATTATAACATATAAACCAAAGGCATATGTTTTAAACTATGAGGTTGGCACACAATTGAGATGTTCAGGCTAAAGACTAAGGTTTGTTATTTATCAGAGCCAGGACACAACTTTAAATTCTGGGTTTGTTTAGTTCTAAGCTACATAACCTTTGCAAATCAACCTAGTTTTCACCTGTGGAAAAGGGAAAAAATAAAATTAGTAGCCATTTCATTGAGTATATATTATGTGCTGTGTAGTATATTAGACTTTTTTTTTCACATGGTTTTATTACTGAAAACAGCACTCCTATGAGTTAGATGATATTGTCATCTCCATTGTACAGATCAGTAATCTGAGGCTCCGAGAGTTTGCATGACTTAAGATCATGTAGCTACAAAGTGACAGAGCTAGGATTTGAACCAAGGGCAGTGTGTCTCCAAAGCTACTGCTTTTAATCAGTTATGCAATGCTGCTTTCACCGTGCCTCACTACAATATGTGCTTTACCTAGTTTTATAGTTAAGCTGTGTGTTTACTAAGTGCTTACTAAGCGCCATACTCTGTGCTAAGTGCTTTTTATGCATTATTTTATTTAACCATCTAACAAGCCTATGACGTTGATACTACTAATGTTTACATTTTACAGATGAGGAATCACGTAGAGGGTGAGTTACTTTTCCAAAGTCACAGAGCTGGGAAGTTGCAGAATTGGAATTTATGCTTTAAGTCTATCTGATTTCAGAGCCTATGCTCTTTTTTATTCTTAAAAGTCATTTTGAAGATTAAATAAGATAATTTCATCATTTTATTAACTTTAAGGCATAAAGCACATTGTCTTTAATTAGTAGTGACAGTGTTCATATTTGCAGCAGCAGAATAACATAAAGGTGATGGTTGAACCCATGGACTGCATCCAAGGGAATGAATTGATAAAGAAGACTATAGAGAGAATCATGAGGGCTATTTATAATTTAGGAGCAGCAGGAGGGAAAGGAGTTGGAGAAGGCTAGCAATAACTTAGAAAATACAGTAACATGGAAGCCTAAGGAAAATAATCACAAAGATTTGAGACACCAGTTGTATCACATGCTACATAAAATTTGAAAAAGATAAGGTCATTAGACAGTGTCCCAGCACATTGCTACTTATACTAAAAACCAGTAAACAGGACCACCATCCATCCAGTTTCACAATGCAGAACTCTGGGAATTTTTCTTACTTTTTTTAAACTTTCTTCACTTCTCCAGTCACTTATTTCAGCCTAGAAAATCTCTCTCAAAATATCTGCCCTCTCCTCTCCATCCTCACTGCTACTTCTCCAGTTCAGGAAAGCTTTACCTCCTGCCTAGATTCCTCCAGCAACTTCTCAGTTCCTTCTGCTTCCTGACTTACTGCCCTCCAGCCCGTTCTCCACTGTGCAGCCAGAATGATGTTTCTAAAAGACAAATGAGATCAGGTCAGTTTTCTGTTTAAAACATCCTCATGGGTTCTCAATGACCTGAGGATAATAACTTAGTATGGCATATGAAGCCCCATAACATCTGTCCTCTTTCTAGTTTTTCAGCCTCACCTCTCCACTATTACTCATCTAGTTATGTTTCAGCTATGCCAAACTTACTTCAGTTTCTAGTACCCATCGTGCGCTCTGGGACTTAACACATGCTGTTCCTTCTGGAACAGTTTTCTTCTCTCCTGCCTTCTCTCTCTCTCTCCCCTCACCCTCTCCCTCTTTCTCTTTCCCTCTCTCTCTCTCCAGACTTTCCTGGTTAACTCATCCTTCAGATTCTTTGAGAAGCCTTTTGAGTTCCTTCCAGTTAGGTCCCCTGCTTTATACTCCCACTGCATCTCATGCATCTACCAAAGCAATCCCTACCCTTTATTGTAATTGCTTATTTAACTTTATGTCTGTACCTCCAGACAGTAAGCTGTTTTATGCAGAATTTATGTCTGCTCCTATTGTTATCCCCAGCACTTAAAACAATGCTAGACCTACCGTAGACATTCAATAAATACTTCTTTAATAAGTGCTATGAATGAATATATGCAGCATGAAATTATTTTGTATGTTGAATACATCATTTATATAATGAAATTGTGGTGAGTTTTTTAAACCTCATGGTTTTCTCTAGGTGGTAGGAGGGATGAGGGAAGTGCAATTTCATTTGGCCTTTTTTTTTTGTCAGTTTTAAGATTAGTAACAGCAAATGAGGTAGGTTTAAAAGAAAAAATATCTTGATTTAATAAGAAATTCTCACAATTATGGTTATTACAGTCTTTTAAAGGGATAAAAAAATTAAACAGAGAAATCATGATGCCCATAACCTTTTCAGTTCAATAATTAGTAGAGTTCAAATGGAGTTATTATGAATATGAATATTTATCTGTATGAATAAATGTGCCAGAAAAAATAGAATCATATAAGTAATTTCCTTTTCATTTACTACGAATTCACTTTTTAAATGCTCAGACTCCAAGGAATTCTTATAAACCATGAAATGACCCAAGTCAGCCACATCTGTTCAAAATGTGTTTTAGAAAGCTTATCTTAGCAATAGTTAGTTGTAAAATTAATGTTCACCTTCCATAAAAATTTTATCCAAAAGAGAACACAGCACAATTTAGATATATGTGAAGCAAGGAATATACTTGTATACAATGGAAATTGTAATATGAAATAAGTAAAAAATGATATTATTTTATCAAAAATAATTTAACTGGTTAGAAAACAGCAACATATTTCTTTTCAGCTGGTCAAGATCCTTTTGAAATTTTATTTTATTTTAATGATTGTGTTAGCTTTATACCTTTGTATTTATACAAAGGATGGAACCAGTTTGATGTCACACAAAATAACAGCTGCATTAATAATATCCAATGGCCATCTGATCTGAATCTTTTTCTATATAACATTCCCCAAATGGTTAAAAACAGGGGGGAAAATAGTGACATCCCTGATTCAGTGGGTAATGAGATAAGAAAAACATTGACAACCATGTGTAAATTTTATTCAGTTTTAGAGTTCCAAAAATAGAAAATTTTTATCCTATTTCTAACGATATAGAAAAAGCAATTAGTAACTTTCTCCTGATGCCGAAAGCTCAGCTTCTCTGTACACTAGTGCCGAATCAAATCTCGGAGACAGAGATTTGGGTGAAGTAGAAAAGGATAGCTTTATTACTTTGCCAGACAAAGGGAGACACAGTGGGCTCCTGCCTCGAAAAACTATGTGTCCCAACTTGGAGAGGATAGTGAGAACTTGTATAGTAGTGGTTCAAAGAGGGCGTGATCAGCTCGTGGACATTCTTCTGATGGGTTGGTGGTAAGGTAAGTAGGAGTCAGCCTCATCAACCTTCAGGTTCCAACTGGTCTGGGGTCTGCATGCTTGTGGGCAGCATACCATCAGTAACCGTTAACTTCTCCCACCTGGAGGGGGTTTCAGTATCTGCAAAACAGCTCAAAGATATTATTGTGTGTATCCTTTGATGGGGAACTAGGACCTTGTGCCAAGGGTGCACTATTGTTTCTCTTGACTGTTTTGTTTCTCCCTTGTCTCATATCCCCTCCCTTCCCTAATTAACAACTGCTTGAATCTGCGTGTTGGAACTCAGGGAAGGTCATGGAGGCTGAATGAAGGCTATTTCCTGTAATCACAGAAATGGGAGACACAGAAAGGCTTTGTGCCCAGAAGGCCCACAGGGCCCTGCTCAGTATCACTCCTCCCTTTTACTTGATAATTCTGTTTGAGAATGGTTTACTTTCTGTCTGAAACTATACCTGTCAGTACATGCCAATTGGACCCTTTTCTGGGAGTATACAGAGTATCTGAACCATGGAGAAGACAGCCATTTGGTCATTGTGTACTATGTGCTACACACTGCTAGGAAAAAATTATGAGAGGGTTTAAGAAATTTAGAAACTTATAGTCTCATGAGAAACATTTAAATTCAAGGGGTACATAGTAATGCAATACAGAAATATGTCACAAGGCAGCATAGGACAATCCCACAGGCAGTAATAAGAGTGATTTCTATAAGTTGAAGAGAAGGAAATTGCCTGTTGGGGTTTATGTTTATCACATTATATTTCACTTTTTAAGATTTAATCTTTTGGGTTTTTTTTTCAGCCAGTCAAGATTCTTTTGAATCTTTATTTTACTTTATTTTCCCATTCAGTGTATTAGCTTTATGTCTTGGTATTCTTGTGAATGATGGGACCAAATGGCTGAAGTCTTTGACTCTCAGTTTACAGAGCTTGATTTCCATTGAATAGGCAATGGTCAAACACCAAAAGTTTTTGAGTGGATGAATGCCATCTCATATTGTTAAGGAAAGTTAGTGTGTTGATAACATGTAGGGTAGATTGGGACGGGTGAATATAAAGCAGGAAGACAAGAGATGATTGTAATAGTTCAAGTGCAAAGTGATCAGTAAGGATGTTAGAATGGAAGGGAGTGTGTACATTTTCTCATTCACTGCCATATGCCTAGTGTATAGAAGAGCATCTGGCACTTAATAAGTACTGAGTGAATATTTGTAGATTCAATAAATGAATTCATGAAAATTTTAAAATGTAGGCTGTGTGGCAGAAGGAAAGGAAGGAATTAAGTTCTACTCCAGTATTTTAAGCTTGATTGAACAGAAATTGGGCAGGGAGAGATGGTTTTGAGGAAAAAATAAAGAACTGTGTTTTATTCACGTTGAAGTAAGACAACAATGCTCCCAAGTAAAACACTCAATAAACGTTTGTTATGGGGGGAGCAAATACATGGGAGAGAGGTTGATGGCTGGGGTTTTCACTTCGAGAGCCATTTGCAGTAGAGGTAATAGATATAGTAGGGGTCATGATCCTCAAAGATGGGAGTATATAGATAAAGAGCAGAAGGTCCAAGGGAATAACAAATTAATAGAGAAAAGATAACATATGTCGACTGCTTCCTGTGCACTAGGCACTGGGTTAAAAGCTTTGTACGTATTATATCTTCTAATACAACATCCCCCGAAGGGCAGGTATTACCTAGGGAAATGGAAATTCAGAGAACTTAATCAATTCATCCCAGGTCCAGTACTCAGTAAGTGCTGGGGCTAGAATATGAACCTACAGCTGTCTATCCCTAGTTTTCCAACTGTGCTAAAATTACTCTCTGTTCATAAATTTTGTCTATCTTTTCCAATAAATCTTTAATGTATTTATAGTAGTTATGTTTAAAGTCCTTATTTACTGGGTTCAATATTCGGTTAATGTGTGGGTCTGTTTCTGTTTTGTTTGCTTTTCTCTTGATTACAGGTCACATTTTTAACTTTTTCACTGTTCATCTAATTTGTTTTATATATAGTATGCTAGATATTGAATAAAAAAGAACAGTAGAGACTGAAGTAAATATTCACTTCAGAAAAGTCACACCCCTTCCTCTGTCTGACAGCTAGTTTGTGGTGTTTATTCTCTTTAGTCTAATCTCCAGTTGATCTGGGTCTGGTTTGAGTTGTTTCAGTTTGCTATGTGTTTGAAATGTTTTGAAAGCAGGATAAGGTCTCTCCTTTTATCAGGGCATGTGATCTGTGCTCCAGTGAGTCTAGAGATCTCTCTCTCTTTTTCCCCCCTACCCTGTCCCCCTGCTTTAAAGTCCTGCTACCAGTTTTTGTTTTGTTTTGTTTTGTTTTGTTTTTGCCTTTTCAAGAGCTCACTGCTCTTGGCCTTTCCCTCTCTCCTCTCTGGCTTTCCAAGTCTTGGCTGAAATCTCTCTGTCTTCCTGCCCTGTCACCAGTCCTTGGTACAGTGAAAGTTCAGTAGAAAAGACTTGATGGGCAGGTGTTCTCAAAGGAATCTCTCTCCCCTTTTCTGCCCTGGCCCTAGCTCTCTGCATGTAGCTACTGTGTACACTTAGTTAAGACTGTGAAAAAGAACTGGCAGGCTATACACACTCCCTGGGTCTCCTCAGGACTCTAATAATCCATCACAGAAGTCCACAGATGGCCATAAGAGTTTGGCTTTTTGTATATGTTGATAGACGTCCCTCATCTATGGAGGTTTGCTTCTACTCTGTCTGTTCCCCCATTAGGAAAATGACCATGGATCTTCACTCATCTAGGAAAGGCTTACCCTGATCTTCAGTTAGTTCATCCAGACTTCTTTGCATTCTCGGATCTCTGTAGGTAAAACACAAAGGCGTGGTTTTGTAGCCTATCTGGCATTTTTTGGTGTTACGGTGATAACAACTGTCTACTTCCACTTTTTACATACTAACTGAAACTATTTAACAATGTTTTAATCATTAATGGACATTAGACCTTAATGGTCAAATAGCAATATGAAAAATATTTTTTATTTTTCAATATAGATTGCTATTGTTTGTACTTAAATTATGGAAAGAATCATGATAATTCAGTGAGAAACTAAACCTTAGAAAAACTGTTACCTATTTAGTATTTTCAATTACAATGAAATTGACAGAGAAACTTAATCAAAGTAAACTGTATTTGGAGTGATTAAGTGCTGGCATACAATAATGCTAATTTTGAGTTGAAACCCAAACACAGACCTGAAACATGTTAGAATAAAGTTGCTACTTTCTGTCAATAGTGTAGATATGAGTAACACTGGCCTACATGTTTTAGAAAAGTAAATTGAATATTGTGTACCACAAATATGTCTCTGGAATGTACACATCTGAATTCTCTACTTACCTAAACTGACCCTTTTTTTATCACATGCATACATCATGCTTTTGTGCTACCAGGATGTTGATTTCTAACAGGGTGCTATGTCTTAGATAAAGAAAATGGCTTAAAGAAAGTGGCTAGCATAAACTTTGCTTCTGGAGGTCTCTCAGGACATCAAAGGGACTTGGAACTGGCTAAAAGTTAGCCAATAAAGATCGAATTTTCTAAATACTTGCGTCTACTAGAGCTTGAAGCTAGTAGAGTTTAGAGGGGCTGCAAAAGACCTCCTAAGGATTCACAGACTACTTCTTGGTTCACCAGCCATAAAAACCACTGGGCTCTTTACCCAAATTTCTTGACTTGGAATCTGTGTCCATGCTGGTGAACCAGTAGTAGTGGGGAGAAGAGATTGCACATATTATTTATAGAAACGACATCAATGTTTCATCATATTGTGGTATTAAAATATAAGGTGCAGTATATTTAGGAAGCTTCTGGAGACCAGGGACATTGTCTTGTTTACTTTTGGATCTTTTTCATCTAGCAAGACCTGCCAAATAATCACTGTTAAATAAATATTTGTTGAAGAACTGATTGGATGAATATTATGGAAATATTTTACGTGAACTGGAAATATCACTGGATGCATCCATATTTTAGATTTCCTAGTACTATGTTGGATTAACATAGCAGCTTGCATTACTTTTACTAGGGACTAATAGAAGGATATCAGTAGGATAACAGCCATGCCAACTTTAATTTTTAAAAATCCAAGGGCTTCCCTGGTGGCGCAGTGGTTGAGAGTCTGCCTGCCGATGCAGGGGACGCGGGTTTGTGCCCCGGTCCAGGAAGATCCCACATCCGCGGAGCGGCTGGGCCCGTGAGCCATGGCTGCTGAGCCTGTGCGTCTGGAGCCTGTGCTCCGCAACGGGAGAGGCCACAACAGTGAGAGGCCTGCATACCGAAAAAAAAAAAAAAAATCCAGTTATTCTTTGGTGGTAGATTATAGAAATTTTGCAAAACTTCAGTGAAACATTTTCTAATAAAAGGAAGCCAGTGATTGTTAAGGTATACTCCCACATAAGAAGACTGTCCATAAAGGTGAGAGTAGAAGGTTCACTTGGTAGACAGTTGCTAGAATGGGAAGACCAGTGAAGGGAGATCAGCACAGAAGGGGTTGGGCACCAGCTGACAGAACAAGGAAACACCCCTGAAATCCACATCCCATTATTATTCCTACATTTTTTATTGCAAAGCAGACATTAATTTAATTTGGTTTGCTATGGTAATGTATTCCTGTTATCTGCTCTCATAAGGACCAGCTGCCGTAATTCTGCCTTGCTGATTCCCTACTTCATTTATCTACTTTGCTCTTGTGAGTTCTTATAGAAAATGCCACCCCATTTTCTTTCCTTCACTTTTCTTGCTGTTGGGCTTTACAGGTCATCCACATTACTATTGATCCTTAGAGGGAGTGGTAGAATTTTCATAGATGTGTGCTTTAAATCCCGAAGGGCACGTAGTCAGTAGTTGAAATGTAATGGATTTGGGAGGTAGCACAACCACAAAAATAACCAAATAAATAAATGTGTAACTGTGCAGGTAAAACCGAAGACTTAGACCACAGCCCCAGCACTGGCAGTAACAGAGAACATCAGTGGAGTCGCTCTTCCTTTGGGCTATGAGGACTTTGGGCTGGGAGAGACTGTAAGCAGGGAAAGCTATGAAATTCAGAATGAAGGAGATGGAATCATAGTGATAAAGCCTCCGCGCAAGAGCAGAAAGATTCTATGGCACAGCCAGTGAGAGTGCTCCCCAGCACTGATTCCAGCCATGTACCAACCAGATAAGAGATGATTTTACTCTCAGTATCAGGATCATTTAAATAACAGCTTATATTCAATGCAAAGCACAGGGAATTTTTTTGTTTCTTTGCTTATTTTTTTTTGTGTTTTAATTTCAGGTTTAATCAGACAACATTATAAGCTATCCCAACCTTTCTGGGAGTTATACTTTCCTAGGGCTTATCTGCAGCGTTGGAACTTCATTAGTTCTTGATACCCTTGGAACTTCACTATTAATAATAACCTTAAGCATAATAACCATGTTTATGACTTCTTTGTGTGCGCAGGCCCAAGGAAAGGCCTTAGATTACATTCCCTGTGTCTCTGAGAAATGCTCTAAAGACAACCTTTTTTTCCCTTCTACATATAGGTCAAAGGGCAGGGGAAAGCACAGTTTGGCTGCATATATTCTCATTTACTATGTAATTACTTAGTATCTTTCCTCCTTAGCCTCCCTTTGAAGCTAAAGCTAGTGGCATTCCTAAACTTTATAGTAATCTTTAAGCTTTCTCATTATACACAACAATGTTGGTCCCTTACATCTTTTTATAAGGTTTTGGTGATTATTAAAAATGCTATGCTTTATGATAACATTTTTCATATGGTTTTAAACACATATTTTAAGCAGAAATATACAGTTATTTTCCTGTAGCTCACCATCTATTTTGGAATTAAAGTTTCTGGCATGGATATTTTTTAGGACAAAATAAGTTAAGTGAGCATTTTTGCTAACTAATTTTAAGATTCCTGTTTCTTTCTTTTTCTTTTTTTCCCCTATTTTCAGCTTTCTAAGAAGTACGGAGTCCATGTTTGTGGAGAAGGTGGAGAGTATGAAACGTTCACTTTGGATTGCCCTCTATTTAAGAAGAAAATAATTGTGTAAGATATCATTTCAGCATTTTCTTCCCCTTCCTCAAATTTAAGTGATGGAAGCAACGTAACATTAAGCTGGAGGCAACTTTTGTTAAGAGAAACAGAACATGTCCTCCAAGTTCACAAACACTCAATTTGTTTAATACCAGTGAAGTCGTCTGAATACCTAAATCAATACATGACAAGATGAGGCCTTCATAGAAGCCTATAAACTTTTTAGACATTGCACTTTCATTTACTTGCTGATTATGGCCTGCAGTAAAACTGGTACCTACACACTGACACTTTTATCCTTTCATGAAGTGTGAATTGCATGTGTTATTTATCTTTCATTACAGCTACATTTGATAAACTGCCACATCAGTAGCCTGTGGGTTCCATTAACTCTGTTCTCTTTTTCCTTTTTCTTGGCTTTAATATCTTAGAATGGTAATACTAAATATTTCTCTTCAATTATTTGGGGTTATTTTTACATATAAACTTTGTTTTTAAATGAATTCTGTTTTATGGTGAATAGTGTGATTTCTTTGCCGTAAATTGTTAAAATTCGTGTAGCAAAAAATAGGAACTTTCTTCAGTTTGTTAACATTATTATCCATACTCTAATTTATATCACTCTTCTCATATGCTAAGAGAGCACTTTATTTGCTTTTCCTAAGTTCTTCAGCTTCTTGAAAAGGTTGTCAGAATTATGCTTGATTTCAGAAACCTCATCTGATGAAAGACTAGAATCTTGTATCAAATGGACAGCTTTAATATTTTCAACACTGAAAGGTGACTTCTTTGTACATATTAATAATGAGGGAAAGAATGTTCTAAGAAGTTAAGACAACTCCAGGTGAATTTTCTAAAAATTACATTTATCTTGGGAAACATAGCCAAGACCTTTTCATTACCCTACACAATATTCACCCACTCTTGCTTCTCTCATTTCTTCTAACTTCTTTTCCATTAATAATCATCAAACATAATAATAATATATTTGGCAAATATATATCAAGTACCTATTATGTCTAAAGCATTCTACTGGGCACCACTGATGTTGAAACATAGTTCCTGTCTCCAGAAAGGTGGAAGGAAGACACATCTGCATAAAATTGTGACACAAAATGGTAGAGGGTAAGAGTCAGAAGAATAAGTTCATAAACGGGAGGTATTTTTTCTGGCTTCAGTGATCACAAAACAATTCATTGAATGAACTGTGCCTTAGGCATTACTTCTATGAAATAATACTGTTTGGTTATTCAAGAAAAACATTTCCATGCTAGGGTGAAATTATAGTATAATAGGAAACTTGCAATATACTTATTAGACTAACCAAATTAGAAAAAAATAAAAAGCACAATAAGAAAGAAGGCCAAAGAATAATACTCTTCCTGTTTATTGGACAACTTGAGGTCCTGGAGCACCCAGAAGTCTTTATGGACAACATAGAATTATAAGAAATGTACTGCTTTGTACTACATAACCATAAGGTTTATTTATCATAGTACTTTAGACCTGAAAAATGAATCTTTCACCTCATCATTGTGTAGATAGAGAAACCTTAACCTGACTGAGACAATGACATGATGGGAATTAATCATGCTATTGAAGAGAAGGATGTCAGGGAAGGTGTATTAGAACCCTCTAGTGCCAAAATGAGCTGTTCAGTTGAACTGGATAACCATTTGTTGAGGATAATTATGTGGGTGGAACTCTGCAAGCTGCCACCCTGCTCTGTAAAAGTTCTTCTGTAAGAATGGAGAGGCAAATCAGCAATACTATAAGTGCTAACATACAAGTGTGTACCTTGAGAACAGAAGGGGAAGAACTGACATTTCTTTCTTAGTTATCAGCTAATCACTAATCTGATTCTGATGCTTAATCATGTTCTTTGATTTTTTTCTTCATAGGCTCTGCCTCACCTCAGCTTTATAACTTTGTTATTTGATTTCTTTTCACTAGATTGCCTTCCCATTTATCCCCACTTTGCTAAATCCTTCCATTTTTAAAGGCTTTGGTTGTTACTGCTTCCAGTGCTTGTCCTCATATCTGAACTCTCAGAACACACAGTAGTAGGCACTGATAAACGTTAAATATCGTGGAATTAATTTTTCATTTATTGTTTAGTTTTAAATATCCTATTTCACTTTTATGTATTCCTTTCTTAGGTTATAACTAGAGGTTGTAGTTGTTGAATGGAAAAAGAATGTCACCTACTATATACAAAGTCTTTCCTTCTCTTTAAAATAGAAAATGTCCTTATCATACCTATCTGATAAGCACTAAATGTGATGATGTGAATGAATATGCATTGCACATTCTAAAACTGTATATAAATTAAAGTTATTTTATTTAGAGATAGTTTTCCATGTGACACAATTAAAAGATAAGTTTAGACCTGGTAACTACTTGTTAACAATTGACAATCATACTGGATCCTGTCAGTTAGAATGTATTTGCGGGGACAAAGTTAACAATTTCTCCTGTTATATTTGACATAGTAGTGATCTTCCACAGTTAGCATACAACTATTTGATTATTAGGAATCCCCTTTTAAATGTCTAATTCAAAATTTTATGTTAAAAAAGGAGACTATGAGGAGAAAAAATAAACTTTTGCATGCAAAATGATTTGATTATAATTAGGTGTGGTTTTTTTTTCCTAAAAATACAGATAGAATCTCTTGTATAATGAAATAATTTAGACAAATTAGGGTGGTTCTAGAAGTTTATTATGAGATACATTTTGCCCCGAATTCCAACTAACATTTTTAAAATCTCAGGAAACACTGGTATAACAGTCTTTGTGTGGAAGTAATCTTTTAAATTTTTGACTAGAACATTTTACAATTTACTTTTCACATCAATTAGGATGTGACTACTCACCTCCAGATGCAAATTTTTAGATCAGAAAATGAGGGCTTTTTCCTGAGGAGCCTTGACAAAAAGAATTACAGCCTAGTCTTTAAGAAAAGAGGACAATTGTAGGTCCTCAAATAAAAAACCTACTTTCTCGGTGTCCCTGGTGGTGCAGTGGTTAAGAATCCACCTGCCAATGCAGGGTACATGGGTTTGAGCCCTGGTCCAGGAAAATCCCACATGCCGCGGAGCAACTAAGCCCGTGAGCCACAACTGGTGAGCCTACGCTCTAGAGCCCGTGAGCCACGACTGCTGAGCCTGCACACCTAGAACCTATGCTGTGCAACAAGTTACCAAAGTGAGAAGCTCACGCACCACAACAAAGGTTGGCCCCCCTGCTCGCCACAACTAGAGAGAAGCCCACGCGCAGCAATGAAGGCCCAAAGCAGCCTAAAAGAAATAAAAATTTTTTTTAAAAACCTACTTTCTTTTTACTTCTTACTTTGAAATATATGTGTATGCATATCAAAAATAAAAACTAAAACACGGGGAATATAGCCAGTATTTTGGAAAAAAAAAAAAACGTAAGAACTAAAATCCCAATGTATTAATGAAGGTGATAATTTTCTTCTCACTGTTAATGAACACAATTTTAATGTCAATCTTTGATACAACCCCATATTTCCATTTGAATTGTCAATATTAATATACTACTGCTACAGAGTTGCTGTGTATGGGATGGATGGATGGATAGAAGAAATAATGGGAAGGAAGGAGGGATGAAAAGAAGAACAATTCTATGATTAAAACACTATGCACTCATTTTCCCCACTCCTCGTTTCTACCTATTCAAGACAGAACTCAGCCCAGAGCATCATAATATGGCATTTAGCCATGAGGATGAATCAAGTACTTTCCTTATCTGCCTTCTCATATCTATTCTGTATCACTTGGGAATTTATTAGAATTTATGAACCATTTTCCTTGTATTTAAATTTATATAATTATTTTTATTATGCTAGAGATAACCGTATATTGTTATTGGTATACATGTATACTTATGTTCATGTATCCATATATATACAGTATGCATGTATGAAAATGTATGTATTCATGTGAAGATAGGTAATTGAAAAATCAGTGTGGGTTTTTGATAGTGTCAGTAGTTACTGTGTAAATGTAAAGATACTTAACAAAGTTAAACTATACATTTGTTTATTCAACAAATGATTGAAAATAAGGCAGTGTATTCTGCACTGAGCCAGAGGTGGAGTGTGGGGAGACGGGCAGACAAAGACGAACAAAACCTGGTCCCTCTCTAAGAAGGAAGACAAGCACACAGACACATAATTATAATATAGTGGATGTGTTATGAAAGGTCTGTAAATGCATTACCAAAGCACATAAAGCAGAAAACTAGCACTGTCTGAAGATGTCAGGCAAGCCTTCACAGAAATGATGCTGGAAATGTCCTGTGAGGAAAAGTGTGAGCCCACGGGGAATATCTGCGTGCAGTTGTCTTTTCAGAGGGGAAGTAGGAACCAAGACCATGGCTGAGCCTCGAGAAAATTCAGTGTTTTGAAGTGAGAGGGTTAGGGCCTGATCTCTTAATTTGAGAGAGAGCCTGTAGTCAGGGAAGAGAGACTCAGACCTGACTCAGCTAGCTGCCCTTTTGAAGTCATAACTAGAGATAAGCCTAACGCAGCAGTGAAAGGGAGCATGGGATCCAGCTCTTGGTTACTGAGAAACCTCAGTTGTGTAAGAGGAAGGGGCTGCACTGATTACTTGTATTAATAGGGAAAGTGGAGGAGGGTAGCCAACTGGAAAGAATTTTTGCTGTTGTAGAGTTCTTAATTTTCTGGGTCTCTCTGAGGGTATTCCAGCAGATACTGCTCTAGGTTTCAGAGAAATCCATGAAGCAGACAGAAACCAGAGACCCTTGAAAGTTGAGTTTCAGGTGATAGTTTATGAAAGAAAAGCAGAGCAGTAGTGGCATTATTCGGTTTGAAGCTAAAAGCCATTGATTTGAATCTATTTTCTGTCTCCCAGTTGATCCTGGCTTTGTATAACTGAATGAAATGACGATAGTCAATTAGAGATTATGGATTTAATAGAATCCATCAAAACCATATTCCTCTTCATTTAGTGTTCAGAATGTTATATATTTTCTCTGGATAACAATCTTGATTCAGAATGCAGTAATTGTATCAATTAAGTGAGCTATTTGCTGTCAATCTTCTGTTTCTAGTGGGAATAACTGTCAAGAGAAAGGAGAGCCCGAAACCCTTTCCACTGACACATCACTGGTTCAGGTTAATCATGGTTTTGGTGTACCCATTGTCAAGGATATCAAGACCAAGCTGCCTACATCAGGCATTATTGAGGCTCAGGGTCAGTTTCCAAACCTGGGATTGGGAACATAGAGATGGAAATTTAATGTAAGAATGAGGTCAAACACAGGAACTAGAATTTAAATCTATTGAGGAACCAAGATAGGACCAGAACAGACAACTCTGGAGTAAGTAGACAAGACGACTAGACTAGAGTTAACAAGGCAGAGAGACAGGTGGTAGAAAGCAAGAGGGTCTTCTCTTTTCTTTCTCTTTCTCCTCTTGCTCATTATACATTGAGGCATCTTTCGGTTAGATAGTCTGTGAAGGCAGGTTATTTCTTTCATGATGCCGGCTCTTTAATTATTTTATTTCTATTATAATATTTTTCTTTTAAAGTCATAGAAGCCTGTTTTAATGTAATTTTTTAAAGCACTAACAAGATATGTATTTGATACTAACAGTTCATGAATGGTAGTTGTTTTTTTTTTACCATCAAACTGTTTTTTCTCTATCTCTGATCTTTCAAGTGAAAAGTAAGCATATTTTGCTCATGAAAATTTAATATATCGGATCCTAGTCTTTTGAGATTTCTTCTATTGTCGCTAAATAACTTTGCATTACAAAAGTTAATTCAAAAATATTTTACATTAGTGGAAAAGAATCAAAGTAAGAATTTATTTTGCTGAACAACAGTGGTTAAAGTGCTAACAATGTACTAATATAAACATTGGAACTAGTTCCTAAGGCGTTAAAGAGATATGAGAAATTTCTGCTTTTAGAATTTGAGTTAAAATACAAAAACACCATTGCTTTCTTAATAAACAACAATAAAAAATAATTGGTTATTAGAACTTCACACATAATCTTAGTTATTCATATGTGCTTTACAGGGTATCTTTGATAAAAGTTGAGTTAATTTACATGTATCCATATGGTGCCAGCAAGCAGTTCATACTATTTTACCTGAATGTGGTAATTGCTATGTCAGACAATCAATTTTAATAACAATGATATTGCAGTGTGAAGAGTTCATCTAGAGCTTAAAACCATCACCAGTACTGCCTTTGTGAAGGATAATTGAGATTTTGTGTGAAACACTGGATGAATTACCTCTTGAAAATGAAAAGAATAATGAAGATAAAGCACTACTGTTTAATGGTAGCCCATACCAACCAAATTTGTAAAAATGAAATTGAATAGAAGTTTCAAGTTGTAAAACTGTTTGGAGAGCTTTGAGTGAACCTGAAAGTTGAACTGTGTGTCCTCATAAAGATGAAAAGGTCTTTACTTATTTTTGAAAGTTTAATATTCTCAATCTTTTCCCCAATTAAATATTGGATTATTAAAAGTAGATGTTAATCACTAATTATGTAGTAAATATGTATACAATAGTATACTAGTGGAAATAAATGAGGATTTTTGGTCTTTTCTAGTCACTAGTAGGAGCAACTTGCCACAAAACAGATTTTGCATAGTAGATAAATGTATTATAAAATTTTTTTATTTCAGGGATTCATCAGAAGTAGTCACACATTCAGCTGATGCATTTGCACCTGTGGCTTACCTACGCTTTTTAGAGTTGCACTTGGAGGACAAGGCAAGTAAATCTAAGATTCACAGTGATTTAAAGAGAAAATTGAGATATGTGCATTGTCTCTATAGATGTAATTCTATAACAACAAATGAAAGGGTAAAAAAAGTGATTTTTTTCAAATCCTCAATCAGTAACTAAGAATTCTGCAGATGTTTATAGTTTTAAGAGCTCTATATTATATAAAAGATATTACATTGCTGAAGAGTTTGCAGTTCATTTGAAAAGGGAATTATATATACATTAATCAAGGAGAAGACAGGACGGTGTTATAACCAAATATTAAATCATCTAGAAAATTAAGAATTAGGTTATTGAGCATCAGCCTTAGGGGAAAGGCTTGAGGATAAATTGGATCTTCAATATACAAAGTTTAAGAGGAGAAGAAAAGGACAAATTAAAGCTTTTCCAAAAATATACAGGGAAACAGACGTACAAATGAAAGATGGAAAATGAAGCAAAAAGTGTGATAGTTTTATTTTAAATACATTGTCAAAATACAGCAGAAGTCAATTTTAAAATGTTTTGTGGAATAGTTAAGGTCTAGATTAGACCCTGTGATTAAAAGCTCTGCTCCTTGAGGCATAAATGATTGGAAGAAGTCTGCGTCTTTCGTGTTCTGTCATCAAGTGTCTTGAGGCACACCCACAGTCATATATATGATAGAGAATCTGAAGAACCAAGAGAATCAATGATTGGCAAAGGAAGGAGAAAAATGGGAACCCCAGTAATCTCTCAATCAGCAAGAGTTTCCAAAAGTAGAGAATAATATTTGGTGCCATTTCTCTAGAAAAACTAGAAAAGACAAGGTTGAAAAGAGATGACTGAATTGGGCTGAAAGATGACTATTGGTGACCTTTTACCAAAAAACTGGTAAACCTCAAGAGAATGAAGCTAAACTATCCAGACATCTTTCAGACCCACTGAAAGGAACCTCTTACTTCTAGGTCTCTGCTACTTTTGCTGCCATGGGCACACACAAAAAAATCGCAACCACCAAATTCTGGTTTAAATACATTAGCCATTATATGTTCACTTCTACCTAAATAGCTCAGTATTCACACTATTTTGGTATTGCTTTGGTCTTCTCTGTCCATTTGCCCCTTGCAGAAAAGAATGTTACTTCTTTAAGGTGCAGTACTCACCAACACTGAATAAATATGGTGCATTTCCTTTTTTTTTTTCCTTAGGTGTCCCCAGTACCTGACAACTGCAGAACATCTAATTATATACATAACTCTTGAAAAGCATTTTTGTTACTAAGCTGGTATTTTTATATTTTAAAAATCACATAACATTTTCTCAATTATTATGTCCCACTTTTTTCATTACATTTTTTTATTCTTAGAAATATTTATCTTTATCAGAAGTTGATAGAACCATTGATTAATTGGTTAACACATCCAATCCATGATCTCTGTGATTGGTACCTTCTTTTTTCCCCTTTTACTTCATCTGAAATCCTCATTTCTGTAACATTTCTTCACTTTTATCACCCTGGTTTATTTTCCTCTCTCTTCTTCCTGCTTTCATCTCTGCCTATAGTATCCTAATGCAAAGGCATTTGAAAATGAGGATGAAAAGGTAGTCACTGTATTTAGCTAATCAAGTTTATTCTACCGGGCATCACCATTTTTGTTTTGAATATATTCATTGTTTCAACATTATTGGACAATCAAGAAGAATACCATTAACTCTTACTGGTTGTTTTATAACTGATTTAAGAATGCAGTTTTTCGGTATTACCTATGCTGACTTCAGACTACTTTTAGAGTTTGCAGCAAAATTGAGCGGAAGGTACAGAGAGTTCCCACACATTCACAGCACCCCCAGCTGTCAACATCCCACACCACAGCAATACATTTGTTACAATCAAGGAATTTACACGGACACATCAGTATTACCCAAAGACCATAGTTACATGATGAGTCACTCTTGGTGTTGTACATTCTGTGGGTTTGGACAAATGCATAATGCCTCGTATCTACCATTATAGTATAATACAGAATAGCTCTGCCTATTCATCCTTCCTTTTCCTCTAACCCCTGGTAACCTCTGATGTGTTTACTCTTGCCATAGTTTTGCCTTTTCCACAGCATCATGTAGTTGGAATCACTTAGTATGTTGCCATTTCAGATTGGCTTCTTTCACTTACTAATACGCATTTGGATTCCATTGTCATTTCATGGCTTAACAGCTCATTTCTTTTTCTTTTTTTCTTAAGACAATTTTTTAGAGCAGTTTTCGGTTCACAGAAAAATTGGAGGGCAAGTACAGAAATTTCCCATTTACCCCCTGCACCCACATATGCATAGTCTTCCTCATTATCAACATCCCTCCCCAGAGGGGTACATTTGTTACAATTAATGAACCTACATTGCACATCGTAATCACTCAAAGTCATAGTTTACATACAGTTCACTCTTGGCTTTGTACATTCTATAGATTACATGTATCCATCATTATGGTATCATACAGAATATTTTCACTGCCCTAAAAATCCTCCATGCTCCACCTTTCATCACTTACTACCTCCTACCCCTGGCAACCACTGATCTTTTTATTATCTCCATAGTTTTGCCTTTTCCAGAACGTCATATAGTTAGAATAATATGGTATGTGCCATTTTTAGATTGGCTTCTTTGACTTAGTAATATGCATTTAAGGTTCCTGCATGTCTTTTCGTAAGTTTTTGAATGCTTAATAATATTCCATTGTCTGGACATACCATAATGTATTTATCCTTTCACCTACTGAAGGACATCTTGGTTGCTTGAAGTTCTGGCAATTGTGAATAAAGCTTTTGTAAAACATCCATGTGCAAGTTTTTGTGTGGACATAAGTTTTCATCTCTATTGGGTAAATACCAAGGAGCGTGATTGCTGGATTATATGGTAAGAGTATATTTAATTTTACAAGAAACCACCAAACTGTCTTCCAAAGTGGCTGTACCCACCAGCAGTGAATGAGAGTTCCTGTTGCTCCACATCCTTGCCAGCTTTTGGTGTTGTCAGTGTTTTGGACTTTCATCATTCTAATAGGTGTGTAATGGTATCTCATTGCTGTTTTATTTTATTTTTTTAATTATTTATTTATTTGGCACTCAGGATCTTTGTTGCCGCCTGCAGGATCTTTTAGTTGTGGTGTGCAGGATCTTGAGTTGTAGCATGTAAGCTCTTAGTTGCGGCATGTGGGATCTAGTTCCCTGACCAAGGATCAGACCTGGCCCCCTGCGTTGGGAGTGCGGAGTCTTAACCACTGGACCACCAGGGAAATCCCCTCATTGCTGTTTTAATTTGCATTTCCCTCATGACGTATGACATGGAACATCTTTTCATGTATTTATTTGCTATCTTCTATATCATATTTGGTGAAATGTCTGTTTAGATCTTTTGCCAATTTTTTATAAGAACTCTCTGTTTTTTATTATTGAGTTTTTAACAGTTTTCTATATATTTTGGAAATAGTTCTTTATCAGCTATCTCTTTTGCAGGTATTTTCTCCGAGTCTGTGGCTTATCTACTCATTCTTTTGCCAGTGTCTTTCACAGAGCAGAAGTTTTTAATTTTAATGAAGCCCAGCTTATTTATTATTATTTTCCTGGATCGTGCCTTTGGTGTTGTATCTAAAAGTCATCACCAAACCCACGGTCATCTAGGTTTTCTCCTATTTTATCTTCTAGGTTTTTTTTTTTTTTTTAAATGTTGGGGGTAGGAGTTTATTAATTAATTCATTTATTTTTGCTGTGTTGGGTCTTCATTTCTGTGCGAGGGCTTTCTCTAGTTGTGGCAAGCAGGGGCCACTCTTCATCGTGGTGCACAGGCCTCTCACTATCGTGGCCTCTCTTGTTGTGGAGCATAGGCTCCAGACGCGCAGGCTCAGTAGTTGTGGCTCACAGACCTCGTTGCTCCATGGCATGTGGGATCCTCCCAGACCAGGGCTCAAACCCGTGTCCCCTGCATTAGCAGGCAGATTCTCAACCACTGCACCACCAGGGAAGCCCCATCTTCTAGGATTTTTATGGCTTTGCATTTTACAATTGGGTCTGTTATCCATTTTGACTTAATTTTTGTGAAAGGGTATAAGGTTTGCGTCTGCATTCATTTTTTTAATGTGTGCATATCTAATGGTTCTAGCACCATTTGTTGAAAAGACTATATTTTCTCCATTATATTGCCTTGCTCCTTGTCAAAGATCAGTTGACTGTATTTGTGTGGACCTATTTTTGAGCTCTCTATTCTGTTCCATTGATTTGTTTGTGTATTCTCTTGCCAATACCACAAAGTCTTAATTACTGTAGCTTTATAGTATGTCTTCAAGTCAGATAATGTCAGATTCTGACTTTGTTCTTCTCCTTCAATGCTGTGTTGACTATTCTAGGTCTTTTACCTTTCCATATAAATATTAGAGTCAGTTTTTTTGATATCCACAAAATAACTTGCTAAGATTTTGCATGGGACCACGTTGAATCTATAGATCAAGTTGGAAAGAACTGACATCTTAAAAATATTGAATCCTACTATCCAAGATCATGGAATATCTATTTATTTCATTCTTCTTTGATTTCTTTCATCAGAGTTTTATGTATATATGTATATGTATATGTGCTTAGACATCCTTTTTAATGTTCATTGTTCTAACTTAATCAGTTAAATGTTGCCTCCTTTAGGACTTTTTTTTTTTAATATCAAGCTTTGAGATGGCATTCTTAGGGTGAATCGGGAAAGAAATAAGTAAGAGTTCCTTTCCCAGAAATTTTATTACATATCAATGGATTGGGTAAAGCATTGGCCAAGTCACCAGCTTTACTCCTGAGCCCACCCAGGTAGTAAAGAAGGGGATTCTATAGAGGGAAAATAAAGTATAATTAACAAAAGAAAGATGAATAAATGCTAGAGGGCAAAAATGACAGATACTCTTCCACATGTTTTATCAAATTCACATTGTTATCTTAAACTCATATTAACAAATTAACACTCTACCCCAAATAATAGTGAGACCTCAAATGTATACTTTGAATGCCACTCTGAAAATCCGTCCATATCTGTTCCCTAAATTCCTTTAGTTTCTACTCACTTTATAACACATTTGCAATCTAGCTTGACCTCAATTACTTTGATGTTGGTCTTTTCTGTCTTCATAATTGTTAATCATTTTCCTTGATAATATTGACTACCATCTCCTCAAAATTTTTTCCTATAATGTGTATATGTCATTGTACTATTCTGACTTTCCTTCCACTCTCTCAAGATTTCTTCTGTCTTCTTCAATAGCTTCTTTGCTTCTTACCTTCTATATATATATATATATATATATATATATATATATATGCCTCAAGTTCTTTTTATGGCTCCATTTTATTCTTTGTCAGTATTTTCCCTGACAAAGACTGTGTCTTTTCCCACAAGTTTACTTTTAACCTCTATGCAGATAATTCTCAAGCACTCTCTTTCTGGACTTTCTACTACTATCTTTTTTCCCCCTTAACTCTACATCCTTATTTCTGACTGCCTGCTGGACATGACTGCCAATAAGTATCAAGCTCATTATGTACAAACTTTGAAATCATTTTCCCCTCCAAGTGCACCTTTTCCTTGTTTTTTGTTATTTAACACAACTATTTTCCCCCTAGTAACTCAGGCACAGAAAAAACAAATCATCTCTTCTTTACCATGAACATTCAATTGGTTGTCTAATTCTTTATAAGTTAGTTTTAATGTCTTGTACACCAGCGGCCCCCAACCTTTTTGGCACCAAGGGCCATTTTCGTGGAAGACAATTTTTCCACAGATGGGGGTGTGGGTGATTGTTCAGGCAGTAATGTGAGCGATGGGAAGCAGTGGGGAGAGGCAGATGAAGCTTCACTCACTCGCACACCACTCACCTCCTACTGTGTGGCCCAGTTCCTAACAGGCCACGGACCGGTGCTGGTCCATGGCCCAGGGGTTGGGGACCTCTGTTGTACACTATTCCATCTCCATGCCCATCTCTCTAGTTAAAGTTGTATCTTGCCCAAACTCTTGGACAAGATAGAACTTCTTTAAGTGGACTCCTTGCTTTTATTCTCCCCATATTCTACTTCATTGCCATATTAGATTTTTCTTTCTAGTTTTTGTTTCTCTGTACAAAAATCCATAATGTCACTACATTGTTTTCTCAATAAATAAGATGATTAGCTATGACATGTTGCCATAACATCCTTTTTCAGTCTCCCAGGACTCCCCCACATGTACCTTTGCTCTTGTAATACAGAACCACTGGAAAAGTCCCTTACCATGCCTTCTGCTTCTCTCCTCCCTTGCCTTTGCTTATTCTATCTGTCTTTTTTAACTGTTTACATCCTGTCCATGATGTATGACTGAATTCAAATACTCTTATACACTTAGCCACACCAGATGAACTGCCCTAATACTTTGTTTGTTCCTCTCTTGTGACCATTAATTTAAGCAGCTTATGTTATAGTTGATTAAGGACTTATTATTTCTACTAGATTGTAAATTTCTTAAAGACTCTTCTTTTTTCATCTTCACACCCCCTACAACAGCAACTAGTTCTGCAATAAGAATTTTTTAATTTAACTGATTGTTATTTTCATACTTCATTTTTTCTTCTTACAGAATTTTATAAACGTGCTTCCATTTCATGTTTCATACCATTTAATGAAAGTCACTTTCTTATTTATTTTTCTTTTATCCTGTTAGAGAAAAATGCTCCAAGCAAACTGGAACATAAAATACAGCCTTTAGAGAGGTTGTTAGTGTAAAATTTATCACTAAGATTTGCACTTTATATATAATGACCCTTAAACTTTTCTATTGAATAATTAACCTATTTAAATGTTACCTTTCAGTTAAAATATTTATTTATGTGAGTGTAAAAATTATATCAACTAAACATGGGATCCCAAACAAAATAACTGAATAATGAAAAGCTCCAGGTTAAAAATGGGGAAATACATTAAAATTTCTTTTGGGGGCTCTGACTTTATTGCTTACAGCAAACTTGATGCTAAAATGAACCATACATCACTACTCTGACAGGCTTGAGAAAATGAAAAATACAAAGCTTTACATAAATCAGCCAACAGATCATATTAAAATGCATAACCTTTAACAGAAGAATAAAGAATTTTAACAATTCAGAAGCTCTTCCTTCCTTACGTAGTTGTTTTAGATTTTTCAAACAGCTTTATGAGAAATAATATTTCAAATTAATTATTGGCAAAGCCATTGCATTTATTAAGAGACAAGGTTCACGGAAATTTAGCCCCAATTTTACTAATGTACCCTACTATCACTTAGTACTTAATTTTGTTTTTTGTTGAAATAACCTATGGGACAATTATATATTTTATATAATTATAAAAGCTCATATTCCTACTAGTTGTAACTTTTAAAGACATCATAATTTCATGGACCATTCTTGGTCTTTCTTTTTATTTTGCTTTTTTTCAGAAACCTCATCAAATATTTTGAAAAAATTTATAACATTAAATCATCTCTGTGCTTTTATTTTTCTCTTCAATCCAACAAATATCTGTGAGCACCTACTCTATTTAAAAAACTGTTAGGCCTACATGGAATTGACTATAATTATGGACAGAATACAGCATAATTCTAATTATGATTTTAAATTGAAGTTATTATGAGTAATCATTATTCCCAGCATTATGATTACAATAACAGTTCACTAGCTTGGCTAATCTGAAGTTATGGCCATAATATATTGTTGATTCAAGGTGAAAAGTAATGTGTAGGATATGATCTTGTTTTTCTAAAATATAGTGGTGGAGACAAGGAGCTTATATATTTAATTACATTTGATTAAAGATAGTAAGAAGTAAGCACATAGTAACCAGACTGATAATATTGGTTTCTTTGGGGAAAGGGAGCATGAAGGGGAAAAACAGAGAAGCTTAATTCTTTATATAACTGTAATTGTGACTTCTTACAATGAGCATATATTTTTAAATTTAAAACTATTTTATTAAGAAAATGAGGCAAATGAGTTCATCATGCTAAATGAGTATTTAGCTGTTATTCTACAGCATTTTAATAGTCTCGGTAGAAAGAGATGCACTAGAGCCTTTTAAAACTTTCCATATAACTTAAGTGAAAACAGTACCCATGATGTGGGTTGAAACCTAGTTGATCCTATAGTAAAGTCTAAGCAGTGAATCTTGGGGCAATAAATAAATAAATAAAGACTAAAAGTGTTTGGATGGTTGGCCTCTTGATTATGTTGTGCATGGGAATTTACTCTCACAGCTCATAGACACATGTATAAATTTGAAGATCCCTGCCATGGAGATATGCTGCCACAGTCTCTATACCACCTCAAAAATATTTCCTTACAGAGGGACGAAAGAAGGAGAAAGATGAAGGATGACTTTTATTTGTCAACATTTGGTTCAGCACAACTTTCTTACCACACCACACCCTTTCCCCATCTTTTGCCCTCTAGCTAAAGAGCAGAAAACTGATCTGGTAGGAGGGAGCAAGGCACTCAGCAGGTTTTAAAACCTTATTCTATAAACCGTATTGATATAACTTGGGATTCAGGTAGATTTTGGCCTTAGGTACCGCTGTGCCAATGCTGCCGTAAATGATCATTGGAGCAGATTAATAAATCAAGCATCAGATTCACCCAAGTTTAGAGAGCTACTTAATGCATTTCTGTCCCTAATGCATAGATTTCAGTAGTACCAACAATTTATCAGTGTGTCAGGAAGTCATGAATCAAACTGGGCAGTAGAAGAGATTTTGAACCCAAATCTTGATAGATTTAATCAGTTTGGGGCAGGGTCATAAAAATAACCAATCAGTTGATTTCCTTCTCTTCCTTCAAATTCTAATTGACTAACTTTTTTTCTTTAATATTTACTTAGCTGTTGTGTTCTCTTGTGTAGCATTTTGTTCTTGGTGTTGTTTTAACAAATAAAGTTTCTGATTTGTGTTTTCATAAAGTTTCACTTTGATGATTTCTCATAAAAGAGATGTGGCATACCACTTATTCATTTAATATATTTATTTGGTGCTTACATTTATATGCCTGACACTGTTCATTCAGTGGGGATACAATAGCGAATTGGGCAACCAAAAATCATTTCCTTCGTGGAGCTTTTATCCTATGGAATGAGACAGGTAAACAAATCAAATATATAAAATAGAGGGGATGGGGGAAGTTGCCTCATTGCCCATAGAAAAGAAGATTGGAGTTTATGGAATAAACATGATCTGAGAATCTTAGGCTGTTCTGGTGACAGGTTTAAACCCAGATTTAGGGTAGCAAGACTGGTTCTTTTGGTCATACACCAGAGAGTGGTGGTGAGCTGTGAGTGGTTGTATTTGGGTACGGAAAGGCTAAGAGTCTTGCCAGAAGCCTGTAGATACATCCAAAGAGTGATTCAGTGAATTAGAAGTCGAAAGAAAATATTCAGAATGAAGCATGGAGAGAAACAAAGATAAATACGCATTAGAGGTTGAGAAATAAAAACAGTGGAAAGGTCTAAAATGTAATTAAAGTGTCAGAGAGGAGAGGTATAATGGGTAAAGTGCACAAATTGAGAAGATAATGGTTCAGAACTTTCCAAAATTAATTAAACACACTAAGGTACAGATTCAAGAAGTCTTATGAACCACAGATGGAATAAAGAGAGATCCATATTTAGGTGTGTGATAATAAAACTGCTGGAAACAAAAATCAAAGAAAAAATTTGAAAATAATCAAAATGCATTTTTTAAAAAGGCCACATTCAAAAAAGCAACTATTAGAATGAAATGTAACTTTTAAACAGAAAAAAAGGGAATCTACAACAATGGAGTCATATTCTTGGTAGTGCTAAATGAAAATAACCATCATCCTAGATCTGTAGCCAGCAAAAAATATCCTTCAAAAATTAAAGTGAAGGTACTTTCAGGATGATGATTATGCATTTGTCAAAACTCTTTGGTAGAGCACTTATGGTTTGTCCATTTCACTGTATTTATTTTATTTTTTTTTTTTGCTGTACGCAGGCCCCTCACTGTTGTGCCCTCTACCGTTGCGGAGCACAGGCTCCAGACGTGCAGGCTCAGCAGCCATGGCTCATGGGCCCAGCCGCTCCGTGGCATGTGGGATCTTCCCGGACCGGGGCATGAACCCATGTCCCCTGCATCAGCAGGTGGTTTCTCAACCACTGCGCCACTAGGGAAGCCCCCTTCACTGTAATTTTTATCCTTAAGAAATAAATATTTTAACTCTAGTTAATAACATTTATGTTAAAACCTTAACATACTTTATTATGCTTTGATGTGTCTGCTAGTAATAATTTTTCTAAGTTTTTGTTTGAAAATTTCTTAACTTCATTTTTATTTTACTCCAACATTTTTTAAGGAAAATTTTAAACATACAGAAAAGTCTAAAGGAAGAAGAAATAAAGACCTTCCCAGTTAAAGAAAAATTGAGAGAGTTCTAGACTTGCCTTTCTTATGAGTATTGCTAAAGGGAGTTCTTCAAGTTGAAAAAAAAAAAGACACTAGACAGCAACACTAAAGCATTTGAAAATGTAAAGCTCTCGAATAAAAGGTAAATATATAGATGTATACAGAGTTTTATAATATTGTAATGGTGGTGTGTAAATTATTTCTAATTCTGGCATAGAATATTATAAGTAAAATCATGAAAAGTAACTATAACTATAAAACTATGTTAGAGGATACAGAATATACAAAGATATAAGTTGTGACCTCAATAACATATGGTAAGAGAGAGGAAGTATAAAGGAGTAGAGTTTTATATGTGATTAATGTTGTTGTTATCAGTTTAAAATATTGTTATAGATGTTTGATGCAGTCCCCATAGTAACCACAAAGAAAATAACTATAGAGAATGTACAGAAGAAATGGAGAAAGGAATCAAAGTGTGTCACTACAAAAAAAAAATCAAAACACAAAGGACAACTGCAAAAGAGGAAAGAGTGACAAAATAACTAGAAGACTAGAAGACATAAACAATTAACAAGATGACAATAGTGAATCCTCTCTACAAACAATTAACAAGAAAATAACTATAGAGAATGCATAAAAGAAATGGAGAAAGGAATCAAAGTGTGTCACTACAAAAAATAATCAAAACACAAAGGACAACTGCAAAAGAGGAAAGGATGACAAAATAACTAGAAGACTAGAAGACATAAACAATTAACAGGATGACAATAGTGAATCCTCTCTACCACTAATTGTCTTAAATATAAATAGATTAAACTCCAAATCAAATGACATTGGGGAGGGTGGAGATCAAGATGGTGGAGTAGGAGGATGTGGAGCTCACCATCTATAAAACACCAAAAATTACATCTACATGTGGAACAATTCTCATGGAAAACCGAATGACATAGAGTGGTTGAATGTATTGAAAAAAACCACAACAACAATATACCCTTTATAAGAGATACACTTTAAATAAAGGTTATCCATAGGCTGAATGTGAAAGGATGAAAAAAGGTATTCAATGAAAATGATAACTAAAAGAGAGCAGGAGTGGCCATACTTATATCCAATAAATAGCTTTTTAAGTCAAAAACTGTCAAAAGAGACAAAGAAGAACATTTTATAATGATAAAACAGCAGCTCACCAGGACGTTATAACAACTATAAATATATATACACCTAACAGCAGAGCACCCAAATATATGAAGCAAACAGTGACAGAACTGAAATGAGAAATAGACAGTAACACAATGATGGTAGAGATTTCAGTCTCTCACTTTCAATAATGTAGAAATCAACCAGATTAAAGGTCTTGACCTATACTGTAGGAAACAGAGGACTTGACCTGTACTGTAGACTAATTGGACCTAATAGGCATTAAAATAACACTTCACCCAACAACAATAAAATATACATTCTTCTCAAACGTACAAGGAACATTCTCCAGGATAGATCACTTGTTAGGCCACAAAACACTTCTTAACAAATTTAAGAAGATTGAAATCATACCAAATATCTTTTCCAACCAGAATGGTATGAAACTTGAGATCAATAACAAAACTGGAAAATTCACAAATATGTTGAAATTAAACAATACACTCTTGAACAACCCATGGGTCAAAACATACACACACACACTCAAGAGAAATTAGAAAATATCTTGCGACAAATGAGAGTGAAAACAGAACGTACCAAAAATTATGAAATGCAACAAAAGCAGTACCAAGAGGGAAATGTATAGTGGTAAACACATACATTAAAAACAAAGACAGAGTGATGTTAGCATCATGGTCGGGTGAGACACCCCCTTTGTTGCTCCCCTTTAATCTGCAACCAGTAAAACATCCACAAGTCAGCAAAGGTGGTTCTGCCTGACACACCAGAACACTGCAGAATTTTCACACATCTGTACATTTAAAGGTGGGTGGACTCCAGCACATGGGGGAGGCAAAACCAAGGGAACAGCAGAGGCGATGCCTCTTATCCTGGATCCTCAGCCCCTACAGCTGAAACTGCAGCCCTAGCGAAACCAGTAGCAACAGAGGAGTAGCACACACAACTCTGTCCTCCTGGCCACAGCAGTACTTGTGGCCACAGGTAATTGGGCAAAAGGAGTTCAGGGCCTGTGACCCCATCTCTCCAGCCAATACAGCCACGACTTAGGCCTTCCTGCTCCCCACCTTCAACAGTGGCAGCCACAAACTCAGCAACTCCAGACACAGCAGAGGCACTGACAACCCCAGGAACCCCCATCTAACCCCCTCCCTCTGCCACAGTGGAGTCTGTGACTCAGGAGATCCCCAACACAGGAGTAGCACCTGCCACCCCAGTGCCACAGATGCTGGCGCCAACAACAAGCAGTAACAAAGGGCACTAAGCTACACTGCTGAATGACGGAGGCAGTGAAGGATGGAGAGTGACATCTCTATAGCGCAACCAGAGGCAGCCCAAGTAAGAAAGACCAAAACTTGTGCTATAGCACTGCCTACTGAGGAAAGAAAGACCTCTAATATCCAACCTGTTGAATCCATTATTGAAAAAAAAAAAAAGCTTTATTTAAAGAAGAAAAGTATTCACTACTTCAAATGAGGAACAAACCATCAAGCAGCATAAAGCATCACAGTAACACTGTATCACACACACACAAAAAATGACACTTCCCCAGAAACCAAAAGTAAAGTCATGGAATATTACAAGCTAACTGAAAGAGAATGCAAAATAGCTGTCATGAAGAAACTCAACAAGCTATAAGAAAACTCAGAAAGGCAGTTCCATGAGTTTAGGAATAAAATTAATGAACAGAAGAAATAGTTTACTGAAGAGACTGAAAGTCTAAAAAAGAACTAAAATGAAAGTCTGGAGCTGGAAAACTCAATAAACAAGATGAAGAATACATTAGAAAGCATTAGAAGTAGAGCAGGCCATGCAAGTGAGAATTAGTGAGCTCAGTGGCAGAACTACAGAAATGATACAAGTAGAAGAGGAAAGACAATTAAGATCTTTAAAAAAGTGAGGAAATTCTACAAAAGCTATCTGACTCTTCTAGGAAGGGCACCATAAGGTCATAGGCATCCCAGAAGGAGAAGAGAGTATTTGTTGTTGCTCTTTTTTAATAACTGAGAAATTCACAAACCTGGAAAAGGAACTGGATATAAAAGTCCATGAAACTAAGAAAATACCTAATTACCTCAACACAAAAAGACATTCTCTAAGATACAGTATATTAAAATTGTCAGAAGTCAATGAGAAAGAATTTTAAAGGCAGCCAGGGGAAAAAAAGATGGTAACTTACAAAGGAACCCCTGTAAGGTTAGCACATATGGCAGCAGAAACTCTACAGGCCAGGAGGGAGTGGAATGACATTCTCAAAATACTGAAAAATAAAAATTGTTCCACCAGGAATACTCTATCTTGCAGTTATAATTCAGATATGAAGAAGAAATAGTCTTTCTCAGACAAATAAAAGCTGAGCAAGTTCATCAACACTAGATCTGCCTTACAGAAAATGTTGGAAGAAGCTCTTCTACCACAAACAAAAAGGCAAAAGTACACAAAACTTTGAGTAAAGTGGTAGAGTCAGAAAATTGTGACTCTGTATCAGAATAGGTTTTTAAACACTTTAATATAGCATAAAGGTTGAAGGGGGAAACAAGCAGTGAAAACTATAGCCACTTAAATTTGGTAACAAATTCACAACATAAAAAGGGGTAATTTGAGACAAAAACATAAGAACACTAAGATATGTAAAGCAATTATTAACAGACCTAAAGGGAGACATTGACATCACAATAATAGTATGGGATATTAACACCCCACATACATCAATGGATAGATCATCCAGAAAGAAAGTCAACAAGGGAACAATGGCCTTAAATGAAACATTAGGCTGGATAGATTTGATAGATTTGTACAGAACATTGGATCCAAATGCAGCAAAATACACATTCCTAAGTGCACATGGAACGTTCTCAAGAATAGACCATATGTTCGACATAAAACAAGTCTCAATACATTAAAGAAGACTGAAGTCATATCAAGCATCTTTTTTGGTCACAATGATATGAAACTGAAATCAACCACAAGAAGAGAGCTGGAAAAATCACAACTATGTGAAGACTAAAAAGTATACTACTGAACAACTATTGGGTCAATGAAGAAATCAAAGGAGAAATTTTTGTAAAACCTGAAGACAAATGAAAATAAAAATACAACATGCTGCTTATATGGTATGCAGCAATAACAGTTGTTAAGAGGGAAGTTTCTAGCAATACAAGCCTACCTCAAGAAACAAAAATCTCAAATAAAACAATCTAATCTTACACCTAAGGGAAATAGAAAAAGAAGAACAAATGAAGCCCAAATTCAGTAGAAGGAAGGAAATAATAAAGATTAGAGTGGAAGTAAATGAAATAGAGACTAAAAAGACAAGAGAAAAGAACAATGAAACTGAGCTGGTTCTTTGAAAAAAAATAATTGACGACTTCCGGGTAAGATGGCGGAAGAGTAAGACGCGGAGATCACCTTCCTCCCCACGGATACACCAGAAATACAGCTACACATGGAACAACTCCTACAGAACCCCTACTGAACGCTGGCAGAAGACCCCAGACCTCCCAAAAGGCAAGAAACTCCCCACATACCTGGGTAGGGCAAAGCGGAGAAATCCCCACACAGAGGATCGGTGCCGAGCGGCACTCACCAGCCCGAGAGGCTTGTCTGCTCGCCTGCTGGGGCGCGCAGCGCTGGAAGCTGAGGCTCGGGCTTCGGTCAGAGCGCAGGGAGAGGACTGGGGCTGGTGGCGAGAACTCAGCCTGAAGGGGGCTAATGTGCCACAGCTAGCCGGGAGGGAGTCCGGGAAAACTCTGGAGCTGCAGAAGAGGCAAGAGACTGTTTCTTCCCTCTTGGTTTCCTGGTGCGCGAGGAGAGGGGATTAAGAGCGCTGCTTAAAGGGGCTCCACAGACGGGCGCGAGTCGCGACTGAAAGCGCGGAGCCCAGCGACGGGCGTGGGACGCTGGGGCTGCTGCTGCTGCCGCCAAGAAGCCTGTGTGCGAGCACAGGTCACTGTCCACACTGCCCTTCCGAGAGCCTGTGCAGCCCGCCACTGCCGGGGTCCCGGGATCCAGGGGCGGCTTCCCTGGGAGAACGCACGGCACGCCTCGGGCTGGTGCAACGTCACGCCGACCTCTGCCGCTGCAAGCTCGCTCCGCACTCCGTGCCCCTCCCTCCCGCCCAGCCTGAGTGAGCCAGAGTCCCCGAAGAGGCTGCTCCTTTAACCCTGTCCTGTCTGACCGAAGAACAGACGCCCTCCGGCGACCTACGCGCAGAGGCGGGGCCATATCCAAAGCTGAGACCCAGGAGCTGTGAGAACAAAGAAGAGAAAGGGAAACCTCTCCCAGCAGCCTCAGAAGCAGCGGATTAAAGCTCCACAATCAACTTGATGTACCCTGCATCTGTGGAATACATGAATAGACAACACATCATCCCAAATTGAGGATCCAGGAGTCAGTGCTGTGCCTCTGAGGTGGGAGAGCCAACTTCAGGACACTGGTCCACAAGAGACCTCCCAGCTCCACATAATATCAAACGGCAAAAATCTTCCAGAGATCTCCATCTCAACACCAGCACCCAGCTTCACTCAACGACCAGCAAGCTACAGTGCTGGACACCCTAAGCCAAACAACTAGCAAGACAGGAACACAACGCCACCCATTAGCAGAGAGGTGGCCTAAAATCATAAAAAGTCTGCAGACACCCCAAAACACACCACCAGACGTGGACCTGCCCACCAGAAAGACAAGATCCAGCCTCATCCACCAGAACACAGGCACTAGTCCCCTCCACCAGGAAGCCTACACAACCCACTTAACCAACCTTAGCCACTGGGGACAGACACCAAAAACAACGGGAACTACGAACCTGCAGCCTGCAAAAAGGAGACCCCAAACACAGTAACATAAGCAAAATGAGAAGACAGAAAAACACACAGCAGGAGAAGGAGCAAGATAAAAACCCACCAGATCTAACAAATGAAGAGGGAATAGGCAGTCTACCTGAAAAAAGAATTCAGAATAATGATGGTAAAGATGATCCAAGATTCTATTTCCCAGATCCAAAATCTTGGAAATAGAATAGACAAAATGCAAGAAACAGTTAACAAGGACCTAGAAGAACTAAAGATGAATCAAGCATCGATTAAAAACACAATAAATGAAATAAAAAATACTCTAGATGGGATCAATAGCAGAATAACTGAGGCAGAAGAACGGATAAGTGAGGTGGAAGATAAAATAGTGGAAATAACTGCTGCAGAGCAAAATAAAGAAAAAAGAATGAAAAGAACAGAGGACAGTCTCAGAGACCTCTGGGACAACATTAAACACACCAACATTCGAATTATAGGGGTTCCAGAAGAAGAAGAGAAAAAGAAAGGGACTGAGAAAATATTTGAAGAGATTATAGTTGAAAACTTCCCTAATATGGGAAAGGAAATAGTTAATCAAGTCCAGGAGGCACAGAGAGTCCCATACAGAATAAATCCAAGGAGAAATACGCCAAGACACATATTAATCAAACTGTCAAAAATTAAACACAAAGAAATCATATTAAAAGCAGCAAGGCAAAAACAACAAATAACACACAAGGGAATCCCCATCAGGATAACAGCTGATCTCTCAGCAGAAACTCTACAAGCCAGAAGGGAGTGGCAGGACATAATTAAAGTGATGAAGGAGAAAAACCTGCAACCAAGATTACTCTACCCAGCAAGTATCTCATTCAGATTTGATGGAGAAATTAAAACGTTTACAGACAAGCAAAAGCTGAGAGAGTTCAGCACCACCAAACCAGCTTTACAAAAAATGCTAAAGGAACTTCTCTAGGCAAGAAACACAACAGAAGTAAAAGACCTACAATAACGAACCCAAAACAATTAAGAAAATAGGAATAGGAACATACATATCGATAATTACCTTAAATATAAATGGACTAAATGCTCCCACCAAAAGATACAGATTGGCTGAATGGATACAAAAACAAGACCCATATATATGCTGTCTACAAGAGACCCACTTCAGACCTAGACACACATACAGACTGAAAGTAAGGGGATGGAAAAAGATATTCCATGAAAATGGAAACCAAAAGAAAGCTGGAGTAGCAACTCTCAGACAAAATAGACTTTAAAATAAAGACTACTAGAAGAGACAAAGAAGGACACTACATAATGATCAAGGGATCGATCCAAGAAGAAGATATAACAATTGTAAATATTTATGCACCAAACATAGGAGCACCTCAATACATAAGGCAAATACTAACAGCCATAAAAGGAGAAATTGACAGTAACACACTCATAGTAGGGGACTTTAACACCCCACTTTCACCAATGGACAGATCATCCAAAATGAAAATAAATACGGAAACACAAGCTTTAAATGATACATTAAACAAGATGGACTTAATTGATATTTATAGGACATTCCATCCAAAAACAACAGAATACACATTTTTCTCAAGTGCTCATGGAACATTCTCCAGGATAGATCATATCTTGGGTCACAAATCAAGCCTTGGTAAATTTAAGAAAATTGAAATTGTATCAAGTATCTTTTCCGACCACAATGCTATGAGACTAGACATCAATTATAGGAAAAGAGCTGTAAAAAATACAAACACATGGAGGCTAAACAATACACTACTTAATAACGAAGTGATCACTGAAGAAATCAAAGAGGAAATTAAAAAATACCTAGAAACAAATGACAGTGGAGACACGACGACCCAAAACCTATGGGATGCAGCAAAAGCAGTTCTAAGAGGGAAGTTTATAGCAATACAATCCCACCTTAAGAAACAGGAAACATCTCGAATAAACAATAACCTTGCACCTAAAGCAATTAGAGAAAGAAGAACAAAAACATCCCAAAGTTAGCAGAAGGAAAGAAATCATAAAAATCAGATCAGAAATAAATGAAAAAGAAATGAAGGAAACGATAGCAAAGATCAATAAAACTAAAAGCTGGTTCTTTGAGAAGATAAAAAAAATTGATAAACCATTAGCCAGACTCATCAAGAAAAAAAGGGAGGGCCTCCCTGGTGGCGCAAGTGGTTGAGAGTCCGCCTGCCGATGCAGGGGATACGGGTTCGTGCCCCGGTCTGGGAGGATCCCATATGCCGCGGAGCGGCTGGGCCCGTGAGCCATGGCCGCTGAGCCTGTGCGTCTGGAGCCTGCGCGTCCGGAGCCTGTGCTCCGCAACGGGGGAGGCCACAACAGTGAGAGGCCCGCATACCGCAAAAAAAAAAAAAAAAAAAAAAAAAGAAAAAAAGGGAGAAGACTCAATAGAATTAGAAATGAAAAAGGAGAAGTAACAACTGACACTGCAGAAATACAAAAGATCATGAGAGATTACTATAAGCAACTCTATGCCAATAAAATGGACAACCTGGAAGAAATGGACAAATTCTTAGAAATGCACAACCTGCCAAGACTGAATCAGGAAGAAATAGAAAATATGAACAGACCAATCACAAGCACTGAAATTGAAACTGTGATTAAAAATCTTCCAACAAACAAAAGCCCAGGACCAGATGGCTTCACAGGTGAATTCTATCAAACATTTAGAGAAGAGCTAACACCGATCCTTCTCAAACTCTTCCAAAATATAGCAGAGGGAGGAGCACTCCCAAACTCATTCTACGAGGCCACCATCACCTTGATACCAAAACCAGGCAAGGATGTCACAAAGAAAGAAAACTACAGGCCAATATCACTGATGAACATAGATGCAAAAATCCTCAACAAAATACTAGCAAACAGAATCCAACAGCACATTAAAAGGATCATACACCATGATCAAGTGGGGTTTATTCCAGGAATGCAAGGATTCTTCAATATACGCAAATCAATCAACGTGATACACCATATTAACAAATTGAAGGAGAAAAACCATATGATCATCTCAATAGATGCAGAGAAAGCTTTCGACAAAATTCAACACCCATTTATGATAAAAACCCTGCAGAAAGTAGGCAAAGAGGGAACTTTCCTCAACATAATAAAGGCCATATATGACAAACCCACAGCCAGCATCGTCCTCAATGGTGAAAAACTGAAACCATTTCCTCTAAGATCAGGAACAAGACAAGGTTGCCCACTCTCACCACTCTTATTCAACATAGTTTTGGAAGTTTTAGCCACAGCAATCAGAGAAGAAAAGGAAATAAAAGGAATCCAAATTGGAAAAGAAGATGTAAAGCTGTCACTGTTTGCAGATGACATGATACTATACATAGAGAATCCTAAAGATGCTACCGAAAAACTACTAGAGCTAATCAATGAATTTGGTAAAGTAGCAGGATACAAAATTAATGTAGAGAAATCTCTGGCATTCCTGTACACTAATGATGAAAAATCCGAAAATGAAATCAAGAAAACACTCCCATTTACCATTGCAACAAAAAGAATAAAATATCTAGGAATAAACCTACCTAAGGAGACAAAAGACCTGTATGCAGAAAATTATAAGACACTGATGAAAGAAATTAAAGATGATACAAATAGATGGAGAGATGTACCATGTTCTTGGATTGGAAGAATCAACATTGTGAAAATGACTCTACTACCCAAAGCAATCTACAGATTTAATGCAATCCCTATCAAACTACCACTGACATTTTTCACAGAACTAGAACAAAAAATTTCACAATTTGTATGGAAACACAAAAGACCCCGAATAGCCAAAGCAATCTTGAGAACGAAAAACGGAGCTGGAGGAATCAGGCTCCCTGACTTCAGCCTATACTACAAAGCTACAGTAATCAAGACAGTGTGGTACTGGCACAAACACAGAAAGATAGATCAATGGAACAGGATAGAAAGCCCAGAGTTAAACCCACGGACATATGGTCACCTTATCTTTGATAAAGGAGGCAGGAATGTACAGTGGAGAAAGGACAGTCTCTTCAATAAGTGGTGCTGGGAAAACTGGATAGGAACATGTAAAAGTATGAGATTCGATCACTCCCTAACACCATACACAAAAATAAGCTCAAAATGGATTAAAGACCTAAATGTAAGGCCAGAAACTATCAAACTCTTAGAGGAAAACATAGACGGAACACTCTATGACATAAATCACAGCAAGATCCTTTTTGACCCACCTCCTAGAGAAATGGAAATAAAGACAAAATAAACACATGGGACCTAATGAAACTTAAAAGCTTTTGCACAGCAAAGGAAACCATAAACAAGACCAAAAGACAACCCTCAGAATGGGAGAAAATATTTGCAATTGAAGCAACTGACAAAGGATTAATCTCCAAAATTTATAAGCAGCTCATGCAGCTCAATAACAAAAAAACAAACAACCCAATCCAAAAATGGGCAGAAGACCTAAATAGACTTTTCTCCACAGAAGATATACAGACTGCCAACAAACACATGAAAGGATGCTCAACATCTTTGCTCATTAGAGAAATGCAAATCAAAAGTACAATGAGATATCATCTCACACCAGTCAGAATGGCCATCATCAAAATATCTAGAAACAATAAATGCTGGAGAGGGTGTGGACAAAAGGGAACACTCTTGCACTGCTGGTGGGAATGTGAATTGGTACAGCCGCTATGGAGAACTGTATGGAGGTTCCTTAAAAAACTACAAATAGAACTACCATATGACCCAGCAATCCCACTACTGGGCATATACCCTGAGAAAACCATAATTCAAAAAGAGGCATGTACCAAAATGTTCATAGCAGCCCTATTTACAATAGCCCGGAGATGGAAACAACCTAAGTGTCCATCATCGGATGAATGGATAAAGAAGATGTGGCACATATATACAATGGAATATTACTCAGCCATAAAAAGAAATGAATTTGAGCTATTTGTAATGAGGTGGATAGACCTAGAGTCTGTCATACAGAGTGAAGTAAGTCAGAAAGAGAAAGACAAATACTGTATGCTAACACATATATATGGAATTTAAGAAAAAAAATGTCATGAAGAACATAGGGGTAAGACAGGCATAAAGACACAGACCTACTAGAGAATGGACTTGAGGATATGGGGAGTGGGAAGGGTAAGCTGTGACAAAGTGAAAGAGCGGCATGGACATATATACACTACCAAACGTAAGGTAGATAGCTAGTGGGAAGCAGCCGCATAGCACAGGGAGATCAGCTCGGTGCTTTGTGACCGCCTGGAGGGGTGGGATAGGGAGTGTGGGAGGGAGACGCAAAAGGGAGGGATATGGAAACATATGTATATGTATAACTGATTAAATTTGTTATAAAGCAAAAAAAAAAAGACAACCTTTAGCTAGACTCACTAAGAAAAAAAGACAGGAGTCTCTGATAAATCAAATCAGAAAGGGAGGAAATAGCAATGGATACTCAGAAATACAAAGTAATATAAGAGAATATTATGAACAGCTATATGCCAACAAATTGGACAACATAAAAAAATGGACAAATTCTTGGAATCATATAACCTTCCAAGACTAAATCATGAAGAAATAGAAAATCTGAATAGTCTGATCACTAGTAAAGAGATTGAAATAGTAATCAAAAACCTCTCAGAAAACAAAAGTACAAGACCAGATAGCTTTACAGGTAAATTCTACCAAACATTCAAAATGTAATACCTATCCTTCTCAAACTCTTCCATAAAGTTGAATAGGAGGGAATGCTTTCTAACACATCTTAGGAGACCAACATTACTTTGATACCAAAACTAGGCAAGCACAACACAAAAAAAAAAATTACAAGCCAATATCTCTGATGAACATAGATGCAAAAATCCTCAACTAGCAAACTGAATACACCAATACATTAAAAGGGTCATACACCATGATCAAGTGTGATTTATCTGAGGAATGCAAGAATTTTTCAATATCCACAAGTAAATCAATGTGATATACTACATTAACAGATTGAAGAATAAAAGCCATATGATCACCTCAATAGATGCAGAAAAAGTATTTGACAAGATTCAACATTGATTTATATAAAAACTCTCAAGAAAATGGGTATAGAAGGACCCTACCTCAACATAATAAAGGCCATCTATGACAAACCCACAGCTAACATCATACTTAATGATGCAAAACTGCAAGCTATCCCTCTAAGATCAAGAATAAAACAAGGATGCCCACTCTCACCACTGTTATTCAACATAGTATTGGAAGTCTTAGCTAGAGCAATTAGATGGGAAAAAGAAATGAAAGTCGTCTAAATTGAAAAGGAAGAAACAAAACTGTCACTATTTGTGGATAGCATGATCTTTATATATAGAAAATTCTATACCAAACAACTATTAGAAATAGTAACAGATACAGTAAAGCTGCAGGATACAAATTAACATGCAAAGTCTGTTGTTTCTATATGCTAACAGTGAGCTAGCAGAAAGAGAAATTATGAAAATCTCATTTATAATTGCAACAAAAAGAATAAAGGGCCTAGGAATAAATTTAATCAGGGAGGTGAAAGACCTGCACACTGCAAACTGTAAGATGTTGAAAGAAACTGAAGAAGATATAAAGAAATGGAACAATATTCCATGTTCATGGTGTGGAAAAATTAACTTCTTAAAATGTCTATATTACTTAAAATGGTATACAGATTCAGTGCAATTCCTATCAAAATCCCAAGGATATTTTTCACAAAAACAGAACAAAAAATTATAAAATTTGAATGGAACCACAAAAGACCCTGAATACTGAAAGCAGTACTGAGAAAAAAGAACAAAGCTGAAGGTATCACACTCCCTGTTTTCAAACTATATTACAAAGTTGTAGTAATCAAAACAGCATGGGATTAGCAGAAAAAAACAGATATATAGATCAGTGGAACAGAATTGAGAACCCAGAAATAAAATCCACATGTATATGGACAATTAATTTATGACAAAGAAGCAAAGAACAATGTAGAAAGGATAGTCTTTTTAATAAATGGTGTTGGGAAAATTGGACAGCCACATGCAAAAAATGAAAATAGAATATTATCTCACACCATACACAAAAATCAACTCACAATGTGTTAAAAACTTGAAGGTAAGACCTGAAAACATAAAACTCGAAGTAAATACAGGCAGTGTGCTTTTTTTACATCAGTCTGAAAAATATTTTTCTGGATATATCTCCTCAGGCAAGGAAAACAAAAGCAAAAATAAACAAATGGGACTGCAAATTAAAAAGCTCCTGGATGGTAAAGGAAACGTTTAACAAAACAAAAGGACAACCTACTGAATGGGAGAAGATATTTGCAAATCATATATCTGATAAGCCATTAATATCCAAAAATATATAAAGAACTCATACAGTTCTCAACAACAACAACAAAACAATCCAATCAAAAAATGGGCCATGGAGCTGAATGTTTTTCCAAAGAAGACATACAGATGTCCAGCAGGCACATGAAAAGATGTTTAATGTCACTAATTATTAGGGAAATGCAAATCAAATCCACAGTGAGATATCATCTCACACTTGTTAGAATAGCTATTTTCATAAAGGCAAGAAATAACAATTCTTGGCAAGGATGTAAAGAAAAGGGAATCCTCATACACCATAGGTACAAATGTAAATTGGTACAGTCACCATGGAAAACAGTATGGAGATTTCTCCAAAAATTAAGAATAGATCTAATGATCCAGCTATTCTATGCTGATATTTACCCAAAGAATACAAAAACAGTAATTCAAAAATATATACACACTTGTATGTTCATAGCAACATTATTTATGACAGCCAAGATATGGAAACAGTCTAAGTGCTTATCAGTGGATGAATGGATAAAGAAGATGTGGTATATATACTACATCTTGCTGACATTGGAGTGTAGGTTCTTGTCTCATCACAGAAAGTATTCATAGACAAGACAGGTCAAAAAAATAAAGCGAGGATTCATTTAAGTGATAGTACACTCTCAAGGGGAGAGCGGGCAGTTTCAGGTCAGTAACTGCCCCATGTTTCTTTGGCAAGACAGTTACGTGGGCCTTAGAAATGAAGGGGTGGAATATTCATTGGGGGGAGGGGTGTGAGGGTCATACTCCCTGATTTTCATCCCAGCTCCATCTTCCAAGGGGAGGAGGGATGTCATGATATCGGTGCATGATGGAAGCTTCTTATCTGCAAGGCTAATTTTATTGTAATGAGAGCATAATGAGCAAAAGGTTACATTCAGACACTGGAGATTCCCAACTTTTCCCACCTTTCTTTGCCTCTAGGACACTATCATCCCAAAATATGTGGTTTTCTGTCAGTCTGGAGGTTCCTGCTTTTCTTTTTCTGCCCAAGCACCCCCATTGTTTACAGGTTGTATGGTGTCCTGCCATTTGGCCCATGCCCCCCTTTCTATGCTCATATCTAGGTAACTGCCTGCTTTAACATTGCCACTTACAACAACATGGTTGGGACTTGAGGGTATCGTGCTAAGTGAATTAAGTCAGATGTAAAAAGACAAATACCATATGATTTCACTCATACGTGAAATATATTTTTTCAATAGTAAACTAAAATAAATGAACAAATTAAACTAAACAAAAACAAGCACCTAGATAGAGAGAAGAGTAGTGGCAACCAGAGGGGAAAGAGTTGGGGGAGAGGGTGAAATGGGTGAAGGAGCTCAACTGTATGGTGAGAGATGGAAACTAAATTTTTGCTGGTGAGCACATGGTATTGTATACAGAAGTAGAAATATAATGTTGTGCACATGAAACTTATATAATGTTTTAAACTGATGTTACCTAAAGAAAATTTTTTAGATGATTGGGGGAAAAAAAAAGATTTCAAATCAACAACCTAACTTTACACCTCAAGGAACTAGGAAAAGAACACACTAAACCCAAAGTTAACAGAAGGAAATAATAAAGGTTAAAGCAGAAATAAACACAGTAAAGAACAGAAGAATGATAGAAAAAAACAGCAAAACTAAGAGTTCATTGTTGGAAAAGATCAACAAAAATGACAAAACTTTAGCTAGAGTAAGAAAAATAGAAGACTGAAATAACAACCATCAAAAATAGTAGAAGTACATTGCAACTGGTATCATAGAAATAATAAGTATGAGACTACTATGAACAATTATATGCCAAAAAATTGGAAAACCTACAAATAACAGATAAATTTCTAGAAATATATGACCTATCAGGACTGAATCATGAAGAAATTTAAAATCTAAGCACACCTGTAACTAGTAAGGATATTGGATCAGTAATCAAAAACTTCCCATCAAAGAAAAGCACAGGACTAGTGGTGTCACTGAAGAATTATACCAAACATTTAAAGAATTAACACCAATTTTTCTCAAACTCTTCCAAAAAATGAACAGGAGGGAATATTTCCAAGCTTATTTTATGAGGCCAACAATACCCTGGCAAAGATACTGCAAGAAAAGGAAATCAGGTAATGATATTGTAAGAAAAGGAGACTATAAGTCAATATCCCTGATGAATGTTGATGCAAAAATCCTCAACAAACTACAAGCAAACTGAACTCAATAATACATTAAAAGAATTGTATACCATGACCAAGTGAGATTTATTCATGGAATGCAAAGGTGGCTCAGCACATGAAAATCAGTCAATATAATATACCAGATTAACAGAAGGAAGGACAAAAACCACATGATTATCTTAATTGATGCAGAAAAAGCATTTGACAAAATTCAACCTTTTCATGATGAAGACACTCAGCAAACTAGGAAGAGAAGGAAATTACCTCAACATAATAAAGCCCATAGGTGAAAGCCCACAGCTATCTTCATACTCAATGATAAAAAAAAAAAAAATGGAAAGCTTTCCCTCTAAGATTAGGAAAAAGACAAGGATGCCCTCTCTCACCACTTCTACTCAATGTGGTACTAGAAGTCCTAACCAGAGCAGTTAGTCAAGAAAAAAAAGGCATTCAAATCAGAAAGGAAGAAGTAAAATTTTCTCTGTTGGCAGATAATATGATCTTATATGCAGAAAACCTTGATTCCACAAAAATATTATTAGAACTAATGAATAAATTCAGCAAAGTTGCAAGATACAAAATCAACACACAAATTCAGTTGCACTTTTAAACACCAACAACAAACAATCTTGAAATTAAGAAAACAGTCCTGTTTACAGTAGCCTCAAAAAGAATAAAATATTGGATTGGCCAAAAAGTTCATTCAGGTTTTTCCTTAAGATGTTACAGAAAAAGCCCAAATGAACTTTTTGGCCAACCCAATACTTAGGAATAAACTTAACAAGTAGATGGAAGATTTATACACTGAGAACTACAAAGCATTGCTGAAAAAAATTAAAGATACAAATAAATGGAAAAACATCTCATGTTCATAGGTTAGAAAACTAATATTGTTAAATTACCCTTACTACCCAGAGCAAACCACAGATTCAGTGCAATTCCTATCAAAATCCCAATGGCATTTATTTTTCAGAAATGGAAAGTACCATTCCTATGGAATCTCAAAGAACTCCAATAGCCAAAGCAATCTTGAGAATGCAAAACAACACTGGAGACTTTACACTTCCTGGTTTCAAAACATATTACGAAGCTACAGTAATTAAAACAGTATGGTGCTGTCATAAAGACAGACATGTAAACCAATGGAACAGAATAGAGAGCCCAGAATAAACCCTCATATACATGGTTAAATGATCTTCAACACGAATGATAAGGCTACTCAATGAGGAAAGCATGGTATTTCAACAAATGGTGCTAGGAAAACTAGATATCCACATGTCAAAGAATGAATTTGGACCCTTACATTATACCATATGCAAAAATGAACTCAAAATGGATTAAATGCCTAAACATAAGACCTGAAACTATAGAATTCCTAGAGCAAACATAGGGGAAAACTTCATCACATTGCATTTGGCAGTGATTTCTTGGATATGATACCAAAAGCACGGGCAACAAAAGCAAGAATATGAAACAAATAGGACAACATCAGACTTAAAAACTTCTGCACAGCAATGGAATCAGTCAACAGAATACAAGCTACAGTATGGGGGAAAATATTTGCAAACCATACCAGTATTCAGATTATATAAAAACACCTACAACTCAACAGTAACAATAAGAATAATCCAATTTAAATGTGGGCAAAGGACTTGAATAGACATCTCTTCAAAGAAGATCTACAAATGGCAAACAGATGAAAAAATGCTCCTCATCACTAGTTATCAAAGATATGCAAATAAAAACTGCAATGAGATATCAATTCACATCCATTAAGATAGCCACTATCAAAAAACCAGAAAAAATACCAAATGTTGGTGATGATGCAAGGAAATTGTAACTTTTGTGCACTCTTGCTGGGCATGTAAAATGGTGCAGCAGCTATGTAAGAAACTATTGAGTTTCCTCAAAGTATTAAAAATAGACCTACCATATGCCCAGCAATCCAACATCTGGGTATCTATCCAAAATAATTAAAATCAGGATCTTAAAAAGAAATTTGCACTCCTGCATTCAATGTAGTATTATTCTCAGTAGTTGAGATGTGGGAACAACCTAAATGTTCATCAACAGATGAACAGATAACAAAAATTGGTATATACATATGATGGAATATTATTCAGCCTTTAAAAAAGAAGGAAATTCCATCATATGAATAACATGGATGAGCCTTGAGGACATTATACTACATGAAATAAGCTAGTCACAAAAAGACAAATGCTGCATGATTCCACTTATGTGAGCTATCTAAAGTACACAAACTTATAGAAACAAAAAGTAGAATGTTGGATGTGAGGGACTGGGAGTAGGGGAGGAAAGCGGAATTGTTCAGTGGGTACACAGTTTCCGTTTTGCAAGGTGAAAAGGTTCTAGAGATATGTTACACAGCAAGGTGCATATATTTAACACTACTGTACAACACATTTAAAGATGGTTAAGATGGTAAATTTTATGTTACTTGTCTTTAATCACAATAAAAAAGCTAGAAAATTTATAAATATGTGGAAATTAAACAGATTTCTAAATAACTCATGGTACAAAGAATAAACCCCAAGTGAAATTAGTAATGTTTTGAATAAATTGCTAATGAAAAATTTGACATATCAAAATTGTGAAATAACATTAAAACAGTGTTTCCAATGAAATTTATAGCCTCAAATATGTATATATATATATATATATATATAATATAAGGAGAATGGCAAAAAAATGAGTTAAGCAATAATCAAGAGTTAAAGAATAGAAATTTAACCCAAAGAAACAAGTAATAAAGTTTAAAAAGAAATTAATTAAATAGAATATGAACATAAGACAGAGAAGTTGTTCTCAGAAATGATTAAACTCAATCAACCCATGGCAACACTGATAGAGATAAAATGAAGGCACAAATAATCAGTCCCAGAAATCTTAACAGGAAGACATCATTATGATTCCTTCACACAGAAACCTTTCAAGAAAACAGAAGAGGGGACTCATTTTATGAGGTTAGTATCTACATTCTGTTACATATAATTGACACTTCTTTTGAAAATGTTTTGGGAAGGATGACTGACTACACGTCCTTTCAATGTTATTCTGGAGTATTGCTGAAAAGCCCACTCAAGGAGCATTTATTCTCTAGGAAATAAACTTTAATTTATTACTTATTACTTATAAACTTACTATTTACTGATTAAAGCCTACAATCTATGAAGTTACTAATTAATATATAGATTTTTGTCCATTAGGGATGTGAATTATTTCTGTAAAATAGAAAAGGATAACCCCAAAAGTTACAATATTACTGCCCTGTAGGACATTAACCAGTTTTGATATTTAATACTGGTTTGCATTAGACTCATGATTCTAATTTTTTTAAAAATATACTTGGAAATAATAAAATCTGATAATGAAATTAAGAGGTAGGAAAATTGTAAATCAGTCTCACTCATGAACATAGGTTTAAAAATCCTTCACAAAATATTATCAAATTAAACTTGTGATATATAAAATGAATAATACACCATGACCAAGTTCGGTTATTCCATGAATGCAAGGCTTATTTAACAGCTGAAAATCAGTTAATGAATTCACCATATTAAAAGAATAACAAAGACAAAAACATATGATCATCTACAATAGATAGAGAAGACATCATACCTAAGTGTGAAATGATGAAATCTTTTCATTTGAGTTTAAGGACAGGATAAGGGTGCCTAAAATCACCACTTCTATTCAGCCAGTGGGGAAGGTAAGAAAAATAAATAAATGTATAAGTTAGGAAAAGGGAGAAATAAAGTTATCACTGTTTGCAGATTATGACTGTATAAGTAGAAAATGTAGAGCAGATTTATAGACACATCCTTAGAATTAAGTTTTGTAAGGTTTCTGGATACAAGGTAAATTTAGAAAAATGGTTTTATTTATGTATAATAAGAAAAAGTTCAAGTGCTTCCACTTTTATGTTGAGTAACCTTGAGCAAATTTTCTAACCTCTCCTTTCAGTTTCTTCTATAAAATAGGAATGATAATACTGTATTTTAGTGATTCTAGGGCACATTTTTTTCCATTTTTTAACATCTTTGATATTATGATGTAAGTCTTAACAGTGATGTCTTAGATTTGATGAAATATGGTATCATATACCTCATAATGTGGTTTTGAAGGTTAGATTAGTAAATACAGTAAATTTAAAATATTTACAACAGTGTCTGGCACTTAACAAATGTTCAATAAATGTTAGATATAATTATGATTTTCTTCCACTATGTTTTTTAATGAGTTATTGTTTGCATAAAGAAAGCTTCTGGGTTTTTTATAGATTCTTTTTGTAGAACTCACTTACAAAAGTTTTATTATTTCTAGTATCTTTTTAGTTGATTCCCTTGGATTTGACAAGAATATATGCATATCAATTTAATTTGAATATTTTATATCTCATTGTATTCTTTTCAAGTTTCATTTTTTTCCTGTACTCTAAGAACAATGATAATTACAATAATAATAGCATGATAACAATAATAATGATAATGAAAGCCAGCACTAAGTAGAACTTACTGTATACCAAGTACGCTTCTAAGTATTTTAAGTATGGACACACTTGCCTTTTTTCTGTGTACTAGAGTAGTTAAATTATAGCACATTAACTCATTGGAATAGTATATATCCATTGACTGTATTTCTTTTACGACATTGATAATTGCATACTATATATATTTAAATGATAAAAGTATAATTGTGCCTATAATATGAATGTAGATGCGTAAAATTTATGCATCTGTAAAAAAAGGACAAGGAGAAACATGGAAAATAATTTGTTAGGAAGAAATTCTATATTTTTTGCTTCTAAATTTTCCTTATTTGTGCTAAAATTACATAATAATATTTTTAAAATATGTTAATGGTTTATAATCTAAAGATAGTTTTTACTTCCATGTTAAAGGTAGAGAGAAACCTCTCAATCTGTTGCAAATACAGAATTTTTGTGAGAAAACAGAAGAATATTTTTTTCAGTATGATGCTTTAATTGTTATATTTGTCCTTTTCAATATATTAAAAATGGGATGAGGAATCAAAAGTAAGTCCTTGGAAGCAGTAAAGTAGTTGTGGACAGAATAGAAAAAAAATGTCTCAAGAAGAAATAATGATTCATGCAGTACCCCCCAAAATTAGGTCAGTCTCAAATATTAGAAATTAGCTAATATTTAATAATGGTAATATTAAATAATCATAGTAATATTTAATAATATCAATTTAAAAATGGCTAGTTTAATCATAGAAAATGTTTAAATTGTTATTTGAGTGATAGTATTTTCACAATGAATGTTAGTATGTTGGGTGCCACATTATATCAAGAAATCTATCCTTATTAAGCAAATGCTATCTAGTATGATACTTTGCAGCTACATATTTGACAGTCTCTATTGATTGTCTTATATGTGTGTGTGAGTTTCTGGGTGGTTGATCCAAGTCAACCATATAAAAAACATTTTCTTCTCACAAACGGCTCTTTTTTCTAATAATTTACTAAAGACAAAAGATTAAAGTCACTTCAAAAATAAGATTCTTCGCTGTTTTAAAAGTAATTTCTCTGGATTAGGTCCAAAGGTAGTTCAAGTTCAGTTTGAAATAAAATAGGAACTGATATCTGCCTATATTTTTGCACATTCTTTAACTGTGACATAATACATAAATAACATCCCACCTTTTTTGTAACCAAATAAAGTTCAGAACAGAATTATATACTCCAGTAATATCCTTCTTACTTTATTTATAATTTAGACCATGGTCCACATGTAGGAAAATATTATACAATGTATTATTTCATATACTATTGCTTCTTTTCGTCAATTCAGTTTCTATCACTTGGTCATTTATTTGCCTAAATAAGTGAATATCTAAGGAGAGAATATAAATTCTTTAGGAATCTAGCATGTTTTTAACTTCCTTTTAAGCCTCTCCTGAATTATGTTTCCTAAAAGAATGGGGGGTAGTAATTGAGTCTCCTGAGAACTTTCAAACATACAGCTTTCACTTAACTGGAGACTTTTTTTCCTTATTCGGGTCAAGTATTTATGTGTATTTTGAATTTCTGGTTTAGACTTTTGACCCAACCTTAATTATAAGTGAAGGTTCAGTTCCATTGCATATAATGGGGCTTTCAGCCTGGAACAAATATTTTTCTAAAGAAAGCAATTTTTAATGAGTTTAGGATTGGCAATTTACATATCCTCTTTGAGTTTAGTGTATATGCTTACAATTCTGCCTTCTGCCTTTATCATCAGTAGTAATCATAAACCTCTAAAAAAGAAAGCTATCTAATAAGAAAACATAGACTTGATGTTTCAAACTTATCTTAATAGATTACTTCAGGTTTAATTACAAGTTGTTTAACCCATCTTAAACACAACTAACTGTTATTAAACAGGAAAAGTAATGAATGCCTTATCCAGAAAAAACCTAGGTTAATTAGTTTAGTCCCATTACTATTAATTGAATGGCCTCCTATATGCAAAGCTTTTTGCCTCTCCTCATTTTTTTTCTTAGTAAAATCACATTTTTCAGATGAGAAACAAATGTTCTTAGGGATTTTTTAAAATATCACATTTCCTAATTTTACAAATAGGTTACATGGGCATTGCTTTGGCATATTTTTACAGTTTTCCTACTAGACTAGATTGTAAACTTGATGAGAGGGGAGATCATTTCTTGCCTATTGACTGCTTGTGGAGCCTAGCATTTATTAGGCACTCAATAAATATTTATTAAGTTGAAGTGAATTAGCCAACTTTTTAAATCTGTCAAAGGATGAGTGATCGATTTAAAGTAGTCCAGGGCCTTACCTATTCATTGCTACTATAGATACAGTAGTTGTTGGAACATGAGGCAGTATATAATAGAAAATGAGGCAGCAAAATATCTAGAAAGACATCATGTACTTTTGTGTGGTGGGCATAGAAGTAGCATTATCCCATGTCAGTTTGTGTGCATGTACAAATAAAAGGGTGATTATTCACAGAAAAAAAGTGAACACACTGGAGATAACTCATTGGCAAGTACTGAATCTTAAGGTCAAAATCCTTCTGTAGTGCTTAATGGAGACTTTAAATAATAACGGATACTTAAGAATTTTACTTGATAATAATTCATATGAAAACAACATTCAGTTAATTACCAAATGTATTTTAAAAATTAAGACACATATACAGATTGGGTATGGATTTTGCTTTGACCATTTATTGTACTATTTGTTAAGATATCTTACATTTTGTTGTATTTCATCAAATTTTGATGGGAACATTGACAAGATAATTGATGATATTAAAGAATTATTTTTTTAGGTGTGATAATTGTATAGTGTTTATATTTATAAAGAAAAAAATAGGTATGTATGTTTACTTACTGAAATACATACAGATGAGATGTTATGATATCTGGGGTTTTCTTCAGTATTATCCAGTGAGGATAAGAAGTGGGTGAAAGTATGGGTGAAATTATAGGTGAATAAGATTAGCCTTGAGTAGATAAATGTTAAAGCTGGCTGGCAGGAATACTGGACTGAGTTGCCCTCTCATCTGACTGTATCTGAAGGAAGGAAATCAGATAACCCACGGAATTACTGAAACTCCTTTTTAAATTATTGAAAAAAACAGACCAGCTGAGCATGAATAATTTGACTTTTCTAAAGTTTATTGGTTAGTTTTACAGAAAAACATTCAACATTTTTTTCTCAGATTCATATTATGAAAACCCACATAATAAGAACACTGTTTTAATATGAAAACTCAGTTTTTAAAACCTCTTGGAAACGACTTTGAAAAACTGGGAGTAAATGTACTTTATTTTCTGTTGTGAAATACAAATTTACCTTCAAGATATATTTTATGTATGTCTCCCTATTTTAAACCAAACTAGAAATTCAATGCATAGTTTGTTGGGATTAGTTGATGAAAGTTGTTCTTTAACTTAACCTTAGTTCTCATCTTTAAAAAACAAATGATGTTTCTTTTCGAGCTGCAATTATAGAATCTCAAAAAAGTATTCTTCTCTATTCTACTTTTAAATTCAAAATTAGGAAACTTGAAGAAGCCTATTTGATGCCCATTAGATACCTATAGTAATTTAGATCCGTTGTGCCAATATGCAATAACAAATTTATCCCAGATTGAACATAAATATAGTTTCCTAAAGGTATGCTCAGTGCTTTAAGTTTATTTGTATTACTGTGTCCTACTTTAGACTATGGTATTAGTTTATATGTTTATTTATTTAATTGAACTTATATAGTGATTGTGCTAACATATGACTTTCTAATGCTGGCCTGCCACTGCATGATCAACCTTTTTTCCTACTGGAATTTAAAATGTTTTTAATGTTTTTAATTGATACTTTTTTACTGTCCCTTTTTTTTTTTTTTTTTTTTTTTTTTTTTGCTGTACGCGGGCCTCTCACTGCTGTGGCCTCTCCCGTTGCGGGGCACAGGCTCCGGATGCGCAGGCTCAGCAGCCATGGCTCACGGGCCCAGCCGCTCCACGGCATGTGGGATCTTCCCGGACCGGGGCACGAACCCGTGTCCCCTGTATCGGCAGGCAGACTCTCAACCACTGCGCCACCAGGGAAGCCCCGATACTTTGTCCCTTTTGCCTTTAATAGCTTCATGATGTTTTTTCCTTTTCTTTGAGCAATTCACAACCTAACTCTATGCTATTGTATTATAATGCTTTTGCTCCTTTGCATGATTGTAATACACCAGTCATTTGTGTGATTGTAATCTATTATTCCACATTGGTCATTGACCACATTGTGCCACCAGTATCTACTGTTTGCCATTTTCAGATATTGCATTTTCTTATTAATGGATAAACTTCTTGCTTTTCCTTTTTTCTTGAGTAAATGTAAGTTGCATTTATCTATCCAATTTCATCTTTTTTCTTTTAGCTTCCTGATTGATCATTTCTTATTCTGCTCACTAATCTTTATTCTTAGCATTTGACATCCTCAGACAGGCTGTTTATGGGTAACTGCTCATGTGAGGTGAACTGTAATGAGGATAACATCCTTGCTCTCAAAGAGGAAGAAGACCAAAATGAAACTCCACCTCTCATCTGGAAATCATTGACTCCCCTTATACAAAATAATGAGTTTATGTTTTACTCAGAGTCTTTTTATCCTTTATTGCCTTGTAGTATAATTGTATATGAATGCACACATAATTACAAACTTACTGTTAATGACTTTTTACCTCCTAACTTGTGTAGATTATTAGCAATACATAATAAAATAATAATCTGTAATGTTACAGAGCAGTTATTATGAGATGGACACTTTTCTGAGGGCTTCATATGTATCATATAATTTAATCCTAAAGTACTAATTACTAAATATATAACTATTATCATTGTCCCCATTTTGTACAGCTGGTAAGTTGCAGAGAGACAATTCAAACATAGGCATCTGACCCCAAGGCCTGAGCAATTTTAAGCACTATGATATATGGCCTTTAAAAAAAAAAAGTACAATTAAGACAATGTGTTTGTTCATGATGCTGAAGCAGCTAGTTGAAAAATGTGGAGTTAATCCAAACCAGATTGTTCTTTACTGAGATAAAAAAGAATAAAACTGATCAAATTATATTATTTTCCATTTAAATAATTTTTTAGTATAGAAACAATGTGAAAATTAGTTGTCATAAAACCTATTTAGGTGATACTTTCTTTCTGTCTTTTAGCATCAGTGGCTTTTTTTTCTTTAAACTTCAAATTTATCCTTTTGCCTAGTTTAAACATGAATTTCTTCTGAAAGCACACACACACTCACACCAAAAAAAAAAAAAAAAGGAAATTGTATTGGTTATACAAATACATAAGTCATTTTTATAAATTAGATTGTTTTCAGATTTTTAAAATTAGGAATAATAATGTATTTTAGAATGTAAAAACTTTAGATTTATGAAGAGTCTTACTAATCTCCATCTTGTGAGCTGATTCAAAGTAATGCAGTGATAACTTTTGTAGGTGACCTGGCATCTGAGGCACAGGTTTTTGGTGCCCTTGTCACATGCTGTCGAGCACTGCCAAATAGTTCTGGGCACACTAACAATGTTCTACCAAAACTTCGGATGTGCATTTCTCCATTCTTCTGCCTCAGGGCTTCCTCTGAAGCCAAGGGAGCTTACTCAGCCCTTGTGCCAAGGAAGCCTGGAAGAGTGAGGGAGATATTGGCACTTGCAGCAGCGTTCAACTAATGGGGGACAGGATATTGTGAATAAGTACACCAGCCTGATATCCTTCAGATGAGCAATCTGAGCCACCTTCTACAGAGCTCCTCAGAGAATTCCCAGTAGAATTGATCCTTGGTTGCTCAGATCATTAACCCACTCAGTAGCATTGTTGGCTTTTCCTCTCCTGTCTTGCTCTCCATGCCTTCTCAGTCAGCTTTTTGTGATTTACCTCCCAAATAAGTTACCTACATCCAAATTCTTATTTTATACCCTCTTTTGGGACAGTCTAAACTAAGACAGGAATTTAGAATTGAATGTACAGATAACTTTTAAAACCCAGTATTCTTTTTAATCCTGCATTTTAACTTCAATTTTTTAATGGTACTCTTTAAAAACCTTTTTAACCCTATGCACAAGTTACATAGTAGCATAATTTATCTGTTTCAGGGATGATATATTTATGTATACCTGAAATGTATTAATACATTTCAGAGCTTCAACTCTATATTTAAAAGTTAAAAACTTTTGAAATCATTTGAAAAACATTTGTTACTATATGTTTACCTCCTCTAACTATGCATAATTCACTTGTTAAAACCCAGTGATAAGGGAAGGAATGTGTTTCTTTAACTTGACATTTTATTCTGCAGGATGTTATTTTCCTCCCAGGAGTTCTGTTTTATAGAACTATATTAGGAAAGTGTTGATTTGACATCTGTCATTATAGGTTTCATTTACTGTTTTTTTTTCTTCTTATTCTTTCCTTTTTTTCTTTTTCAGGTCAAAAATCAATGACTTCAGGAAAATCTCCAAGTGGTTTCCAGTGGATTAGCGGCATCATAGCCACCTTTCTCTCATTCAGTGAAGAAAGTGTTATAATTGCAGCAGCTCAAGGCTTTTCTTCTCTACAAGGTGCTAATTTAGTTAGTACTTAGTAAGGAAACTGCTTTTAAAATTCAGAAAAACAATTAGCAGGTTTATTTATTTATTTTAATTCTAAGCCTTCCCCAAACCAGAATCTATGAATATCTGGTCTTAAGTGATCTTTAGTGATGAAAATCAACTGTCTAGTGATAACGTATTTATTTGGAAATTCATAAACATCAAGGTGATAGGGAAAAAAAGTACAACCTGTGTTTGAATTATCTCTGAAATGTATTCTAAAGCTTTATGCACATAACCATGGCTTCTTTCTGTAGTCATGTATCTTAGATTAACGTGTGTATGTATGCCGGGTGTGTTGTCTGCTTCCTAAAGTGTTTTTGTTAACATCATAATTTTAAATTAAGTTTTTCAGAAGGCTGTTCCTACTGTACATTTTGGCATCTACGATTAGGTCAGTGGCCATAAATCTCATTTACGTACTTAATGCAAAGGAGATTCTGCCGTTTTGGGAATCATGTGAGCCAGATTCCTTACTTTGCCCTCTTGTAAGATATTGACATATAAAACAAAATGCTCCCATTTTGTTTTGCATCTTTCTTTATTTAAAACTTTAAATAAACAATGTTTATGTAAGATTCTTTTTCATTCATAAAAATGGAAATCACTCTTAGTGACTGCATGAGTAGGCTTGTATTCTTGTTCACGAATTCGCATGATAGATCACCCCATAAAATCTTTACATTTGGCTTGTGCAGCTGAATTCATGACTGAATACAGAATGATAAAGAAGCTTTAGCATTTTGTGGAAAGAAAAGAAATCATGCCTTCTAGATGGCCCTTAAGCTAGCTTTTAACTGCCTGGAAATCAGATAGAAATGTATAGTCAAACTTGCCTTAAAGGCACAGTGTTTAGTATAAATCTTTAGGTCATAATCTGTAAATTAATGCAAAGAGATTCTTTAAAATTTATTTGGTTTTCATTATATTTGCATGGAAATCTGCCAGTCCAAACGTATATTTATCTTTGTTTTTTTCAACCTTTCTATCTATCAGAAGTTAAAATAGAAATGATGGATTGTGTCACTGGCCAGTCCAGCAGCCTATTTCTTTCAACACATTGCTATGTATTTACTGTTTTAGCTATATTGTTTTCAATTTCTGGCAAAATAGTCAGTTTTTGATCCTGGGTAGAAAATGTCAGTGCTCACATTTCCTGTGGGGTTTTGGCCTTTTTGTGAAAAGGTAGGGGGAGAGCTAGATGAATTATGATGCTGTCATCTGAAGAAACCACAGTGTAATTCTTTGCCAAATTTTAGCAAGAACAGAGCTGATCATCTGCTAGTGTAAACCTTTCCTTGAACCCTACCAGCAGTTCACTCAGGCTTCTGCCTGTTCTCTTTCATGCTGTGAGATTGTAGCCTACAGAAGTCCTTTTAACCTTCCCTTTGCAAGGTTAATTGATTTAATAACCCCCAAAGAAGACAAATTTTGCCAGAGGAGTTTAGAAATCTAAATTTAGGAATTTAAAATTTCACAGCTGAGCTTAAGTAATATTAAAATTAAGAGTGAGTTGCTTCTTAACATAAATAGTTTATGGAGAATGCATGTGTCTTGTATTAATTTTTTTGAAAGCTGACACTCTTCTCATCCTTCACAAATCTATTTCCCTAGATTTTAAAGAATGGTAAATATTACCAGATAACATTTGTGTGTTATACTCTTTGAAATCAACACATTCTGAATGTGAATATAGCTAATGTATATTGTAATCATCTGATAGTATAGTTTGCCATGCTTAAGTGCTCCTCAAAACCATTAATTCATACATTCTAATATCTTTTACTGACTCCTAAGGAAGTATCCTTGCTTGGACTAATGGAATTCAGTTCCTACCCATTTGGAACAATTCATAGGAAAAAAATCTCAATATTAAAGATTGTTATCTATGAGGATTTCATTTTTTAGCAATCATTTTGTAGCACTAGTTTCAGATGATTTTTTTAATTGTTCATTTACAATGTTGTGTTAATTACTGCTGTACAGCAAAGTAATTCAGTTATGCATACTGAATTACATGTTCTTTTTTTAATACATTCTTTTACATTATGGCTTATCATAGGATATTGTATAGAGTTCTCTCTGCTATACAGTAGAACCTAGCTGTTTATTCATTCTATGTATAATTGCTTACATCTGCTAACCCCAGCCTTCTACTCCATCCCTCCCCCAACGCCCTCCCCCTTGGCAACCACCAGTCACTTCTCTATGTCCATGATTCTGTTTCATAGATAGATAGGTTCATTTGTGTCATATTTTAGATTCCACATATAAGTGATATCATATGGTATTTGTCTTTCTCTTTCTGACTTAACTTCACTTAGTATGATAATCTCTAGTTGCATCCACGTTGCTGCAAATGGCATTATTTTGTTCTTTTATGGCTGAGTAGTATTCCATTGTATATATGTACCACATCTTCTTTATCCATTCAGCTGTCAGTGGACCTTTAGGTTGTTTCCATGTCTTGGCTATTGTGAATAGTGTTGCTATGAACATAGGGGTGCATGTATCTTTTTGAATTATAGTTTTGTCTGGATATATGCCCAGGAGTGGGATTGTTGGATCATATGGTAATTCTATTTTTAGTTTTCTGAGGAACCTCCATACTGTTTTTCACAGTGGCTGGATCAACCTACATTCCCACCAACAGTGTAGGAGGGTTCCCTTTTCTCCACAGCCTCTCCAGCATTTGTTATTTGTAGACTTTTTAATGATGGCCGTTCTGACCCGTGTGAGGTGGTACCTCATTGTAGTTTTCATTTGCATTTCTCTAATAATTAGTGATGTTGAACATCTTTTCATGTGCCTATTGGCCATCTGTATGTCTTCTTTGGAGAAATGTCTATTTAGGTCTTCTGCCCATTTTTCGATTGGATTTTTTGTTTTTTTGTTGTTGAGTTGTATGAGCTGTTTCTGTATTTTAGAAATGAAGCCCTTATTGCTCACATCGTTTGCAAATATTTTCTCCCATTCTGTAGGTTGTCTTTTTGTTTTGTTTATGGTTCCTTTGCTGTGCAAAAGGTTGTAATTTTGATTAGGTCCCATTTGTTTATTTTTGTTTTTATTTCTATTGCCTTGGGAGACTGACCTAAGAAAACATTGGTACGATTTATGTCAGAGAATGTTTTGCCTATGAGCTCTTTTAGGAGTTTTATGGGGTCATGTCTTATGTTTAAGTCTTTGAGCTATTTTTAGTTTATTTTTGTGTATGGTGTGAGGGCATGTTCTAACTTCATTGATTTACATGTGGCTGTTGAACTTTCCCAACACCACTTGCTGAAGAGACTATCTTTTTCCCATTGTATATTCTTGCCTCTTTTGTTGAAGGTTAACTGACCATAAGTGTGTGGGTTTATTTCTGAGCTCTCTATCCTGTTCCATTGATCCATATGTCTTGTTTTTGTGCCAGTACCACACTGTTTTGATTACTTAGCTTTGTAGTATTGTCTGAAGTCTGGGAGGGTTATGCCTCCTGCTTTGTTCTTTTTCTTCAGGATTGCTTTGGCAATTCTGGGTCTTCTGTGGTTCCATACGAATTTTAGGATTATTTGTTCTAGTTCTGTGAAAAATGTCATGGGTAATTTGATAGGGATCACATTAAATCTGTAGATTGCTTGGGGTAGTATGTCCAGCGAATGATTTTTTATTTGATTTATCTTTCTTGATAAATAATTTTAAGTCTTTGTTTCCTCTTATCACCTTTTTATTTTATCACTTTTTCTTCTTTTGTCCAGCCCAACTCTAGGATTCCTTCTTTCCATAACATGTATTCAGCAAACACTTTTTAGTGCCTATTCTGTGCCAAGTACCATGCTACATTCTGGGTTTACTACAGAGAATGAAATAGGTTTATATTCTGCACTCACAGAATTTAGAATCTAGTGGAAATAATACCCATAATTATGCAAAAAAATTAGGGGAGAGAAAGAGAGAAATACACTTAACCTAGATTTTTTTTCCAGTTGAGTGCTTTTCCTCTAAAATCAGGAACAAGATGAGGATGCCCACTCTTACCATTTATATTAAAAAATTAAAAATTAAATTACCATAATATCCAGCAATATTCACTCCTAGGTATATATCTGAAGGAAACAAAAACACAAATTTGAAAACATTGAACTCCAATGTTCATAGCGTTATTTACAATAGCCAAGACAAGATATAGGAGCAACCTAAGTGTTCATGAACAGATGAATACATAGAGAGAATGTGAGATATATATACATATATATGTAATATATATACACAATGGAATATTACTCAGCCATAAAAAAAGAATGCAATTTTGCCATTTACAACAATGGGGATGGACCTGGAATGTATTATGTTTAGTGAAATAAGTCAAACACAGAAAGGCAAAATTCTGTGTTTTTATTTCTATGTGGAATCCAAAAAACAAAACAAAAGAATGAATATAACAAAACAGAAATAGACTCACAGTACAGAGAACAAACTAGCCATTACCAGTGGGAAGAGGATTGGACTGGAACAAGATAGAGGAAGGGGATTAAGACACAGAAACTACTAGATGTAAAATAAATAAGATACAGGATGTAATGTACAACACAGGGAATATAGCCAATATTTTATAACAACCTTATATGGTATATAATCTAAAAAAATATTGAATCACTATGTTGTATACCTGAAACTAATATAATATTATCACTCAACTATACTTCAATTAAAAAATTAAAAATATTAGTTTGGGATGAATTGTAAAAAGAACAGGTCTAAACATCAGCTTAGTGAACTAGAAGCTTAACCTGAGGAATTTTTACATAACCCAGTGCAAAATCACAGAGGGATGAAAAAGTATAGGAGTTTGTTACATTTGGTACCCTTTATTTATCTTTTTGGGGTTTACAGGTTCCTCAGCTTCATGTGATTGCATGTATATATTTAGTCTGTGGGAGATAGGACACAGGAAACGTTTGAAGTCATAAAGGGAATTGTTGGAAAGCTTTGAGAATAACAGAAGGCACGGTGAGAAGAAGGAATGGTTTTGTATTTAACTGATACACGTATCTTTATTATATTCTTCATCCTATTTTTGTTGGATTTAAGGAAAAGTGGGGTGTCTGTCTTTTCCTCATATTCCCCTTACTCCTATGAATTTCTGGTTATAGGTTTTTTGGAAGATGACATGACTTTATACAATACACTTATATCTCTACTGATTTACCATCTTCTGGCAATTCTCTATTATCTCCTCACTATAAAGAGTGAATAATTAGCTAAATTTTATTTAGTATTTACTATATGCCTGATCCTGTATTAACTCAATTATCACAACAACCATGTGAGTTAAGTACTGTTATCCCCATCTTACAGATGATGAAACTGGGTTAACTAGAAGTTATCTAGGCCAAGTTTATACTACTAGTCAGTTGGTGGGATACACATGAGCAACTGGCCCTTATGCTTCTGCTTTTAGCCTCTGTTCTATATGGCGTCTTCCTAAGTCAGTGATATACCTATGTTTTAATTCTGTTATTGAAGGATTAAGTAAACATACAAGTACTTTTCTCAAGCTACTTAGCTTTAAATTTTTAAGTGAGAAATTTAAGTGTAGACACTTGTCATAGGTTATAAAATAAATTACTTCCAGTGGATTTCTAATAGTTTCTCAGTGCTGAAGCAAAACAAATACTTACTGGATGGATTCTGGTGCTGCATTTAGTTTTTAATTAGTGACTGTGAAAATAATTTATCACTGTTGTTAAAGCAATTCAGTAGTAGAATCACTTTAAAACATTCATTCTTACTTATAAATAAATTCACCTTAGACAAACAGTACATAAAAATGAAATAATACCACTTAAAGTGAACAATAGACTTTTGTTAAAGTGTCTAAAGGTAGCAGTTAGTAAAGAAGTGAGCTGACAACTGCACTGATTTGGAAAGCTACTGACTTTGGGAACCAAGTGATGCTGACAAAGTCACCTCTACTGTTCAGATTTGGAAGTTTGATAGCAACCTATGCTCACTCTGTAAACAAAAATATCCCAAGAAAAAAAAGAAAACAAAATATTTTCCTCTCTTTCCCCAAGTGACACATTTTCTTGGCTTTTGTCCCACAAATACGTTCATTTTAACACAATCAAAAGATGTTTCAATCCAGACATAAAACAAAAATTCTCTATAAGAAAGCTGATTTAAAGGCATTCATAGGAAAATGACATGTCTAAAGTGTGTTACACATTAATAACATCATCCTTAAATAGAATGTCTTTTAAATGTCATGTTCAGAAATTGACATACTGATTTTTTTAAAATCCAATTTAATTTCTTTGTGTCTGCATTATACAAGATTTGAAGAGAGAGAGTTTAAAATCCTTTTCTAACTCATCCAGAAGCAGTGTCTTCATTATTTTTCCTTTATTCTTTCACTAACTATGTTTTAACATATTTGAGTGAAAATTTTAAAAATTCAGTGAAAATTAAGATGTTTCCAAACATATTGATAAATTCATTCAAGAAATTATTTGGATTCCTACAAGTAAGTATATTTAACCTGAGGTTAACATGATGTTCAGAGGCATATAATATAGTTCAAAACACAAGAATAAGTTAATAATCTGATAACTTCCTACCAGTCAAGGATATGTCCCAGAATATATAACAAAACGTTTGGAAAATATGGGAGAAAAATTGAGAGACATGGAAGAAAAATCTAGGAGGTCCCAGTTTCAAATAAACAGAATAGAAATAGGTGGTAGAGGAGAGATAGTTTTTGAAAAATAGAAGGAAATTGTTTTCAGTTAATAAGGATAAAATTATTCAGAAAAAACTTCAACCCAAAATGACTCTTGGATGCTATTAGACTTACATTCTCCACTCTAAGGAAAAAGAGAAATGCAGTAATACAGAAATGGCAGTGAGAGAAAATATTAAGTAACACAGGTATAATACAACCAAAACTATTAGAAGATGATGGCAGTACAGATTGAGAAGCAAGAAGAAATACGTCTGTTCAGTCGCCTCAGGATGAATTAAATGATATTGAGAGGATCTCTGTTAGGAAATCCATAAACTGCTTTTTTTCTTACATTCTTGTTGAAGTATTAGCATACAAAAAAGAGCACAATTCAAATATACAAATTAGTTAATTTTCACAAAGTGATCAATCACACCTGTGTAACTGCTACCCAGGTCAAAATATAAAACATTATGAAGACTGCAGAAGTCCTCCTCATGGCTTTGTGCCCTTCTCAGTCACTATTCCTTCTCCCTTTCCTGACAGTGAACACCATTCTCACAATTAATACCACAGATAATTAGTTTTGCTTGTTTTTGAGCTCTACATAAAGTAAATATTTATTATTTATTCTTATGTGTTCTTTGTGCCTGGCTTCTTCCACTTCATTTCACTCAACATTGTGGCTATAAAATTCATCCATATTGTTGTATAAATGGTCAGGGTTTTACTTTCCTTTTTCTTTTTTTCTGAAAAGTACTCATATTGTGTGGATGTACTATATCCATTCTATGATGGACATTTGGGTATTTTATGGGTTTACAAATAATAGTGCTATGAATATTCTAGTACATATCTTTGGTTCAAATGTGTATTCATTTTTATTGAGTAGAATTGCTTGGTTTTCTAAAGTATTTAAAACAATTTGAACTCCCACCAGCAGTGTATTAGGGTTCCATTAGCTCCATAGCCTCACCAACACTTTGTGTTGTCAGTCTTTTTAATATTTGCCATCCTAGTGAGTACATAGTGGTATGTCAATATATTTCTAACCTGTAGTTCTCTGATCATGTTTTCTAGCCATTTTGATATCTTCTTTTGTAACTTGTCTGTTTAGGTCTCTTGTACATTCTCCTACAGGATTATCTGTCATAGTTTTTAATAAATTTATTTATTTTATTTCTTTATTTTTGGCTGCGTTGGGTCTTCATTGCTGTGTGCGGGCTTTCTCTAGTTACGGTGAGTGGGGGCTACTCTTTGTTGTGGTGCGTGGGCTTCTCATGGTGGTGGCTTCTCTTGTTGCAGAGCATGCGCTCTAGGTGCACGTGCTTCAGTGGTTGTGGCACGCGGGCTCAGTAGTTGTGCTGCATGGGCTTAGTTGCTCCGCGGCATGTGGGATCTTCCCGGACCAGGGCTCGAACCCCTGTTCCCTACATTGGCAGGTGGATTCTTACCCACTGTGCTACCAGGGAAACCCCTCTGTCATAGTTTTAAATTAATTGGTAAGAATTCTTTTTCTATTTTAGATGTGAACTGTGTCAGATACTGTGGCTTCCCATTTTACTCTATTTATGATGTCTTTTGATGAACAATTCATTCCTTTTCTTGTCTTTTAAGGTTAATGCTTTCTGTGTCTCATTTAAGAAAAATATTTCCCTATCTCAAGATCATGAAGACCATGTTGTCTTCCAAAAGCTGTATTTTATGTTTCATATTACAAATATGGACTATGAACACTTTGTTAAATTGCTATTCAAAAAGTTTGAACCAATTTATATGCCTACTAAAATGTGCATAAGAGTTCCAGCTTACTCACACTTGCTAAAACTTGCCCAAACTGGCTATTATTAATGTCTTTTATTTTTACCAATATGGCAAATATGGTGTAGCTTTTTATTGTTGTTGAAATTTATGGGATGTTCAAGACATACAAAAGTAATCAAAAATATTATATAAAAAGCACACTCAAATATCCATAACCCCTGGGGCTTCCCTGGTGGCGCAGTGGTTGAGAGTCCACCTGCCGATACAGGGGACACGGGTTCGTGCCCCGGTCCGGGAAGATCCCACATGCCGCGGAGCGGCTGGGCCCGTGAGCCATGGCCGCTGAGCCTGCGTGTCCGGAGCCTGTGCTCCGCAATGGGAGAGGCCACAACAGTGAGAGGCCTGCGTACCGCAAAAAAAAAAAAAAAAAATCCATAACCCAGTTTTTTTGTTTGTTTGTTTGTTTGTTTTAGTATAGGCTAGTTGAAATAATCTTCTAAATGCAAGAGACTAAGCACTTTCAGAGTCTTGGTCAATTATCTCTTGTTTATAACATTAGTGTGATAACAGATTCTAACAAAGTTACCAGCAAGGTAAATTTTCACAAGTGGCTGTCTCAAATCATTTTGGGACTGAGAGATTTACAGGTGCATAAATAAATAAAATTTTTTCTTATGAATTAATTTTTAGGATGAAAATTAGGTTTCTATGTGGAAATCCCTCAGCTTAAAACTCTTGGCATTAAAATGTCATGAACCTAGGTAGTACAGTGGAATAATGGGAAGGATAATCTCCAAAGGATTAAAAAGCAATAGAGTATCTTGATGGTCCCAAAGTTGCATTCCTTGGCACATTTACCCAGTATAGACTTGATCAGAAAAAAGAGATTAGCCACAGTAACAGATGACCTTCAACTTCTGGGAAGCTGTGTATAATAGTGGACCTTTTGGCCTATCTGTTATCTACTGTAGTTTGAGAGTAGCTGCATGTTAGCAGAACACCTAGTTTTTCCCACATGGCAGTGCAAAGACGTATGTGTCTCCAAACATATCACAAGTGGAAGCAGCTCCATCCCAAGTGTTATTAGTAGGCAAGCAAACCAGCCAGGTGTTGCCGGAAAATGGGGCAGGAAACCCTTATAACCTGCACATCTTCCTCAAGGAATAGCTTTGGGTTGGGAGCCCCAAGTCCCAAATGTAGATACATTTTGTGTAACATGAGTTCCAATTCAAAATCTCTCTGCAGCTATCAGACACTGTTTAAACCAAAGATGTGAGTGAGGAAAGTTCCTAATTCTCTTTACTTCTAGACTAAGAGAAGTTGTAGAAGGATTCTGACATGGGAACTTTAAATCCTTTGCCTGTTAGTGGTATCCTCTGTCTCCTAGTTATAAATGCTGTTGGGTGTCATGTTTATCCAAGGATCACCAAACAGAAAGGAATGGGAAAAGCTCATCTGGGCTGAATCTCTACTCTTCCACAGAATTTTAGTTGAACTCAGAAAAATAGCAGTCTGTTTTTCTTTGAAATGTACAAAAATTGAAAATCTTCCAATAGTCAAATGTTTCGTAATTCTTGAAGCAAGAAGTTCCTCAAAAATGGAATTTTTCTTTTTTAGCTTTTGATACTAAATCTTTAATATTTGCTTAGGGATTTTCTTTTACCTTTTTAAAACTTTGGTTCACTTTTAAGTATTAACTTGCATGTTAAGCTATAACACTTCAGAATAATTTACATTCATTTTTCTTAGTACTTCAAGAAAGAATATAGCCAGTGAATGTTGAATATGTGAACTTAGTGGCCCACAAAAAAAAAAAAAAAAGGAAATGCGGCATCCCAAGAATGGCTGTTTGCTGGTACATGAAGCAAATTGATTATTATATTTGACTTAATGTTTCAGTGTATAAGAATGAAATAATATTAATTTTAAAAGCAGCTTAAGATCTTCATACGGAGCTCTTTGAAGGTTATTTTGTTTTCTATTTTCTTCTATTCAAAATATATAATATATATTAAATCCTACTTCTTTTATCTGCTTTATTGATGATTAGCTGCTCAGTTATCTTCTAAGCATTCTTTGCCTGAAATTCGAAGTTCTAACTGGAACACCCTTAAAGAGAGGTACTTTCCCTCAAGTTCCTTAATAATTAAGTCCCATAAAGTCAATGATCATCCCAGGATTCAGTTCATCCCAAGAATTTTACTGCCCTTTTCTGTTTTATTAGTAATCTTCAGTCTCAACAGATGGTGATTCTGGTTTCTTACTTCTTTATCTTCTTAAATCCTCTTAGCTTCTTGGTTCAATCAAGATTTATCTCATTTCCAGAACTTTGGAGAAAGTAAGGAATAACAGTATACAGAAACAATCAACAATCCTTAAGAAAATGGTATTAACTTTTTAGTATTTATAATCTGTCATTTTCAGTGGATCTAACTGGGAAGTGTCCAAAGTTCAGATCTAGTGTAGAGGATATTACAAGCAATTTAAGAGGTCAGAAATTAGATCAATTTGTTTTAATTGAAATTTCGGTAATGGTTTATTTCCTTACTCTGGCTATCGTTTGCTAAGACATAAGGTATTAAAATCATTGATATTACTCATTGAAAGTATTCTGAAATAAAAATCAATGGGTTTTTTTTGCATAAGGTAACACTTTAAAATATATTCACTGATTTAATCTTATTAACATGAAGTTTATACAGGAAAAAATCCTTGATAAGTTGCAGATGCTTTATTTCATAAAACCTAAAGTTTAAAGTCACGTTTCATTTTTTATAAAAGGCCAAATTATGGTAGCCTTAAAGACCATTAGTGTAGAAGTCAATAAACTAAGGCCCACAGGCCAAAGCCAGCTTGCTGCCATTTTGATACCACCTACAAGCTAAGAAGGTTTTTTACAAATGAACATTTGCAACTGATGCCAGGGAATACTAACTTTGAACAGTAATTAAGTGAAATGTTATCCCAAAAGAAAAAAAAAGAGAGAACTTTATTCTTCTCATTAGTAGACATGTATTTTTTAATGATCTCAATTACTATTATTACATTCTGAATTTTGTTAACAAAGCAATTTGTTTTCTACATTTTGTTAGATTTTCTATAATTTGTTATGTTCCAGATGATACCCTCAATTTTGCCTCTTGGCCTGCAAAATTTAAAATATTTACTATCTGGTCCTTTATAGAAAAAGTTTGCTAACCTCTGCATTATACCATCACCAAATACTGCAATCACATTAATCCACTGTCAAGAATATAAATATTATAAATGGCAAGTATTTTGTGTAAAATCTACTCAAGATATCACTAATAATTTTCATAGTTTTCCTAAACTTATGGATATATGTTTCCTTCTGCAGCTACTATTAAATCTAAGAGATTGGAATTGAAAGATATTATTTTGGTCCATCTCTATCTGAAAAACATGAAAGATTTCTCATCTATTAACTCAGCATATGTGACCACCTTCAAGCATTGCCTGCCTGCAAGGTATGTAACTGTTACTGCTACATGAAGGGGAAGTTGCCTGAATGCCTGATACCAGGCACTTCTCTGGTAATCTCCTTTAATCCTCAATCAAGGTTCATGCTCTGATATCCCTGACTTTGAAACCTGTTCGTTATCATGCTCTCTCCCATTGGTATAGTGGTTGTGTTGTTTTTCAAGTTTATGTGGTTTTCATGTTTTCTAGCATGGTTTATTATCACAGGTTTCTTTTATTTCCCTCTCTTATTTACCAATTCTTACTATTTCTTAACAACAGTTGTCAGTAATTCACAAATGGAGATACACATTCATGGTAAGGCTTAAGAAATAAAGGGATTCTGGGATATGAAGAGAGAAAAATTAATATTGGAAAGTGTCATTGGCAGTGAGGTAAAGAATGAATCTTCGTGGAACCAGTACACTCTTCCTTTTATGCCCTCAACTCATCTCTATACCTCCAGTGTATGGTCATTTTCAAATTGTCTAATTTGGCCTTGTTTTAATTATCCTTAAAATAAATGGTTTCAGACATAATCTTAAACAACCAAACATCAGATGTTTTGTTGTTGTTTTGCCTGCACACGACTAATCAGGACAATTTGCTAATATTTAATTATCTTTTCCAATTATTTTGGAATATATAACTTTCAAATTAAAAAGTGAAATAAGGGCTTCCCTGGTGGCGCAGTGGTTAAGAATCCACCTGCCAATTCAGGGGACATGGGTTCAATCCCTGGCCCAGGAAGACCCCACATGCCGCGGAGCAACTAAGCCCATGAGCCACGACTACTGAAACCTGCGTGCTTAGAGCCCGTGCTCCGCAACAAGAGAAGCCATGACAATGAGAAGCCCACGCACCGCAATGAAGAGTAGCCCCTGCTCACTGCAACTAGAGAAAGCCCATGCACAGCAACGAAGACCCAACAAGTCAAAAATAAAATTAATTAATTAATTAATTAATTATTTTTAAAAAGTGAAAGAAGAAAATAAAAATGGTTTTGATTTTACAATATAAAACGCTTCAAGAAATTCCAGTTGTTTGACAGAAAAGTTCATTTTTTATAGGAAATTTTCTAGAAATAGATATTTCTTTAATTTTGATGCAGAACACTATACTAGGGACATATATTTTAAAAACAAAAGAAAGTAAAAAGACTTTTTTCATGGCACGCTTAGAGATAAAAATAATTTTTCTATAAAACAACCCACGTCCCACTAGAAGTAAATAAGCAGAAAAGAATTTACTGATGAGAGAATGCTTTAAGACTTAGTAGACATGGGATAAAAGAATAGAGTATTGTGGCATTAAGCAGGGAAATTGGTACTTTCTCCAAGATCTCTGCCTTGCTCTAGGCCCATTCCAGGTAGCCACAGTGAGCAGCATCCAGCCATGAGCAGGCTAACCCATCTGCCCCCAGAACCAGTGGAGGACAGTGACTCAATATATGAAAAGCTCTTTTCCCATTAGGCAGATGAGATTGGAAATGCTCATCTGATTTGCTACACTTAAGGGCTTAAGCGCCTGACATCTGCCAGCCATTCCACCATGTAGGCAGCACTAAGATTACAACTTCCTATTCAGACCTCATTGGCTCTGAAACCAAGTGTTATTTCTGCTTTGTTTCCCAACTAACTGGTTAAATCCACCTTTCAATTCATATTGCTTCCAACCCTGTTTTCTCAGGCTTTGTCCTGTTTTCCATCTATTCCTTCAATTTTTTTTTTTTTTTTCTGTATGCGGGCCTCTCAGTGCTGTGGCCTCTCCCGCTGCTGAGCACAGGTTCTGGACGCGCAGGCCCAGCGGCCATGGCCCACGGGCCCAGCCGCTCCACGGCACGTGGGATCCTCCTGGACCGGGGCACGAACCCATGCCCCCCACATCGGCAGGTGGACTCCCAACCACTGCGCCACCAGGGAAGCCCTCCTTCAAAGTTTTGATGAATTTCAAATATATATATATATATTTGACACTCCTACAGATTGCCCTCCCTATTGTAGAAACCTCCCCCACTATATGACTCCCTTCAGACTAAGAAGGAATTATCCAAGAGGTAGGAAGAGGACCGAGTTCAAGTAGGACCATGGAATCCTAGGGAAGATACCTTCAACGAGAGTCAGGGTTCAGTAGTATTCATTACTGCAAATGAAGACTAAGAAAAGAACATAGGTTTGACTTGTGAGGGCCTCAACATTGTTTTTCATTCTTTTCTTCCTATTTCTGATCAATTTCCATGATTCTTCTCTGTCTTTGGCATTAGTACCCTTTCCACACAACATTGAGAGAATCCCCACTGTCCCACTACCTTCAGACTAAAGAGTTGATATAGAGGTAGGACAAGGACCACAGTTAGCATTAGGATCAGGGAACTCCCAGGAAGCCTTCCTCAAGGGTGAGTGTTTGGCAATGTTTATTGCTCTTTGGGCTTAGGAGTTAATGTGAGGGCTGTGAAAGATAGGAGGGAGGTGAAACAGAGGAGATATTTTTAGAATAAGGAAATTTAAAATCTGTTTTAAGAGAAAAGAAGAGCCCACAGGAGAAAGATAGGAGATACAGAAGAGGGTAGGAGTAGAGAAGGGATGGGGTATACTTCTTATGCTGAAGCAAGATTGAAAAAGCAGAGTCTGGATGAATTTGCTAAAACATTAGTGGAGAGTTGGAATTAAGACAGATGGCTCCCATTTCAGTAAACTAGGAAGTGCTATAAGATTACATTTATTTAATTGCTCAAATAATTCAAGTGAATTGACATAGAAATTTATATACTGGTTCAAGAGAGCTGACTCACATTTTGACAGCTTTTATCTTTCTATCCTACCAAAATTTCATTGAAATGACAGAAGAAATGTAAAACAATAATAAATCCATAGCAACTTTAGAAAGCAGGGAAGGGTGCCATCAGAAGTGCAAATTTCTGGAAGGTATAAAGCAAATAGGATAAGATTGATGGCATATACCAGCAAAGGGGAGCCTGCAGCTCCATAGAGATGGAAAATATCCTTCAGAACAAAAGGAGTCTATAAATAAGCCCAAGATAAAAGGCTGCAGGGAACTGAGAAGAATAGGTTATGTCTGGTTGGCTAGGGTGGTAGAACAACTGCACCAGTGTCCTGCCTTCAGGATGACTCTACTGTATACAGGATGAAGCCACAAATTTGGAAATCCAAATAAGATATGAGAGAGTCCCAAAGGAGATTTTGACGAGGTAGGGTCTCCCCTGATTAATGGGCCCCGAAAGACAAGGATGTACAGCCACCCCAAAGATATACAGTGCACACAAACCAGCCTGACAGTGTGGCCAGCACCATGTAGTCATTGTCACTCTCAGAATCAGGTGAATGTTGTCACTTGAAATTCACTCCTGGTAACAATGCTCAGTAATCAAGATCCTTGCTTATAAATATAGATAACCAAGAACCAAACATTCAAGAATAACCAACCCAAGGGACTTCCCTGGTGGTGTAGTGGTTAAGAATCTGCCTGCCAATGCAAGGGACACGGGTTTGAGCCCTGGTCTGGGAGGATCCCACATGCCGCAGAGCAACTAAGCCCATACGCCACAGCTACTGAGCCTGCGCTCTAGAGCCCGTGAGCCACAACTACTGAGCCTACGTGCCACAACTACTGAAGCCCACGTGTCTAGAGCCCATGCTCCACAACAAGAGAAGCCACCACAATGAGAAGCCCGCGCATCACATCAAAGAGTAACCCCCACTCGCTGAAACTAGAGAAATGAAAGCCTGCGTGCAGCAGCAAAGACCCAATGAATCCAAAAATTTAATAATTAATTAATTAAAAAAAAAAAAAGAATAACCAACCCAAGCACAGAGAGACATCAAACTCAGCAATAAAACAATGTAAACTTTATGGGAACAAAGTTAATTTGGGAAATAAAGAAAACTTCAGTTATTTTATTTAATATCTTTAGTGACATTCAGGTGGATTATAGCTTTTTTTTAAAAAAAGCTGCTATGAAAATGAAATGATTAGTGATTTTTTTTAAAATCACTCAGGCTATATAGTACACTTAACAGCCAAAGATCAGCTTAGTGAACTGAAGGGTGAATGGACTAATTCTCACATAATCCCAGGTAAAATGGTAAAGAGGTGAAAAGTATAAGAATTTATTGCCCATAATGTCCTCCTGTTCCCTTTTTGGATCTGTAAATTCTCATCTTTGTTGCAATTCTTTCTTAATCTTTCTTTCCCAATTTTGTTTTATACCTTCCATAAATTCCTTCCTATTCCTGCATGCTGGTAGTACCCTCTAACTTTGCAGCATTGCTACAGATATATTTTTAGATTTATATTTCTACTGTCACTTCAGTAGAATTTTTAGAGGGTCAAGAAATTAATGTTTAGGTTCCATCAGTGACCTTGAACTACAGCAATGAGAGAAGATCCTTTCCACATTGATTTTCTTGGTTTTGGTTTTGTTTTTTTGTTTTACGTTGTTCCTTTAAATTTGGTTTATTTTTCAGAGTATGTGTAGAAACTATGTTGCCAGAAGATGTACTTTTCTCAATAGATTGCCTTATCCACCAGAGTGACATAAAGATTGATGATGGTCTCTTTCATCCTAAAGAGACTCTGCATGTTCAGAATATTCCTCATTGGGCACCTGCTAGCATTGGACCATATAGTCAGTCTATCAAGGTTAGTAGACATGTTTTCTTATTTTTGTGTCAATCAACTAAATATGTGAAGGAAGTTGACAAGTTGGCTCTTTTTTAATAACAAAGTTTTTAATTCAACTATAATCTTTATCATGTTAGTGATCCCAAGTATATATAGTGACATCTTTAAAAGGGGAACTTGATATATAGGCAAAAATAATTAAGAAAAGCAATTCTATATATTATTTCATCTATGAAAAGTTAAAACACTATGTAAATTTTTTTGGTAATTAACTGAAAATAAATATGAATTAATTCCAGTTTGTTATAGTCTTAGTTTGGAATATGAAACAAATATATTTGTAATTTTTTGGTTATTGATTTCTAGCTTAACTAAATGATAGTCAAAGAATGTACTCTAGATAATTTTAGTCTCTTGCAATTTGTTGAGGCTTGCTTTATGGCTGAGCACATGATCAGTTTTGGTAAATGCTTCATATATGTATGTATTCTTTTATTATTTGGTGCAGGGTTGTATATATGCCAATTAAGGAAGGTTTATTAAAAGTATTCTTTAATACACGCACCCCAATGTTCATAGCAGCACTATTTACAATAACCAAGACACAGAAGCAACACAAGTACCTGTCAACAGATGACTGGCTTAAGAAGTTGTAATATATATATATAATGGAATTACTCAGCCATAAAAAAATGAAATATTGCCATTTACAGCAATGTGGATGGACCTAGAGAATATTATGCTTAGTGAAATAAGTCAGAGAAAGACAAATACCGTATGATATCTCGTATATGTGGAATCTAAAAAAATAACACAAATGAATCCATATACAAAACAGAAACAGACTCATAGATGTAGAAAACAAACTTATGGTTACCAAAGGGGAGAGGGAAGAGGGATGGACAAATGAGGAGTATGGGATTAACAGATACAAATTAGTATACATAAAATAGATAAGCAACAAGGATTTACTGTATAGCACAGGAAATTAAATCCTATATCTTATAATTACTTGTAACGTTGAAATACAGTCTGCAAAAACCTGAATCAGGGCTTCCCTGGTGGCGCAGTGGTTGAGAGTCCGCCTGCCGATGCAGGGGACACGGGTTCGTGCCCTGATCCCGGAAGATCCCACGTGCCGCGGAGCGGCTGGGCCCGCGAGCCATGGCCGGCAGAGCCTGTGTGTCCGGAGCCTGTGCTCCGCAACGGGAGAGGCCACAGCAGTGAGAGGCCCGTGTACAGAAAAAAAAAACAAAAAAAAAAAACCTGAACCATTAGGCTGTATACATGAAATTAACACAATATTGTAAATCAACTATACTTTAATTTTTTTTTTAATATTCTTTAGATCTTCTGTAGCTTTGCTGATTTTTTTCTTTCCTTTCTTCACCAGTAATGGAGAGAGGTGGTTGTATGGGCTTATGTTCTCCTTTAAGTTTTGCCAATTTTGCTTTAGATAGTTGAAGATATGTGAAAGCAAGTTTAGAATTGTTTTATCTTTCTGATGGATATCCTTTTACTATACATCCACTTTCAAAGTAGAATAAATGCACTGCACTGATTTTTTTGGTTAGTGTTTCCATGGTATGTACTTTTTCATCCTTTTACTTCCAAATGTTCTCTATTCTTATATTTGAAGAATATCCATTATAAGTAGCATCTAGCTGTAATTTTAATCCAGTTTGAAACTATTTGCCACTTAATTGGAGCAGTTACTTTTGATTAGTCATGGATTTGTGTTTATACTTATCATCTAACTATCGGGTTGGCCAAAAAGTTCGTTTGGGTCTTTCTGTAAGATGTTACAGAAAAACCAGAACAAACTTTTTGGGCAACCCAATATTTTCTCCTTTTCTCACTGGTTTCATGTTTCTTTTTTTTTCCTTCTTTATATTATTTAAGGTTAATCAGACTTTCTTCATGTTAGGTATATATTCTTTTATATGTTTTAGTACATATCCCAAAGAATACACCATACAACTTGTACTTATTACAACCTAATATATTTTCATACATTTAAAACTTCTTGGAAAATGCTAGGCCCTTAGAATATTTAAGTCCATATATCACCGTTCTTTGTGTTATTGTTATCAAACATTTTAGTCTTATCTATGTTTTATTCCTCAGAGCACATCATAGTTTGTATTTTGTATGGTCAGTATTCATTTATATCTACCCACAGTTTTTACTCTCCCTGTTGAATTTCTATATTTCCTTGGAATTATTTTTCTTTTTTCCAGAAGAACTCATTTTTGTATTTATTTTAGTGGGCATATGCTGGCAACAATTTTACTTGCTTTTTTGTTTGTTTGCTAATGTCTTTATTTCACTTTCACTTTTGGAGGATATTTTTGGTGGGTATAAAATCTTAGGATGACAGTTTTCTTTCAGCAACTTGAAAATGTCATTCCATTATCTGTCTTTCATTATTGCCATTGAAAAGTCAACTATCATTCTTATTTCCATAATTTGGAAATTTTTTCTTTGTCTTTTTTCAGCAGTTTTGCTGTGATGTGACTTGTTGCAGTTTTCTTTGACTTGATGTCTTTCAATTTGGAAATTCTTTGCCTTTATTTCTTCAATTTTTTTCCTGTCCTGTTTTTCCTCTAGGATGCCAATTAGGTATACTTTTTTACTCATCTTATATTAAAGCTATAAACTTTTTAGTATTTCATCTCTTTTATTCATCTTATATTAAAGCTATAAACTTTTTAGTATTTCATCTCTTTTATTCACCAAATTTCAACCCAAATACTTTCTGGTATTTCTTTCAGATCACTTATCCTCTCTTCATCTTCCAATATTCTCTTTAGCCCACCTATTGAGTTTTAAATTTCAGTTATTACATTTTTAGTCCCAGAATTTCTATTTGATTTTTTAGAATTTATAAATTTTTCATGTTATTTATTTTTTGAACCTAATTATAGCTCTCTTTATCCAACCTGATAATTCCAATAAATGGGTAATCAATTGATCTGATTTTTCCTCCTGTCCTATTTTGTGTCATGTCTGTTTTCTTATTTTTTTATTAGTATCAAACATTATGTTTGCTAAACTAGTGGCTCTGGATAATGTTATCTTTCTCTATGGATCTGGTTTGCCAATAGAATCTTGGCAGATTACCATATTCTAATTCTAGGACTCAATTGCAGATTTGGTGATGCTCAATCTACCTTTTGTTTGTCTCTGCTTTTCTAGTATGTGGGCACCTGGGTTTCTAACTGAGATCCTGAAGTTTTTAATCAAGATCTCTCCCCCTTGGAAGTTTTGGAACTATAATTTTTGTCCCCCTAGGACTTTAAGACTGTAGAAAACCTTGCTCAGCAAGTCCTTCAGTGGCTTTCTGCCTAGCTTCTTATTCTCTTGTTTGGTGTAATTTAATAATTCAGCAAGTGATTTCTTACTCTTCAGTTCATTTACTTGTAGAAATGCATGTTTTATTGTTTGTACTAAATCTTATAAAATAATTGCATGCATCATAAAGCATATACTTTTTAAATGTACTAACTTTTCTTATCTTAGCATTAAAAAAAAGCTTCTTCATATAGTCTGCTTTCCCTGGAACCCAAGAGAAGTTTATTTGTTTGTTTTTCTTCTTTTTCATTTTCTTAACCAGGCCCTCAGAGTTTGTATCAGTAAAGTAGTTATTAATGTTTGGAATAGACATAAGATTATAAAATTTAGCATTGGAAGGAACCTAAGACATCATCTTCTGTTGGCTAATCTCCCACACAGTGCAGAAATGTTTCCTGCAGCATCCTTGGCATATGCTTATCCGGTCTCAAATTGGATATCTTCAGCAAAGGAGCTCATCATTTCCTGAAACAAACCATTCTGTTGGACAACTCTATTTTAAAAATCCTTATGTTGAGCTAAAATATGCCTCTTTGTAACTTATATTCATTTACTCATTGTTTTAAGTTTTCCTTCTGGAATAAGTCAAAACAAGAGAACACTTCAGATAGCTGTATTTAAAGCAGATCTAAATGCCATTCCTGTCTTTTTTATTTTTTTGCCTTCTTGTCCCAAAGCATTGAAGGTAATTTGCTAAACTTGGATAATAATAATCATAAGGAAGGCCATATTTGGTAATAATTTAAAAGCTATCTTTACATTATACAAATCCCTCTGACATTTTGAAGACAAAAAGCCTTTTGTAATTATCTTGAATTACATTTTTGTATACAAAAAAAGAGTAAGAAGACTGCCATCTATTTTCAAAGATGACACTACATGACCACATGTGGGAATGTAGAGAAAAACTATTCAATTGTAGAGATATTATTGAAATCTTAGGGTGTGCATCTTTGTTTCCTTTTCATACATAGACTGTCTTTAAAACCTGTTGCTTGTGAATTAATAATAATGACAATAATCTTATAGCAGCTAATATTTGTTGAGTACTTACTATATGTAATTCATGTATCTTGGTTCTACTTTTAGACTGAGTTCTCTGCTCAATAAAAACTCTCTAATTCCTAATAATGTAATTTATGATCCAAACAGGATGCTTTGAGTGTCAAAGAAGGTACTATTAGTAACTACTCTGAGACAATAGGTATAACCTGGAACTGTCCAGGCAGAGGGGGACTTAGAGTCACTCTTCTTGAAGTTGAATTCTAATGATTCCATTGGCTGATACCGTTTGCCCAGAAACTTGCATATATATGCCACATTGTTTCAAAAAGTTCTAAAAGGCATTTTTAAAACATTATTAAGTCCTGTTCTCCTTATGATTTAAGATCCCACTTAAACCCCACCCTCTCCATCACCTTCATGATTGAACAATGTAGTTTTATAGGTAAAATTTACTACTTTTTTCCATAATTTTTCAAAAATGAAAAAACTCCATTGTTCTTTTTCCATTCTTCTTCAGCTAAAATGGAAGAAACAGTAGGGCTTAGAAGTCTAGACTGCCTATCCTCGCCTGCCAGCCCTTAAGGTATTCTCAAAATGGAAGGAGAGGTATATTTTGAAGAATCAGAGCTGTTGTGTTAATAATCCCAGATTCCAGACCTAATTAAAAGTCAGAGCATGGAGAGCACCTAGTGCTTCCAAATTATTTTGCAAAAATGCTATATTTGCAAAACTAATCCCATGATCCCTAAAGAATGCCCATCCTCATTCTAAGCAGTGTTCTCAGTCTTGGCACCATCACATGGGCTGATTCCTGAGTTTCACTCTGACTTAATTGGTCTAGGGAGGGGCCTAGGCTTGAGATTTTTTATATATATCTAAGGTTGAAAGCCACTATTCTAAAGCTACACGGGGGAAAGAAAAGATTTTTTCTAGGCCCAAGATTTGTGATTGCAAGTGCTGGCATAAGTAAAGTGCATGCAGGAAGATCACATAGATTCCAGATTTTCACACCCCAAGATCAATGCATCACTCTGAAACATCTGGTTGATTCTAAGGGAAACTTTCAGAATCTTGCTGGTCAGATCAAGGGGGGAGGAGATTCATATTTTTCCCCCAAAATATGTCCTTTTAACCTCAACCTGGCAGAGATCACTTTAGATCTTCTGTTCATAAAATAAAGAACTATGTGAGTTCCTTTTTGCAATATTGCATACTCTAGAAATTGGATCAAAACAATGATTAGGGAAATATAACATCTGTTCAGTTTCTTTTGTTAGTAGAAGAGAAAAACAGTGTAGAAATACTTATTTCCCTCTGTTCTTGCCTTTGTACTCTTTAAAATGGGTTTAAGATAGTTACTGTTTATCCTGTTGCTAAGGAGGCAAGTTTCACACATTAATTTTCATTAGGAGCAATATCAGATGATGACCATACAGAAGCGCCTCCTCTTTTTATGCTATCTTTTCTCATTTATACATTGCCACAATCCATCAGCCTACCTGCGCTAGCTCTAGGATGTGTTGAGGAAAATATTTTTTCACTTTAGTATCAAATATTTTTTTTCTTAATGACTCAATATCATCATGTTGCTTTATTTTTTTAATCTGTATATGATTTTCTTTCCTGACTAACTTATGTCCAAAAAAGGTAGCTGCTAAATCATGATTTTGACCCATTGATTGGATATTTCTGATTCTACTTACTAGAATGAAATGAATCTCACATGAGCCAGCAGCTTAGTTGTCACACCAAACACTGGTTCATAACACTGCCAGAAGGTCGTACTGCAATGAAACTTCAGTTCCGAGAGTTAACAGTTTCCTCACGCTCCTCCCTCTGTCAAGTATGTTTAGCTGAGCTTGTGCGTATGACTTCAGTTCATAAAAAGTTTACAAGTGCAGCTGGAATGCTTAGCATTTGATTGTTACATAAATAAGTATTTGAGAACATATGTAAACTTGACAGTGTTAGTACCAGATGTTCCTGTAACACAATAATGTACTTTGAATGTCCCTTCTCATTTCGGCTTGTTTATTTTGGCACTCTTTCTTTATCTGCTAAGTTTCAGATAAGCACATATTAACTCTATCCATAGTGTTGATCCTCTTATTGTTACAATCAAGTTAGATATATTACATTTAGTGTGTAGAAGTACAAATAGCATAGACATTAATATACAAAGTCATTTTTTACACATCCCCATAAAATACAAATATTTCAGTTCCTTACTGTTTATGGTATATAAAGAATAAAGAAATCTTCTCTGGGCATATGAATGTACTCTCATCTCTTTAGGAATTACCCTCCCAATTATGAGTTTTTCAAGTATTTTCTTTCTCTTTTTGACCACCAGGCACTTCAATTAAGAGATTTCTGTCTCCTGCACAAATGCCCCTGCCTTCCTCAGGTCTTTTCCATCCCCTCACCACAGTTGACTCTATCTTGATATGTAAAAGCTATTGACATTCAGAAGCACAATTTTTGCTTCTTTTTGGTTCTATTTTGCAGTTATTTAAAACTTACTGAAGAATTGTGAAAATAAGAATGGTACATAGAACACATATATCTTCTTGCCAGATTCACCTGTTGTTGACATTTTGCCCCATTTCCTTTATCAGATGAGTGTGCTCACTCGCTATCTCTCCCTCTCTCTTTGCATATGTGTATGTATGTGTGTGTGTGTATATATATATATATATATATATATATATATATATATATACCATGTATATATTATGAATGCGTTTATCTATGTGTGTATACATGTGCACACACATTTTTTTCTGAACCTTTTAAAAGTTAGTTGCATGGTCTTTTACTCATATACTTCAGTGTGTATTTTTTCTCAGAATAATAATATTGTCTTACATACAAGTAAATTTTAAATAGATATTTTTTTTCCTAATCGTCCATCTGTATTCCAATTGTGTTTGTTAACCCAATGGTATCCATTGTAAGATACCCAGGTCTTACTTTGGACTCAGGTTGCACATGTTGGATGTGTTCCGTATAGTTATGGGGCTCTGGGAACCTTAGTGGCCCAGCAGTTTACTAGGGAAGTAACTTATTTAGAGGAAAAACTCCAAATATGGTCAAGAATGAGAGCAAAAAGTTTAAGCCAGAAATTGAGTTCTAAGCCTCAGAATGAGAGGTTATGCAAGGCCGAAAAAGGACAATCAATCATGAGATTTTTTGGGAAACGTGGTACAATATGTGTTAAGCCAAGAGATTTAGAATTAATGCCCTGAGATTGATGGAGGTCTGTCTTTATATGAAAACATCTCTATGGTAAGGAAGCAAGCTTGACAACCTAAAAGAGCCAGATTCTGCCTTGCTTGGGCTTTGCCTGATAGAAGACTCTGACTCAGTTAGTCACATGGCTTTTGTGAGATGAGATTACCTCAGTGATCCTCTGGAGCAGAACCAAAATGGCTTCAGAGATGAAGGAGTCCAAGACCTCCTGTACTGGTTGTGTCTGATCATGAGGGAAGGGGTAGAGCGCCATCCAAGTAAGAGTAAAAATAGTAAGAAGTAACAGGGAAAAGGAGTAAAAGGCAAGTGAGTAAATGATTTCTAATTTTCAGAGTGGACCTAGGCAACATGCTTCAGGTTTGCCCAATGGATGCAGCACAGTTCCGGAGGGAAGAGAGTCAACTAAGTTTACTGCTTGAATTGTTTCCTTTGGTGGAAAATGTGTTTTATTTGTATGTAATATTGTAAAAAAATGTTTTAGAAACACACTGTGTTATAAATTTCAAGCTTGCCTCCAAAGATACAGGAAAACAAGAAAAATGTGCATGAAGTTAAGTAAGAGTAGACCTAATTAGCATTCTTATAGAATGAGCTGTAGATTTACTGGAGACTTACAAAAGAGAAAAATACCAGAGCACCAGACTAGCACATCAATCATTTGAAATTGTCTGACAGTCTTGAAGAGGATATCCTGGCTGCAGAAAGCACATAGCTGTCTTAAGGCTAGGGGCCCAGGTCAGAACTTAATAAGAACAAAAGATGAGCAATTTTGAGAGGAACCAGCTGGCTTAAGGTGATCCAAAGTGCACAGATGTTAAAGGCTTACTGTTCCAACAATACCATTACCTAACACAAGACTTACAGAATAACCATCAAAAAAATTACACAACTTGATTTACCACGTTGACCCTTGAGATCTAACAATATGTGTGTTTCTATTCCACCGTACTAATTTTCTGTTTCTACTTTCATGTTATTTTACTTTGTGTCTTCTGGTTGATGGCTGTAAGAAAGGACAGAATTTCTTATAAAAGTTGAAAAATAAAAGGTAACTGATCTTTCTTAGAAATATATGTAGAATCCTGTTGATGTGATATATTTAAGTAGGTTTTTTAAATGGCCTGAGCACAATAACCAGGAATCTATAATTTCCTCTATGCTTGCATCAAAATTCCTCAAACTCTTAACACAGGTGGTTTTGTGGCAAGCAGAGAGATGGTAGATCTCAAATCAATTATGACCCTTCTGATGTGGTAATCGAATGTAAAAGGGAGTAATCTAAAACATAAAATCTAAGTGGTTCGAGTCATGGGAGTAATCAGGAACTGAAAACAAAAGTGGTTTGGAAAATGTTCATTTTGCTAGTGCAGAGTATGTTGCAGTTAAAGTCATGAAAGGTATTTCTACTTTCTTTAAGACTGTGGTCATTGTCTTCTATCAGTGATATTGAACACTTTGTGAGTGGAAGAAATCTACTGATAATTACATGGAGGCATTACATACCCTAGAAAAGAGTCACTGTGTACCATTTAAAGATATTTAAAATGAATCACCCACCATATTATAGTAGAATCAATTCTTTGACTCGGAGGTACCCAACTTTATTTATTTAGTAAGGAGTATTAAGTACTTAAAAAACCTGTATGCCTATCTCTGTGGCATTACTGAGTACATGGGCTGGCCATGTGAAAATTCCTTGTCGCGTGCGCCACGCCATACAGGGAGACTTCCCCACTTGCACTTAAATAAAGATGTGAAGACAATAATGTTAAAAGTGATCCTCTGTGACTGGTTGTCTCTATTTTCAATTCTAGGACATAGTAACTGCATAAATAAGCAGGATTTCAAATTTGATTATTAAACTCTGTAAGTACATCACGTTCTTTTGTTATTTGTATTCAGAGAATGTGAGAGTGAAGCTATCTAATTTAGCTGCAGCTTGCCTCCTTTTTTAAAAAAACAAAACATCAAAATAGCTTCATGGATGAGCTTTGAAGAATGGCTTAAACATACTGTTTTTTTTCTTTCTTCTCAGGTTAGTGTCACTTCAAAAATAAAAATAAAAATAGGCACTCTTACTGGAACTTTAGGAGTAATGCTGGGTATAAACAGGCTTAGAATATACTTAACTGTAGTAACCCTTCCCGACACACATCGAGATGAATTAATAACCAGATTTGGCATTTCAAATATTTTTTACCCAAGGCAAGGGCTTTAAGGTGTTTTCTTGGTATTAGAGAGTTTAGAGATGAAAAAGGTGCCATTTATTACTTTCTCTTTCTGTCAGCTTAGGACTTCTCTTTGCAATCACATTTATAATACTGGGTCTAACTGTTCTTAAATGTTTTACGTGTTGAAGAATGTTCCAGTCAATGTATAGCCAAGGTTTTGACTGAATAATAGTCCGTTAAAATCAAATAAAATAATTTATTGGAAGGCAACCTGGACCTGGAATCATAAGTGAGTTCTAGTCAGGAATCTGCAACATAACTTGTATTGATCTTGAGCAAATCACTTCCTGTCTCTCGGTTCCTTATTTTCTCTTATGAAATGCAAAAGATTTTGGGTAGACTGCAAGATTCCTCTGGTGTGAAATGGATTCTATCAGTTAAGCATCAAATAAATAAGTCACTTAATCATGTTAACCACATCAACTGATCAGTTCAGCCAAAATATTTAAACCATTTATAATAAGACTACAAACAATCAAAAAACAACATTGTTACATCTTGAGAATGTCGGTATCTGCTTTCCTAATATTGGTACTACTTTGCTAAGTAATAGCAATTTTAAAGAACTTTCTCTCAAATATGATAGTAGTATACCATGTTGCTGCACTATTTTCTAAAAGAATACAACCACAGCTTACCTACTGCCAGGGTCATAGACGATCAAAGAAAAAAGTGATTAACTTTCACAATCCTACTTTCTCATGGGATTCAAAGAAGAAAATATCTGTCCTCCTTAAAAAAAAAGATGGTTCCATATATTCCCATTCCTCCAAAAAGCTGAATGTCCAAATGGAAAGTAAGTAGTCATTAAACCCTTTTTTTAACTTGGTAGCTCACTGATTTGAATAATTTTCTCTTCACCAAAACTGATAGATATGGGGAGGGGGAAGGGGAAGCTGTGACAAAGCGAGAGAGAGGCATGGACATATATACACTACCAAACGTAAGGTAGATAGATAGTGGGAAGCAGCCGCATAGCACAGGGAGATCAGCTCGGTGCTTTGTGACCGCCTGGAGGGGTGGGATAGGGAGGGTGGGAGGGAAGGAGACGCAAGAGGGAAGGGATGTGGGAACAGATGTATATGTATTACTGATTCACTTTGTTATAAAGCAAAAACTAATAATAAAAAAAACTGATAGAATATTTTACTGTATCAACAGATTATTTCTGATTGCAAAGACATAACCTCACACTATTCTTATAATGAAAAAAGCATAGAATTTCAAGTCAGGAGATCTAGATGCAAAAATCTGTTCTATCACCTATCATATACATATGATTAGGGTAATTCTCTTAACATCTTTGAGCCTCAGTTTCCTTATTTTTAACAAAGTGGTAGCAGGAATACTTGTCTCTGGAGCTGTTATCTGGATGCAATGAAATAATGAATGTGAATCATAAAGGCTAGTATGCATTGTTAACATTGTCTTTAAAAATATTCAAAAATAATTAATATTTCATAAATATTTATTTCCATCTGACTACATATTATTAAAACTCAAATATTAAAGGGGAAGAAAGGAAGGGAAATGGAACCAACGTTTCTTGAGCACCCTGCCACAGTGTCAGGAAAAGCTGGACAACAGCTTTATCTCTAACTCCTACGTAATGTACTTTCTAACTCCTGTGTTAGAGACAGGGCCTCACATGTTATCACCTCCATAACAGAAGGGAACTAAATACCTTTCTGGGTGCTATAAATTGTGGAATAAAGAACAGTTGCTCGAATATGGAGAAACTCTAGGTTTTCCTCCACTACCTCACTCCTGTACCATTTCTCCAAATTTTATTTTCTTAATCTATAAACCATTCATAATCATATCGCCTACAAGTCTTAATGGATGTGGCTGCACACCAAGTTGTGAACTGATTTTCTTATCGGAAGATTGCTATTCGAGTTGAAATCCAGATGGATTTTTTAGTTGAAATGCCATGAGAAAAAAAAAATGAAAACAGCAAAACTTTCTTCATTAAATATGAGATAATTACTTTTCAAAAATTGCAGCCCTAATCCAAGAAGGGGCCACAAGGTTTAATTGTGGGTATGCTATTTACAGATTAATTAGGACGTTTAACTTCATTTTTTATACCACAGAATTAATCCCATAAAAATTAGTGATCTCGAAGGAGTCAGTTGTCAACTCTGACAGGATCCCTTTGCCATAATCTATTAAAATGCTGCTTTTATCTTGTCTTGCCTGTGTTATATTTTATGGATTTTTTCATAAACACTGCCTATACTTCATAAATGTCTCAATTTTCTAGTCTATTAACATTACTTCAAAAGCAATTGATAAAAGAGTAGGGCATGCATGAAATAATACACCAATAATATGAAGTGCTGGAGGCAAGAACAGTGGGTAGGATCTGCACAGCTTGTGAGCTGAAACAATGAAAGGATGTTTTATCTACTATAATAAAGAAACAAATGATCATTTTTGATAGTAAAAAAAAATTACTAGTAATTGGGCAGATGAAAAATGGGTTTCACAGAAAATACAGCATATTTTGAAAATGAAACTGAAATGAGAAAATAAACATCCCCAAGTATATGTTTACATTATGGGGAAACTTTTCCCTTTGGTTACTAAAGATTTGGTATTAGGCCTGATTTAGCTTAGGCATGATAGTCTTATTCTAATTGTAAACAATATTTCTTTTGTATGCATATATTTAATAAACCTATTAATATATGTAATTTATTTACTACAATAAATGTTAGAATTAGTTTTTTTAATTTTTATTATTTTGGTTTTTGAAATAAGTTTAGTTTTTCTTTTGAATGTATAGATGATATGTCTGTAGTATCCTCTTTATTTTATTTTTCTCTTTATATTTTTAAAGCACTAGTATCTGACCTAGGTTGATATAATAAAATGAGTACCTTATCTTGATTTGTGCCACAAATCTAAGTCACAGGTACGTAAACAGACATTTCAAAACATCAGTTATTAAATCAATCAAATAAATATATTTAAATCAATCGAACAGAAGACAAAGAAAAGAAGGAACATTAAGTAGATGCAGAATTCCTGATTTTCCTTTCATTTTATTCTTTATATTTTACCACCTGATTTAGCTAAATGAAACCATATGCTATTCTGGACTTTCATTTTTAAAATATCATGCTTGGGGCCTCCCTGGTGGCGCAAGTGGTTGAGAGTCCGCCTGCCGATGCAGGGGATACGGGTTCGTGCCCCGGTCTGGGAGGATCCCATATGCCGCGGAGCGGCTGGGCCCGTGAGCCGTGGCCGCTGAGCCTGCGCGTCCGGAGCCTGCGCGTCCGGAGCCTGTGCTCCGCAACGGGGGAGGCCACAACAGTGAGAGGCCCGCATACCGCAAAAAATAAATAAATAAAAATAAAAATAAATAAATAAATAAAATATCATGCTTTATGAAATGAGTGACCATAGGTCCCAATATGCCTGGACAATCCCAGGCATATTGTTTACCTGTAATTATCAATAACTCCTTCTCTCACTTTCAAAAATGTTTTGACTTGGAAACAAGACTATTTTGTTGTTGCTCAGGTCAAGAAATAGGCTTGACTAACTCCATTGTGATCATTCAATTCTAACACTTGGAAAGTAGGTGGTTTTTCTCAAACTGAGAGATAGTGATAGAATATGTTGTTGCATTGTACTAGTGGTACTCTATGAAGCAGGCAATGTAATTGAATAGGACCCAGCATAATGATACTGTATGTTCCTGTGACCTTACAGGGGCATGGGAAATCATGATCAAGGAGATTTTGTAGTCCTCAAATGTTGCAAAGAATATCTTAGAACGCTGATCCTCAATACTAATGTAAGGAAACAGTCACCAGAATTATGTGAGTAATATCCAGACTTACCATGTAGGGTAAAAGACAGTAAGCAACATAACACTTTACTAACCTGACCTAATTTCCACCCATGTCCCAAACTCATCTTTTTCAATCTTCCCCATCACCTCATAAATATTCACCCAGTTGTTCAAGCCAAAAACCTGGGGATTTTCCATGTCTCCTCTTTCATCCACTGTATGCACCAACAAATTCTGCCCCTTCTACTCCTAGAACCGAGTCAGAGTCTGTTTTTCTTCCCCACCCTCACAATCGTATTCCAAGCTACCTTCATCCTTCTCCGTGGTCTTACAACAGCTGTGTTATCTGATTTCCTCACTTCTCCTCTTGCCTTTTTCCCCCAAAATTCATTCTCCACATAGTACTCAAGGTGACATTTTTTCCAAGAAATTTTTGACATATTTATTTATTTATTGTAAAAACAATCAACATAGTGAAAATGCAAACTATGGAATAGCAGAAAATATTTGCAAACCATATATCTAATAATGGGTAGATTTCCAAAATATATAAGGAATTCCTACAACTCAAAGGCAAAGAAACTAGTAACCTGAATTTAAAAGGTCTAAAGACTTAAATAGACATTTCTTCAAGGACACAAATGACCAACAGGTAATGTCACTAATCATCAAGGAAATGCAAATCAAAGTCACAGTGAGATACCACCTCATGCCTATTAAGATGGCCATTTAAAGAAAAGGACGACAAATGTTGACAAGAATGTGGAAAAGTTGGAACCCTTGTACACTGTTAGTGGGAATGCAAAATGGTATTCATATGGAAAACATATGAAAGTTCCTCAAAAAACTAAAAATAGAAATACCATATGGTTCAGCAATCCCACTCTGGGTATTTATCCATAAGAATGGAAATCTTGAAGAGATATTAGCACTCTCATGTTTCACAGTAGCCAATATGTGGAATCAACCTAAATGTCCACTGATGGATGAATGGATAACAAACACGTGGTGTATACATGCAATAGCATATTATTCAGCCTTTAAAAAAAAGAAAATCCTGCAATATGCAACAAAATATGGATGAACCTTGAAGACATTATGCTAAGTGAAATAAGTCATTCATAGAAGGTCAAATATTGTGTGATTCCAGTTATATGAAGTATCTAAAATAGTCAAACTCATAGAAGCAGAAAGGAGAATGTTGGTTGCCAGAGGCTGGCGGGAAGGAGAAATGAGGTGTTGCTAATCAACAGATAAAAAGTTCCAGTTATACAAGATAAATAACTTCTATAGATCTGCTGTACAACATTGTGCCTATAGATAATGATGCATTATTGTACACTTAAAAATTGTACAATTAACAGTACTGTTAAGAGGGTAGATCTCATGCTACATGGTCTTACCACAATACTATAAAAAATTTAATGTAAATCTGATTACATAATTCAGTACTTTACATTAAGTTGAGGATAAAATCCAAGCTCTTCACTGTGGTCTATGAGCACTATATGATAGAACCCATCTCCCTCATCTCCTGTCATTCTCTCCCTTTTCCCCATTCTCCAGCCACACTATCTTTTACTTATGTCCATCCCGCATACCAAGCTTATTCTTGTTTGATGTTGCCTCTGAATGTCTGGCTCCTTTTTCATCAGATTATCTTTTATGAGGCCATCCCTGACTATCTTATTGAGTACTATTTCAACTCACCCCTCACTCCAGCTCCTTTCTTACCCACCCTGGTTCTAGACCAGTGATGATGACTTGAAGCTAGCTTTGTCAGTTACCTTGGCAAATATCATCATAGTAGCTAACATTTATTGAGCTCTTACGAGGTATGTGCCAAAACGATTCTTAAGGTTTCACATGAATTCTACTTCCCACAATAATCCTATGAGATAGATGCTATTATTATTCTCTCTTTATAGATGAGAAAACCAGAGCACAGAAAGGACAAATAACTAACTAGGATCTGGCAAACCAAATTTTGAACACAGGTTTTCTGGCTCTTTACCACTACCCTGTGCTGCTTTCTGTGTAGTAGCGTGAACGATGCCATGTAGTCAGGAGAGTCTTTGGGGGGCTTGAAGACTAACGTGATTACAGAAAAGATAAAACCACTTGAGGACAAAGGCCAGAAACAGCATAGGTGAATCACCACTACTGATTATGGACAGAAAAAAGCAGAGCCTGGCACCAGCCAAGATGAAAAGGTAGGTCAACTGGTGATAAGTCAAGTGCAGATAGAAGGATGAAAGCAGAGGCAGGCATGAAGGCTGCCGGGCATGCTGAGCTCTTGTGTGTGAGTTCAGCTCTAGGCTCTCTTTTCATGCTGTACTTCCTTTCTAGGTAATCTCATCCATACATATGACTTCAATTACCACTTACGTATATGCAAATGACTCACAAATTTATCTCCTTAGTCTAGATCATTCCTTAGAGCTCCAGACTTTTTTATTGAAGTATAGTTGATTTACAATGTTGTGTTAATTTCTGTACAGCAAAGTGACTCAGTTATATATATGTATATTCTTTTTCATATTCTTTTCCATTATGGTTTATCACAGGATATTAAATATAGTTCCCTTTGCTATACAGTAGGACCTTGTTATTTATCCATCCTATATATAATAGTTTGCCTCTGCTAATCCCAAAGTCCCAATCCTTCCCTTTCCTTCCCTACCCTTCCTCCCCCTTGGCAATCACAAGCCTGTTCTCTATATCTGTGAATCTGTTTTTGTTTTGTAGATATGTTGATTTGTGTTGTATTTTAGATTCCACATGTAAGTGATATCATATGGTATTTGTCTCTTTCTGACTTACTTTGCTTAATATGATAATCTCTAGAGCCATCAATGTTGCTGCAAATGGCATTATTTCATTCTTTTTAATGGCTGAGTAGTATTCCACCACATCTTCTTTATCCATGCATCTGTTGATGGACATTTAGGCTGTTTCCATGCCTTGGCTATTGTAAATAGTGCTGCTAAGAACATAGGGGTTCATGTATCTTTTCGATTTATGGTTTTGTCTGGGTATATGCCTAGGAGTGGGATTGCTGGATCCTATGGAGAGCTCCAGACTTTTTTTTTTTTTTTTTTTTGTGGCTGCATTGAGTCTTTGTTGCTGCACGTGGGCTTTCTCTAGTTGCAGCAAGCGGGCTTCTCATTGCAGTGGCTTCTCTTGTTGCAGAGCACAGGCTCTCGGCACACAGGCTCAGTAGTTGTGGCTTGGGGGCTCTAGAGCACAGGCTCAGTAGTTATAGTGCACGGGCTTAGTTGCTCAGCAGCATGTGGGATCTTCCCAGACCAGGGCTTGAACCCATATCCCCTGCATTGGCAGGCAGATTCCTAACCACTGCGCCATCAGGGAAGCCCCAGACTTTTATATCTAATGCCATTTTGTCATCTCTTCCCACATGTGTCAAGAGAAATCAAACTTAGCATGCCCAAACCACAATTCATGATTTTTCCCTTAAACCTTGGCCTCTCCCAATGTCCCTAAGTTGGTGACACATAAACACAAACCCTTAGTGACACTCCTCAAATCTCCCCTTTCCTTACTCTCATTTTTCATATCCAAATGTGATAGGATATCAAATGATCTTCTTCCTAAATATCTCTGCAATCCATTCACTTCTTGCCATTTCTCCCCAGAGTCTTAGTACAAGCTCCCATCATTACTCACCCGGATTATGCTAGCAGCTTCCTCATTGGTCATGGTATCACTCTGGCTCTCCAGCCAGAGTGATATTTTCTTAGAAGTGCATAATTGATAGTGTTGACCCCTTTATTCCTTCTCCATCACGGCTCTTTCCACCTCAACCACACTGTCAGCTCCCATTCATTCATTCAGCTACATTCTAGGAGCTAAATATTCAGTCCTGGTCTTATAGATTTATATTTTAGTGGAGCAGCAGACATTAAGTACACAAACAAATAGAATAATTTCTGATTCTACTAAGTACTGTGAGGAAAATAAATTAGGACACAGAGATAGATAATAATTAGGAGAGGTGTCACTTTTGGGTTAGAGAGTCAGGAAAGTCGTTTCCCCAAGGATTAGCTGTGTGAAGATCTGGAGAAAGAGGCAGGAAGGAGCTGGGGTGGGGAGAGCATAGTGAGTGAGAAAGAAAATAGAGATAAGGTTGAAGAGGTAGGAGGTGGGGATAAGAGATGAAGAAAAAGGGATGCTCTGGCACATATTCTGGAGGTAGGGCTAACAGAATTTGCTAATGGTTGGTAAAAGAAAAGTAGGAATTAAGGATGATGCCTAGATATTTGGCTTGACCATCAAATGAATGGTAGTCCTATAAATTGAGATAGGGAAGAGTAGAGAAGGAGCAGGTCTGGTGGGGGTGGGGGAAAATTGAGTTTTTGTTTCTGTTTTTGTTTTTTTTGGCTGGGGCAGGTTAACTTTACAATATCTGGTAGACATCCAAGTGGCTGTATCAAGCAGGTAAATAATTATATGAGCCGGGAACTCAAGGGAGAGGGCAGGGCTATAGATATAAAACTGAAAGTCATAGCATTTAGATGGAGATTAAAATCTAGAAACTGGGGGCTTCCCTGGTGGCGCAGTGGTTGAGAGTCCGCCTGCCGATGCAGGGGACGCGGGTTCGTGCCCCGGTCCGGGAAGATCCCACGTGCCGCGGAGCGGCTGGGCCTGTGAGCCATGGTCACTGAGCCTGCGCGTCCAGAGCCTGTGCTCCGCAACGGGAGAGGCCACAACAGTGAGAGGCCCGCGTAAAGCAAAAAAAAAAAAAAAAAAAAAAAAAATCTAGAAACTGAATTAAGTTACCTACAGAGAAAAGACAGAAAAGTAAAAAGGAGAGGAATCAAATCCTGAAGCACTCTTAATAAGATCAGTTAATCTCCTTTTATGGATCTCTATCTGTTAGAGATAAAAAGAAAACCCAAGTATGGTATCTCAGAAGTGAAGGAAGTTCTTAAAGAATGAGGCGGTGGGGAACAATAAAGAAGAATTAGGCAGCAGGACAGATGCTACTCTGAATAGAATAAGGTGAGGATGGGGAACTGACTTCTGGATTTGGCAAAATGGGGGTTGTTGAGACGTTAGACAAGACTGAATTCAACAGACTGGTGGAGAGAAAAGCCTGATAGCTATTGGTTAAAGTGCAAGTGGGAGAAGAGACAGTGGTTATAGACGACACTTTCAAAGATTTTTGCCATATAGAGGAACAGAAATAGGGCAGTTGCAAATTGGAGTCAAGAGATTACTGTTTTTCAGGTGGAAGTCACTGCAGCATATTTTTATGTTAATGGGTATAATCCAAATGAGAGGATAAAACTGAACACATAAGACAGATAAATGGTATTTTCAGAATCCAAGCCTTTGTGTTGGCAAGATGGATGGGAACTTTAAGTGGAGTGGTTAATCTTAAATAGAAGCAGGGATGATTCTATTGTGATCTAAGGGAAGGTGCAATATGCGGACTCATCTGTTTGTAGATTTGGTACTGGGAAAATGAAATAAGAAGCCAGGTCATCAGCTTAGAGAAGATGAGGAATAAAATTGTTGTCAGGAGAATGGGAAAGTTAAAATACTAGGGAAATGTAGCAGGACTGGGCAACAAGAAAGTCCTGCTTGAAATCTGTGATCATAAATTTAATGTGGTACCTGCCTGCACAATCATGTGTTTTTCTCCAGCAACGGTCAGCAGCTCGGATCATGGCACAAAGCAGTTGGAGAGTTGGGTGTAGCTTTTGGGGTTTTGACAAAAAAATAAAACTGAGTAGCAAAGGGCAAAGGAGTTAAAGGTATGATAAAAGTAATAGAGCCTGGAATCTGAGACAGACAAGGAGGGATGAGAACATATAAAGGGGGAGGTAGGAGTACGGTAAAAAGTGGTAGAGTCAGTGAATTGGAAGTCTTCTAAAAAAATCTAGAAGGAGGAGACTGGAACAAGTAAGCTCTAAAATTAGAAGGTGGTAGTTAGCAAATGGGATGTTTAAAATCAAGATTTTGAAAGTAATTTGGTTATTGGTGATGACGAAGTTGGTCAGTGTTTTTCACACTTTTTGGACTGGACACAGTAAATAATATGATTTTCAAAACAACCTAGAATGCTCATACATATATGACATGTAACTGAAAGAAATGTTTATGAAACAATGTTTACCTTACTTAATAAGTTAATATTTTAACATAATAAGCTAATATTTTAAAATCTAATCTGTGTTATACTTAAAAGAAGAAAAACTGTTTATAACTCATTATATCAAATCAAAGATTATTTATTTTTATGATTACTAATGGACCAAAACTTGTAGTTTTATAAACATATTAGAGTCTACATTAGAGTTTGTACTCTAATGACCCCGGGAATGGGTAGTTAAGGTGGAGTGGGGACAAAGGTTGCTGGAAATGTACGATTCAGACCCCTGAGAGTCTACAGGCAGATGGATTATCTGTCTCAACACGGAAGCCACCAAGGATGACAGGAGTAATGGCACAGTGGAAGACCGCGAAATAGATGCTCTCTTAGTCCATGAATGAGTTCGGTGATAAGGTGATAGGTGCTTGACGATATAAAGTAGGGGAAGTGGTGATACAGTCTGCTGGTGGTTTGTGCTTCTAAGAGGCCATAGGTTTTAATGAATTGGAAAGGACACACCAGCCCCAAGTCCTAGAGTGTGGGGTGGGAAAGAAAAAAAGAGCTCCATTTTGAAAGCCTCAGAGGAAGATGTGGACTTGGAATACAGCCTGGTTTCACTGTGAGCAATAAGGTGAAGAGAAATTTGAGAGGAAGGATAGTGGATATGGGGAATTTTATTGCTGTGAGATGGTTTGGGCCTTCTGTAGGGCCCAAGGGAAGGCTTTGGGAGGTCAGAGATGGGCGGGAGATGGAGTCAAATGAAAATGACTCGGGAGGCTTGGACTGAAATGAACATGGATCTGATTATTCTTGATGATAATGTAGGGAGAGGTGGGAGGTCAGTCTATATGACCTCCCTGACCAGACTCTTACAGCACCTTGCACCTCACCTTTAATCTATTTATCCATGTGTCACAACTGCAGTTTTACGCCTATATGTGGGATTGTTGTATCAAACTTGACTCCTTTACTAGACTAAGCTCCATACAAAAGGGACTATACATGCTTTTTTTCACTATTGTATCTCAAGCACAGTGTATGGCATATAGCAGGTACTCAGCAATGATAAATTGAATTAATGAAATCAGAGCTAGAAGATGTTGATGACCAAAAAAGGCTGGGGGATAGGAGTGAAGCAGTACAAAGGGAGCTAAAGAGAACCAACCGGAGATACTGTTGAATTTGCAAGGAGGACATCTTGCTGCAATCAGTGAGGCTCCTTTTGAAGGTTTACAGCTCAATCTTCATGGACATAACCTAGCCGATCTTGAAGGGACAATACTGTGAACCTAGTGTCTGAAAGCAGAGAACTATCTAAAGACTATATTAATTACCAATAATCACCAGAGGAGTTGTTAGATGGAAATTCGGGGGGAAAACAAAAATCTAGAGACAACTTCAAAGATAACTCCTGTAAGAACCTAGTCCTGACTAAGGAAATAACAACTGTACAGTTCTGTAAGTGTCTGAGGGGACAGGGTAGACCTAGGAGAGAAGAGGTGCTTTTGGCATGGGGTGGAGCGGGGTGAGAAGAATGAGAGAATAGGATAGAAAGTAGCATTCTGAAGCAGGGAAGCAGTGGGCCATATTTGGAATAGATTCCGGAACTGGGGCACTTTAGGGAGTGTGGCCATGTTAAAGACAGTTATTTGCGAAAGACAAGAATTGGTCAAAGTTGGAGCAAATGATTTAACTACCTGGGATGTGGGGCTGTCTCCTACCTGAGTAGGACTTGGAGTCTAGAGGTTGGAATGCCAAAGTTTTGTGGGAACTGTACTCTTCCCTTATGCTACCAGGTGTCACCCAAGACAAATATCATAAGACAGTAGTACAGAGTTAGCCTATCTTTGACAAAAGTCATAACAAAGTTGAAGAATCACCTCTAGGGAAGATTTCATTCTGTTTCCATTTTAATTTTGTACCGGTCAGGAACAGCGTTACATTCCTTTCACACCCACCCCCTCTGTGCATTCATAGTGCATACTCTTCATTTTTCTTGTTAAGACCTGCGTGTGAGAAGTGATTTTTTTTCCTTACTGGATCATCATTCAATAGCAGAGTAGGACACCTCTGAGCAATCACTGAGTTTCATCTTTCTGTCACAGAGGAATTCAGTGACTCACCTTTTGCAACTGCATTAACTCCTTCAGGCCAAGAGGACACTGGCCAGCATTTTGGAGGAAGTAATTTACTAAATGGTGCCTTTATGGCCAGAAAGGCTTAACACACCTAAAAGAGAGAAACCACAAATTCCATTTCTTCTCTTCAGAGTGTTGGAAACAATTAAGATTAATTATGTGTTTTTGTGTGGAAGAGATGATATGAATTTCAATGGCATATAGAAAAAAAAAATAAACCTATTTTTTAAGGGAAATAATTCCAGTTTAGGTCCATTATAGCTACACAATATCATTATGAGATATGAGAAGGAGATAACTAAATTATTCATATTATAATTTTATTTGTATTCTATTCCTTATTTTTCCTGTAAAATGTCCCTATTATTAAAACTAGCATGTTTTGTAAAGAGATTTATGTTAATTACAAAGAAAGATGCCTTGCTTAACAGCAAATTCTATAGTGAATTTCAGGGTTTTTTAATGTGTGATTTCTATGGTGTAGAATATTTCTTGCTAATGGTTCATGCCATCTATATATCTAGTGATCTTTGAACCCCATGTTCATTATTATGGTTATAGCTGTACCCAAATGGCAACATATTATTAAAATATGAAGCACTGATTGAAGAAACTAGATATAATTATGTTTGTAAGGAAAACAAATCTTCTAGGAGATTTTAGAAAACAAAATAATATCTTTAAAATGTTGTACTCAAAGTAAACACATTATGACAGATGACAAATACCAGGTTTTCAAAAAAGAAGGAGAGAGACTGAACACAGTATCAAAGGCCATCTCAAAAAATTCGCTCACTTCAAAAAACTGTACTTTTTTAATAGGAGGTTTCCCAGAATTTTCTTTTGATAGATTTGAAATGTTTTATTATACAAATGAATAAATATAGTCATTGTTATTTCAGCAAAATCTGAAGTCCTACCACTGGAGAGTGTCATTCCTAGCTTTGTGCTATTAACTTTTAGCCCAGTAGGTCTATTTCTGTGTCATGAAGGCTAGGAGCCTGAAAAAATAATGAAAACTCGTTCCTGTCACCAGCTGAATCAGTTCCATTATCATAATAGTGCTAACAGTTCAGGGAGAAAAACAGGTATCAAATACTCTCATATCAGGCTGCAGAAAGATCTTGTCTCACAAGAGACCCAGACATGGAGGGCTGAGCTTAAGCTAAATGTCCCATAGACTGACCAAGAGTTGATCATTCATCTACTGAATTTCTCTAGAAAGGGATATATTCATTATTGTTTAGGACCAGGTAGACAATTTACATTCGTAGTATATTTTTAATGTAATAATGGCTTAATAACACTGCCAGATGTTTGCAAAGTGTGTTTACTTTGGATACAACTAAAAGGAAATATATTTTTAGCACAGTGACCTTTTTGCCTAAGTATATTTTTATTAAAATAATTATTTATTTATACAAATGTGTTTTGGGATTGCATGAACATTTGAATGTTTGAACTTTTAACACTAGTACTCCTTTTTTTTTTTTTTTTTGGCTGCATTGGGTCTTCGTTGCTATGCATGGGCTTTCTCTAGTTCTGGGGAGCGGGGCCACTCTTTGTTGTGGTGCGAGCTTCTCGTTGCGGTGACTTCTCTTGCTGCAGAGCATAGGCTCTAGGCGCGCAGGCTTAGTAGTTGTGGCTCACGGGCTCTACAGCGCAGGCTCAGTAGTTGTGGCGCACAGGCTTAGTTGCTCTGCAGCATGTGGGATCTTCCCAGACCAGAGCTCGAACCCATGTCCCCTGCATTGGCAGGCAGATTCTTAACCACTGCACCACCAGGGAAGCCCTAGTACTCCTCTGAAGGCTTAGTTCTGAAAGCTTTCTGAGAAAGGGAAAAAGTGCTTATATGAGGAAGCACGGAAGCTGGTAATGAATCAAGTAGTAGGGGAAAGGGGTGGCAATTGCTGAGGTCAGAAAAAAAAGAGTGAGCAAAGAGAATTGAACAAAATCACAAGAAAGACAACAGTGGTATATGAGATCAGAAATAAAGAAGTGAAAACTATCTCAGAAGAAAAGAAAAAATAAGACCCAGAAAAAAAATGTACGTATCACAAAAAGTTACCACCCTGACAGCATGATTCCCACTAATCTCTACCTAAACACCTTTCTTCGTATCTGTCTGGTCATTCGTAAACAGACAAGGCTGAGCTATCTGCCTTAAGCCCTAAGGTATTACAGCATCATCTTTTGTAGCTGGCATGCTGGAAGTAAATCCTGGAAAATTGGGAGGGACTGCGAACATTAAGAGTTTATAAGAAAACTTCTGCCACTTACCCTCCATTAAGTCATAAGAATATCTTATCCAAATAAGCAGAAAATATGAAAAAAAGAGCCAAAACATTTTAAATTACAGGATTTATACATAAAAACAATTTAGGCGTGTGATACTGTGGAGTTTTATCATAACATAAAAATCTATAGACTTAACTGTGTTAGAATATTGTGCTTCCCTTGTTATTGTTTACCTAACCAGTGTTTAACATTTTTCCTATTCATTGTTGATTGTCAGGTCATAGACATGTAGGTTTTTATTTTAAATTACTATCAAACTGTAAAGACAAAACAAAATGTCAGCGAGGTGATTTTCTGTAACGCTCCTGGTTTCATTTCTTTGAGGAATAAGTTAATTTTCTGCTAATGGTTTCGGAGCCTAGGTAAGCAACTTCCCCTATTGCCTGTAAGTAACATTCATAATGGACATTGTTTCTTTTAGACACATTTGACTTGTGTTGGGAACTTTTAATGAAAACTACCTGAGAATGGGATGAGTTTAATTATTTCTTTTGCCTTCTGAAATCCATTTTAATTGATTAGTCGGGATTATACTGCTACCAAAGAAACAAATTAAAAATACCATGTATCATATAAACCAGAAGTGAAAATCACCCCAACCTTCTAGTGACCAACACTATGGCATGCACAAAGGGCGATGCATTAGGTGGTGGAGGGAGGGACGGAAGTGGATAATTATTTGTAGCAATGCTTTTACTGTTGTTGGAATGAGACAGACTAACAGTGGCAGCAGTCATTTTGCTGAATCAAAGTCCATGTTAGTCACATTATACACTGCCACAAAAGGTTGTTAAGGCTGGTATTAGCATGTACCACTGAGGACATTGGAAGGACTCGATCTGTCACACTAAATCGCCTTCTTGCCCTCAACCATTGAAGTCTCCAGCTCCTCTGACATGTTCTTTCATTAATGGCCTGGCCTTGACAACTGATCCTAATTGCCTCTGAACCGCACTTCATGTATTATTGGTGTCTGCCTGCCCTGGTTCATGTCAACAAGCCACAGCATGCACAGGGTGTGCCCAGTGCCTTTGCTGAAGTCACGCTCACATTGTCTGTTCCTCTGAGGGGTCTGGGTCTCACTGGGAGTAAAGTCGAAAGCTAAAGATCCTCCTGTCTCTTCTTAGTAATACTTTCCTGTCATTTTGTGCTGTGTGCTATGAAGCTTCTATAAGGACCCACTAAAACATTAAACCAATAAGGCAGCATTTTATTAAAGCAGAGATATAAATGCTGACTTAAATTTGCCCTTACTTCAGTAACTAGTAAAATGTGTGTTTATTGTAAAATCCTTTTCCTACCTTAGATAGTACAGTTTACATCCTTTTTTCCTTGATTATGCATAGCGATTTCAATTTGATACACGATAATGGCCAAAAAAGGTCTATAATATTATGTAGTTTCCAGGTGGAATTACACATGAGACCATAATTCCCCAAAAGTAAATTGTTGAAGCTTTGAATAGGATATTTTACTCCTAACACTTATCAACAGATTTGTATTTACTGCATTTTCTAGAAGTAGTTAAAATAATCAATTTTAGTGCATTACATGTATTTAAAAGTCTTTATTTTGTTCTGACATTTTCAGAAGATACTCATAAATGGCAAAACAGCTTAGATGTATTTTAATTTACTGTTCTATAAGGTGAGTTATATGCAGTGAAATACTTTAAAATCTGAAACATAACATTAGAAATGCTCAAGATATTTACCTTTTTTTTTTTTTTTTTTTTTTGGCGGGGTGGGGGAAGTGTCTCTGAGATTTAAAATTTACCTCATTCCTGTGACAATTTTTTACAATCACATCTCCAAACAGTAATATGAGATTCTTTCAATCTTTTCATCCTTTTTTATTTATTGAAGACAGTTTTCTGGTGAGCCTTTTAAGCATGCAAGTTCTACCCATGATCATAAAAAATAAATCATAGAAGCTCTTCCGTGCTAGGTATCATTTAGCCTAATCTAGACAGTGACATTTGGGCCACTAACAGCATAATCATGGTTATTGCTACAAATTGCTCCATGTTTGAGTTTTAATGTTATAAGTAAATTATGCCACCGGGTAAAATATATGTTTCTTTGGGAATTAAACGTGTTTATTTCAGCAATGTGGCCATAGACTATCACATAGACTTTAGACTTCTTTCATGTAGTAATACTGCCACCTTCTGAAGCACAGAGGGATTGTCCTCAAGGTTAGCTGTCTGACTCTTAAGACTTCTCAGGTGGCCATTTGCAGTGACCCAGCAGCAAAAAAACTTCCAATCAAAAGCATTCCAGTCTAGAAACTGTCTGATATTTTAAAATGATAAGTTTGATCTTAACTCTTCATTTTAAATAGCCAAAAATGAATAGAGTATCCAACAGTCAGTAAAAATGTTTTCTCTTTTCATTTTACCACCAAATGCCTTTTATTTTCTGGACTTGAGAACTATCTTGGTTGGTGATTATGTATTTTTCCTGTAAGACAGCTCAGTTGATATGAAGTTAATAATTCTCGTATGGAAGTTACACAGCAAGAGCAGTTGCCTGGTAGAAGTGAGGCAGTGGTGGCCACAGCTGGGGTTGTGAGAAGGGGATGGCAAATGTTGTTTTCCTATCATTCAATCAGACAGTATGCCCTTCAGCAGAACAGCAAGCCCTCCTGATTCTTTAGAATTAGTGAGATTAGCATGAAGCACGTAATGCAGGATGATGGAATTTGTCATAATTTGCATTGTCCTGGAAAAATGCGGGTTGATAGAGCGATGCATCTTGGAGCATGTCATGTCCCACGGGCAGGTCACAGAGGAAGCTTGGCAGAAATAATTTTGTGATATGTGCATCAGTTGCAAATGCTTCATAAACGATTTGTCAAAATAAAATAAAATAAATAGGAAGAGGTTAGAAAGGTAGAGAAAGTAGGGTCATTGCAAAAGCATCTCAAAGAACTGGATATGCCATCCTCTGGTATCGGCAGGCATTTTCAGTGAATAAATGAAAAGACGCAGAATGATTGACTTCACTCTTTTTTTAGTTTCAAATTTCTAAAGCCTTACTGGTAAGTCTCTCCTTTCTCCCTGGTCTAGGAGTCAGATCTTGGAAAATACCTGTGTGTTTCTGCAAAGTTTATTGATGGAAGCCCCTTACAGAAATTATCAAATACAGCCATATTAGGAAAGGTTTTCTGATAGATTGCTTCTGACCTTGATAATGTTCCCAAACTGCAGATAGGAAAGGATAATCGGCATGTAGTCGACAAAACGAACATGACAGTGTTACTTATCTGCAGCAGAATTTCTGTAAATGGGCATGTAGAATTCAGGCAGGCAAGGAGAGCATGCTTATTTAGCATAGCAGTGCAAGAAGGAAAAAGTCCAATGTCAGGAATTGTCCATGGTTTATTTATGGAGCACCTGACAGTGATGCCACTGTCTTTGATATTTAGGAATTTCTTCTACCCAAGAACATTATAACTAGTGTTTTCAGGTTATATTGTTTATCATTTCAATATCTGCTTCTACTTCACAGACACATTTTGCAATGTCTCCTTTATTTGTCTTTCTTTATACATTTCAAACAAAAGATTAATGCTGGCAGTTCAGTAACACTGATCTTTTATGACAGTTGAACATTTGTGGGTTGAGGGTCTAATAAGAAAAAAATTTTTTAAGTAAGGAGTTTAAGGAAAATGAAAAAAGAAATCACTTGTGAGGATCAGGCTTATAATAAAAATGTTTCTTCTTACTACAGCGTTAGATAGGAAGAATACTCATTTTCTCAGATGGTTATAATTGTGGAATTAGGTTTTACGAAAACTAAAATTACCTTAGGGCACAGCTCAACATGAATAAATCTTTCAACACCCAGTATCGGGAAACATGATACACATGAAACTAATAATGCCCTACAATTACAAGTAGATCAAGAAGAACTGTGTGAAGTTTTTAAAAAGTATTATTTATTGAGTTCTATAACATGAAAGTGACTCTGAATAATTGTTAGTTCAGACCATTTTAAATCATTTGTTGTTTGTAAAATAATAGCCCTCTATATAACCTTCATATGTTTTAAAGCTTGCCCTCCTGTCTGTATTCTTCAAAACTGATTGCTTTCAAACAAACTGTTTTAATAATCAGAGATAATAACTGCTTTATGGTCCCAACTGTCCAAAGGTAGGTTTTTTGTGAACATTTGTTTCTCTAATATATCATCTCCTGACTCATAGAAAAGATTTTTTTAATGAAGCCTGTTTACTGGGTTGTAACATTTCAGCCCAAATTTCAGCATTGTGCCCATAAGTAGATATCCTATACAATATTTGGTGCATTTAGAGTTGGGATTGTAGACTCCATTTTTATTGTCTGTGCCACATTTTAACTACTTTTTCCATTATCTTCTTTTCGATGAAGACTACTGTGAAAAAAAAAAAAAGGCACCTGTTGCTTCTGCAAAATTTCTTTCCTTGCAGGAAATGTGCTTGCAGTGCTCAATAGTTTGCGTAGATTAGAACTTCTTCAGCGTTTTCCCCTAAATGTCAAAGCCATAGTACTCTTACATAACCTTCAGAGGAGACACCAACAAACAAAAAAAAACAAAGAAATTATTAGCTTTCTTTGCAGAATATTATGACAAATGATGAAAAACTTTTTCAAATATGTATGTTTCACCACCCACCTCCCAAAATTTTTAATAAAATTAGAGTTTTAATTATATTTTTCATATAAAGTTTTCTAAATTGATTAACCAGCATAATGCAATAGATAGATCAAATTTTGCACTATTTTTAAGCTTTATTCTGTTGCTCTACCTAGTGACCACTGACCTAGCAGTGCTAGTTTAACTCCGCTGTCTTATGAACTCTTTATTCAGTCATTCATTCACTCAGTCAGTATATTCTCCTACTATTTATGGTGCCTCCTCTGTGTCCTATGAAGGATACCATGCTAGAATTTACTTCCCAGAGAGATAGAGTGAGCAGAGGAGGCCCAATCAGTGAATTTAACCAAGAAGTATTTACTGAGCAAAGCACTGCATCCAGAGTTAATGGCACTGCCACTCTGCGAATAAGCCTTGGAAAATGAAGAGGTAGCTAAAGGAATTAGCTTATTAATGTGCTGTCATTACACCTGGACTCAATCCAGTTCATGGTGCTTGCCCGGAAAGTGCATTGTATTATCAAAGGATATGGTAATCTTCAAGTTAACAAAAGGATATCTAGTCTATGGTTCTCTGTCCACCCAGTCTGTGATGCAACCCAAATCACTGGTTTATTTGAGAATGAAGTGATATTTTTCCTGGTACAACTGACTTAAGGAAGATAACTACATGCATTTTCCATTCTACTTTCATGGACCTGTCTTCTCTAATACACTTAATGCCTCAGAGATTATTAATGGTGTTTGGATGCTTTTTCCATTTTGCCCTAGCTTCAATAGCTGCCCCTATTAACTCAATCATTTTAGAGTTGTTCTTTAGGATTCTGTATGGTGGGCAAGATGTCTCAAGGAAGAAAATCAAAGATAAAATGATGATTGAGTCAGCCAAGAATGTCATTGAGCCTGTGCCATAGAGAGGTCTATTGTAGATATTTCAAGGTAGTTAGGTAACTTCCTTGAATAAATGAGAATGTTAACTAAACCACTATCCACAGAATTTAAGCCTAAGTATTCATTTCTAAATATAAAGGAAACAGATTAAGCAATTACTTAATATTTATTGGATTTTTATATAAAAGTTATGTTTTAAAGAAAAACACTTGGTTACTATAAATTCTTTAAAAGTTGCTAGTAATGGGAAACACCTAAAAAAAATCAAGGCAAGGAATAAAATATGCTTATTTTAAATACAGTTTTCTTTTCACCACCAGGGTAGATATCTCTAATACATTTCAATGTATATAAGTTTTGGAGGCTTACCCAAGAATGTTCCTTTTATATCTGTCATAAGTTTTAATTAAAAAATCATTGTACTTGTTTCTGGCTCAAACTTGCCATATAAGTTCTGAAGTCCTTTTACTAAGATTATGGGGAAAAGAAAGTGTTCCTTCCCTCACTTATTCTTACTTTTCCACCTTCACCATCCACCCCCTCCAAAAAAAGTAAGGGTCTATTGCCTGTTATAAAATAATTTATATAATGTATGTATAATTTATATTCTAAAATGTTTCTGAAGTTATAAAATAAAACAATGTGTTCTTTCATTTTTTTCTTCATTAATTTTTAAACTGCCATCTTTATTGCCCAGAGAGTTTTTGCAGTCTATTAGTCCATGATGTAGACAGGCTCCTTGGAACATTTCAGATAAGAATTTAGCAGAATGATAGTCATTTTACCTTAGGAATTAAAAAAAAAAACCCATCACTTCATTTCCTTCACACACAGTAATTTTATCCCTCACAGATGATTCAGACGATGTCTTCTTATGTATACTATGTGGGAAATATATTATTTGTAAATATCTAGTAAGATCACACTGAACAATTTTTAGGGTGGGATGTCATCAAGCTCTCAAAATGTCTGAAAGTGCATGGCAGTTGATGAGTGACAATAGATGACAAAAGAAAAAAAAGCCACTAGTCTTACTGTGAACAGTGATCAGATCACTCTTACAATGGAAAGCTTCCCTGTTGACAGAACAGAACTGTGTCCAGAAAAGAAACAGTGTTCCTAGGTCCTGTTAGCCCCTTGGAACTGGATTAAAACTCATGGATTCTAAAATGTATGTTTGATGAAAGACTAAAGCATCTGAAATTACCACAGCACAGATAGAGCCTAAAGAATCACTAATGTAACTCTTGGAGAACTAGTTCTCCCCACCATCAATTTATATTGCTATGGCATGTATCTTATATACAGGTGTCAAAACTAGCTTTCCGAGGCATTAGAAGTTGTCTGGACCATGTGCTCGAGCACATGCACGTGCACAATGCTATATGCCCAATGAATATAGATAGACCTTTCTTGCCAGAAATGGTGGCCACTGGTTTTACTTTAGGTTGAAAGTGTTTTGGTGTTGATGACGGTGTTCTATAGGATCTTACCATGGAGTTGGAGAGGATGGATGGACCCTAGGAGTCATGAGTCATTTAGGAGCACCAAGAAAAGTGGAGAGAGCTGGACCAGTAAAAGGAAGATACATGAAGCTTGCTTCTGGCCAGGAAAGGGAGTTAACATGATAATGTCAAGGCCAGGAAAAAGACGACATGCCCCTTAAAGGTCATACGGCTACTAGAAGAGAACATCCAGAACGTAATTGAGAACAATGAGTGAAGAAGGCTGACTCTACTGGATAGCTGGACCATTCCTACCTGCAAGGTAGTTCATACCTAATAAAGAAACTGGTCAGGGGCCAGGGGCAAAGCCATAGAGACTCAGTATATTCTTCATGCTAAGCTAAACATTTGTCATTTAATCCTCACAGCCATTCTTTCAGATGAATGTTATTGTTCCCATTTTCAGATATGGAAACTGAGTTTCAGAGAGGTTGTGTATTTTGTCCAGAAGCACATAGCTAGTAACTGATGGAATAAGGGTGTGAATCTCAATTTTAGCTGACTTCAAATCTATGTTATTATCATACATTATTTTTCAAGTTTGGGAAAGAAGGAAACCAATAAAAAAGTAAAGACTAAGCCCCTTTAAAATCTATGTGCAGAAACTGCATCATGCCTTAGGAATAACAAAAGCAAGTAAAGATCTGGAATATTAGTTTTTTTTGAAGAGAGAACAGATTTGGGGATTGTCTTGGAGAAGCAAGGACTAGTAAGATGAATTGAATAATATTATACTCTTGAATATTCTCTAAATCCTGAAGCATTTTCAAGAAAATAATACCAAAGTTGTTCTTTTATTAATTGAAGACAATATACAAGGAAATGAATTTAAGTGAAAACAAACAATAAAAAACCAGTTTGTGGCATGTGACAATACCTTAACCAAAGGGTATTGAAAGGCTGACATAGGCTACCCGAAATATCTACAGTATATGTCTCTACTGTGCATTCCTCCTTAAGCTGTATCGCTCTTTGAGATTCTTTGCTTAGAATCTTTGCCTGACACATACAGGCAAATAAGTGTTTTAGGAACGAACAGATAACTGAATGAATGAGAACTTTTCCTACCCAGCCTGGGAATTCATGAATGCCTTCCTAAAAGGGAGGATACCTGAACAGTGGGCCGATTTTTGGAAAGAAGAATGAAAATTGAGAGGTCATGACTTTGCTAAAATCCGTAAAAAAGAAAATGACTTCCCTGCCTGCCAGCCGCCTGCTCAGGTCAAAAGGCATGTCTCCTCTAGGACATTTTAAATGACACTAACAAATGTATTATTAGCACATGTTTTCTGAATTTAAAAAAATTATTTGGGGTCAAAGAATGTTAATGCATATTTAAATGACACTATTTAAGTAATAGTTTTCAGGCAGTGTCTTTCTTGGGTCTTATGAGCTATTTGGGGGAATATACCTGATAAGTTTGTTTTAGAATGGGTTGATTATCTTTAAAGTTTTAAAAGAAAGTAGTGATGAAATTCACCCTTGAGATCTGTAAATAAGAGCTTGCTTAAGGGAATGAGACTTACTATACCCTTTTGATATTTACAAGATAGCTCACTCAGAATTGTAAATGAAGTGGTACATATAGGCATTTGTTTGTCTATTTTAATATTACATTTGAAGAAGCATTCATCAGTAGAAGGCATAGAATTTATCTGTCCAACAAAGACTTAGAAGAGCTAACAGATTTTCTGTGATATCTGAGAGAACTTGAACTTTTTAAAAAACTGATGCTTTGCAATGAGAATTATGAATAAAATTGAGAGAACTCATGGGATTTGCATTCTCACTGAACATAACACAAAAGAGAAAAATAATTTTTACCTTACCTATTTAACAATGCCTTAGGTTTTATTACAGCATCTAGATATTTAAATTTGAGACGTGTGCCTTTATTTAATATGTTTAAGATACATTGGAAAATAGTTCTCCATAGCTATAAAAAATATAGAATAATCCAAATTTCATATTTGGATTATTACCTTTGAGCCTGATGTGTACCTGCTGTGGTGTGCACAGCGCACACAACTCTGTGCTCTGGTCTCTGTTATCGGTGCGTTTTCACTCTCTCTACCTTTTAAAAGTTTAGTCATTTTTAAGTTCCAGCTTAAATTCCATCTCTTCCATGATACTTTCATCCCAGCCATGAACTACAAGTGACTTTTGTCTACCCTGACCTACAGTGTCATTTATTGGCAAGACTCTTTGGTTATCAATTACAGAAGCCTACTTAGACTATTTAAGCAAACAGTAGGAAATATACTATGATGATGCTGTACTATCTTCTAGAACCTCAAGGTAGGAATTGGCTAGCCCTCTGAAAATCACTAGGAACTAGAACTAGAACCAGGAACTGAAACCAGAAAAATAATGATAGCAAAGGTTTATGTCTTGTGTATTGGTCTGCTTAGGCTGCTAGAGTAAAATACCATAGACAGGGCAGCTTAAACAACAGAAACTTCTCACAGTTTTGGAGGCTGGGAAGTCCAAGGTCTTAATACTAGCCAATTTGGTTTCTGGTGAAGTCTCTCTTCCTGACCAGAAGCAGCTTGCAAATAGCTGCTTTCTCTCTATGTCCTCACATGCCTTTCCTCAGTGTATATACATGAAGGGAGAGAGAAAGAGGGAGAGAGAGATCTCCTGATAAGGCCACCAGTCCTATCAGTCAAGGACTTCATCTTTATGGCCTCGTTTAACTTAATCACCTGTTAAAAGCTTTATCTCTTAGATATAGTCACATTGGGGATTAAGACTGCAACACATGAATTTTGGGAGAACACAAGTCAGTCCATAGCATCTTACTCCCTAGGTACCAGGCCTTATTATAAGCACTTTACATATATTAGGTTATTTAATGCTCACAAGGATTCTATGAAGTAGGTACTGTTGTAAATAGATAAGCAGAAAAAGGTTAAGTAACTTGCCCAAGATCACATAGTTTATAAATGATGAAGCCACATTTAAACATAGCTGTCTGGCTATAGAGTCCATGCCCTTGAACACTGAGCTAAACTCCCCCTCTGGAAGCCAACAGGACTCCCTCTGTCATCTGTCCTTCTATCTCAGTGTTTGTTCATCTTGCAACATAGCTTCCTCTGCTTCTTCAGTCCACAGAGAGGAATATAGGCAGCCCTCAGCCCCAGAGTTTCTATTATACAGTTCTTTCAGGCCCCATCCCATATGTCTGAGCAAGAGAATTCTACTACCAATGTAGATCAGCTTTGCCCTGCATACTACCTAACAGTACTGATTAAAGAAGTAGAAAAACAGTCACTATGTGTTGCTGTTATACTCAGTATGTGTTGCACTAGTGGTCAAGATGGGTGAGTCATGCTCTGCCTGGGTTCACTCATCCTCTTTTACTGTTGTTCCCCCCTGAAATGGCACCTTGATTCAGATGCTTTCCTTTGAAGTGAGTTTAATTGTTGAGGGTGTTTTCATCGGATGCTCGTTTTATCTTCTTGCCTAAGGAAATATTTGCAAAAGATATGTTTTCTTTCTGCTTGTCTTCAAATTGTGAAAAGCAGGGGAGCCAACTGGAAAAAGAAAAAACAGAAAGGATGGGTAATGCTTAGTTGTTTGTTTGGCTCAATTTACCTCTATTTGAATCCCTCTGCTCCTAAGGGAACTGTCTGTGGTTTGGGCAGCTTTGTGAGGATAAGGGTTAGCTCCACGATGTGAATGAAGTTTGTCTGAACTAACCCTTTTCAGGAAGGCCTTACATTTGGCTGATAGTGGTTTCATAGGCATGTTCATACCCCACCTCAACTTTCACTCCTTCTCTCTATCTGATCAGATAAAAACTAAAGAACAGGGATTTGTAGGTAGACAGTCTTGGCTTCAACCCCCACTTCTGCCATTTTATAGGCGACGTGATCTTTGACAAGTTACTGAACTTCTCTGAGTCTGTTTATTGAGCTGTAACATGGAAATGATGCTTATATCATAAAACTGCTATGGGAATTAGATGAAAATATATCTAAGTATTTTGTCTGTGTTAGAAGCTCAACAATAGTGGCTTTGTTTCCCAGTTTCTTTATTAAGAAAATATGACCATAATAAAAATATGTGGTGAACTGGATCCTTCTAGGCAGTTGATGTTCCTTACATATGCAAGAGCATTTTGAAGGAACAGTTAGTACCTCAGGTTATCAAAGGGTATTTGAGAAATAATTGAAACTTTCCTTAAAGATAACTACTGAAATATAGCCATAACTGTACTATCAGCCTACTACTACTTGAAGTACAGTTTTTGAAGGCTGGAAAGAATTTGTAACATTCAACCTCACCTACTTCCTTCCAGGATTTGGAAACCAAAGCCCAGATGTTTCTGTTCACCTTTGAAATTATCTTGCCTTTACCTTACTATACAAATAACAAAATAGCTAACAAGACTAGCAGGACTGGGTGCACTCTGTCCACAATATTGTTTCTCTGAAAATGACTTTCCACTTCAACATAGCACAGACTGAAGATTATAGTGGGATTATAACAAGCTTTTATTTCCATTGTTTCTTTTTATTGCATATTTACTATTTTTTCTAGTTGGTGCCAGTGAATAGAATTCTTTTGATTGCTAACAGCTCTATGGATTATTACATCTTGTATTCCAGTTAACATTTTTAAGAATTTAACAACATACCCTTGATAATGTTAAAAAAAATACAGAAAATGAGGTCCTGAAACTCAATGAAATAAGTTTATTCTTACTGACTAATAAGTCTAAACAGCTCACTGTGTTGAAAGATTTCAGGGATTGCGTAGGTTCTCCCTATTCCTGTAGATTTAGGCAGACCCTATAATCAGAACAATCAATAGCTAATAAATTTGGGAGAGTTCATAGGACAGCAGTGAAGAAAAAAAGGAGTATAGGTCTTAAGGAATTGAAATCATTTAACTTAAGAATGACTTCAAGAATAATTAATAGTCTTCAAACATATGAAGGGGTTTCATTCAAGTGATCCTTACAATGTGCTCTCTACTTTCATAGGCTACAGGGAATGAGTCTGAATAGCAGCAAAGGACTTTGGGATTGATATGAAGGAGTTATTTTAAGTGATGCATCAATATAATCATTTGCTAAGTGATTTATTCAATCAAAAAGTGGTTTTCATGTTGGTAACATCCATCTTGGCATTGTTTCACATGTAACCTACTTAATATTCCTTATTTTAATTGTATATCATTCTCCTTTACCTACTAATGGCCTTTCCTTGGTCTCCTCCTACCTTACCAGCCTGACTTTTTCTATCTTCTCCTCCTCATGTACCCTACCTGTGGTTACTCCCACAAAGTCCAGGTACTGGCCCTTTGTTCCTTTTTAGACCTTCTATTTATTTTTTTATACCCTCTATTAATTAGCCTATCTGTCCTTATGGTTCTGTAGCATGACTTCATGTATAACTTTGTGCCTTCTAATCTTGTGTTTCAGAAAAATATGGTATTAGAAGATATCCTGTAGTCACCTCACCTTCACTGTTTTTTCTACATCTCCCTTTAAAAAAAAGGAAAAAGAGAGAGAGAGAGAGAGAGAGAGAGAGAGAGAGAGAAGACTCTCCTCTTTATTGTGTTCTCTTTATTTTTTTTAAATCATTGTTTTATTTTATTTTTTAAAAAATATTTATTTATTTATTTGTTTATTTATTTATTTTGGCTGCACCGGGTCTTCGTTGCGGCACATGGGCTCAGCTGTGGCATGCATGCGGGATCTAGTTCTCCGACCAGGGATCGAACGTAGGCCCCCTGCATTGGGAGCACGGAGTCCTATCCACTAGACCCCCCAGGGAAGTCCCCTAGTGTTCTCTTTAATGCTGTAAAATCACCAGTCTTCCAGGCTTCCAAAATAGCAGCCTTCAAGTCATCTCTGCATATTTCATCATCACATCTGTATCATATTTGTCACCACGTTCTGCCATTTTTTCCTTAATCATGCCTCTCAGATCTGCATTTCATCATCCTTCCTTCCATTGCCATCCTTATTACCTTAGATCTATACTACTGCAATTGTGTTCCATCTGGTCCACCTGTCTCCATCTCCCTTCTTCCTAATTCTTCCTGCAAATATGACTACAAAACTATTTTATTATGATACTCTACTGTTCAAAATCTCTTCAGTTTCCTTTAACATACTACATCAAGTTCAAATTATTTTGCCTAGCTTCTGTTAGATTGAATTGGTAGCATTAAGATCCTGTTAGAGCATTGCTCTAAGAAACCCAGGAGTTCCCATATCCTGTCCTTCCATTCACACCTTGCCCTCGTGAGGTTCTCAAGGGAAATAAATATACAAAGAGCAATGGCAAATGAGAACATGAGTTATATGTAATACTAGCAAGGTATGCAGAACCTCTAGATTATTCTAGAAAACTGATGAGCAATTGGAGGTTTAGGCCTAAACCCAGCTTCTCCACACTGCAAAGGCCAGATATTGCCATAAACAAATCCCAGAATAAAGCCTGAGGTAATAAGAACTCTTGGGAAGCTAAGTGCTGGTACAATTGGGGAAGACAGATAGAGACAGACAGACTGAGAGGCAGGAATAAGTACCTTTCTTGAGAAGGGCTTATCCTTCAGCCTGATGGGTGAGAAAATTAGCAGAGTGACAGAGAGAGAGTGCTAGTTGACCCAAGAGGAAGGTCTTAATTCTTTTACAGATGTAGTTTCAAGGGTAGAAGAAAAGCAGCAAGGAGCATCTGTACCCTTGTGTGTGACTTTTGGCACACATAAGTAAAAGTGGCCCAGTCCAGGTCAGGGCATCTGACCCAATCTGATCAGCATCTCCTCCCTGCTCACTCACCACGGTTTACAAAGCTTTTTGAATCAAGCCCCTGGCAGCCTTATTTTTCATTGCTCTCTGTTTTGTTTTGTTTTCACTGCACTTTATACCATCCATGAACATTTCCACTTCCTGGCTTGTTAACTTTTCATCTTTTCTTTATACAGATCCTTACATTCTTTCAAGACCAGTTTGTGACTGGCCTCTTCATTCAAATATTCTACTACCTCTCCCCACAGTGATTATAAATTCCTCTGAATATCTATGATTTTCATAATTATCTCTACCCAGTTTAGCACTTAACTGTCCTCTAACCATTTTATATCTTAGTAAACCCCTTGAGTACATGAACCTGCTAGGGAGGGGGAAATTTCCCCCCTACCTTTCTTGAGTTTTCTTGGTTGGTCAAATAAGAAATAGACGCAGACAGATTCGTGGGAGAAAAAAAAACAAAATTTAATTCATACGTACAGAGGTCTCATAGAAATAAGGCCTAAAGAAATGAACAAAGCAGGCAGATTTTAGACAAAGAAACAATAAATTTGTCAAGAACTTCTTTGTGAGACAGAGAAGTTTGGGTTTGGGGTAAATTAGTAAAGTAACAAGGTTTTTTTTAATACAGCCTTCTCTATATAAGCAAATTCTTAAGGTATATTTATATGATACTGTTAAATAAAATCATAATGAAAGTATGTAGTCTAGTCTACCTCTTTTAGGTATTTAACACCAACAAGGAATAATATTCAAAATTTAGCAATCATTATTGAACAGGAACTGACCGATCAGAATGGATTTTTGACTGGTACAGTATCAAATTTATATTAATTGATTGAAAGTACAAAATCCAGATAGTTCAGAACTAAAATAAAGTTTAATTCCTGCTTTGTCACAGATTAACAATGGGTCTGTAGCCATACCTTATATATCTTAACTGATTTTTTCATTATATCTACCTATAAACCAATGAAAGCCAATCAAGCTAATTTAATACTTACTCTGACCATGCTTTCTTTTCTCCCTCCTGCAGCCATAGCTCTCCTGTGTATGTATACTATAGTATGATTGCCTATTCCATACACTGTCTATTTCAAACTTTTGTAGACCCATAAGCATCATATTTGGGGTGTCGTGGTCCACAGTATATAATAAGCATCTCCATTGGCTACTCTCATAACTATGCATTTGGTACAATAGCAAACACCACTGAACAGCAGTCCATGCCTTTCATGATATAATGAAATGCTTTTGGATTACTTTTTATATAGAAATTACTTTGGGCCTAGATGTTTTTATATTACGCACACTTTTACAAAAATATATTCCTTACATGTGTCCTGAAGTACTTGTATTCAGAGTCAACCAGTTGAAACTATAAACATGGACTATTGAGGTAGCCATCTACACTCTTCAACATTAACAAAGCAATTTAGGTGCTCTGTTACATTATTTCAAAATACTGATAATGCCACAACTGTCATATGACAGCAACATAAAAGAAAGGCCGTGTTGGGTTTTTTTAACCTGTCAAGTGGTGAAAGTTAGTATTTGTAAACTGAACTCTAACATAGTATGGGGATAAGTGTGTATGTTTTTAAAGACAACAGATTAGTCTCAATCCAAAAGTGAAAGCTATGTAATTTTTTTAAAGACAGAGAGATGTCTTTCTGGGTGCTAACACCTTCAGAAGCTATTATCACAGTGTAGCAGAGAAGGACTATCTTGCAGATGGAGAGAGTAATGTTAAGATTCCCACCAGACCTTGTCCTTCTATGCCTTTTCCCCTGTGCAAAGGAATCTGTCAACTCTTATTCCTTTCTTTGAAGAAATGCCTAAAGAATGTCACTTCAGTCTGGCTACGCTTAGGCATCATGTGGAAGATTGTGGATGCCTTCAAGAAAGAGACACATTCTGAAAAATGTAATTTAATTTAAGGATTACCAAAAGGAAGTTTTTTGGCTTTTTATGACTGACTTGAAAGTTTACTGCTTTTTCATAATAATGGCCTCTCACATTTGTATTGTGCTTTTTCCTTTTTTAAAACACTTTAGAATTAAGTATCTTATTTGATTCTCATTATATTCTACATTTAATTTAAAGTTATCATGTTTATCATCAAAAACAGTACTGTTTTTGTATTTTGTATTTTCTGACCACTAGAGCCTGTAGCTTAGGTTTGGTCATTTTTCTAGTAACCATGATGGATTATTTTTCACTGTGTGGACTACACACAACATGACCCGGTCTAGAAGGGCATAATTGTTTCTCTCAATAATAATTATAAACATTGACATATACTTTCAATCATTTCTGAATGTTCAGGAGGATTCTCCAAACCCTTCTTTTCATGTTATGCTCATAATCAGATGATAGAGGCCAAATATCTCATCAAGGAAGTCTTCCCTGACCCCCAACAGAGCTACATACTCTGCCTTTCTGCTCTCAGAACCCTTTGCACACAGTATTGGCATTATATTGGGGTCCCATTATGGTCCTGACTATGTTGTATTTATCTCTGTGTTCTCAGTACCTAGCTCAGTAAATGTTCATTGAATGAATACATGCACAAATGAATATGTGTGTTGTGCTTTGTTTTGTTAAACTGATACCTCCTGTAAAGGCCACTCCACATGACTATTGCTCTGTTCCCACCCACTGAGTCTGAGGGTAACTTCAGCAACACGACTGGGAAATGCAGGAGCTACTTAAGCTACTTAATTTCTTTGTTATCTACAATTAAAGTTAAAAATAGCAAACCTTTTTATTTTTCAAACAACACTTGTATACCTGTATTTCCTGAGAGTAAAAGAGAGTCCATTATGGTTTATGCATGGCCACAGGGTAATATAAAAAAGATATTAAAGTATTGGGTTAGGTCAGAGTGGAAACTTTAAATGCTATTTTGAGCAAAGCTTTGAAAATATTGAAAGGGAAGAGTGGCATTGCCTGTAGTAGAAAAAAGAAAAATTTAGGTGAAATAAATGTCAAATGAAATCTAATTTCTAATGACCAGATAGTACTAAAGAAAACAAACAAAGATTTATTCTTTATTTTCATAAAGCATTGGAGAAACACACTGCGTAAGTTCTTGAAGTAGATTTTTTCTCCTTGCTCTAGAGGAAAAAAGAAAACTGTAAGAAATACTTATTTTAATACTTGTATCCTTCCTTTAATCCTGAATTGTAAAATGGGACTTGATCCATATGAGTGAAAAGTCAGAATGGACTAGAAAAAAGGTCATTAAAAAATTATGAACTGTTATGTTCCATTTAAAATATTTTCTTGGTATTATCCTCTTAAGAATTTAGAGAAAATATGAAACAATCTTTCTAGAGTCAATTTATACCTTTAATAGCCCCAGGTACCGTAGTCTCAGTGAGGGTTTGTGAAGAGTAATGAAATGTTTATAAGAAGTCTGAGATTGCTGGATGAAGTGTGATATATAGATAGAGTATTATTAGTAGTTGGTATGATAAACTAGTGAATAAAATATTTTCCTTAGTTACAAAAGTAATGAGTTCAAATCCATTGAGCTGTCTCTCTTCATTAGAAAGTTTTCATGTCTTTTTTACTTATCATGTCAAATAGAGATCTTACTTTTGGCACTTAATTATCCACCCTGAGCTGAAATTCCCCAAGACTCAGATATTTTAAAGGGGTATTCCTTATTCGAGGGTAAAATTTTAGTTTTCTAATTATTTGTAAAGGCAAAATTTTGCATGGTTTTCCCATTTTAGTTTTCTTCTTTAGGACATGTAGGCATGAGAGTAATCTAGCGGCAGACTCCTAGAAAGTATCTTGGTAAAGATCTCTCTAGAGGTTGGCAAGAAAACAAAGAGATATTTGTACAATTAGGAAGTAAAGAAAATTTTGCATAAATGGCTATTCATCAAGATTTCTAAAAAAATCACTTAGAAAATTTTTTAAAGAATTAGGAAAAATTATGGGAATATTTTTTCTATTTTTCCAATTTTTCCAAAATTACTAGGAAAAGTTAATGTTGATTAAATGTATTCTGAGTCACTATTAGAATTAGAAATATTTTATGAAATGTGTTCATCTTATTTTTGAAGCACTTTGGAGATTACGTGAAAAAATTTGGTATGACTTTTCAAATAGGAAATTTTAAGGGTGTTGACTAAAAAAAAATGCACAACCTGAGAACTGTGAGTTCAGTTTTATTTGGGGACTTATTGAGGACTGTAGCCCGGGAGACAGCCTCTCAAATAATCCCGAGGAACTGGTCCAGGGAGGTAGGGGGGAGGTCAGTGTATATATGATCTGGCGAAGGGGGTATGTGCAATCATGCACACGTCTCAGTAGAAAGTTGCTACTACTCACAAGGAGCAGATGTCTTCATTAATGATTTTAGTGCTTTTCTACGTATGAGAAGATGCAAAAAACAGTGTTCATAAAATTGCCTCCTGAAATTATCTAACTATCTGAAGGCCTGTTCTGCCAGTTTTTCCCAGAGCATAGAGTGCCTCATTCCTGATCTGCATCCTGAATCCCTTTCAGGATGTGTTGGAGTCAACATCTGCAGTGGCCTAATTCTTGTAATTCTTGTAGAGCCAGATAGCAAGTGAGTGACATTCTTTAGTTGGCAAGGGGCTCTAGTAATAAATCTAATTTAAGTATCCAATGAAATGAAAAACTGGTACAGATGTATATAAGCTTATTGACTGTTGTAGAATCTTGAGTTATAAGCAATCTTTCTAACATATTTATTAGTTGTTTTACATAAAACTCCCAGGATAGTGAACACAGATAAGTGCAAGGGCCATACACAGTAGTTCTCAAGAAGACCCTTTATTATATGACTCCACCCTATATCACCTTTTATATATACATGGTATTCACTTCTCCTTCACTACAGTAAATTCAATGAACTTTTTTTTTTTAATGAACTTCTTTAATCCATGTTTTGGGTCACTTTAACTTAAAATTTTCATTCTTTTCTGTAATGCAAAGGAGGAGTTTTCTTTTTCCCTAACTTTCTAGATTTACTTTTCTACTTCATCCTGAGATACCAGTTTACTTAAGCCCTTCCATTATATATGTAAAGTTTATGCCTAATAATTTGGAGTAATTAAATCTATATCTGTGACTATCAAGGTGGAACTACGGAATACTGAGAAATTATGCAGTGGCCTCTGCAAAAGCTAGTCAACATGAGAAACAGTCATCATGAATACAGGGCAAAACAAGATTTGAGAGGAGGGAAAAAATGCTTAAAGCCAACAAAGACTTGGTGGTAATACCGGATTTCAGATTAGCTGAATGTTTCTAGTTCTGCATAACAGCAAAGACAGGAGTGTGGTTATGGGCACCATGCTCGGAGGCATGCTTTATCACTGAGCTGCATCAGGAAGAATAAAATTTCTCTATAAAAGCCTAGTTAAACTGCATAAGGAATGTATTTTGGGCATCCCATTCTAGAAAAAAACTAAGTCATCTGGGTAGGAGATGGGGCAAGAAGGTATGCAGAAGTGACTTCCAAGAGGAAATGATTTAATAGAATGTGGGCTTTGGTTTCTGGATTTCTTTTCATAAATCAGTAGTTAACCTGTGAATAACTATAAGGGTGGGTAGGTGTTAAAATATTATATATATAGAAAATATATAAAGTGAAAATAATGACTTAGAGTTTTTCCAGAAAAAATATGAATATCGCTAAGTAACAGTTTTGCTGGAGTCCTCTACAGATCATATTGATGTCCTTAGGCCCAGTGCATCCAGAAACAAAAACAAACAAACAAACAAAAAAGGATACTCTGAAGGAATTGAGAGGCTTTCTCAAATGAGTTGCCTGAAGTCAGAGGCTAAACAATAAGAACTAGAAGATAATACAGTTGTTGTAAGGAAGTCTCCTCTTGAGATAGGGAAGGAAAAAAAAGGAACTGGGTAAAATAAATGAAAATTTGTATCAGAGCAAAAGTGAGTTGAGGAACCACTGTACAAAGCTACTTCATTTATCCTAAATTCAGAGGAAAAAATATTCCATGTAGGGCTTCCCTGGTGGCACAGTGGTTGAGGGTCCGCCCGCCAATGAAAGGGACACGGGTTCGTGCCCCGGTCCCGGAAAATCCCACATGCCACGGAGCGGCTGGGCCCGTGAGCCATGGCCATTGAGCCTGCGCATCCGGAGCCTGTTCTCCGCAACGGGAGAGGCCGCGATAGTGAGAGGCCCGCGTACAGAAAAAAAAAAAAAAATTCCATGTAAGTGAAGTATTTTGATTACTTATGTTATTTAAATATTTTAAATAAAAAATATTTTTAAAATACATTTCACATTACCCTGCATTATAAAAAGAATGTCCTGAAGATTTTATTTGTTCTTAAAGATTTGTGGTCACATGAAGAATATTAATTATTTTATTCTAAAGCAGTTCTCCCAAAAGCGGTTGAGGTTAATAGGACTATTTATCCCTGCTTGGATTTCTGAGTATTTGTACTTGTTTTATGTAGCCCTTATATCCCCTCCCTGGCTACTAGTTTACCTGCTGTCGTTTCTTGTTATCATTCATGAGCCTGAGTCTAGTGACTTCCTCCCTGCTTCTTTCCAATTTGTTGCATCTAACTTGTTGTGGGCAGGAAAAACAGACAAGAAGCTTGGTGTAATCATAACTAAAGTAGGGTGAGTTTTGAGGAAACATCTGAGAAACTATACTAAGATTGTGTCAATGTAAGCATGTGGCTCTTTTAGGACTGAGATTGGCTGCTTATTGCCTTTTTTTTTGCAGGGGGGTGGAGGAGGAAGGAAGGAAGGACCTTGCTTCAAGGCTCTTGGCTGCATTCTGCATAGTAAACATCATGACATTACTTATCTGTATATCAGCTAACTTGTTCGAAATTGTCAGTGTATTCACTATTGCAAATGTAAAAGGGAGCTGTGGAGCATATTCTAGAAGAGATCCTGTGAAGCAGCGCTTCATAATTGAAATCTTATTATCTATGTTATATTACTTGTGAATAAATACTATCATTAATTACAGGAACTTATCCTTTCTTTATATGATAGGTTATGTGTCAAAGCCAGCACCTCCTCATGGGAAGTGCAGTATACATGCATAGTCATAGTTACATTTGTAGCAAAATCTCCACTTCGAATAATTCACACTTAAGCCAATAATTCTCTTCTGTCAGTTGCCCCATAGATTTTGAGAGAATTGGGACAAAAAGTACTGGCTTAAGCTTGCCTCTACAAAGGTATGATAGAAATTAGAACACAGCCTAATAGGTTTCAAGCAGGGAAAGGGACAGAAGGATGACCACATAGGAGGAATCTTAAGGAAAAGAAGACTATGGAGTACTAGGGGCAGTAAATATATAAGGGAAGGTGAAAGGATTTGGGAGATAAATAAAGGGTAGGTGTGTATATCATCAGCTAGTGAAAAAGTCTTTATGAAACCCTGAGAAAGATAAATGTCCAAGTATCGGAGCAAGAAAAGAGTGAGAATGGTTCATAGAAAACTGAATTTCTATCTTGATAAGGGTTTACTGCTACATTAGCATATCTCTAAGCTTCCTGAGACAGCTTGGGAGAGAAGAGGGACATTACACTCTAAGCCTAGCTCTGTTCTAAAGAACCTTCTGGCCTTTAACAGACACTTAGCACACACTTAACTCAGACTTCAGTTTTCTCACTAAAAAACAAAATGAAAAGTTTATATAGTGAAAATTTACATATTATATAACTACATACTTCGTTATACATTTACATAATGAAAAATTATGAAATGAAAAGTTTAGACCAGATGATTTCTAATATCCTTTCCAACTCTAAAATTCTGTGATTTTCTGAGGAGCAGATTTTAGAGTATTGGCTTAGAATTTGTATAGCCAACTGATATCACTATCACAGTGTCTTTTTTCATGTCTTACACTAGTCTTTTACTCTTCTGGAAGCTGCCTTGTCCTTGGTAACCTTTGAAGAGACACTGTCCTGTCCATCTCTTTTATAGAGAAAGTTCTAACCTGCTCTTTGTGCAGAGTATGAGCCTCACCCCATCTCTCACACTATCAGTGACTTTTTGTCCAAGGCTCAAGGTCAGTTATTCCATCCGTCATCCAGTGACCTTAGCAAATGGCTTGACACAAACTAAAAGGCGACAAGAATAATCTCCTGCCCCCAAAATATATGAGTTGGGATAGTATCAGACTGCTAAGGTAGAATGCATAAAAAGATGTTATAAAATAGGGGGAAGCATAATGTTGCATAGGAGAGCTAAAGTTGTAATCCATGAGAAACCAGAATCTAACAGGAAGAGAAGCTCTATGGAATGGTGGGTTACATGGCTGTTTGGAGAAGTTCCCTTTATTGCTTGCATTTATGTTCTAAGGATAACACATTTAAATTATTTAGGAGTACCACCAGTCAATCCATAGAAGTATTGTAATTATAGGAGAAGTGAGAAAATACACACTCAAAAAAACTGAGACCAAGAAAATAACTGTATATTTATTCGAATGAATAGAAAATTCCTGAACAGCTGCTATAGTGGTTCTTAAAACTGCCTTCAACCCAAAACAAGACTTTAGTTCCTGTACTCATGAGGCGTTTTTCTGCAGTTCTTTTCCTATAATGCCTCTTGTATCCCTATATAAATCCCTATTTCTTAAACCTGAGTTGAATATAACCCAAAGAACCTACTTAAGAAGTCGTTATACTTTACAAATCATTCCCACATCTACACAGTCTCACAACACCCTCTTGAGGTATGTTGGATCCTATTTCATGGTTATGGAAACTCAGAGAATGTAAATGATCTTTCAGGGCCTTTTGGCTCTAGCCTATATTTTTCAGGCCTATAGATAAGCAGTTGTCTAATCTGGTATATCTCTGACTAGATCTTTACCCTCTCTGAGAAAAATCCCACCCTATAAGTTTTTTCCCAAAGATGTTACATGTTCCTAAGAAATAGCTTACATAAACATGAAAAACTAATACCCTTGGCTATTGATGAAGCTTCTACTATTTTTTCTCCTCCTTTCCTGGTTTGCTATACAGATGTTGTCTCTCGGGGGTGATACCTGCTCGTGTCATTACTCACACTAAATGAGGGCACAGAATTTTATGCTAATGGTACCCATTCTTTTCCCAAGTCACCAACACTCTCCCGAATCACTACCAGACTACTAGGGTTCTATCAGTGGTGAAGTAGCAGGCCCGCTACCTCTAATGTCTATCAACAGACTCTTTTAAATTTTTCTTTATGCTCTTTTTGCATATTTCTTGCCATAAAATTTAGAAATGATATGGTTGAAATCACCACTACCCCTATTCTCCCCCTACTACACAAACACGTGCACGCACACACACACACACACACACATACACACAAGCTTGCCCAGAGTCAATGGGCAAGCTTGTCTGTGTGTGTGTGTGTGTGTGCACGCGTGCATGCACGCATGCACGCATGTTTGTAAACTTCTCTGTTTTCCCTTAGGTCAGATGTATGTTCTTCCACTCCCATCTGTAGCCTCCTGACTCCCACTTTTGCAAATGGATCCCTAGTGAACCCAAACTACCAGTCCTGTAGACATGCCCAGCCATAGCTAAATCCTACAGTGAATACAGATCTTGACATCTACTCCACTACTAATTAGTAATGGGGGCCTTTCTGTTACATCCACACAGCCTCTTTTGCAGATTATTACTGATGCTGTAAATAACTTGCCTTTTATTTCTAAATAAACAAAATATTATATTTTAAGTACATTGAATATCCTGAGAACTTTCAAAGATAAAAATATATTACTTATGAGAATGGCAGTTTACTTCTGTGGTCTTCCTTGCAAAAATCCATGATCGCGGTCTAACCATGAGAAAAACATTAGGCAAACCCAAATCGAAGAACAATTTATAAAGTACCTGACGAGTACTACTCGAAACTGTGAAGGTCATCAAAAACAAGGAAAGACTGAGGAACTGTCACAGTCAAAGGAGCCTAAGGAGATATTATGACTAAAAATGGTATCCTGGATGGGATCTTGCAGCATAAAAAGAAAAAAGAACATTAGGTGAAAACTAAAGACCTCCCCCAAAATATGAACTTTACTTAATAATAATGTATCAATAATAATGTATCAATATTGGTCCACTCATTGTGACAAATGTATCATGATAATGTAAGATGTTAACAATGAGGGGAACTGGATGCGGGTTATTCAAGAACTCTCTGTACTAACTTTGCAACTTTTCTGGAAATCTAAAATTATTCTAAAATTAAAATGTTATTATATATACACACAGATATGTAATGTGTGTATATGTACACATACATATATATTTATTTACAGTTATTCATTTATATGTAAATGTATATCATTATATCATTTACTTTTTATATCATAAATATAAAATATAAAATATAAATGATATAAATATAATATAATGTAATATAACTATATATAAATATTATATATATTATATAAATATAATATAAGTAAAATATTAAAAATATTTACTTTTTTATATCGTTTACAATTTATTATTGCTTAGTTGGACAAAATTCATCCTAGTTGATAAGATGAATAATAATCTAAGAATAACATTCAAATTATTTAGCAGTACCCTCCCTTAACTAATAAACTCATTTGGTTAACTGTTTAGCAACAGGCAATGATTTGAAAAGTCAAAAAAAATTTTAATACAGGTTTTACTGAAGCCAGTGGGAGTAAACTGGTGCATCCAAAATTGTGAGGAGACATTCAAATTCTCCAGGATTACTCAACAAAGTTTGAGCGACTTCTAGTGGGTGGAGAAGTGATGCCTAGATAATGATTAGCGAAAAATATCTGAGACAAAAGTAAGAGTTACCTCTTGGGGAAACAGCTTTTTAAAAAAAAATCAGTGTTAATTTTTGGAGAGGTCATAAAAGCATTTGAAAGGAATATTTCCATGCTGATAACTATTGAATTTCAGATCATTTCTCATGAAGCCTTCTGTTAGGCATAATCTTTAGCCCTCATTTATCTTCACTTATACTCTATTGATTCTCAAACTGATGGATGATTGAAGATTTTGAAGTATGGTTTCAGAGCAGCAGGTCTATTTAAGTAGATCTGAGGAAGCCCCAGTGCAGGACTAACATGCAACCTCCTTTTCATTATGTTAATGTTTATTTGCTAGATATCTTGTCATAATGGATCATTTGACTGTCACCTAAGGAAGTATGATACCGTCTTGTTTCATGTTTCTGTTTTCAAAAACCCCAAGTAAGGCAGGAACACTTTTGCATCACCTTTTATACCTCCTATTTTCTAGACCATTGATGCTTCTAGACTGCAACTGTAAACCATAGTTGCAAATTGGGTTGCAAACAAATTGTGCTTGAGGCACAAACCATAAATTAAAGTAATGATCACTTCAAGATGAAACTTTTTTCTGTCTTTTGAAGTTGGGATGAAAGTAGGTCAATGAAATTTAGGATATTTTAGAATATGTACAGTATTGTATTGTTTGCCAGTACCTAATTTACAATTACAGAGCTCCATGAATATTGAAATGATTCAGCTTCCCATTATAAATGTATGTGGCAGTTTGGTTGTTGATCAGTTTATGAAGTTAATGCAAATGGAACTGTCTTCCTGTCAGCATTTGAAATCTATAATGCAGTCATGTTGTATATTCAGGGACAGGCCATTGACAGTCAATTAACAAGTTTGATTGGTATGTCAACTCATTCTTTTGAATTGTTAATAGTATGTTAATAGCGTTCATTTCTTTGTGCAGTCCCATTTGCAGCTTCATAGTTACAGCTATTTTTTGTAATTCTGAGTAACCTGAAATAGTGCCTTAATAATAGATTATTAAACACCTGTCTAGTGTAGCTTAGGGAGGTTCTTCTAGACTGGGAGTTTGCAGTGGATCCCTTTGATATTCAAATCAACAAATGATAGCCTTTTTATTCAAAACGTAAATTCTTTTGATGGTTAGCTTGTTAAGAAATATTCAGCTCTAGTCTGACCTGATCTGGTTTCCCATGGAAAAGATCTGATGCCGTTTGAAGGTTCATAAATGGAATGCCAATGACAATTTGTTGTTGACGTTCTGCCGCCTCAGCCCTCAGATGCTCCTGGTTGATGTGCCGCTTTACCTTCACCAAATAATCCTTGCAGGTAAATGATCTATGAATTGATCAGATAGTTTCAAAGCAAAGAGGGCCCTTCTGTGGTCTGGATTTTTAGGCTTGGAGGGATACTTAAAACGATGCATCAAAGTTGACAGATGAATCTTAAGGCATAGACTGATGGGAGAAAGCAGAAATGTGGGAATATTTTTAAGTGACTAGCATATTACTTAGAGTTTTGAAAACCTTCAAATGTCGATCAAATCTGTTCCCCATAGCAGATTTATTTCTACCTTGGTTTTTGTTATGGTTGTTTTGTCTGTGTGCACAGGTTCACTCTCACTTTTCTGGGGAAGTTGATGAGACATTAAACGTATTATTCCCGAATGGTGCTTTGGAATAAGGTTGTGAGTTCATTTGCACAGCCATGTTTTATTCATATAGTTCCTGTACACCAGAATATAAGAATCTGCCATTTCCCTAGCCTAAAAAAATTTGTCTTTAACAAGGAAGCAGTACAAATTTTACTTTATTTTTCCTCCTGTTCTTCACTTCTCTTGATGATGCTCTCCACGACCTACTATTTATATTTAATTTCTTCAGTAGAAGTTTCTTTATAAAATGGAGAAAGAACTCCCACCAATGTAGTTTAGATATTTAGTTAATATTTTTCTTTTCTATACTTCAGTGAATTTGGAGGAGCAATTTGCATGTATTTGAATTTTAGAATTAGATTAGATTGAGGGATTGCTACTCAAAAATTCTTAGCATACAGGTAAAGAAACTGAGGCATATAGTAAGACCTCGCAGCTAGTTGGTGCATACCCAAGTCTCTTTATTCCTAACCCTGTACACATCCCGCTTGCTGCCTTTAGAAACACATAGAAGCTCAATTGAAGATTGATACAATTCTAATGTACATTTCTCAACTGGACATAGAAAGTTGCTGAAGTTTTCTAGCTATAACATAAAAACCTTTATACTATAATTTAAGATTAAGAACTATACTTGACATCAGTAAAAAAAAATTATGAAGAATATGTATTTCTTAACATGTAATTAAAGTTTCTGTAAATCTGAATGAAAGAAGGAAGAAAGGAAACTAACTACTGTCTTTGACAGTTTGTTTACCTCTGCCCTTAGGCAGAACCACAGAACTTGTGACCTAGCTCAGGACTGGGGGAGGAGAGGAAGAGAAAGAGGCATGCAAGTATTAATTGATAACAGATTTTATTATGTCAACTTAACTAACCCTCCAGCAGTGTTTTTCAAAGTGTGTTTCACGGATCTCTAGGTCCACAAGATGCTTGGCCACCAAAATGTTCTGTGTCTAAAGAATCTGGGCATATATATATATACCCTTAATGGAATTTCACATTATCACAATGCTTGTTGGCAGAATAAAGACTGTAAGTCTGCAATAAAGAAACTTGTTTATTTAACCCCGGATTTCCAAAAAAAATTTGAACACAAAATCTTCATTTGTTTGTTTATATGTGTATTTCTTTTAAAACCAGTGAATATTATTCATGGAAATTTGGGGGTACTTGAATGTCCCTGGGCAAATAATTTCCCTATGGTTCAATTTCCTCTGTCTATAAATGGAGGTAATAATAGTATTTATTGGCATGAGGATTAAATGAGCTAATATATGTAGAGCAGTTAGAACAGTGTCTGTCACATTGTGTTATATAAGTATTTGCTATTGGTATTCTTAATAGTAATATTGTTAGTGTTCCCATTGAGACCAATGCCATAGTTTCATTTGGTTTAATGGATATATATATGTATAAAACTGTGCACAAGGCATTGGTTTGGAGCCAGAGATTTTGAGTAAGATAAGGCAGAAATAAAGGGGAGCAGACAAGTAAGCTGATAAATTACTGAGCAAAATGGTAAAGGCAGCTACAAAGATAAGCTCCAAAGCATTATGGGAATGCTGATGACAAGAATCTATTGACAGCTCAAAGAGACACCAAAGATTATACCTAGTAGCTGACAAGCTACTGGATGTCTCAGAAACTTCCAGAGGAAGAAATAGGGAAATTCCAAAGAGAGAGAACGATTTTGCTTTCTGTGAAAGAGACTAGTGTTATCTGGGGGCTGAGGATAATAAGTACAGGGTCTTGGATGTGGCAAGGGCACATAGTGTACTGGCAGGGTTGATTGGAGCCCAAGTGTGAAGACCTTTGTATCCAAGCTCAGAAGTTTGAGTTTTATCCTCCAGACAACAAAGCGAGTAGAGAATTCTTACGTATGAACGTGACATGATCGGCCTTGTTTTTTGGAAAGAAAACTTGACAGCTGGGTTTGGGAGGACATGAGAGAAGAGAGGCAGGGAAACATGGTGGGAGTCTGGACTGAGGCAGTGGCAGTGGGAACTGAGAGGACATTGACAGATTAAAGAGACATGTCTGAGGGAGAATTGACAAGAACCCATGACCAATTAATTGGGGGATGAGGAATAAAAAAATAGAGAAACTAAGGATAGGGCTGGTATCTAGTATGGGAGGTTATGTAAATGGTGATTCAATTTAGTTTTATAAATAGAGACACTATTTTTCAAAATCGTTTCTCAAAAAGAAACCTCCAGGTGTCCACAGACTGCCATCAGTTTTATAACAATGACCTTCTTCTCAAGAGGGATTAATGGAATATATGTGTGGATTGCTTGATACTGCTCATGAAAACTACTGGTAATACAAATCAAAAGTGACTAACTCACCTCACTAAATGACTTACTGGAAATACATGGGAACACACATTGATAAATAAGGTGTAAAATGCCATATGCAAAATTAAAAATCATGGTGAAAAATTTCTTCCTTATCTGCATGATTACAAAGTTTTACAAATGGCTCAGCTAAAGCACTTCTAATATATTTATTATATTTATTATTTCAATGCTTTCCTCCACTCTCCTCTTCTCCTTTCTTATTCTGAGCTTCTTGGATCCTAGATCTTGCTTGTCTTTATATTTACAGATTCATCCACAAATGTTACATAGTAAGTGCTTAATGAAAGCTTTAAATACACAATACTTGAAACACCATTACTCTAATTTCATTCTAAAAAGAGAAATATAAAAAATATTCAGCAGGGGCTTCCCTGGTGGTGCAGTGGTTAAGAGTCCGCCTGCCGATGCAGGGGACGCGGGTTCATGCCCCGATCCGGGAAGATCCCACATGCCGTGGAGTGGCTGGGCCCATGAGCCATGGCCGCTGAGCCTGCGCATCCGGAGCCTGTGTTCTGCAACGGGAGAGACCACAACAGTGAGAGGCCCGCGTACCACAAAAAATAAATAAATAAATATATATATATATATTCAGCAATATTAGTTATAAAATATCATATAGGAACTTTTGCATAATGTGTTTCTTGTACCTTCAAAACCTTGAGACTATATTGGCATGTAGCATAAATTTGGGCCACCATGTTACATGAACATTAGTGGAAAAATAAGCCCAAACTCATAGTTCGATGTTTGTTAAATATCAAAGAAACTGACATTTTGAGTCATCTATTTTAACAATAAGCCTCTCTTCCCTGTTGTGGGACTCCTTGTTGGCATGGTCTTCTGTTTGAAGACACAGGAAGCTCTAGTCTTCTGGAGATGTTAAGCCATTAGGTTATATCTTATACAGTTTTATCAGAAGTTGGTTGACTGCTGTTCCTATTACCTCGTGCTGTGCTTGTAAGTATTTTCATCTAATTTTATGTTGTGCCAGTTTTCCCCATTCCCTAGCACATCACACAGACTTAAATGATAGCAGAAAAGACATTATCAGCTCCAAATTCAGAACTAATAAGCTATTTTTATTTTTTATTTTATTTTATTTATTTATTTTTATTTATTTATTTATTTATTTTGTGTGTGGTATGTGGGCCTCTCACTGTTGTGGCCTCTCCCATTGCGGAGCACAGGCTCCGGACGCACAGGCTCAGCGGCCATGGCTCACGGGCCCAGCCGCTCCGCGGCATGTGGGATCTTCCCGGACCGGGGCACGAACCCGCGTCCCCTGCATCAGCAGGTGGACTCTCAACCACTGCGCCACCAGGGAAGCCCAAGCTATTTTTAAAGTTGTTCTTAACTCCCAAATTGGAGCAGCATATTACTTTCTACTCTCCACTCTATTTAAGCAGTACCAAGATTATAAATCTGTCCTGCAAAGAGACGAGAAGTAAAAAATGAACAACATAAAGACTGTGGAAGGGGCCTCCCTGGTGGCGCAAGTGGTTGAGAGTCTGCCTGCCGATGCAGGGGATACGGGTTCGTGCCCCGGTCTGGGAGGATCCCATATGCCGCGGAGCGGCTGGGCCCGTGAGCCATGGCCGCTGAGCCTGCGCGTCCGGAGCCTGCGCGTCCGGAGCCTGTGCTCCGCAACGGGGGAGGCCACAACAGTGAGAGGCCCGCATACCGCAAAAAAAAAAAAAAAAAAAAAGACTGTGGAAGGTCTTAAAAGTTTTAATAATTATTCAATCCACCATAAAGAATTTTTACATAAAATAATTTATCCATGCCTTTGTTACCCCCAGGAATGTAGATGTATACCATGTATCTCTTTACATATTTTTAAGATTTCTTTTTATTCTGAGGAAAGGAATTTATGCTTTGAAAAGGGAATGCAACCATGAAAATTTCTCTCATTCCCAAATCTCTTTTAACCTAAATACTCAACTTTTTCAATCTAGATATTTTTCTCTAAGTCTTTCCTAACTCCCTGTAATATGCCAGATTTTGTCCAGGTAGTGGAGTAATTTCATCCACAGTAGTGAATATGGTTCCATAAGAGGCTTCTTTCTCGAGGGACAACATTAGAGACTGTAGTCCCTGCAAGTACGTGGGCCATCCTGTTGTTCAGTAAAAGGAGCACAGTTCTAATTTGTTCAGTCACTATATTAACCTCTGTATGAGGTTAATATACTCACTTCTTCTTCAAGTGAGTATAAAATATTCCAAAGATCTGGAATTTCATAATATAATTCTACAGTTTCCTGTAGTCCTGCAAGCTCACCATCTTTATTCATTGTTAATTCTTATACTTTAGATATGTTTTCATTAGAGTTATTACTAGAGCAAGGGAGAAAAATTACAATGTATGAAAATTTAAGAATTACTTTCCCTTTAATGATATGACCATTATTGGGAATTATACAAACAGCTCCTCTTGATTGGGTAAAATTCTTATTTTTTTGGTATGTACATTTGTGTGATAAAAGTCTTGCCATTTAAATAAGTCAGAGATAGTTTGTGACTTGCATACCATATGCCTTTAATAACATGTGGATTTCTAATATATATTTTTTGTACATAAGGATTGCATCATGGACAAACTGATGTGTTATGCCCTTTGCACTGTTTACCATTGATTTTATACTGTCATCCACACATTTCCCCTTAAAAATCAGTCAAATTTAATTGTTAGACAGTTAATCCAGGTTTCAGATTTGGGTCTATCAATGTATGACAGCTGAAGCAAAACAGTAGATGCAGTGATCACACCTGGCCACTTTGACCTTTACCTAGTTTTTATTTCTTGTTTTGATGCACAGCTTTTTACTTTTATTATTAATATTTTTAAACTAGCACAGTGAGACTAGTTTGAAGAACCAGAAACAAATATGTCAAGGGAGCAAAGAGATAAAGATTTAGAAATCGCATGCATGTTACTTTATCTTTGGCATGGAATAACTGCAAACTAGAGAAATAGCAACAGATCTGCATTTAGGTATTTCCCTTCCTCTCCCAATTGAAGCAGATCTACTACAGTTCTGAAGTTCCTATTAAATCTTTGGGGCTAAAGAGATTCATTTTCAGTAAGTTAAGAAATCCAGATTTATTTTGTGACTTGGTAGAAGTTACTTGGTGGCAAGAAAGTGAGTTCCAGTAATGAAAGCTGGCAGGCCAGGATTTGTGCTCCACTCTGTTGGCATATGAAATTACAGCACATCATTCAAACAAAATCAATAATCCAACTTTTATGTCCTTTGCTAGGTACAGTGAAAATTTTATTATTCTGTAATCATTTTATTCTTCCTGGATTAGGTCATGTTCTGTAGCAGTAAGAAGCATCTCAAGTAGATATAATATGCAAGATCAAAACTTGTGTTTTTACCCACGTACCAGAACGCTCATATAATAGTCAAGGAAAGATGCTATAAAAGTCAGACTCTTATTTCCTTAAATCATCCCTGTAATACCCTGAATGATATTTAGAGGTTCAATTTACCTAAAGAAAGGAATTTTGCCCCTCAGTGTGGAATGAGGTTTATAAGCTGTGGTATTCTTTAATTGAGGCAAACAGAACAGAAAGAGATAGTTTGTTTCAGCATCAAATTTGCTCTACATGAACAAGGAGAAAAAATCAGATCATATTCTTGCTCCTTTGATTTACCTTCTTCTGTGTCACTCTTTCTCTATGGAACAAGAGTATTTTTATAGAAAAGACAGATTGTTCTTAGGGAAGGTCTACAGGGCCATAAAAGCCAGGTAATAAATTTACTTTAAAGCATCAGTTCCTAAAGTATGTTTGCATAGTAAAGTATGGACCAGGCCAAAATCCAGGCTTGAACATTTTCTCCTTGTTATCATCTCGTTATGCTCCCCAAGTCTGAGCCATGCCTCCTACAGTCACAGGTATGATGCCACTAATTAAGAAAAAGGGGCTCATTACCAATTCTCATTAACATCAATTGGAGTTTTAAAGCCAAATCCCTGCATTGAAAATTTACCCCCTTAATGTTCAAAACAGGTGAACAAATAAAATCGTTTAAATGCCTGTATCATGGGGTAAGTGCAAATGTGCTCTCCAAAGATGAACAAATTGCTTACTGCAGTATGGCACTAATCCCATTGCTCAGTAAAAGACAGGCAGAGCTTTGAAGAAAATACTATTCAAAAGGGAGATTCTGACAGGGAAACGGGTGGAACATGGGAACTGATATCACAATATACAAATTATTGTCTGAATCTGTGTCATCTCTAGTAAGGATATATGGGTGAACAAAATTAACAATAGATTGTGCCTGACAACGAAGTGCTCAACAAATATTACCTGAATTAATGATTGAAGAAATAATGTTCACCAGTATGTTTTAACCTGCTGAAGAAACTTATCTCTCAGACTCTTAGCATTTGCTTCAGAATGTCCTAGATCACATTCTTTAAGCCTTCTTATGTGATTTTAATTTCTTATAGGTAACACTGTAAGTTATTTTATTGTGGGAGGCTCTTGAGTTAAAACATTTCAAAATGCTTAATTTCATGAAAAGTTAAAATGTGTTGATTTGGTTGATTTGAAAGAGCTGTTCTACAGTTCACTGAAGTGATAAGCCATATGGAAATAAGTCTCCTTGGAAAATAAAAGCAACCTTCCCTTGCATCAGATTAGGCTTTCTCTCGTTTGTAAACCCAAAAGCTAGCCAGTTTTTAAACTGAATTTCTACTTTCCCTCATAATTTCTCTTCCTTACCCCAATGTAAACAATGACCCAGAAATATTCACAAGATTAATGTTTGCCCCTAAACTATATGTGGATTGTAGACTTTCTTCTGGTTTTATAGAATCTTGAGTTATATGATAGATTACTTTATAAATTGTCTATATTTTTCCTGAGTGGGCATGTTGTTCATATTTAAATCACGTTAATGATTTGTACCATGATTAACCTCCCCCCAAAAGTGTACTGACTTTGGTCTAAATTTCTCACGAGTGTCAGATTTCTTCATAATGTTACTACCTGTCGGTGGCAGTTAAGGAATCATAGAGTATTGTAGCTAGATGGAGCTTTCAGAGCCATCTAGTTCAGTCCTCACATTTTACACATCAGGAAGCTGAACTCCAAGAAGTTAAATTTACTTTCCCAAGCTCATAGGCAATGATAGGACCCTAACTAGAATTTTGGTCTCCTTACCCCCAATGTAGCCCTGCTGTTAGTAGCTGACTCAACCCAAGTATATAGTAGAAGTCTAGCTTCACTCCCCCATCACACTCTACCTTCTTTCATAATTCCAAACTTGTCTTAAATTTGTGATTAATCAGAGTAGAAGAAACCCTTAGGGAAATATTCTTCTGTATATATGTGAAGATCAGTTATTTTACTTAAGATAGGCCTGCCTTATAAGCCTTATAACCTTATAAGCGTTAACTTTTCATCTTTTCACCTGCTTAAAAATGGAAAGACAGTGATAATGAATGCATAAATGCATCATGGGGTGGATAAATTTTGTGAGTTAGAGAAGAGAAAATGAATGTGTTTGTGAAAGAGTGAGCACATCAATCAGTGGTTGCATGGTGTTTGCACCAGTGTGTCCAGGGAACACCTCACCAATCAATCATTCAGGAAGCTCCCTCCAGCTTTCAGGAGAAAAAGATTTCACAGTAAAGTGCTATAGAGGAAGCTTAGCATCTAAAGAGGTCACTCTAGGGACTCTTCAAGTTCCCAGAGGGAGGAAAAGGAGGGTAGGGAGCAAAATGCCATAGAAAGCCTATAGTTTAGAATTTTTTTAAATGCTGATTGTATTATGAATCATTCTCATTTTATGCTGACTCAAAGGCACGAATTAAACATCATGTGGTATATTCCACTCTTATCTGAGCATAAAAATATTGACACTTCTGCCTTCAAGGAAAGCTGAAAAACTGAAAACAGTGTTTTCTCCTCAAACCTTCCATCACTGTACTGAATTATAATCCAATACTGCTGTTTTCCTTGAACATTAAACATGCAAACGTTCATTGGAAATATTTCAGTTTTATGGGTCATTCATCCAGTAATTGTTGGTCACGTGCAAGATACTACTTTAGCTACTGCCTTGAAGTAGCTTACATTGATAAGGCAAATAAAATTAGTATATGAATAATTATGATGCAAAAGAGAAGGAATTAAATGACAGAATTGTTTAAGCAACATTGTCTATTCCCAAATTTCCAAGAAGATAAAGAGAACCACAGAAATACAAAAAGTTTGTCCAAGATAGTCTATCAGTGAATTGCAGATCTGGGAATTTGCTTCCCAAGGAACTCAGTTCTCAGTAGTATTATACTTGTTCCTGAAGGTGGTGTACCATTTGCATAGCTAATTAAAGCAGGAAACATATTGAAATGTCTTAATAAAATGTTGCCCATTAGTGAGGAAAGGCAGCTACTGCCAATAAAGTGATTTTGTGAACAGGAAGTAATTCTCGCCACACAGTCCTGACAGCATGGCTTCATTTACTGCTTGTAGTCACTCTTTCTATGCTGGCTTTTCAAGTCAGAAACTGGTAGAAATTCAGTGTAAGGATTACCATCAAAGTGTAATTGCAGAGGAAAATGCAAGCAGCCAAACAATAATGAAGTGTATCCATTCCAAACCAAGGAAACCAGTATTAATTGTGATATACAGTATGAAAACAACAGCATCTGAGACAGTGTACAGTTTAGTATAGAAGTTGAAAGCACCAACTTGGGGATTGGACGGACAGGGTTTTAATTCTGCCTCTTCCATTTGTTAGCTGCATGGCCAAAGATTTCCCTTTCTCATCTGTATTAACATCACAATAAAAAATGGTAGTGGTTGCTGTTTTCCTTCATTTTCCCCCTTTATGACTCCTAAAACAGAACAACCATTTATTTAAAAACATGAGTACTTATCATACTTTGTCTTATATTATATAGGTTGCTGTAGGCTCATCTGTTGCCCTGCTTGCTTGTAAACTATTTGGGGGTAAGGATCTCTTGAATTCTGTTAGTGCCTAAACAGTACCATACACATAAGAGGCACTGAAAAATTTATGGAAGATGACAATGTAGCCAACTGCATGTAAGGCCATGTGAACAATCCATAAATCCTTAATAACCATTCCAGTTTCACTGGTATCACTGTGGATTAAGAGTAGCATTCAACCCATAAGTAGTTTTCTAATCTCAAGAGTTTTCTACCAGTAACAAAAATAACAATAATAGCTATCATTTATTGAGAGTCAATTATAAATTTGGTGTTTTCCCATACATTAGCTCACATAGTCTTCACAGTCACTTTCCATAGAAGATATTTTAATCCCCTTTTTAATATAATCAAAATAAGACTTAGAAGGATGTTAACTAGGTGGTCCAAGTTCACACAACTTGACAGTAGAAAGAAAAACTGGATTTTTACTTAAGTCTAACCCTAAAGGCCAGTGTTTTTTCTTACATTTCTTTATATTGATATTTGCAACATTATGAGTCTTAGATTGAAGACTAATTTCCTAATTGTATTTTATTGGAAGTATGATATCCACTAGTGAAATTTACAGGTGAGTATAATTTTTATACTGCTTACAAGTAGCATTTTAATCAAATGTTCCTAAGACTTTCTTAACCACTTAACTATTCATTTGAGAATTCTCAGGTCCAGTGCCCTCAACAGCTCACCAGATGATATAACTTGGGTGAAGCACTTATTATTTACCCATCACTTTTGTCCACTGTGAACTTCAAATAGTGTTTATTAACAGAATTATTGTGTGTCATGGAAAGCAGTATGTAAGAATCCAGGTCTTGAAGATATTGAGTAACTAAATGACTTCCAGATTATATTATTTAATTAAAGCAGCTATTTCTATTACTGATTATTTACCTAAACTCATCAAATTACACCAGCTTATAGGTAGTGATGGTCTACAGAAAGAACATCAAAATCCTGGGTAGATTACCATTATAATACATATATAATACATATAAATAGTAAATACCTCAATATCAACAACACAAAGTTTTCTAGCATATGATTACAATAAGGTAAATTCCTTTAAGAGATTCCATGGCCCATCATTATTACTTTTTTAACTATCCAAAATTACTCCTATTTGAAAAATTTCACCGAAATCCAACTTGAAATTTCTTACTTTTTGACCACTTACATTGACCTATAAGTCAACTTTATAAAATGAAATGATTAGTTTTCCATGAATAGTATAATGCTGATTTAATATGTCAGCTATGTGACGTCTCATATTTATACATATAATCAGACTAAGAATATAAAACCTAAACCAAAAAACCTTCACGGTTCTATATAAATAGTAGATTAGAAAGCACTTAGTTTTTAAATTCCATCTAATCACACATTAAAATCAGCATATGTGGGTGTTATTTCAGTAAACTATTAGTCACAGGGGTTTTTCTGATTATTTCTTTTTTCACTAAGAAAATATTCATAACACAAATTAAATTTTGAAGGCACAGTCAATAATTTCTAAGTTGAATATCTTGCAACAGCAGTATATTTTCCTACAACTCAGACAGCAAATCCCCCACGGTGAATACAGCACACTGTGGGAAAGAACCATTTTGTAAGCACTGACCTTGGTACATAAGAATTCGAGTATTTAAGAAATAATTCTTTATTTTAAAAGAGCTAAAATCTTATCAGTTTTTACAAATTTGAAGATTTAAAACATTGTATATTCTGGGAAATACACACACCCAACATTGAATTTTATTTATTTTTTATTTTTTTAATTTTTATTTATTTATTTATTTTGCGGTACGCGGGCCTCTCACTGTTGTGGCCTCTCCCGTTGCGGAACACAGGCTCCGGACGCGCAGGCTCAGTGGCCATGGCTCATGGGCTCAGCCGCTCCGTGACATGTGGTATCTTCCCGGACCAGGACACGAACCCACGTCCCCTGCATCGGCAGGCAGACTCTCAACCACTGCGCCACCAGGGAAGCCCCCAACATTGAATTTTTGATAAGAGTCTTTGAAATTGTCTTGCAGTCAGGCTCTGTTCTCTCTGGAGCCAATTCAAATTAGGCAAAAGAAAAACTTATCTTATCATGGTTCTAATATTCTTATTGCACCCTTTTCTGCCGGTGATTGTCCCTGGCACACACATTGAGGTGTCTTAGACCAGACCCTTAGATGAAAATTTGTATGCAAGTGATTTATGAGGGAAGCACAGACAGGAAACAGAAGGAAGGCTGGCATAGTGCAGCCTCAGGGGAACTCTGGAGTACACATTATGCCGCAGAGTTGTCCCAACCAAGGCAAGGGAATTAGACTTCCCTACCCCTGGACTACACAGTCTCTGCTACTTGTGGGCCAAGTGACTCTAGTAGCCCAAGAGGATGTGGCTATTACACCAAAGGGTGAGTGCACAGAAACGAAAACAGTAAAAGGGTTTCTGGGCAGAGCATTGACATTACAACAGGTTGTACCCCAGATACCAGACGTGGAAATAGAACCCAACTTAAGATCTATGTTTTCCTTGATGTCCATTAAGAGTATTTTGACTTCAGGATATAGAAATGAATAGATCTCACTCCAGATGTAGCTTGATCCTATATTCACACAATATCATCAGGTTCCATCTCTCAGCTCTACTTTCTCTGGGTTTACTCCATTCTCATGTGATCTCCTAGCAGCTCCTATCTCTCTCCTCATTGCCGTTGCAGTTCCAAGCTTTATATCTCCATACACGAAGCACAGGTAGAAATGAGGGAATCCATATCTCTTTTTCACATCAAAAATACTGGATTACTTGCACTGATCCAGTGTAGATCACATGTTCAATTCTATTCCAATTGATAAGGCCATAGAAATGTATGGATTCATTGGCTTAAGCCAATGTTACATGCCCATTCCTAAATTTAGCTTCAGTTCATTAGTTGAGTCAATATTATTCAAATGTCATAGTTTGGACGTTCAGAATACTAGAAAGAAGAAGAGGAAAGTACATGCTAGGAAAGAAATTAATAAATAGCCACTGGTCTCTTGTTTTTACTGTAAATTTGAATTCACTGTGATCTGAGCCTAAGTAATTTCAAGCTATAGACATGGCAGTGTTTCAGCCAAGTTGTGAACCCAGTTGGAATTAGCAGAATTGGGTTGAGTGGAAGGAGAGACAGAAAATTCCCAGAAGTTAGGCTGTGGTATGTGAAGCATGGGATATACCACCTCTATTATCACTACCACCACCATCACCTCATCACCCTACCCCTGCAAACAAGAAAACAAGCCTTCCTACCATATTTACTCAGTTAGAATAGAGGTTTGCCATTAAATACAGCTTTTGAAATGGATATCCTAGGAATTTCCTATAGGCCCAATCTGGGCCAAGACAGAAGAATGAGGCTTAGTCAATTAGACATATGACTATCTCCTAACTGTTCCATCATTTATCCACTCAATAAATATTAAACACCTACTATACACCAAGTACTATTCTGAATACTGGAAGTATAGTGGTGAACAAAACATAGTAGGTACCTACTGTCAGCAGGGGGTTACAGACAATTACAAATAGGCAATAAGATATCTTTAGAGAGTGATAAATACTATGAAGAAAATAAAAGGGAATGAATTTGAGGTCAGGTAAGTAGAGCATTTATCTGAAAAGGTGATATTTGAGCTGAGACTTGATTAAGAAGAAGCCAACCATGCAAAGATCTCTAAGAGCATTAAAGGCAGTGGAAATAGCACAAAGGCAAGAAGTAGGAATAAATTTGGTGTTATTAGAAAACAGGGGAAAAAACAGTGGCTGAAACATGGTGAGTGATGTGGAGAGAGGTGGGTGCAGTTAGGGTGGACCTATGGCCAAACCCATGCATGAGTCCTCTGTGTCTGTCTCTAAGGGCAGTTGGTGTTCAGCTGGAGATGAACTTCAAATTCCAATGGTCTTCATTCTTCAACTCTGCTCCCAAGTCACTTGAGTATTCCACAAAACCCTAATGAAATCTTAATGGTTCATTTTAGCCAATGTCTTTATCTTTCATTGATTTTGTACTAAAATATCTTTACTTTTTTTATTTTAGAACCTGTAGAAGCTTATAAAATCCAGGAATTTAAACAAAAAAAATTTTAACAACAAAAAGAACTTACCCTGTACATACATACCATTTTATACCTTACCCCACCCACACACTTAATGAGATACCATGAGCACTATCTCATATCTTTACGTACACCACCACCTTCATTCTTTTTCATGGTTGCATGATATTTCATTGATGAGTGTATGATAATTTATTTCACTGATTGTCTATTGATGGACATCTAGGTTATTTACAGTTCTTTTCTATTGTAAACACTTCTGCAGTTGAACACTCTTGAATAAATGTCTTTACATTCTTGTACAACTATTTAAGTAGGATAAATTCCCCATAATGAAACTGCTGAGTGAAAGTATGAGAATCAAAGCAAATATTGCCAGACTGCCTATGAAAATGTTGTACCATACTCTTCCCACACTTGGCCAGTACTGAAACCTATCAATACATTTCGTCTTTGCAAATCTGATAGAAGGAAGATGTTGCAGAAGTTCTTATTTTATTTATTTTTATTTTTTTATTGAAGTATAGTTGATTTACAATATTGCATTAGTTTCAGGTGTACAGCATAGTGATTCAGGTGTTTATTTGCAGATTATATTCCACTATAGGTTATTAAAAGATATTGGGTATAATTCCTTGTGCTATACAGTAAATCCTTGTTGCTTATCTATTTTATGTATAATAGTTTGTATCTGTTAATCCCATACTCCTAATTTGTCCCTCCCCTCTCCCCCCCTTCCCTTTGGTAACCATAAGTTTGTTTACTATGTCTGTGAGTCTGTTTCTGTTTTGTATATAGGTTCATTTGTATTATTTTTTAGATTCCACATATAAATGGTATCATACAGTATTTGTCTTTCCCTGACTAACTTATTTCACTAAGCATAACATCCATTTTACTGCACATGGCAATATTTCAGTCTTTATTATGGCTGAGCAATATTCCATTGTATATATTATATATATAAAACACATCTTCTTAGGTCAGTCATCTGTTGATGGGCACTTGGGTTGTTTCCATGTCTTGGCTATTGGAAATAGTGCTGCTATGAACACTGAGGTGCACGTATCTTTTCAAGTGAGAGTTTTCACTTTTTCCAGATATATACACAGGAGTGGGATTGCTGGATCATATGGTAGCTCTATTTTTAGTTTTTTTTTTTTTTTTTTTTTTTTTTTTTTTTTTTTTTTTTGCGGTATGCGGGCCTCTCACTGTTGTGGCCTCCCCCGTTGCGGAGCACAGGCTCCGGACGCGCAGGCTCAGCGGCCATGGCTCACGGGCCCAGCCGCTCCGCGGCATATGGGATCCTCCCAGACCGGGGCACGAACCCGTATCCCCTGCATCGGCAGGCGGACTCTCAACCACTTGCGCCACCAGGGAGGCCCTATTTTTAGTTTTTTAAGGAACCTCCATACTGTTTTCCATAGTGGCTGCACCAACTTACATTCCTGCCAACAGGGTATGAGGGTTCCCTTTACTTCACACCCTCTTCAGCATTTATTATTTATAGGCATTTTGATGATAGCCATTCTGACTAGTGTGTGGTGATATCTCATTGTGGTTTTGATTTGCATTTCTCTAATAATTAGCGATGTTGAGCATCTTTTCATGTGCCTGTTGGCCATCTGTATGTCTTCTTTGGAAAGATGTCTATTTAGGTCTTCTGCCCATTTTTTGATTGGGTTGTTTGTTTTTTTGGTATTGAGTTGTATCTGCTGTTTGTATATTTTGGATATTAACCCCTTATTTGTTGCATCATTTACAAACATCTTCTCCCATTCAGTAGGTTCTCCTTTCATTTTGTTGATGTGCTCCTTTGCTGTGCAAAAACGTTTAAGTTTGATTAGGTCCCATATGTTTATTTTTGCTTTTATTTCTTCTGCCTTGGGAGACTGATCTGAGAACATATTGCTATGATTTGGATCAAAGAATATTTCACCTATGTTCTCTTCTAGGAGTTTTATGGTATCATGTCAAACACTTAGACTTTTAAAGCATTTTGAGTTTTTTTTTTTTTTTTTTTTTTTTTTCTTTTTGCGGTATGCGGGCCTCTCACTGTTGTGGCTTCTCCCGTTGCGGAGCGCAGGCTCCGGATGCGCAGGCCCAGCGGCCATGGCTCACGGGCCCAGCCGCTCCGCGGCATATGGGATCCTCCCAGACCGGGGCACGAACCCGTATCCCCTGCATCGGCAGGTGGACTCTCAACCACTGCGCCACCAGGGAGGCCCTTGAGTTTATTTTTGTATATGGTGTGAGGGCATGTTCTAATTTCATTGATTTACATGTAACTCTCCAACTTTCCCAACACCACTTGTTGAAGAGACTGTCTTTTCTCCATTGTATGTTCCTGCCTCCTTTGTCATAGATTAATTGACCATGGGTGCATGGGTTTATTTCTGGGCTTTCTATTCTGTTCTACTGATCTATACAGAAGTTCTTATTTTAGTCATCTACAGACCCTCAGATTATTTCCCCTAATTCCTTACATATTTTGACTCCAGTTTCTCTGTCAAGTCTTGGTGACTACAATATCCTTCCAAGGTAGACAAGATAGTCTTTCCAGTACCTACCTGCTCTTCTTCATTGACAGACACTAAATCTCATGGTTATACACTGAGCCTTGTCATTTTACCTATAAGAGCAAACCCTCCATAGTCTCATATCAAGCATCTAACACTGATTGACCCCTCCTCTCTTTCCAGTTCACTACCTGTAGTATTCTAATCCACTACCTGTAGTATTCTAATCCACTGCAGGACCTATAATCATTAATGCTACATCTCTTAATTCTACTCAGTCCCTCCTTGTCCTTCCTTCATAGCTCCCTGCTGTCTGTCCTTTATTTCCCTGGATAGATGTAATGGCCCATCTTTGTGATCACTCCATGCACTTATCCTTATCTTCCTTGTGCTTTCCCCACCCCCATTACACTCACCTGACAAATCCCAGCCCTGGTTTAATCCAGTTCACTGCCCACTCTTTACCTGCCCCTGGGCACCTAAACATAGCTAAAGAAAAACCACAGTCATGCTGACTGGTATACTTTAAATCTGTGAGCATTTACCATTACTGAGCACTTTATGCTAACCCAGAAATCTTACTATATTCTCTAATCCATTCACTCTCTGTCAACTCCTTGATGACTAGTTCACAATATTCTCCTCTCATCCCAGACCTCCAACAATTTCTTCTTCCTCTTGACTCTTTGATGATGATCTTAATTCACAGAGATAATGGAAGCAATCAGAGGAAAATTCCCACACCCTCCTGCTCCACATTTAATATTCTGTTTATATCTGACTTCCTCCTGTTACTGCAGATGAACTGTCTGTGCACATATCTAAGGCCAATTTTGAGTCAAGGAAACTTGAAGTCATAAATAAGAATACTAACAATGGAGTAAATTAATCTTTGTATATGGAATAGTTAAGGTAGAGAGTGCTAGATTTGTTGTTCAGCTCTTTCTGTATGTGGACATCATAGTGAACATACTCTAATGATTCATGTCTCCATGGAAATGTACAAGACCCCATAAGTCAGTTGGGTACCCCTTCATTTTACAAGTTGAGACCTAAAGAAGTAAAATGACTTTCCCAAGGATATAGCTTTTTTTAATGGACCACTAGAGGAAAAATGTCAAGCAACGTAAGGGTAGTTTCACAAAATTTGTTTCTGTAGAACTTACCAAAAATTAACAAAAGAAGCAAAACCAAAAAATTGTATGACCAGTGCTATAACTAGGGAAGGATAAAAATGCATCATCCAAATACGGAACAATTTAAGTCAAATTAGAATAAGATCTTTCTACACAGAGTTCCTCTTCTAGAGAGTAGTGTAATGAGGAGATAATATGAGAATAAAATTGTTTTTAGAAAACTCACTGATATGCTTCCAATTTTGTCCTAAATTTAGAGGCATAGAAATTAGGGGTAAAAATAGGGCAAATAAAAATACATTGACTATTCCCTTTAGGAGTACCAGTCCCTTATTATTTCAATAAAATAAGCTGGAATCCTGGCTTGAAGAGCCACTGAGTTTGGCCATTTCTGTTCTCAGTCCAAAAGGAGAGAAGGAGTGAAATGGGGAATAATCTCTACAGAGCAGTTGGCTTGGTCAAGACCAGCAAACAGCAGCCAACAAAGTCAGGGAGGCAGTGGAAAATAATGAGTTGTTCAACCATACAGACCACACAGGAAAATATCTAAATTACATAGGAAAACAAAGTGAAGCCCATAGTATTTACCCACCTCCAAACTCCACTAATGTATGAGGAGAAAGAAGGAAGGGTATCAAAAACAGAATTCTCTCACTCTTCCTGCCATCCCCTCTGATATCTGAGACACAAAACAAATAATACTGAACATTGGTATATGGCCAGTGCACATATGCTAACAAAGAATTTACTGAGTACCTAGGCATTCAAAAAAGAAAAAGCTTGGGGAGTACAGCCACACTATTCTGGAATGAGAGAGGGTTGGATAAAATGGCCCACTCAGAAATGAGAGGTATCAAATAAATTTTACTCCCACCAAAAAGGAAAAAAAAGGAAGCAAAGAATTACAACATATAAAATTCAGAGAGAGACAATAGTTTGGAAGAAAATGCAATTCAAAAATAATATAGGGCTTCCCTGGTGGCGCAGTGGTTGAGAGTCCGCCTGCCGATGCAGGGGACATGGGTTCGTGCCCCGGTCCGGGAAGATCCCACAGGCTGTGGAGCGGCTAGGCCCGTGAGCCATGGCTGCTGAGCCTGCGCATCCGGAGCCTGTGCTCTGCAATGGGAGAGGCCACAACAGTGAGAGGCCCTCATACCGCAAAAAAATATTTTTTTAAATAAATAAATAAAAATAAAAATCTTGCAACTGCTTTGCACACTCAAGAAAATTGAGAACTCGGACTTTATGAAGTAATAGATCAAATATGGGATAAGACAAGGAATAAGGGGAAAAGGAAGGTCGTAGAACAAAAGAAAGAAATTGGAAGGAAAGTAACAACACAAGAAAAAAAAAGTAATGTATTTAAAAAAGCAAAGAGACTCAGCAATGTAGAAAACCCAGACAGGATTGAGGACAGGATTGTGAAAATTCACACAAAAATAAGAAGTTATAACGAGTCAAGCACTCAAAAATACCAAAGTATCAATAGATATGAAGAAAAGTGGAAAGCTAACATGTGGTTTTTATATGCTGGGGGGACAGAATAAATGAAACCCTCAAAAATATAAAGAAAAGTCTCCATGAGTGAAAAAAAAATACCTTGAAACTATAGATCAAAAAGGTTCAATTTGTTTTAGAAAATGCTTATAAAGAATGGCCAATATCAAGACATTTTTTTAAGTTATTAAACTGCAAGGATAAAAAATACATTTAGAAAGAAGATCACTTAAAAGGCGGATGGAGACTTAGGGACTCAGATTTTTTCAAATTACAAATGTGAAGATGCTGGAACATTGTCTATAGAATTTTCAGGTTAAAACTATGACCGTCAGGGCTTCCCTGGTGGCGCAGTGGTTGAGAGTCTGCCTGCCGATGCAGGGGACACAGGTTCGTGCCCCAGTCCAGGAAGATCCCACATGCCACGGAGCGGCTAGGCCTGTGAGCCATGGCTGCTGAGCCTGCGCGTCCGGAGCCTGTGCTCCGCAACGGGAGAGGCCACAACAGTGAGAGGCCCACGTACCGAAAAAAAAAAAAAAAACTATGACCGTCAGCCAAATGGATATATTTGAGGAAAAATTATATTCTCAAACGTGTAATGACTTAGTAAATGTGTCACCCATGTCTGATTTCTCACAATTGTACTTAAAACATAACCCAGACTTCCATTTCTGACAATATGATGGATTAAATTCTAGAGCTGCCAGATTTAGCAAAAAAAAAAAAGAAAGAAAGAAAGAAAGAAAGAGAGAAAAAATACAGAATGCCCAGTCAAATTTAAATTTCAGATAAACAAGGAATACTCTTAGTATAAGTATGGCTCATGTGCTATTTGGGATATACTTATACTAAAAGAGTATTCCTTACTTATCTGAAATTCACACTTTGTACGTCCTGAGTTTCTTGCAACCCTAGGTAGTCTGAAAAATATCCCAAAACATACAACTAAAAATAGTGGATATATATTTTTTTAAAACAGACAAAAATATCCCTTAAATTTTGTGACTGATCTCGTAAGAAAGTAAAATAAATCTCTAAGGGAACAAATGGGAAAGAAATTGGTAAGCTGAACCTGAAATGATGAGAATTATTTGCTAAGCATAGTGACCAAAATGCTTGTGTTTGAATGGCCATTTAGGACAGAAAACGGTGCTTTGGAGCTGCATAAAATGAAGAGTAGGATCTGAATCCTCTCTATAAACCAGCATTCTCAGAGGGCTATAATTTCTGAAAGGATGACCTGAGAAAATATGCTCACCAGAAAAAGGAGACAACAGGAAACTTGTGTGTCTTGGCTTAGGCTCTAAGTAGAAAACAAAATACATTCCCCTGTGAATTCAAACACACAGGTTTTCCCTGAAACAAATTTGGACTTGAAATTACATGATCAGTGAGGTCCTGGAGACCCCAAGCAGATAAATGAGTTTCAAGTAGTCCCAAGTTAGTAAACTGGTAATGTGGAGCAACTGGCAGAATCAGACACAAATTCCTCTGAAGAAATGCACACTGAACCCAGGCTTTGCAGGCATTGCACGGATAAAGCCATGCCAAACATTAATTCACCATCCAAAACAACAGAATACATCAAAGAACAGACTGCTACAGAGAAGAGTCATCAGGACAAGAAGTGAACAAACAAAAAATAAATACAAAAAAAAAAGATAACAACAGAATTAGAACCCTAGGAACTTTTTTGGATACATTATTGTTGGATACATAATATGAAGTATTTGGAAAAAACAAGAGACTACTAAAAGTGGGTGAATGTTTGAAAGAAAAAAAACTGAACATTTAGAAGTAAAAACTATAATCATTAAAATTTAAAATTCTGGGAATGAATTAAGCAGAAGATTAGACACAGCTGAAAGAGAGACAGAGTAAATTGAATATAGAGCTGAAGCAGTTATCCCATATGCAGAACAGCAAGACATAGTCATGGATAATATGAGGCAGGGGTTAAAAACATGAAAGATAGAAAGAGAGGTCTAACATGTCCACTTATGCTCTGGAAGAAGAGAATAGGGGAAATAAGGTAAAATCAGTACTCAAAGAGATCATGAGTGAGGAGGTTTCAGAATTGAGGAAAGACTTCTGATGCAGGACAAGTAAGAAATCCTCACTTAACCATATGGTGTTTTAAACTCAGAAACAAAGATAACAAGAAGATTTTAAGAGAATATTCTCCTGATGAGAGTGTACATTTATCACCCTTTTCGAAGGACAGTTTAACAATATTTATCCATGATTAAAGTGTTCATATCTTTTTACCTTGTGATCCTCCTCCTAGAAGTTTATCCTAAGGTTATACTCTGACAACAAGGATGTTGATCTCCATATATTTCATAACAACAATACTTTGGGTAAAATTTAAATATCCAGCAATAGGAAAGCTAATAAACGAATTATAGCATAATAGTTCCTTGGGATATTATACAGCATTAGAATGGCTGGTATATGTATATATCTACATTTATTGATAAGGACAGATCTCCATTCTTATCAATAAATAAAGCAGCAGAACAGCAAATATCATGTGGTCCCACTCACGTAAGGTTACATATACATTTTTGTTTATATTTAAGTTGTCTTGGTGTATTGCCCAATGTGGGTGTATATAAATTTAAAAGGTCTAAATGGACATTAGAATGGTCTAAAAGATTGAAAGTGGTTACCTCTGAGTAGTGGGATTTCAGGGAATTTGAGTTTTCCTTCATATATTTCTTCAGTGTTTAATTTTTTTTCTTAGGAAGCATGGTTAAACATACATACATCTACATAGGGAATATTCCACATTTCTTAATTCCCAGTATAGTTTTCTTTCCTCAAAACACAAGACCATTTTGATGATATACCATTTGACTGGTATGGATAGGGCTATCCATACAACTATAATTATGCTACACTTTCCTGTATGTTTTTTAATGTATTGATATATAGGAGTCATCCTCAATTACCACTCCCAAATGTCAGGTAACTAGTAAATGAATTCATTTTGGTTACCTTATGTAGGTAAAGACTAAGGAAATGTATTCAGAAGTTTAAGAAGAGAAGTACACGGGACTTCCCTGGTGTTGCAGTGGTTAAGAATCCACCTGCCAATGCAGAGCCCTGGTCTGGGAAGATCCAACATGCCATGAACAGCTAAGCCTGTGCACCACAACTACTGAGCCTGTGCTCTAGAGCCCGCGAGCCACAACTACTGAAGCCTGTGTGCCTAGAGCCCATGCTCCACAATGAGAGAAGCCACCACAATGAGAAGCCCATGCACTGCCCCCACTAGCGACAACTAGAGAAAGTCCGCATGCAGCAACGAAGACCCAATGCAGCCAAAAATTAATTAATTAATTATTTTTTTTTAAAGTACAGATAATTATACCAAAAGACCATAGTGTTTTTTTAGCTAAAAAAAAAACCCAAAACAACACTACAACACTACACTAATAAAACTGAATGGATATATGAGCATTTATAACTATTTCTGATGTTTCTGTCACTTTTTTAATAAATTACTTTTATAAAGGTCCAAATAGGGCTGAGTGAAATCACAAATAAAAATATTATTGAAGGTAGTATAGTTTTTTCTAAGACATTAGATAAAATGGAACAATTAATAGTAGTTCTTTTCTTTTCTCATGTGTTTAAGAAAAGTTGAATTTTCAAAGAGTGCTTCTTCATGTTACATTCTTAGTGGTTGTTAAGTTTAAAAAAATCATTGTGGTAGCACCCCAATGGCAGTGAGCACACTGGCATCTGGATCTTGCTTTCTAAATACCACTCCCAAATAAGAAGAACCAGGACTCCTTGAAGAAATGGCTGACTCTATAGCTGAAACAGGGAGGATACAAGATGAGCCTGGAGAGTCTTATAGTGCCAGAAGGTAAGGAAGTGTTCAAAAAACAACAGGATGGAGATGTATCAAGTAGACGGGGAGCCATCCCGAACAAGCCTCCAATGGTCAAAGCTGGAAAAAAAGTTTAACAACAAAGTCCAAAGTATAAGATAAATATACATGAGTCCACACTGATATAAATAATTCCCAACCCTTAAGTATGCACTGGTCTTAGTAACTCCCTTCCAAAGAACAGAGTATGAAAAGGGAGGAATAGTAACTTTACAGTGAAGAAATCTGGCAAACACTACCTTTATCAAAAGATCAAGGAATATCACCATTGATAAGTTATGTTCATTGCATGTACCCCATTGTATGATGTAATGAGAAGGACACTTCACCTGTGTGGTATTCTTCCTCAAAACTCATAACTTCAGTCTAATCCCAGGTAAACATCAGTTAAACCCAAATTGAGAGGAATTGCACAAAATGACCCATACTCCTCAGAGCTGTCAAGGTTATAGAAAACTAGAAAAGACTGAGAAACTATCACAGACTAGAGGAGATTAAGGAGATATGATGAACTGAATGCAATCCTGTATGGATCTTGCAACAAAAGGGTGACATTGATGGAAAGACTGATAAAATCTGAATAAAGTCTGGAGTTTACTTGCTATCAATGTATCAATGTTGGTGTCTTCATTTTGATGAGTGTACCTGGTAATTTAAGGTGTTAACATTGGGAAAGACTGGGTAAGGTATATACAGGAAGTCTCTGTATTATCTTTGCAACTTTTCTCTAAATCTAAAATTATTCCAAGATAAAAATTTGCTTTAAAAATAAATTAAATCCGGGCTTCCCTGGTGGCACAGTGGTTGAGAGCCGATGCAGGGGACACGGGTTCATACCCCAGTCCGGGAAGATCCCACATGCCGCAGGGAGGCTGGGCCCGTGAGCCATGGCCGCTGAGCCTGCGCGTCTGGAGCCTGTGCTCTGCAACGGGAGAGGCTGCAACAGTGAGAGGCCCGCGTACCACAAAAAAAAATAAAAATAAAAATAAAATAAATAAATTAAATCCACTTTACAACTATCAGAATAACTAAATCCAAAACACCAACACCAAATGCACGTGCAGATGTGGAACAACAGGAATTCTCATTTATTATTAATGGGAATGCAAAATGGTACAGCCGCTTCAGAAAATAGTTTGGCAGTTTCTTAAGAAATTAAATGTACTCATACCATATAATCCAGCAATCATGGTCCTTAGCATTCACCCAAATGAGTTGAAAATTTACATCCACACAAAAACCTGCACATGGATGTTTATAGCCACTTCATTCATCATTGCTAAAAATTAGAAGCCACCAAAATGTCCTTAGGTGAATATTTTTCAGCAATAAAAAGAAATGAGGGCTTCCCTGGTGGTGCAGTGGATAAGAATCTGCCTGCCAATGCAGGGGACACAGGTTCGGGCGGGAAGATCCCACATACCAGAGAGCAACTAAGTCCGTGTGCCACAACTACTGAGCCTGCGCTCTAGAGCCCGCGAGCCACAACTACTGAGCCTGCACGCCACAACTACTGAAGCCCGCATGCCTAGAGCCCGTGCTCCACAACAAGAGAAGCCACCTCAGTGAGAAACCCACACACCACAACGAAGAGTAACCCCCGCTTGCCGCAACTAGAGAAAGTCCGCGCACAGCAACGAAGACCCAATGCAGCCAAAAATAAATAAAATAAAATAAAATAAAAATAAATGAGCTATCAAGCCACAGAAAGACGTTGATCAACTTTAAATGCACATTACTAAGTGAAAAAAACCAATCTGAAAAGGCTACATACTGTGTGATTCCAACTATATGGCATTCTGGAAAAGGCAAAACCTCAAAGTAAAAAGATCAATGGTTTCCAGGAGTTCCTAGGGAGGAAGGGATGAATAGGTGGAGCACAGGGAATTTTTTGGGCAGTGAAACTACTCTGTAAGATACTGTAATGGTTGGTACATGTCATTTTACATTTGTCAAAACCCATAGAATGTACACCACCAAGAGTGAACACTAAACTATAGACATTGGTTAATAATAATATATCAATATTGGTTCATCAATTGTAACAAGTGTAACACACTAATCCAAAATGTTAGTAGTGGAAACTAAGGAGGAGGGCTTGAGGGGGAGATGTGGGAACTGTGCACTTTCTGCACATTTCTTTTGTAAACCTACAACTGCCTCCCCAAAATAAACTCTATTTTTAAAAAAATACAAGCAGTCAATCTAAAAGAAAAACAACTTGTGGTAGATGGAAAGATATATGATACAGCAGGTGTAGTGAAATGCTAATAGTGGTGACGTATATGGATGTTCACTATATAACTCTACTTTGCTCTGTTTGACATTTTCATAATAAATATGGGGGAAAGTCATTGTGGTTAATATTAGGAGAAAGCTTAGTAGAGAAAGGTCAAAATAAACCTGTGGGATTTAATTTAACTCCATCATGGATTTCTCATATGTTTCTGTACAAAATAGGTAATTTGATTTAATGACCTGAATTACTCATCTAAATTTTGAATCCCAGTTGGTCCTGTCTTCAAAGACCAGAGTCTAGATTAAACTGCCTTATTGTTTGAGAAATCCAACTAGATATTAACTAGTTAATATTGTTTCAGAAGTACAGCTAGCTAATATTGTCTGAGAAATACAACTAGTTAATACATTTTGAGAAATACAACTAGAGGTTAACTGTATGTCATCTCATCAATAGAGAAAAATGAGCAGTGCTTTGTAGGTTTTGAAACAGTACTGATGACATGGTAGTGTAATCTACATGACTACTGTGCTGGACTTTGTCAGTGTCCTTGTTATGATTTAGCACTCTTTTATTTACTATCCTAAGACATACATTTTTATTACTCGCTACAATATGACAATAACAACAGTTTTGAATGGTGCATATTTCTCACTATGAATCTAAATACACAGAATGTTTGCTCTATTCTCAGTCACTACATGGTGTAAAACTGGTGTATTAAAAATAGTATGACATATTTGCATATTTATCTGTATTAAAACCCCCATGAAACAGTTATTGCAGATACACAGCTGTTGCTTTTTAAGTATCTTTTAAAGGAACCATATCTCCTCTCCTATATAAATTATATGCATTTTCAAATATATCATCTGAGCCAAAGGAGTTTCAAAGCTTTAAACAGGAAAACATGCTCTCAGAGGAGAAGAATGTTAAAGGAGAGGAATTGTAAATTTTTAGTCATTGTGGCCAAATGATAAATTTTTAACCTAAAATGATGAACTTGTCCCATTGCCAAGTCAGATATTATACATTGTAAACAGAAAGTAATTCTGGATGCTTCTACAAATTATGGCCATATTTCAGCAAGGAGACTGTTTACCTAGTCTACAGAGCTGCTTTATATCGATCAAATTACAGAAAAGTCTCCACTTTGTGACTTAAAAGTGGCAAATTCTGTTGTAATGTAAAGAACTTTTCCTTTTAATAGCATTCCCATATCTTCATAAAAGCCAATAGTAGCATTTTTCTTTTTAAGTAAAAAGGAAACTATGCCCCTGGAATGCTAGCTACTATCATCTTGTAGTTCCCAGAAAAAGAGTCCCAAACTGAAAAATGATTCTATCAAATTTCATTATTTTCTCTATAATTTTAATATGTACCGAAAGGTTTTAGGAGAACATGTATATTCTTTCAATTCTGACCATATTCAGTTGATTAATATATAATTCAGATGCACATGAGTAGTTCTCATTTTAGTATCTGAATTACAGTTTGTTTTAAGGCTTTTAAACATAAATAGTTGAATCAAAGGTGTCACATTTCATAGTTCAGTTTCACCAAGTTAGCTAAATAAGGGGGTATTAAAGGAAAGGATTTTCATATATTAAATTAAAAGTTTGTCACTTTGCAGCTCTAATGCTGTTGAAAAAAAGATAATTTCTGTCCAATTGAATCAGCAAGAGGTCTTTATTGCCTTAAGTATTAATTGATTAGGTTCTCATTAAGGTCAAAAGTACACTTAGCTGCCCAGAGGTGGCCAATTAGCACATTGTCAACCGCGCTTATTTATATTGACTGAACATAATGGTAGTTATTTGACTGTCAAGTCAGAAGGTCACTGAACCTTTTGTACACTTTGCCCTCCAAAAGGGCAATAGTCATTTAGACACGAGAAAGCATTCATAACAAATATTTAGTTTATTACTTATTGACTTAAATCACTCTTAGAAACAGGTGTTCTATTCTCTTTGGACAAATGATATATCATTTCTTTGTGAAATGCTTGAGGTCCAGTTGAAATCCTGTGGTTGACTGTGTCTGAAGATTTTTGTTCAGCAAGCAGCTTGCACTTGAAACTCTAAATAGCTTTTTTAAAGACCAAACCAATTCAATGATTATAATCCTTTGTGATATAGACTTTTCTCCTGCTAAGTGACTGCAGCAAGTTGAAACAAGTTGGACACACAGGTGCTGAAATGCCTGTGGGGCACCAGTCTCAAAGCTGAAGGTTAGAACCACATTTGAGTCTCACCTTAATGAGGACATTGGTATGCTTTTTAAATGCACTGGTGCTGCCATAGATATTGGATATTTGCTACAGAACAAAAGAGAAATAAAAATTCAGGGTTATTCATGAACCAGTAATCTAAAATTTCTACCTATAGTCCCAGTGATTTTTATCATCATAAATCATTACACCTAATTTATATAGTGATGATATAATGAGTTGCATTTGCTAGCATTTTTTTTCTATTTATCCTCTTCTACTTAAATTTAACATCATTCTCCCTTACATTGTTCTATTATTGAATGAAATATCACTGATGATTCCATGAGTTAGATTTTAAGGAGAAAGTATTTTTGTTTAGCACATCACTTTTACAACTTATCAAATTAGAAACCCATGAGTCAGCCTAGATTCCCCCCTTTACATTCTTCCCTCTCCAAATATGTATCTCATCAAGCATCACATTCCATCAGTTCTAGTTACTGAATAGCATCAATAGATATAAGTACTTCAACCCACTGCCACTGCCTCAACTTGTTGTCTCTTTATTAAATTGCTGTGATACATTTTGATGGGTCTTCCCAGTGATTCATTGACCCTCTAGTGGTCTTCTCACTAGACTGGGTCTCCTTCAGAGTAGGGTGATATATTTTTATTGTATCCCCAACCAACAGTTAGTGCCTGGCACATACAGGCATTTAGTAAAAATTTACTGAATAAATAAATGAATGACCACAATTAGCTTTATGCTACATATAAATGTAAACCTTGATAGAATAATAATTTGCTGTGATTTAAGTACTCATTAAATCAAACTTTTCACTAGTATTAAATTATTAATACTTTCTCAGACTATTATAAGAAGCAATAAATTCATCCATATGGGTAAACCAACAGGATTGACTATGAAGACAGATTGAGAGCCCAAGTCAAAGGAAAAAGTTACTACCATAATTCTTGAGTGATTAAGCTACCAAGTATATACAGAAAACAAATCCATATACTATCAAAACATGTGCTTTGGGGTGGGATAGGGAGGATGGGAGGGAGGGAGACGCAAGAGGGAAGAGATATGGGAACATATGTATATGTATAACTGATTCACTTTGTTATAAAGTAGAAACTAACACTCTTGTAACACAATTATACTCCAATAAAGATGTAAAAAAAAAAAAACGTGCTTTGTCTGTGGTATCATATTAAATAACAGTTACTATTTATATATTGTGCACTTCTTACACATTAGCTATTGTCCTCTCAAGGACCATGTAATGTAGATCTCATAATTGTCATTTTACAGATAAGAAAACTGGTTTCACAGGGTAACTTATCCAAAGGCACATAACCCAGGTCTTGCTTGCTCCAAAGCCCAAGTTCTATCTACCACACTAAAGTTTGCATCCTTCTTTAGAACTTTGGACAACCCATTTCACATTATTCAAAAACTTTACTAAATGTTATATAGAAATGTTTCATTTCCATTGTTAGGTTGGGGTGGGTTGGGGAGTGTGGGGGAGATAATCAGAGTCAAAGATGAGAAAAATTACAGTGGAAATGGAAGGTAATATGACTTAGTAGTTAAGACTGCATGGGCTTTGACATCATACAGCACTACACTTGATTCCCAGGTCTGCCTTGTACTACCTGCATGACCTTGAGTGAGTGACTTGACCTCCAAGTTTCAGTGCACTAATCTCTAAAAGAGATATAATAACAGTAATGGCCAATTAATTTGTGAAGATCAAATGAGATTATGCAGATAAAATGCTTAGCACGGTTTTTACTTAAAACAGTTCTTACTGGGCTTCCCTGGTGGCGCAGTGGTTGAGAGTCCACCCTTCGATGCAGGGGACACAGGTTCGTGCCCTGGTCCGGGAAGATCCCACATGCCGCGGAGCAGCTGAGCCCGTGAGCCACGGCCGCTGAGCCTGCGCGTACGGAGCCTGTGCTCCGCAACGGGAGAGGCCACAACAGTGAGAGGCCCGCGTAGCTCAAAAAAAAAAAACAAAACAAAACAGTTCTTACTGTTTTATTTCTTTTAGTTATATAAAAGACAGGCAAATAAAGCAGACGTTTTATTGCTTTTTCCTCATTTAATGATGTGTTATTGGAGGCTCTATAGTTAAGCAGAGAAAGAAGAAACAAGGTGAATTCACCATACTGAAAGTATGTTGACTTGTGCATTGTCTAGTAATTAATAAGCATTTATTGAATACCTGCTGTGCTAGATGTTGGGGATAATATACCTGATTCTACAGAACTCATTTTCACTCAAATTTAAGTAGAAATGCAACACTGATTTATACTCTTACTTAAGAGAAAATTTCAAAATTTTAAAATAAAATTCAGCCATTAATATCAGGTTAATCTGTTGTTATAGGATATCTTTGGAATGACCACAGTTTGCATTTAATATTTGGTATGTAATCTTAAAGGAATGAAATTTTTAGATTTTACTATTTTTAGCATGCCTAGCTCAATCCTTTACTGTATCCTATTAGTTATTCTAAACATTTTTCTCATCAACCATTTCTTATTCTATAATAACAAATACGGTTGCTTGCCTAGTTGTTACCTATTTTCTCTATGCTCATCTAAAATAAAGCATGACAGTATGGATTGCCTTTTTTCTTAATCTTTTGGTTTATTTTAAACTAAGACATTGTATACATTGACTGGAAAAAGAAGGACATTCCTTATTCTTTTTTTCGGTTTTTACAGTGTTTCCCATGACTTTCAGTATATGTTCTTGGCTAAACCCCTTCCTTATCATTCATTGTATTGCTTCTGAAATGGATTCTTTCAGCAAATATTTATTGAACACTCACTATGTGCTGGGTTCTATGCTGCTGCTCTCATGGAACTTGCATGCTAATAGAGGGGAGACAAAAAATAAACAGGATAAGGAAGATTGAGAATGGAGATAATGATGTAGGGGGAGAAGGAAGTTACAATTAAATTAGGTCGTCACGGATGGGCTCATTGAGAAGTGTCTTTTGAGCAGAGACCTGAAGGAAGTGAAGGATTTAGCCAAGCATATTACTGGAATATGGCAATTCAGGCAGAAGAAACAGCCAGTGGAAATGTGATAAAGCAGAAGTGCTCAAGGTTTGAGGCTTGTTTGAGAAATAGCAAGGAGACTAATGTGGCTAAAGCAAAGTGAAGTTACAAGAGAATGACAGGCAATGCCATAGAGGTAAGAGGAGAGGGTCGGATTTTGCTGGGCCTTACAAGCGGGGAGGCTGGGTAGGGGGGAGATTTGGGTTTCACTCTGAGTACTGTGGGGAACGAAGAGGGTTTTGAGCAGAAGACTGACCTGATGTGATTTACATGTTAAGAGTGTCACTTAGGCACTGGCTTGAGCATAGGTCCTACCAAGAGTAGAAGCCAGTGGACCAGTTAAGAAGTTATTTCATTAATCCACATGAAAAATGATAGTGACTTGGATCAAGAAAGTAACATTGAACTTAGTGAGAAATAGCTGGATTCTGGATATATTTTGAAGGTACAACTGACAGGATTTCTTGGCAGATAGAAAGTGAGGAGTAAAAAAACAAAAGGAAAGAAAGGACTCGAGGACGATTCTAAGGTTTGGGGCCTGAGCAACAGAAGAACATAAAAAGGGTGAAAATCCTACACACTCTGTGCTCCTAATGATTCTATATGTCAACTTTATTTATAAAACAATTTTAACTTCTATTTTACCCTTATATGTAGAAAGTAGAAATCCAGCCAACTCAAAAGTTCTAACAGCACTTTGAATGCTCTTGGTAAATCTGAAGTAGCTATATGTAAATTGGTACACTAGCTGTCACTTCTGAGGACATCACCACCTCTAGTATTTACTGGACAACATAACATCAACATGAGGATACTTGGAACACACAGAAGACCTAGATGACATGGCCCCTGTCTTCTTTAAGTTTATTGTCTGTCTTACCATCTTGGTAAACAGAATTCCAACTCTCTGCCTGGGTTTGGATCTTAGGCACAGGGCCTGGATGTAGGTATAGGTGCTTTCAGTTGGTCTCTGTGTGATGTAAAGGGTGGTCCAGGTGAGAAGTTCCAGGTAAGATGGCTTTAGGGAAGTGGGAACCACTATAAATATTAAGTCCCAAATCAAGGGGTCAGGCTAACCCTAAAAACCAATCAGCAAGAAAAGACCTGCCCCAGGACACTGTGTATATTTGTCCAGTTACCTCAGAAGGCATTCTGTCTCTTTTTTTCTAAGTATTTAGGAAAAGCCTTGTTGTAGCCTTCAAACACTAACAGCAAGTTTACTGGGAGGTGGGGGAAAGGTGAATACATAGAAAGAGAAATATGAATAGATGTCAATAAGCATAAAATGTGTGGTATCACAAAATTCATATCTACGGTGAATTGTCTTTATTATGCTTCCTCCTTTTTTATTTTATGGACTTATTTTACTGTCACTTTAGGCAACAACTATTAACAGCATCTCTTTTGATAATTTCAAATTTGTTGATATATTTTTTCTAAATTTAGTTGAATGCAAAGAAAACCTTTGAAATGCAAATAATTAATCATTTCTCGGGTCTCCAAGAAGGTTTGGGACATGGCAAACCTTGAATCAGTCTTGGAAAGAATCATCTAATTCCAGTAAAGTATAGGAATCCCAAGTCTGATCCTCAGACATATAAGGACTAGCTGGACATGAAATACAAACTGTGGCCAACTTTAATTTTCCCAAATCAGATTTTCATGAAACATTTTCATTTCTTTGAGTGAGACAAATGAATTTTTCTAATATTTTATAATCCATTGTTAAAATTCAAGTAAAAACAAGTCTACAGTCAAATATAAATTACTTTGCTATGTTTAATTTTAGATAATCTTCTTCTCCTTTCTTTGGCATTAGAACAAATTGCAGTTACTGAAGCCCAAAGATTATAAAGCACTATTTAAGCATTCATGTTTGATATCAAGATTAAAGGAGAATACAAAGACTAGCATTAGAGGATAAAGTTTCTGAGACCAGATGGGGCAAGTTTAAAAAGGTTTTAGGGAGAAAATACAATAATCAATTTTAGAAGGAAAGGAGGGGAGATAACATATTTTAGCAGTAACTTAGGCTTTTAGTGCAAAGGATATTATTTGGTTTTTGTAATTGAATATAATAAAACACTTTGCCCTTTAACATAAAATCATATTTCCCATATGTATATGAGTACACTTCTCTGAGACTAAGCAAACTGTTTGTAAAACAGGAATTGAATTGAAGAGGATCATATTCTTTGAAATAACTTTCCTCAGCCCTTTCATCAGAGAGTATGAGTCAGCCTAGGGCATTCAGCACCGGGACAGACCCTACCTGCTTGTATTTCTTTGGCTGTAGAGCACAGGCCCATAATCCTGATTAAACATTTAGACGTCTCACTCCTCCATCTACTCAAGTTGACCTCTAACAGAATTCTGGCTGTTTTTCTCTCCATTTGTGAAGAGAATTTTCATTTTAAACTCTTCCAATTTAACAGAGGGAAAAGGTTAAAAAGAAAGTCAACCTACACCCCCCCCATTCAAAAAAAAATCATCCACAGTTTCCCACTGAATTGGAGCCAAAATCTCTGCCAATTTTGCTCTCATATCTCCAAGTTGTACCCTGACCCTTCATATGACCAGTGGGGCTTGTTACAAAAGCTCTCTCTGGACGCCTTTCTAAAAGTGCTATCTTCGTCCATATTTCAAAACACTCACAGATATTTTATCATTAATTAGTATTCATATTATGTCTCAAACAATCTGTTCACGAATAGGGGAAGTGAACTAGTTGAACAGCTCTTCTGTTTGTCTAGTGATTAACATGGATGATATATGTAGTGCCGAAGACCTTTTAAGGCAGGAAGCAGTCAAATGTTGGGTCGGTAACTCTTGGAACATTTAGAAGCTTACCTGTTTTGGAGGCTGGCCCTATCCAGAGAAACCAGACTTGGCAAACAGGATGGGGAGACACAGCCCCCTTTAAAAATAGACCCATGCCTCTTTGATTCACAGCATCCTGGATTTGCTTTTCATCATGTTAACATGCCACTTGGGAGCTGGCTGGACTCCCTTGTTCAGTGACATATATTTCATAGTGTTTTTTTTTTTTTTAACCCATTTGTTCTTTCAACCACAACATGCTTTGCATTTCTCTTTCAAATTTGAGGGTGTATATATAGATTGATCAAAACAATATTTTTAACATTCCAAACAATTTAGAAAGCTGGTGGATGGGTGTCAGTTAATCTATTATGTTCATCTTTTCCTCCTCCCCCTCTTCAGCTGCTAATCTTAGAACTTGTGTGCCAAATTGTGTAAGATATTCTTCCAATAGCTACATGTGTGACTCTTTTGTGAGCTCAACAGACAGTTATGAGGACAGATTTGGAGTTGCATATGGGACTGTCACATGGTTTGATTGCCTTGTCTTCCAGGCACTGAGATTTCTTTTCACTGAGCTTTAATATTGAGGAATTTTTAGTTATGATAGAAGTTCAGCAAAGTCTCTATTAAATTATTTATACACCTCAAGAATGGAGAAGAAAAAAAAAGTTTTTACTCACCACCACTCTGTATTTGGCATCTATATATACTTAACAGTTCCTATGTTTACTTTTTACAGTAGTGAAAAAAATTCGCAGAATTTTTATGAAAATCAGAGCGTTAAGAGCCTTTATTATCCTCCTTGCTCTTTTGGAGCAAGATCTAGTAGATGTCTCGACAGAAAAGAAAGCAGATGCATTGTAAAATGGTCTTATATAATTCATGTCCAATTATAGAGGATGATTTGTAGGAAAATGTGATCTATCAACTGTTAGGAGGCTAAATCCTATGTCTTTAGTCTCTGAAATGGTAAGGTGCAGATAACTTTATACACACATATTGAACACCCTCTTTCAGGACCCAAACACCACAACCCTTCATCCCATTGAACCATAGTGCCACCCTCGAGGGACACACAGCCTTACAACAAGGTCTTTCTCCTTATCTTATTTCAAATACTTTTCAAGAATGAACAGTGTCCTAGTGATATCTGCATCCAGTGAATGATGACATATAATATTATAAAAGCATTAATCACATATACTTGTATTAATTTCACCCTGTAAAACAAATACAATAATTATTCAGAGCTGCACCTTTATTTGCTTCAGTCTTAATTCAGAAATATTAATGATGGCTACCATATATTGATTTGCCTCTGTGAGACTAAACTCTATAAAACAGATGTTTTACATACATTACTCCTAATCCTCAGAATAACACACCAAAGTAGGTGTTATTATTATCTCCTTCTTCCCAGTTAAGTTAGAACTCAGAAACAGCTTGAATGAGGATAGAAGTATATTTTCTTGTTTCACACTTTAATTTCCTTTTCCTGTTTTAGGTTAGAGAAGTCATGTACCCTGCTGGGCAAATTGCACTAGTACCTAGCACAATGAAACTTGTGAGTGGCAGAATACAAACAGAAGCTCCCATGTCCTTGAGCCACACCCTGAAAATTCTAGAAGCTCTGCATAGAGGCACTGGACTTCACCACATTCTCATGGCTCACTGTTAACGTAACGAGCAGCAAGTTCATTGCAAGTGCTTTGGATACCTGGCAGAAGAATGTAAGGACACATAAAGAGGTACCTAGAGTACCTATTTTATTTCTAGTCTACAGAAGAGCAATTTATGAAGAGGTTTCCTCCAGACAATATCAAGTCTTTCTCAGTGTATTTCATAAGGGTTTGAACTAAACCCAGCATAATAAGGTTTGATTGAGCTGTTATGTTCTGCCTCGTAAGTGGCAGTGCACAATTGAGAAAGAAAATTGCTTAATAGAAAGTTATAGTCATCACTAACTTTATCCTAATTGTCCAAAGCAAAAAGTTAAGAGTTCTATAAGAGCAGCTTAGAGCTCTTAGAAAATGTTGAAAAATACTCTGTTTAGAAACATTTCTGCCCATATGTCACCCTGTACTTTCTGGGGATGGGCATTTATTTTTCTGACATTTTGCTCAATTAGGGTAAGTTTTATCTTGTGTCTCCAAGGAGGTTTTAAAAGGGCCTTATCTATCCATTCTTCTAAAATATTTAACAGAAATTCTATTTTTCAGCATGAGATCTGTACCCTGGTTTGGGGTTGTAACTCCTAGTTATCCCACAGACATCAAAAGCCATTTCTGAAATATATTGAATTTAGATCAAAGCATTATTCATATAATTGTGTCATCAGAAAGTAATGGGCTGTTTAAATGAAAAATTGATTAAGCTGATGACTGGAATTTATTCTAGGAAGAACTTACAAGAATCTGTTCTTTCTTAACGTTAAAAGTCATATTGACAATGCAGTCATTATTTGCAGGTGACATTATCTACCTAGTAAATTCATGAGACATAAGAACCAGTAAAACTAGTAAGAGTTTTAGTAAGTTTAGAGTTTAGTAAGATTGCTAGGTATGAAGAAAATTCTAAAGATCTTTTACTTTCTAAATATCAGCAATTACCAATTTAAAAAGGTAATGGGAGAAAAAGACACAATGTACAGTAGCATCAAAACCTATAAGAAATTTCAGGACTTCGATAAAGAAAACCATAAATCTTTACGGCAAGATGAAGCTTTAAAAAATTGGAAAGGTATACCATATTTATGAATGGAAATGATTTAAAGATACCTATTTTTTTATATTATTATTTTTAAAATAAATTTAATTTCATTAAAATCAAGTCTCATAGGGAATGTTTTTACCAAAAGAAGAAACTGAAAGGGAAAGAGGAGTACAGAGGAAGAGCAAGAATAAGAGAACCTTACACTGCCAGATATTAAAATATAATGTAAAGATCCAATTAACATCATGTAGCATTGGTATAGTAACATAATAATCAGTGTCTCAAACTGGAAATTTCTCTTAAAATTATGTGCTTTCACATTTGTAGAGGTGGGAGTGTTTCTTTAGCTCCAACAGGAACACAGAGGTCTTGTTGCCTGTTGCTGATTTGGCAAAGCTTGGTTTGGCGATGCCTCATTTTCCCTGAATGAGCCTGCTCATTGCTGCCTCTACTAACAAGGTGGAGTTTGCTAGCCGTCCCCACGAGCTGCCTCTTACTTTGGTTATGACTTGGAGTTTCTCCGAATCCAGTAGGGTCTAAGGCTTGCATATCTGAGAACCTTTCCTCTCCCCATGACTCATGGGGTCTGTAGAATTCTTATGAACGTTGCTTTCTTTGTGCTTTATTTAATTTTTGCTGTGGCTGACATATGTGAATTTGAGCTATTGCACAGATTCCCTCCCCTCTCCGCCCTCAGTGGCTTCTCTACACCATTCAATGCCAGTTAAAAATAAGACAATATAAACTTCTATATTATTTAAGCTAAACTTAAGTTTTGATATAGAGTGAACACATTTATTAATAACGTATTTCTTCTTACATATCCACACATGTGGGTTCCAATTTGGAAAGAGTTTCACTAAGGAAAGTTTGTAGAATATTTTCAGTGTGGCTAAGGGGCAAAATAAATACTGGTCATCTTTATAGATTTTGAAAAATAAAGTAATTTCTAGGCAAGCCAACCATACCCACCTTACAACTAAATGTAATGCAAATTACCATATCAAACAGAAAATTTGAGTGTTCCAGTTAGTGGTATTTAGTTTCCTGCTTATTAATGACAATTTAGGTGCTGCTTAGAGTAATTTGCTACAGAATCATTGTATGTCATTATTTTGCTGTTGGAAGAGATTACATTTTTAGCTAAGAAGGAAATGAGTTTGGGAAAGAACATTTTGGCAAGTTGAAATTTATGGCCAGGACTGTAAGGTATGAGGAATATATCTAGTTTTGCTTTAACAATGACTTGCTATCAGAAGTTAAGTGATCATTTTATAATTTTCTATAAAGTGAAAGAAAGGTGTTTTTAATTTAATTACCCATGCCTGAAAGGATATTTGAGTATATTCTTATTGGAATAATTAGTAATTTGAACATATCATAATAAGCTATTATATTCTTTCCAGAAATTTTTTGGTTCTTTGGTTTTCTTTGAAGGTGCTAAGAGAGTATACAGACTGACATAATATTATTCAACATACTGATACTTCTTAAGACCATAATGTTGGTTGTTAAAACTTTACTAAATTGACTTGACAGTTTCAAATTAAGTATCATCTTGTGTTTTTCCTTTCTACATATCTTTTTAATGACAGTGTCATATAATATGATGGTTTTATGAGTGGTTTTGGTATCTCATTCATCAGAGTAATCAATGGGGAAAGGAGCCATGTGGGTTGTAGTCCATTTGTATTGGATAGGACAGATGGCATTATTGATAGATGGAAATATTCCAAATATTTATTGTATAATGATATCACAAGGACTCTGACTTCTGAATTTTAATGCTTTAATTTCTACAGTAACTGGCAAAGTAAGTAATTTATTCAGTTACCACGTATCCATTTAATGATATCAATGTGTGAATTGTAGCATTAATTACCTTTCAGTTAATAGTGTATTTTATATGATGGGTATTTCTTTTTCTAAGCCTTTGTGTTTACTTATCTGATTTCTGACCAAGCTATCAGTTTGGTCTTGAGGATTTTAAAGTTAAAAACAATATTTGGAGCAGACAGTATGTAAAGATAGGATGCAGAAGTGAACAAAGTGCAGATTCAGTAATGGTTCTCTCCCAATATCACCTCTGTCATGTGGGAGGCCAAAGGAAAAAGGTACCCTTAAAGAGTCTTTACATTTGCCTCTTGCATAAGTTTTTACCCTCAATAGATTTCTTAAAATTATGTTCTAATATAACCATAGACAAAAGGACATAATGATATAATTCAGGATCTACTTATATTTTATTACCTCAATTTGAAATTGAGTTATTCCAGGAAGGGTGCTGGATGGTTAATACACCAGCCTCTCAAATGTTTGACACCATTCCAGAATCACATTTGCACTACTAGAAATAAATGAAAGCCAGTGAAAAAGAGGTCTTCGCTTTTTACTTTTGTATTTTATATTTTTGTATTCTTTAAATGCATACTGAATGCATAAAGTCATGCCTTACTTTTGCAATTGCTAAGTTAAAAATGATAGTTTGAGTCATTCTAAAACTTCTGTTGCCATTGTTTTATTTTTAAAATACTATCAACCCCTAGTATTGAAGATCTACTATGTATTTAAACACGGCTGGGAGCTCTCTGATATTACCTCCAGGTTACTTACTATTTTACTTAGGAAGTAATATAAATTCCTTGAGTTGAAATTTTCAAACCTTTTTTCCAAACTAAAAATCAGGACACATTGTCCAACAGTGTTTTGTTTTTTCAATTTGTTACTGTGAAAAAAATTACAATGGTGCCAAAATAAATAAAATAAATAAATAAATAATTTTTAAAAAGAACTAAAGATTATTTACATTTAAGTTATAAATTTATCAAGTTACCTCCAATACTGACTGTCACCACTAAATTCCCAGTATCTAGCTGACTGCCTTGCACATGTCAAATTCAATGTTTGTTGATTGCATAGTGATAAACAAGGTAGGATAGTTTACATCCATAAAGATGATTGGAAATAGTTTAATTATATGCTTTCAAAATGATAGTGTGATCCCACTAACGAAATAGAAGCTTTATACTAAATTTTGATAAGATCAATCTCTTTTAAAAGTTCTTATAGAAATAGACAATGTAATTATATTGGAAGAGTAAGTTGACCAAGCTTTATTTAGTCAAAATATCTAATAGTGTGCAGTGGGTCAAGAGGACAAAACAACTTAGACCTATCCAGAGACATCCCATTCAAACAGACTGTCTATGTATGACTTAGGGCAAAATTTCTTGCATTCTTACTGCCCTGGCAAGTACGAATGGATCAAATACAACCTGATGATCCCAGATTTCTCCAATGCTCTAGGACAATTTCAGAAGCATTGATGAAAATGGCGTAGATAATATTCTGATAGAAATCTCAGGACCAATAATAAACCAAGAAAAAGGCTAGCAGTAACTGCAGTGATATGGAATTTTAAATATTCTACATATATTTACTGTTCCTTTTAAAAAAGTCAAAGTCTAAGTAAAATAAAATGCATGAATATTTTGTTGTCACTAAAGCCTTCTATTTCCTTTATTTATGGAATAAAGTATATGAGTGCTTCCCAGTAAAATTTGGGAATAATTTTTAATCCGAACTTTGTATCATATTTGCAGCCTTGAAACTTTGCTGATCTTTTTCACTTTTCTCATTATCAGTGTTTGTTTCTCTCTCTCTCTCCTTTCTCCCTTTATACTCTTTCAGGCATTGAGAGACAGAATTAAAAACTGACAGGCAAATCAGCTATTACTTTGAATCTCCAAACAGGAAAACTTCCTCTCAGGCAACACTGCAAAATATAGTCATATTGTTATGTGATTATTGTTATTCTAGGAAGATTTTATTTTTCTCTTCTTATTGTAAATTTTATATATTTGGAGAAATTTTGTTATATCTTTCCATTGATGGAAGGTCTAATTACATTTATAGTGAATGAATGACTCTCTTCACTGTATTTTGCTATAGATTTTTCTCATAAAAGTTCTTATCCAGACTTTTGGGTATGACACATCCTCCCCCACCCCCCAAAAAAAGTAAAACATGAAGACTAAACCTCAGAATTTAATTTGTGTTCCTGTAATTTCATATGACCCCAAGTTATTTAGAGACAAACAAATGATATTACAATTATGTTTTAAATAAGCAAGGCCTGTGTGGAAGCAAATTTTTTAATAATGTTTTAAGAGCACCAGAATATTTATCCAACTAATCTTCTTTAAAGAGGTAATGCTCTTACAGAGGAAATAAAATAAAGGTGCTCAATAATAAATTTCTAAATTTAGTCCTGAGCATTCAAACTTTGATTTAATCAAATTTATCAGAAAAAAAAATTTTTCCAGGCAACCCACTTAATTTCTGAAGACAGTTAGTATTAAGTAACTGATCATGCTAGTGAATAAAGAAATAAATGTTGGCATACTAAGGCAATATATAAGCTGAAGTTCTTGAACAAAAGCAGCCTGTCAACTACAGTACGTTTAAGTACAGGAACGATTGATGTTTACCAAATGTCAAATCAGAGAGAAGAAAAATATTTTCAAGCTTAGGAGATTACCGACAATGGAAGGGAAAATAAATAAATATTTAGATGTACAATATTGTTTTACCTTGTCAAGGAAATGTTAATTGAAATCAGGCCTCCTTTTTGAAAAACATAATGTAAAATTTCCACCAAAAGACTACTCAGGAGTCTGACAATTAATGCAAAAGTAGAATTTTAAAAGATACAAAATGATGGCTGACATTGACAAAAATTGTGCTGTTAGATTATCAAAAAGCTATGCCCTAGATTTCATTGTCAATGATCTCCTACAGATTAATTAATGTAATTGGTTATGTTTTAAAAGAAAACTAGGAGTTCTGAAAAATATCGACATGAACCATGTGAGACTTCATCATGAATTCAATAGTTAAAATACACAGGTTTCTGTTTATTTCTTCTGCGTTATCAGGTTTATGACATTTATTTGGTAGCTAGATATTGTTTTGAATGTGCAATGATTTATTAAAAGACAGCTCGCTTATGATCCATGTTAAGAACGTGCAGTGAATTCAAATAACCTAGGTAACGTTAGGCCTTTCACCTCCGAGCATATGTTTCATTTTCCTAAGGTTGGGATTAAATTGAGATTTTGTATTCATTTGAAGTATAATTGTAATGAGAACCTTTAACATGGGTCAAATGGAGAATAATGGCACCCTGGAAGTGCTTAGAAATCATTTGCCTTTTTTATACATTGTTCCACAGTAGGATTGAAAAAGATTACCACTCCTTGTTTAACGATGTTATATTGCTCTATCTGTGAATCTAATGAAATCTTTGGCAGAAAAGAGCACAAATTTCTCAAATGGATTTTAGAAAATAAGAAGGCATCTGAATCAAATAATTATACATTTGAAATACATGAGATACTGTTAACAATCTTTACCTACAGAAAGTCAGAGATATGTATATATATTTTTAAACTCTTAATGTTTCCTTTTTATTCCCGTAATGAAAGTGGGGGAAAATTGCATTTTATTTGCTCACAGACATGGGAAAGAATTACCCAGCAAAGCTATGTACCCAAACAGATTTTTCCAGACTCCTTTTTTACCCTGAAGCAGTCTTTTTATTCGAGCACCATAAGTGATTTTCCATCTTTCTCACTGAAGTGCTCAGATATATTAGCACCACTCTCTTTCTCAGGACCTTGACTTTGTTAAAGCCAAGAGGAAATAAACTATTTTTTTGTGCTGCTTGTCTGTGAGTGCTAAACTGGATCAGCCTGTGAGCAAAAACTGACCTGTCACTGAATGACCAGCTACTGAAAACCATGTAAAAATTATATGAGATTGGATAGTACCACAGATCTTAAAGAATGTTTCTTTATGAAACAATGCAAATGTTAATAAAATTCATTAAGCTCTACATGGTATTCAGCAGCTGTTTTAGTGCTAAAATATACCAGCAATTGCTTAGGGCTAGATTATTCTGTCTCAAAAGAAAATGATAAGTTAGGTCACTGTAAGAAGCTAAAATAATACAGTATTTTCTTAGAGAGTTACAGCCTTTTCCCCTAAGTGGAAATGTATTTATGTTGAGCACATTCTAGGATGGAGGCTTGTTTGAATGTCCCAATAAATCCAGTCACTACTTCAGGACACAAAGAAATATTGCTTACCCAAGAATTATTAAAGAAGGGAAAGTGTTCCATTTGGTAAACTCCCTAAGGTAACATGAAAGTTCTGCTGTATGACCACCATCCTTGGTCTTCCCAAAACCACTGGAAGTAAATATATTAATACAGTTACTATTCATTGTTTATGCTTGACGAAAGCCTTTCAAATGTGCCTAGAAAACAGCCACTATATTGTGCATAGTAGAGACAATCCTCATCAAAATCTGGAACAAGGCAAAGATGCCTAGCATAGCACTATAATTTAAAATTATTCTGGAAGTTCTAGACAATTCAGTAATATAATGAAATGATACAAGATTTATTAGAAAAAAGGAGAGCAAATTTGCATTTTCATGAAATATATAATCACATACAATATAATTTACATCAAACATACCTAAAATTGCCCAGGGCTTATTCATCCTGTTTCCGAAGAATGTGATAAATTGGGATAATGGGAATGGGCTGACATAATACGACTTTTCTAATACATTTTCAGACTCCTACCTTAAGTAAACATATATTTATGTTGCTCATGTTATAACATGGAGAAGCCCAAGTGAATCAACTGGAAAACTACTTGAACTAAAAAGAGAATTAATTAAGATGGCAAGATACAAAATAAATAATATACTTAAAAAATGCCTATCCATCAATAGTATCTTGATTTTGGGGTAAGGAAAAGGGAAAATAAATTCATGGTAACAATCACAATTATAAAATATCTGGTAATATCCTTAATACAAATTGCACAAGACCCCTATCTGGGAAGAATTACAAAACTTTCCTAGCAACATATAAAAAGACAAATAAATGTAAAGAATTATGCTTCTGAATGGGAATATTGTAAAGATAGCAGTTAATGTATAGGTGTAACGTTAGCACATCAATCAAAGTCCTAGTGGGATTATTTTAGGAACATGAAGAAATTATTCTACAATGGTTAGGATTCAGAATAGCAAAGGTGAAGTATATATTAAATATATTTATATCATATATTAAATATGAAAATATTTTCTAACACCATATTTTAAGTGGCATGATATGACTACAGCCACAATCTACACTTATATTAGTAAAAGGGAACAGAGAAGCATAAAATTAACCCTAGCATTTCTGTGAATCAAATATGACAGAAGCTCCTAATAATGTAGATAAGATAGGTTATTCAGTGAAGGATAGTAAGAGATTTGGTCAGAATTTGGGGAGAAAAAAAAAGAGTGATACAGTGGAATTCAGACACAATATATAAGTTTTGAAGAATTTTAGTTACATAGAAATGTTCATCAAATAGAGAAAATATGAAAATATTTATACAATATGAGCCGAGTCTGGTAAAATACATACATACATACATACATATATATATATATATATATATATATGAAAAAGGGGGGGAGATGTTGGTATGACTGCAGGTGATTTTAATTTTCTTCTTTATACTTTTTTGTTATTTCCAACTTTTTCCTTCAATTATAATATATTACATTAATCAGAAAGATTAAAATTTTCGCCTTTGTTATTTAAAGCAGGCTTCATGTTATCTAAGTACAGTTATCCCTTGGTATCCATGGTTTATTGGTTCCAGGACCTTTTGCAGATAACAAAATCCTAGGATGCTCAAGTCCCTTATATAAAATGTCATAGAATTCGCTTATAACCTATGTACATCTGCCCATATACAGTTGATCCTTGAACAACATGGGTTTGAATTGCATGGGTCCACTTATATGTGAATTTTTTTTCAATAAACATAGAGTCAGCTCTCCACATTGCAGATTCAACAAACTGCAGGTCAAAATTTCCATCTGTGGTTGGTTGAATCTGTGGATGTGAAACCCACGAATATGGAGGGTTCACTGTACTCATTGTTCTACACCATTTTATATAAGGGACTTGAGCATCCGTGGTTTTTGTTACCTGCAGAAGGTCCTGGAATCAATCCCTGGTGGGGGTTAATCATCTCTAGATTACTTAATACCTAATAGGATGTAAATGTTATGTAAATAGTTGTAAATAAAATGCAAATGCTATGTAAATAGTTGCTGTCCAGGCAAATTCAAGCTTTGCTTTTTTGGAACTTTCTGGAATTTTAGGGGGAGATATTTTTGATTTGCAGTTGGTTGAATCCTTGGATGCTGTACCTGCAAATATGGAGGGCCAATTGTACATAACAAATATTGTATATTTTCTGGCATAAAATACAGACTTTCTTCAGGAAGATACTGTTTTGTTGTTGTTTTAGTCTCTAAAATCAGCAGGCTTTTATTTTCTTTTGGGATAATGTACAGTTAGAATAAGATCTGTAAGCAGGGAACGTACAGCAACGCTTACCTTTATATTTCCAACACCTAGCATAATGGCTGACACATAGAGGGCATGCAATAAGTATTTGACTAAAGAAATAACTAATCAATACAAAACTCACCTATTTCCAAAAAGTATTAATGAATTAGCTCTTTCAGATAATCTCTTTTATGTTGTCATTTGTTAGGATACAATCTAATCAAGAAATGCCAATCATTTGATTATCTAGTATCTAACTTGGACTAGTTAAAAATTTTTCCTGTTTTTATTTCATCTATTTAGATGTGGTTTAGTACACAAGGCAAGAACTGAGATGACCAAAGAAACATCTTACCACCTTAGATTTTGACATGCTAACCCTAGAATTTGGTAATCTTCCTGGGGAACTAACATTTCTTTTGGATAGGCCAAGACTTCTGAACCTGTGGGAAAAGAGAAACCACTCAACTGCACCTCTTCTTTAAAGAGCTCAATTTTTAATTCTTAGAGAACCATTTTGCATTAAAACAACTCCCTGGAATATACATTATAATGACATCACAATACTGGACCCTTACCTTTCTCCCAGTCCTGGTGCCCTCATCTTGAGAGACATTTTTTTTCTCTTTCTTCTATTATATACCCACTCTCCTTTTGCCTTCCACTGAGCATTGTCTTGTTCTGCTCCGAGAGGCTCTTCTTCCCCCAGAGTCATTTATATTCAGCTATTTTGCTGAATTATATTAAGCCATTGTGTTGTAAGTGAATTACTGCATCCTTTTTTATGACACAAGGATTCTCCAGATAAAAGCTTGATAATGTCATCCTTGATTTACATTAAAAAAAATAATGACATGAAAAAGAATTGGTCTAGAAGTCAAGAAATTTGGAGTCTAGTCTTTATTATTTTTCTCTGAGTCACAAGTTAAATAAATGGCAGTTAAATCAACTGTGGTTTCAACTTTCTTTAAAAAAAATCTTAATATCGCCTTGTATCGCTAACAGTCTTTGACCATTTCATTGATTTATTTTTTCAACCAATGCCATTTATTGAATTCTTGCTAATTGCTCAGCACTGTGCCAGGTATTTATTTGGGACAAAGAAATGATTAAGAGATAATTCTCACCTCCATGATACAGTTACATTGCTTTCTTTATGAAACTGTGAGGGAGATGATTATTCTATAATTGAGATGTTGAATCTTGATTTCTGATTGAGCTTCCTAGGCAAGGACTTTTGAAATGAGAGCATTAAATTTTGTGATACCATTCTATCAGAGGACAATACATTATTTTTAAAATAATTTCTGTATTTAAAAGTATTTGGAATGTTATTTTATAAGACTGCATTTATATTTTTATAATCACTTCTTGGTTATATTTAGAGTAGTGTACTACCTATATTCAACTTTTAAAAATTATTGAGCTGGCAACTTTCTTGCATGATGACTTTTCAGATAAATACTTCTGATCCTGTTATGCTTGCTATTACTATCCCTCAAGAAAAACTTAACACATTTCATTTTTGTTCACCTGAGGAAATTGCTTTTAAAAGAAAATACCCAGAGAGCTTTTCAAGACTAATAGTGCTTCCTGATTTTCACTTGACTCAAAGGGTAGAATAAATGAATAATTCTGTATGCAAGTTTCTTGGTTTGCTTACAACTTTCTGCTAAGACTCCAGAGACCTTTAAGCAAAGGATTCCACCAATTACATTTGTTGTATGTGTATGTGTGTGTACATTTTTTTCAGAAAGCATATGTTAGTAGGGCTATTAAGCAATTAGCTTCATGCATATAGATAGTTCGTTTTGCACCAAACCATATGATGTGATTGGAATTTATAGAAAACCATCTTTCTTGCCAGGAATTGAGGCGAGTTAATTCTCTAGTTTGGAGAAGTGTGGTCTTATGGCTGCAATCTGTACCCTTAAAAATTAGGAACCTAGAATTCTATATTCAATAGCTTAGAAAGACACATAAAATGTAAAAGTTTTGTCTTTAATAAATACAGAAATTGGAAAGAAAAAACCCAAGTAGAGTACCTGATTCATGTTGCATGCTCACTACATGTTTGTTAACTTACAATGAAATGAAACCAGCAAGAGTTGAGATTAGGGTTTTTTTAATATAAAATATGTGCCATGAGGTCTTATGTCCTTGCCAGATTTGGCTCTGAGCTTTCTAACAGTCTATGCAAAAAGGGAAATGCCATCAGCGAAGGAATCTGTAATGTCAATGAGATAAAAACAAACTGGCTGCTCAGGAGAAGCCCAGCTATTTCAGATATTTAATAATTATTTCCAGAATGAATGAATGATGCTGACAGCTGAGAAAAATTTCTCCCATTTGCATTTTTAGGAGGTCACTTGCCTCTTCACCATTTTTCCAGCAAATAGCCGAGAACTTCACGTGGCTATTTTTCAGATCAGTGCCTAAGAGTTGTTCAGGAAAACTACTATTATGGAAGTGAAACACAGTCACAGCCTGATAATATGCCTTAATTCAAACAATATTCTGAAATACCTAGAAATCCGGAAGCAGAGGTAGATCGATTGCATATACTTCAGGCATGTATATATTTTCCATGTGTTAAGTAAGATTCATGGCCACCTTTTGAAGCTCTAGTTGCACTTTACAAAAGGAGTGTGTTACCATCTTGTCTCATTTATATAGCATTCATATCCCTGGCCACAGCATTAATCATTTTTTTTCTTTTGGGGTTGGTGGAAATTATACTAAAAATCCATGGAATGTCTACTACAAGATGTAAAATTCTACATGATTGGCCTTCTGTAAATATTAAGCAAAACCAGTAAATCAAAATGATCAGATTAACATATTTTAGCAGAAGCATCCATATGAAAGGAAATGTTGACATTCTTTATGAAAGCTGTTTTTTCCCTTTACTGCTGCCATTTTTATTGTGGATTTCCCTGTTCAGCACTTAGTTCCAATTTTTTAAATGATCCATTTCAACACTAGACAGCAATATTCTTCCAGTCATATGAGTTTTTTGTTGCGTTTTATTACGTTAAAGATTGCAGAGCTCTACTATGAATTACAGTATTAACATTCCCTATATTTTAGAGGACTGTGCTCACAAGCATTATGACTGGGTCCAGGAATTCTTTGTTTGTGCCTTTGAAGAGAAAAGTCCAATGCAATTTAATCTTTAGTAGTAACTAGGTTATGAATTTATTGTATTTACAATTACAAAAAATTTGAAAGTACAAAAAACAATGGATAATTCATTCAAGAATCCCAAAGAAATGTTTGATTTAAAGGAGGTACCCAGTTGAAAATGGTAAAATATTCAAGTAATAAACAATTCACCTAAATATAGATTCTCAGGACTTTGCTTATAACTTAGCTGGTTTAGCTCAAAACGCAGTTTTCTTAGAAACAATGATAAAAATTCAGGTCCATCCTAAATGGATACTTCATTACCAGTGCTATCGCTACCCTTAAGAACTTGCTTGCTGATGGTGTGGAAAAAATAAGGCAAGGACACAAATAACTCAGCAAACCTCTTTTCAACACATTGTCAAGTGCCTTATAAAGCAAGCTCAAACATGGCAGAAAGCCACCACTGAATTTCAGAGTAGAAGAATGCATAAATTGTTACAAGCTTATTCTATAGATCAACTACCCAGAATTTGGGAGGTTTGTGCTAGTACCTTACTCTCAACCCCCCTTGTCATTTCTTCTTCTCCCAGCATAAGTACCTCACTGCCCACCTACTCCCCCAAAATGATGGGACAGGTATAAACCCGTTCCAGCTAATATTCCAGCTAATATGATCATTGGAACTTTACTGGATTTCAGAACTTTACTCTTTATTAACCTTAGAATCTCTACCAAGGGCTCTGCTTTTGCTTAAGTAAATGATTAATATTGATCCAAAAAATGACAAATTTACAAAGCTTTAGAGATTTTTATCTCTTCACTACAAGTGGCAGAGTTTCTGAACCATAATCGATTTTCACTTGTGATAATTTTGTGATCTATTTAGCATAGCACAATACACTTGTTAATATTTTGAGAATTGTTTATACTGTTTTACCTTAAATTTTTTTTAATTGAAGTATAGTTGGTGTATATATTATATGTTACAGGTGTACAATATAGTGATTCACAATTTTTAAAGGTTATACTCCATTTATAGTTATTACAAAATATTGGCTATATTCCCCATGTTGTACAATATATTCTTATAGCTTATTTTATATCTAATAGTTTGTACCTCTTAATCCCTTACCCCTATCTTACCCCTCCCACTCCCCTCTCCCCACTGGTGTAACCACTAGTTTGTTCTCTGTATCTGTGAGTCTGCTTCTTTTCTGTTATATTCACTAGCTTGTTGTATTTTTTAGATTCCGCACATAAGTGATACAGTATTTGTCTTCTCAGTCTGACTTATTTCACTTAGCATAATGCCCTCCAAGTCCATTCATGCTGCTGCAAATTTCATTCTTTTTTATATCTGAGTAATATTCTAGTCTGTATATATATATATATATATATATATATATATATATATATATATATATATATATATATCACATCTTCTTTATCCATTCATCCGTTGGTGGACACTTAGGTTGCTCCCATTTCTGGAAATTGTAAATAATGCTACTATGAACATTGGGGTGCATGTATCTTTTCCAATCAGTGTTTTTCTTTTTGGTTTTTTGGATATATACCCAGCAGTGGTACCTTAAATTTTGTGTTTGCATTTGGAGACCAGTTTTTCTTTTTCCTGTAGATCCCATTAAAATGTGATTGAGAACCCTATTCTATTAAATGGAGAATACCTCATTTTATCAATACTTGCATTTTTCTCCTGGTCTCCCAATCAGAGTTGATATCTTAAATATTTACACCTACAATAATACCCACCCCAGCCCACCAGCCAGCCCAGACTTCCAGATTCTTCTGTCTCTCCCTGGATCCCTCAAATTCCTATGGAGACTGAAGTTCCTACAGCTACAAGGACAAGGACAAGGGCCAGCCAGCCTGTGGGGATCCCTGTGGGAGCCACTGGCAGGAACCAGGAGGCAAGGCTTTGAGAGACTGGCTCAGCGTCAGTTAGTCAGAGTAGGTTTCTGGAACCTGGTTAACTGGGCATGTTAACTCATTAGCTGTTATATCAAGAGTATCCTGGATGAGAAGCCAGTGTGGCCTGGGCACTTTTACCAACCTGTAGGGGATGTTTAAAAAATATTTTAATAATCTGTATAATCTGTGGAGATCTACCTATAAATATTGGCCGAGTATCAGACCTACTCAGAACCCATCATAAGAAACTGAATCTCCAAACTTAAGACAGTGAGGATAAACAAGCATTATAGCCACCTATCTAAATGTTTCCTTGTCTTCCATACTCGAATCAGACCTTCTGCTCTGAATGTGGGTTTAATGCCTGCAAGACTTTTGATACCTGTTTACCCAAACTTTTGACTTTTTCCTTCTAAGCCTCAGTTTCCTTTTCTGTAAAACAGTTAAATTAATAGCATTTCAACCTACCGTTACTGTGAGGTTTAAATGAAACAATGCAAGGGAAATTCTTAGTACAATACCTGGAATACAGTTAGTGTTAGCTATTATCTACTTTTCACAGGATCTTCAGTTAATGAATTTTATAATCCTATATGCAGGTTCATAGCAAATCAGTATATTTGGTTACACAAACACATGCTGTGCATTGTGTTAGAACAAAAAGATGATCAGAAAAATAGGTTATTATTGGGTATGAGAGGTTTTCATGCTTTCAGACACTATAGGGCTATTATTGTATACTCTGATGACTTGAAGAAGCCAAGGGCTGCAGGGACTGATGTCAGCTTGTGGCCTCTGGGTTTTTATTCCTAATGAGGAAGAGCTCTTCTCTCTATCTAGAAAGAGGGGGATCCTTTGTCAAGCTTCGGGTCTCCCTGTACTCATATATTATCTTTTCCTTTGACTTTTGCTCAAAACTGGGGAATAGAGCATATCTTAAAAGCACCAGTGTCAGGAAACCCCTGGCTCTTTTGTTTCTGGGCAACATGAATAAGAAGACTGTCATAAAAGATATGGAACCTTAGGAGGAAATAAATAAAAATGAATCCTAGAGGGCAGCATAAAAAAGTGTATAGAAAAACTCTGTTAACAAGTAAATGAGTCTTTTTAACAAGGTTTTCTTGTCATCCTCTTAGACTGGCATTGAGTCTTCATTTGAACCATGTCACATTAGGTGCTCTGAGCAAAAGTCAATTATATTCTAGAGACCTCATGAAGACTAAACATCAAAATAAGAGTTGGAAGGAAGCACTGTGGCATGCCATTTTCTGAGAGCTTCTTTGAACCATGTCTATTTGCTTCATCTTCCCCCCTTGGTCATATTCACAATATGGGGTTTTTGTTTTCGGACTTCCCTTCTCGAAAGTCTCGTTCACAAGTGTGTGTCATTGTCCCAGTCACATATTGGTTTAGCATTGACTAATTAACTTTTCTTGATGTTTTCTTCATCATCCACAAGGTGGAAAAATTTGTCAGATGCCTTTCAAAAACTCCCAGCTAGTTCTCTAGTGATTTCTAAACCAAAACTGTTTGCATTATTCTAACTCTAAAATTTCTTAGTCTGAAAAATATGTATATGATGATGGTCCTTCTTTGAAGCAGTCTTATTTAAACCACTTTCCTCCTGTTCTTTCCATGCAACTATCTTCATTACTGCCAAGGAACAACTGCCATGACCATCTAGATTAATAAGTGAAAGCCAAAAATAAAAGAAAGAAAAATGTAAAGCTGCACTTATATATGAGAAATTATTAAACCATAGTTGCAGATGTTAAAGAGTATCCAAATATTACTGATTCATCTTGGGTTTGCATGTCTGTTGATATGATTTTCTTTGTTAACTGAAAAATCCCTGTCCTTTTTGTAAAGTTGGGATCATTTAGCAAAGTCAGATTTAGTGAATGTCCCAATTTCTCTGTCCTTGCATTGTTGTTAGAAAGAGGAGAGATCTGAAACCCCCCCCCTTTTGTTTTAATCATACAAGTTTATTTTTTTAACATCTTTATTAGAGTATAATTGCTTTACAATGTTGTGTTAGTTTCTGCTGTACAACAAAATGAATCAGCTATGCATATACATATATCCCCATATCTCCTCCCTCTTGCGTCTCTCTCCCTCCCACACTCCCTATCCCACCCCTCTAGGTGGTCACAAAGCACCGAGGTGATCTCCCTGTTTTATGCAGCTGCTTCCCACTAGCTATCTATTTTACCTTTGGTAGTGTATATATGTCAATGCCACCCTCTCATTTCGTCCCAGCTTACCCTTCCCCATCCCCATGTCCTCAAGTCCATTCTCTACATCTGTGTCTTTATTCCTGTCCTGCCCCTAGGTTCTTCAGAACCACTTTTTTTTTTTAATTCCATATATATGTGTTAGCATATGGTATTTGTTTTTCTCCTTCTGACTTACTTCACTCTGTATGACAGCCTGTATGTCCATCCACCTCACTACAAATAACTCAATTTCATTTCTTTTTATGGCTGAGTAATATTCCATTGTACATATGTGTCACATCTTCTTTATCCATTCATTTGTCAGTGGACATTTAGGTTGCTTCCATGTCCTGGTTATTGTAAATGGTGCTCCAATGAACATTGTGGTACTTGTCTCTTTTTAAATTATGGTTTTCTCAGGGTATATGCCCAGTAGTGGGATTGCTGGGTCGTATGGTAGTTCTATTTTTAGCTTTTTAAGGAACCTCCATACTGTTGTTCATAGTGGCTGTATCAATTTACATTCCCACCAACAGTGCAAGACAGTTCCCTTTTTTCCACACCCTCTCCAGCATTTATTGTTTGTAGATTTTTTGATGATGGCCATTCTGACCAATGTGAGGTGATACCCTCATTATGGTATTGATTTGCATTTCTCTAATGATTAGTGATGCTGAGCACCCTTTCATGTGTTTGAGGGCAATCTGTATGTCTACTTTGGAGAAATGTCTATTTAGGTCTTACACCCATTTTTGGATTGGGTTGTTTGTTTTTTGATATTGAGCTGCATGAGCTGCTTGTAAATTTTGGAGATTAATCCTTTGTCAGTTGCTTCATTTGCAAATATTTTCTCCCATTCTGAGGGTTGTCTTTTCACCTTGTTTATAGTTTCTTTTGCTGTACAAAAGCTTTTAAGTTTCATTAGGTCCCATTTGTTCATTTTTGTTTTTATTTCCATTACTCTTGGAGGTGGGTCAAAAAGGATCTTGTTGTGATTTCTGTCATAGAGTGTTCTGCCTATGTTTTCCTCTAAGAGTTTGATAGTGTCTGGCCTTACATTTAGGTCTTTAATTCATTTTGAGTTTATTTTTGTGTATGGTGTTAGGGAGTGTTCTAATTTCATTCTTTTACATGTAGCTGTCCAGTTTTCCCAGCACTACTTATTGAAGAGGCTGTCTTTTCTCCATCTTATGTTCTTGCCTCCTTTATCAAAGATAAGGTGACCATACGTGCGTGGGTTTATCTCTGGGCTTTCTATCCTGTTCCATTGATCTATATTTCTGTTTTTGTGCCAGTACCATACTGTCTTGATTACTGTACCTTTGTAGCATAGTCTGAAGTCCGGGAACCTGATTCCTCCAGCTCCATTTTTTTTTCTCAACATAGCTTTGGCTAATCGGGGTTTTTTGTGTTTCCATACAAATTGTAAAATTTGTTTGTTCTAGTTCTGTGAAACATGCCATTGGTAGTTTGAATGGGATTGCATTGAATCTGTAGATTGCTTTAGGTAGTATAGTCGTTTTCACAGTGTTGATTCTTCCAATCCAAGAACATGGTATATCTCTCCATCTGTTTGTATCGTCTTTAGTTTCCTTCATCAGTGTCTTACAGGTTTCTGCATACAGGTCCTTTATCTCCTTAGGTAGGTTTATTCTTAAGTATTTTATTCCTTTTGTTGGCGATGGTAAAAGGGAATGTTTCCTTATTTTCTCTTTCCGATTTTTCATTGTTAGTGTATAGGAATACAAGACATTTCTGTGCATTAATTTTGTATCCTGCTGCTTTACCAAATTCATTGATGAGCTCTAGTAGTTTTCTGGTAGCATTTTTAGGATTATCTATGTGTAGTATCATGTCACTGCAAACAGTGACACTTTTACTTCTTCTTTTCCAACTTGGATTTCTTTTATTTCTTTTTCTTCTCAGACTGCCATGGCTAAAACTTCCAAAATTATGTTGAATGATAGTGGTGAGAGTGGGCAACCTTGGCTTGTTCCTGATCTTAGAGGAAATGGTTTCAGTTTCTCACTGTTGAGGATGATGTTGGCTGAGGGTTTGTCATATATGGCCTTCATTATGTTGAGGTAGATTCCCTCTATGCCTACTTTCTGGAGAGTTATTATCATAAATGGGTGCTGAATTTTGTTGAAAGCTTTTTCTGCTTCTATTGAGATTATCATATGGTTTTTATTCTTCAGTGTGTTAATATGGTGTATCACAGTGGTTGATTTGCATATATTGAAGAATCCTTGCATTCCTGGGATAAACCCCACTTGTTCATGATGTATGATCTTTTTTATGTGCTGTTGGAATCTGTTTGCTAGTATTTTTTTGAGGATTTTTGCATCTATGTTCATCAGTGGTATTGGCCTGTAATTTTCTTTATTTTGTGACATCTTTGTCTGGTTTTGGTATCAGGGTGATGGTGGCCTCATAGAATGAGTTTGGGAGTGCTCCTCCCTCTGCTATATTTTGGAAGAGTTTGAGAAGGGTAGGTGTTAGCTTTTCTCTAAATGTTTGATAGAATTCACCTGTGAAGCCATCTGGTCCTGGGTTTTTGTTCGTTGGAAGATTTTTAATCACAGTTTCAATTTGAGTGCTTCTGATTGGTCTGTTCATATTTTCTATTTCTTCCTGGTTCAGTCTTGGAACATTGTGCTTTCCTAAGAATTTGTTCATTTCTTCCAGATTGTCCATTTTATTGGCATATAGTTGCTTGTAGTAATCTCTCATGATCCTTTAGACTTCTGCAGTGTCAGTTGTTACTTCTCCTTTTTTGTTTCTAATTCTGTTGATTTGAGTCTTCTCCCTTTTTTGCTTGATGAGTCTGGCTAATGCTTTATCAATTTTGTTTATCTTCTCAAAGAACCAGCTTTTAGTTTATTGATTTTTGCTATTGTTTCCTTCATTTCTTTTTCATTTATTTCTGATGTGATCTTTATGATTTCTTTCCTTCTGCTAACTTTGGGGGTTTTTTTGTTCTTCTTTCTCTAATTGCCCTAGGTATAAGGTTAGGTTGTTTATTTGAGATGTTTCTTATTTCTTGAGGTAGGATTGTATTACTATAAACTTCCCTCTTAGAACTGCTTTTGCTGCATCCCATACATTTTGGGTCTTTGTGTTTTTATTGTCATTTGTTTCTAGGTATTTTTTTATTTCCTCTTTTATTTCTTCCTTGATCTCATGGTTATTTTGTAGCATATTGTTTAGCCTATGTGTGTTTGTAATTTTTACAGTTGTTTTTTTCCTGTAATTGATATCTAGTCTCATAGCATTGTGGTCAGAAAAGATACTTGATATGATTTCAATTTTCTTAAATTTACCGAGGCTTGATCTGTGACCCAAGATGTGATCTATCCTGCAGAATGTTCCATGAGCACTTGAGAACAAAGCGTATTCAGTTGTTTTTGGCTGGAATGTCCTATAAATATCAATTAAGTCCATCTTGTTTAATGTGTCATTTAAAGCTTGTGTTTCCTTATTTATTGTCATTTTGGATGATCTGTCCATTGGTGAAAGTGGGTTGTTGAAGTCCCCTACTATTATTGTGTTACTGTCAATTTCCCCTTTTATGGCTTTTAGCATTTGCCCTATGTATTGAGGTGCTCCTATATTGGGTGCATAAATAATTACAATTGTTATATCTCTTCTTGGATTGATCCCTTGATCATTATGTAATGTCCTTCTTTGTCTCTTGTAATAGTCTTTATTTTAAAGTCTATTTTGTCTGATATGAGTATTGCTACTCCAGCTTTCTTTTGATTTCCATTTGCATGGAATATCTTTTTCCATCCCCTCACTTTCAGTCTGTATGTATCTGTAGGTCTGAAGTGGGTCTCTTGTAGACAGCATATATACAGGTCTTGTTTTTGTATCCATTCAGCCAGTCTGTGTCTTTTGGTTGAAGCATTTAATCAACTTGTATTTAAGGTAGTTATCGATATGTATATTCCTATTACCATTTCCTTAATTGTTTTGGATTTGTTTTTGTAGGTCTCTTCCTTCTCTTATGTTTCCTTCCTAGAGAAGTTCCTTTAGCAATTGTTGTAAAGCTGGTTTGGTGGTGCTGAATTCTCTTAGCTTTTGCTTGTCTATAAAGGTTTTCATTTCTCTGCCAACTCTGAATGAGATCCTGGCTGGGTAGAGTTATCTTGGTCGTAGGTTTTTCCCTTTCTTCACTTTAACTATGTCCTGCCACTCCGTTCTGGCTTGCAGAGTTTCTGCTGAAAGATCAGCTGTTAACCTAATGGGGATTCCCTTGTATGTTATTTGTTGCTTTTCCCTTGCTGCTTTTAATATTTTTTTCTTTGTACTTAATTTTTGATCATTTGATTAATATGTGTCCTGGTGTGTTTCTCCTTGGGTTTATCCTGTATGGGACTCTCTGCACTTCCTGGACTTGATTAACTATTTCCTTTCCCATGTTAAGGAAGTTTTCAACTATAATCTCTTCAAATATTTTCTCAGACCCTTTCTTTTTCTCTTCTTCTTCTGGGACCCCTATTATTCGAATGTTGGTGCATTTAATTTTGTCCCAGAGGTCTCTGAGAGTGTCCTCAATTCTTTTCATTCTTTTTTCTTTATTCTGCTCTGTGGCAGTTATTTCCACTATCTTATCTTCCAGGTCACTTATCCACTCTTCTGCCCCAGTTATTCTGCTATTGAGTCCTTCTAGAGAATTTTTAATTTCATTTATTGTGTTGTTCATCATTGTTTGTTTACTCTTTAGTTTTCTAGGTCCTTGTTAATTGTTTCTTGTATTTTCTCCATTCTGTTTCCAAGATTTTGGATCATCTTTCCTATCATTACTCTGAATTCTTTTTCAGGTAGACTGTCTATTTCCTCTTCATTTGTTTGGTCTGGTGGTTTTTTACCTTGTTCCTTCATCTGCTGCATATTTTTCAGTCTTCTCTTTCTGTTTATCTTACTGCATTTGGGGTCTCCTTTTCACAGGCTGCAGGTTCATAGTTCCCGTTGTTTTTGGTGTCTGCCCCTGGTGGCTGAGGTTGGTTCCATGGCTTGTGTAGGGTTCCTGGTGGAGGGAACTTGTGCCTATGTTCTGGTGGGTGGGGCTGGTTCTTGTCCTCTGGTGGGCAGGGCCGCATCCAGTGGTGTGTTTTGGGGTGTCTGTGAACTTAGTATGATTTTAGGTAGCCTCTCTGCTAGTGGGTGGGGTTGTGTTCCTGTCTTACTAGTTGTTTGGCATGGGGCATCCAGCACTGGACCTTGCTGGCCGTTGGGTGGAGCTGAGTCTTAATGTTCAGAGGGAGATATGTGGGAGAGCTCTTGCCAATTGGTATTACATGGGGCCAGGAGGTCCCTGGTAGTCCAGTGTCCTGGACTCGGCTCTCCCACCTCAGAGGCTCAGGCCTGACACCCAGCCAGAGCACCAAGACCCTGCCAACTACATGGCTTGGAAGAAAAAAACACAAAAAACGAACAGATAGGAAACCCCATACCAAATGGGAAAAGCAAAACTAAACAGACAAAATCACACAAAGAAACATACACACACACACTCACAAAAGAAAAAGAGAAAAAATGAAAAAAAATTTTTAATTAAAAATAATAATAAAAAAATATTTTTTTAAAAAAGAGAGCAACCAGACCAATAAACAAATCCACCAGTGATAACAAGCACTAAAATCTAAACTAAGATAAACATAAAAACCAGAGACAAATCAGATGCAGAAAGCAAACCCCAAGTCTATAGTTGCTCCCTAAAGCCACTACCTCGATTTTGGGAACATTCGTTTTCTATTCAGGTATTCCACAGAGGCAGGGTTCATCAAGTTGATTGTGGAGATTTAATCCACTGCTCCTGAGGCTGCATGGAGAATTTTCCCTTTCTCTTCTTTGTTTGCACAGTTCCTGGGGTTCAGCTTTGGTTTTGGCCCCGCCTCTGCATGTAGACCACCTTCAGGCCTCTGGTCCCTGCCCAAACAGGAGGGGGTTAAAGCAGCAGATGATTAGGGCTCTCTTGCTCACTCACGCCCAGGGAGAGGGAGGGGTACGGTAGTCACAATTGGAATGCAGGGCAAGCCTGTGGCAGCAGAGGCCAACATGACATTGCAACAACCTGAGGGTGTGCCATGTGTTCTCCTGGGGAAGTTTTCCCTGGATCTTGGGACCCTGGCACTGGCGGGCTGCACAGTCTCCTGGAGGGGTGTGGATAGTGACCTGTGTTTGCACACAGGATTCTTGGTGGCAGCGGCAGCAGTGTTAGCATTTCATGCCCATCTCTGGGTTCTGAGCTGATAGCTGCAGCTCACGCCCAACTCTGGTGCTCGTTTAGGCAGTGCTCTGCCTTCTGTGGGCACATGGAACAGGAATCCCCTCTCCTCGTGCACCCCAAAACAGTGGTCTCTTGCCTCTTAGACAGTTCCAGACTTTTTCCTGGAATCCCTCCAGCTAACTGTGGCACACTAGCCCCCTTCAGGCTGTGTTCACACAGCCAACCCCAGTCATCTCCCTGGGGTCTGACCCCCGAAGCCTGAGCCTCAGTTCCCAGCCCCCACCTGCCCCGGCGGGTGAGCAGACAAGCGTATCAGGTTGGTGAGTGCTGGTTGGCACTGATGCTCTCTGTGGGAATCTCTCCACTGCACCCCTCTTGCTGCGCTCTCCTCTGTGGGTCCGAAGTTCTCCCCGTCCCACCCACTCTCGTCCCCACCAGTGAAGGGGCTCCTAGTGTGTGGCAACATTTCCTCCTTCACAACTCCCTTCCAGAGGTGCAGGTCCTGTCCCTATTCTTTTGTCTCTGTTTTTCCTTTTTTCTTCTGCCCTACCCAGGTACGTGGGAATTTTCTTGCCTTTTGGGAAGTCTGAGGTCTTCTGCCAGCGTTCAGTAGGTGTTCTGTAGGAGTTGTTCCACATGCAGATGTATTTTTGATATATTTGTGGGGACGAAGGTGATTTCCATGTCTTACTGCTCTGCCATCTTGAAGGTCTCCCCCAATAATACAAATTTATGTAAATATTTTACTATTTGGAAATTAATCATAGATATTATGTTTACTTTCTTAACACTTACATTATATTTGCTACTGGTATTTGTTACTGGTGTTGAGATGGAAGATAAACATTTAGTGCTACAAACGTGTGAAACACTCTCTTTTATCTATTAGAACTGTTCATATAATTCAATATAGCACATCATTTTGAGTTACAGTATGAACTTATATCTCTGTTTCATCACCCTCCCCTTCAAGGTTGGTGGTTTCTGGATAGAAATACCTTGCCTGCCTTATGTTCATTCCTTATCATTATACAGGTTCTTGTCATGGTGCCTGGCAAATAGTGGGTGCTCAATAAATGCTGTCATTAAATAAATGAATGTTATTGGTGTTATAGAGGCATAAAAATTGTGTAGAGTTGCTATAAATGTTCAAATTCAATAGTCTTATAAAACTGTCAATTAGTTATCTGTATCTCAGTGTACATCAGGAAGCAGCAAAGAACCCTGTAAAGACCAATATTCAAACTTAATCCCAAGCAGGTTATATGGCTCTATCCTATGTAGCAAGAAGGATGTGATCACTAAAGACTTTCCCTAAAGTTTGGAGTGAGACTTCCAGCTGTTGACACTTGTCGGGAAATTATGATTAAACTTAAAATAATTGTTGATAGGGAAAAATAGAGCTTGTCTGCTTTCAAATTGGACCACCCCTTAGAGGGAGGCAAGTCATGGTCAAAGGACAGGGTAGAATGAAGAGGGAACTAGTATGTATGATCTACTTTGTACCAGCAACTAAGCCAGGAGCTTTACATGTTACTTCCTATAGTTCTCACAACAGCAATAGGAGTTAGGTAGTATTATTCCCTTTTATTAATGAGGAAAAAGATTTCTCACAGCTACCAAGTAGGAATCCTGGAATCTAAACTGGGGCTGTAAAATCTAAAACTTTTTTTTTTTTTCACCATAGCAGAGTACGTGATTGTGTTTCACTCCTGTCTTAAATCCTTTCTAGAATAAGGCAGGGCACAGATCAATTATACAAATTATTCCCACCAGCTTTATTAGAAGTTACATCCATCTTAGCAGTGGGAAGAGTGAATGTCAAGGAGGGTCTTCATAGTGGAAGAGCACAGACTTTGACTTGAAATGGACTTTGATCTGTATCCCTGTTCTGCCTCTTTCTTGAGCAAGTTAGTTAACCATGTTAATCTTTGATTATATCATTTATGAAATGAAGATGTTCATAGAATTTCCAAATGGACAAGTACAATGCCTGAAGCAGAGAAGGCCTTCAAAACTGGTGGTTGTTTCGATCACTATTTAAGCAAAATAGTAATTCATTCTTCTTTCTGGGGATGCTACTTAAAGAAGGACTTGCCATTAGAGCAGCACAAAAAAAGAAAAGGGCTATCTCCAGGGAGGGCTTAGTTAGTTTAATGACAAAGGGATATACCTCAAGATATGGGTCAGCTTGATGTAAAATGCCTTTGACACACAGTGAAATATGGCTTATTATATGGAATTTATATTTTTCCTTGTCATTTGCTTCATTAAAAAGTGATTGAGGGCTTCCCTGGTGGTGCAGTGGTTGAGAGTCCGCCTGCCGATGCAGGGGACACGGGTTCATGCCCCGGTCCGGGAAGATCCCACATGCCGCGGAGTGGCTGGGCGCGTGAGCCATGGTCGCTGAGCCTGTGCATCCGGAGCCTGTGCTCCGCAACGGGAGAGGCCACAACAGTGAGAGGCCCGCGTACCACAAAAAAAAAAAAAAAAAAGTGATTGATATGATTTCCCTGGTGGTGCAGCGGTTAAAAATCCACCTGCCAATGCAGGGGACATGGGTTCAAGCCCTGGTCCAGGAGGATCCCACATGCTGCAGAACAGCTAAGCCCACGAGCCACAACTACTGAGCCCGCACGCCACAACTACTGAAGCCCACGCACCTAGAGCCTGTTCTCCACAAGAGAAGCCACTGCAATGAGAAGCCTGTGCTTGCCACAGCTAGAGAAAGCCCGCGTGCAGCAACAAAAACCCAACGCAGCCAAAAATAAATAAATAAATTTTTTTAAAAAGTGATTGATAATACATCTTGAAATTCATCAAAATTTTGAGCAAACTATTTTTTTTGTTTGTTTGTTTGTTTTTTGTGGTACACGGGCCTCTCACTGTTGTGGCCTCTCCCATTGCGGAGCACAGGCTCTGGATGCACAGGCTCAGTGGCCACGGCTCACGGGCCCAGCCGCTCCACGGCATGTGGGTCCCAGACCGGGGCAGGAACCCATGTCCCCTGCATCGGCAGGCGGACTCTCAACCACTGCGCCACCAGGGAAGCCCTGAACAAACTATTTTTGAGAAAAACATTACAAAGGTACCTCAAGGAATTTGCAAATATAATATACTGTAAGTTATAATCAGTGCCATAATAAATGCAATGGATAAGTCAAAACAGGGAAAGATAATTCCAAGTTTAGAAGATAATTCTAGATTTGGGGTTTTCTGGGTCTTAAATCATTGGAATCGACTCTCAGAAGCTAAAGGAATATGAGAAAAATAGAGAAAGGGACACCAAGACAGTTACCTTCCTGTGTGGTACAAACATAAGAATAGTGACAGAAAAACTAAAATGTAGTATAAACTAAAGCTGGTGACAATGCTAAAATTTAATTATGACAAGTCATTTAAATGCAATTTTTAGAGTGAGAATTAAAACAAAGAAGTGATCATCTCACTGGCTGGGAAGCATACCATAAACTTAAAAGTTGAAAGAAAAAGTCATCATCATTCACTTCCTATTCTGTTTCTGTCATCTCCAACCCATGATGATCTTCAAATTGGAAAAGCAGAACAATAACAACACTAATAACAATAGTACTTTGTTATTGACACCATGCTTTTAATGTTTCTTCAAATCCCAGAGCAATTTTTCTGAAATCATAGTGGACAGAAATCATGAATTCTCATTCTAATTGGTGAAAAGTAGAACTGTGCCCTTGACACTCCCTTAAATTAAATTATGACTACTTTTTAAATCATAAAATATAATAAATCAATAATAATAAAAAAGTAGACCCAAGAAGCAGTAGGACATAAGTAATTATACACCACCTCCCCAAAAAACAGCTACGCACACTTAACACTAATGGAATTTAAACCATTGCATCTGTCAGCTATTCCCCAACTTATAAATGGACCACTAGGCAATTCTGTCCAGTTCGTCTTCAGCAGTTAATATCAATGCTTTCAGCTATTGACAGTGCATTTACAACTTAATGTGGCTAAACCATTCAGACTGGAATCCCACTCAAAATTACACCATGATTAAACAGTGTCTTGTAGTGAAAAGGCTCAGGCTTTAAAGACAGGTGTGGGCTTGTATGCAGGCTTTCCAAATTATGAGCTGTGTAATTATAAAATAAGGATAATAGTACCTCCTTGTCAGTTATCATGGTAAATCAATGCAATGATATTTTTAAGGAAACTGATATTTACTGAGCACCTCCCATGAATCAGGTAGCCTACTATTTAATCTTCTAGGCAACTTAATGAGGCAGATATTAGAGTCAGGCTTTGAACCCAAATCTTAGTTCACATTTCATGTGCCTTCCACACCTTGTAATAAGATGCCTGTCGTGTACAATGTTGTACACACCAGATGTCTAGGATTTTTTCATTTTGTATGACTAACACTTTATACCCGTTGAACAACAACTCCTCCAGCCTCTGGCAACCACCATTCTACTTTCTGCTTCCATTAGTTTGACTACTTTAGATACCTGATATAAGTGAAATCATGCAGTATTTGTCCTTCTGTGAATGGCTTATTTCATTCACTTCTCATGATGTCCCCGAGGTCCATCCATATTGTAGCATGTGACAGAATTTTCTTATTTTCTATAAGTGAATAATATTCCATTGTATGTATATACCATGTTTTCTTTATCTGTTAATCCCTTGATGGACACTTAAGTTGTTCTTACCTCTTGGCTATTGTGAAAATGATGCAAGGAAAATGAAAATGCAGTATCTCTTTGAGATTCTGATTTCAGTTCTTTTGGATAAATACCCAAAAGTGGGATTTCTGGATCATATGGTATTTCTCTTTAACTTGTTGAGGAACCTTCTTACAGTTCTCCATAGCAGCTGCACCATTTTACATTCCCATCAACAGTGAAAAGGAGTTCCCGTTTCACTCTATCCTCACCAACACTTACAACGTTATTAATAACAGCTCACTTTTGTAAAGCCTATCCAAAATATTTAACTTAATTTTTATAGAAACAACTCTGCTTTGTTTTACTTTCATATTCCAGAAGAATATGTAATACTTAAGAGAAAGTACAAAATGCCAATAACAATTGCAAGTAGCATATTCAAGTTTGGAATAAAGACAACTGATCATTTGTAAATGAACAACTCAACTGGTAGGGACAGAGTGGTGGGAATCTAGAGAAGAGCCAGAAGCCTAAATAATTCATCCTTCCATGAGTATCAATGAAGTGTTTATAAAGAGAGTGGAAAGGCTTACTCTTGTGAAGGTGAGTTAAGAGACAGCCTACTCCTTGAAATGAAAGGGTTGGACAAGATGACCTCCGAGGGTCCTTCAAGATCAAAATAAGCCTTTGTGGTAGACTAAAAATGATAGAACTGGATTAGAATTTCAAAGCTATCATCAGGGTCATATATTTAATAAGCCCTTGAAAGTTTTAATTGAGTATACAGATTTCATACCTTGCAAACTGACCCCTCCCCAGATTTTCTTTGAAGATACAAAGGAATTGTACAGGCTTTCTTCTAGTTTAAGAGGTTACACCTCTGTTTGAAAGCTGATGCATCTAAAATGCACTGAGTAGGGTTTATGGCTAGATCAAGCATACAGAGATGTGGCTTCAAGTGCTAACTCTGCTTCTGACTGGTGAGCAAGGCAGATTTTTCTGCAGTTCTGTTTCCCTTACAAAATGAGAAGATTTAAGAGATGATTATGGCTTTGTCCAATCCTACAGTTTAATAATTCTATGATTTTTAATACTTTCTGCACTCAGAAATTTTGATGTGAAAATTGTCATGTATTTGGTAGCGGCTACCACCTGAAAGGTTTATCACTTTTTGCAACTCTGTCTTCTAGGCAGTAATCAGCCTGAAGTTTTTTTTTCTTTCACTGAAGATTAACGACTCCATTCCTTGTAGCTACATACCAGGCTGCTCTGTCACCAGTGTCATAGTGTCTACAGTGAAATCCAGATTGCTCTAGTTTCTGCTTCAATAGTAATTTAGAGCATTTCTCTGCCCTCTCTGTTTGGCAATGTCACACATTAGAACGCTATGCTCCAGTTCCTTGAGTATCCTGCTGTTGTCTCCTCCTCAGACAAGTCCAGTCAGCAGAACTGTGTTTCAATGAGCATCCCTTCAGTCCTGGTGGTCAGGCAGCTTTCAAGGACTTTGTAGTTATTACTCTTTTCTTGTCATTTGATTTTCCAGGTGGGATGAAATTATTTCAAAAGGTAGATATAATGTCAGCATTTGTTCATGTTTATATACCTTTTGAATATCAGACAGCACTGGTTGTTTTTGTGTGTGATTTGCTGTGGATTGGGTTTCTCTGTCACATTAGAGCTGTATTTTCTGTCAATTTTTCTACATATGTATCTCTTTCAATTCAATTCCATTACCCTTAGTCAATATCTAATGAAACCTTAAAGCAGAAATCCCAGGAAGTTTTCAATTTCATACCTCCAGTGGAGAACCTTAAACTGCCCACACGATCTATGCTGGAGATGGCTAAAGGAGCTCAGTTGTGTTTAGAGCTACTGAAACTGCACACCAACATGCTAATACCACAAAGTGACCTATTGTCTGAGTACCCTTTAAGGACACACAAGTCCTAGGTGACTGTTACTACAACTTCAAATGTTACCTACAACCTATTGAGTTTGAAGAATAACCCACATTCCCAAAGGTGCGATCTAACTGATATAAACTCATAGGACTCAGTTGTATCTGAAGATACACAAAAATGTTTGTATTAAAGAAGACGCGTCAGGAAACCGAATTTCTCTCCTTTTCCAATGGAAAATGGGTCAAGCAATTCAGAGCAGTCAATCAACCTTAGTAAATAGGTGACTTACTTTTTAAGTCAACTTTTCATACTATAATGATCCTCATCACCTTGCCATTTTAATTTCCATGAAATGGGGCAAGTTTAATTAACCTTGCTTGTAGGCTTAGATCTGCTCCAGGCTTTGATGCCAGTCCTGTTATTTTGCAGAAGAAGGATTATGAATTTATTTTCATAGCCTAGAAGATTCAGAATATGGGTTCCACTCCCCCAGGTATTGCACTTCTTAGTTTCTTTTTCTTTCTTTGAAAGATTTAGAGTAGTTTTCCTAGAACACTGTTAATGTCATTCTTCTAAAAGCATCTTGTCTATCAGATGTGGCTGAATGAATCCATTGCAAAAACTAAACCTACACAAAAACAGCAAACAAACATAGAGCATCAGCTTTGAGGTAATTTACAGAATTGTAAGAATATTCAGATAAATTTATCAATTGTTACATTTACATCTGTTGCAGTTTGATTTGTTGGAAATTACATGAATTGGATTCTACAGCATGTGTTTATTTTGCTGAACAAATTGTGTCCCAGCAATCTATCCTGGATATCCAGAATCTAGCAGGTGAATTTATGCTGATGGTTTGTCTCTCCAACAGTGTTTTGGCACATTTAAGTACTACTTTTAGCCCCAGGAAAGGATTCTAGTCTCTAGAAAAGATTTTTAAATAAATCCTTGCTAATATTCACCTCTGTAGGCACCTCAATTTGGCTGATATTTCTGTTTCCTAAAAGATGATTCTATTTTAACGTTGCACATGAAGGAAGAAATCCTAGTTTAATAATTTGAGATTTTTTTTTTTCTGACAGCATTCATTTGCTTTTAGTTTATTTATTTATCAGTGTATTTATTGCTTTGGTCCTTACACAGTTATCTTTTACCAGCTGTGTAAAACATTATACTGAATGTTAGATATTGCATGATGTTTCAAGGAAATTTAGCTTGAGCAATTATTGATTTCATCCAGAGTCTGGTGCCTCTGGTTTGTCAAGAAGTTAATGTTTTTTTAAAGATAAAATGACTTTATAATCTATAATTATTTTCTTATCAATTACAATTTTATAATCTCCTGATTAGCTGGCACTTGGTACTTAACTTTACATTTTAGCTTTGCAGGGTCCTTTTTTATTGCAAAGAAAAATCAAAAATCAAAGTGAATTCTTAGTATTATACTTGAAGCAATAAGGTGCAATTGCTGAAACAGCAGCCAAGCATTGTGCTATAGAACTAACTCACAGCTTGGTGCCCAGTCCCTGCTGAGAAGGAAATGTAGGGGAACTGGCAGAGTCTTACTACATCTGCTCCCTGCTGCTAATGAGCTTTAACGTGTTTCATTCTTGTTATGCTTACTGTTTAGATATTTTGCTTGCAAAATTAATTCTTTAGCTAAGAGAACACATGAAAGAGGATATGATTTATAAAGTAGGACTGTTTACAAATTAAAAGGTATCAGCAAGGGAGATTAGAGGCCATAATGAGTGATATGGTTACTTAATATCAATTCAAGGGCAGAAGCTCAGGTGGTAACACTGGAATTGTTTCTCAATTTCTGTAATGTAGGCTCCAGCTTCAGGAGGTATAGTCTTCGTTTTGCATTGTGCATCTACACCAATATGCTTTACATTTGTCAAAGAGATTTAACAGTATTTTTTTGCTTTGAAAGCTTCCTTGGTCCTCTAAAAAGTGCCAGAGTTTTAGTGATGTGTAGCCTCTGCAAACAATCAGGTTTCAGCAATAGTATTTTATTATAGTCAAGAACTAATGAACTACCTATGCCCAACTCTCGTAACCTATGCCTAATCACCCAAACAAAATCAACAAGAGGGCTTCCCTGGTGGCGCAGTGGTTGAGAGTCCGCCTGCCGATGCAGGGGATGCGGGTTCGTGCCCCGGTCCGGGAAGGTCCCACATGCCGCAGAGCAGCTGGGCCCGTGAACCATGGCCGCTGGGCCTGCGCGCCCGGAGCCTGTGCTCTGCAATGGGAGAGGCCACAACAGTGAGAGGCCCGCGTACCGCAAAAAAAAAAAAAAAAAAAAAAAAAAAGCAACAAGAACTCAGAGAGTAAATAGGCCCTGAGATCATTGTTAATGAAATAATAATGTCATTTTTATAGCTATAGACTCTTGCTATTTTAACTTTCACACATTCCTTTGCTCACCTTAACTTTCTAAAGCAATCATATAGGTATTGTTCATTTTATAGATGTAGAACTGGAAACTTGAAAACGCATCTTATTTATCATAAGTGGATGAAAATTCTCAATGGGTCTGTATAAATCAGCACACATCCTATCGATGGGGAGTAGGATGTTCATCTTTAGATTTGCAGAATCATCCTCACCACTCTCATTATTGTCTTTGTCAATAATCATCCACAAAGCTATCCTACTTCTTGAATAGAAGCCAAATGTATTAGCTTTTCAGCCAAAACTGCACATTATTTTTGGTAATAACATGGTTTGAAACATTCTGCAAAGAAAAGCAGGTTATTCTACTACAGCATTTCTCAAACTTTTTACTCTTGAAAGTAAGAAAAAGTTCTTGCAGATGTCCAGTTGTAGCCTGTATTCTTTTTATTATAGTGTTACTTGTACATGTAACACTATAAAACTAGCTATGAACTCCTTTACCTGTAGCTTTTTATCAGCTATACAACAAAAAAAACATAAAGGGTAAATAAAAATAAACCTACAAAACCAGTACAACTATAATTAAGGCTTCGCTTTATTGTGACACATGCTGTAGTTAATTTTTAAATTATATAATTTACACAAATATATACATCTTTATTTAGAACAATTATTTTAATAATCCCAACTGATTAATAAAAAATATCTTTAAACAGATATCCTATTATATATTTATTTCTACACACTGCTAATGAACTACTGCAAATTAATACTTAAAAAGTAGGACTCATAATATATCTCCTAACCAAATAAGTGCTGACTCCTATGGTTTGACTTCTTTTCCGGCTGGTATAGCTATACTGCAATGTGACAGGTAAGGACTCATTTCTCCCACTATTTCTATGTGAACCACTATAAAACCTTCTTCTGAGCAGAATGTCATGATATCATTTGGCCTCTACTTGGCACTAGGGCATCATTTATGTGTTAAGTCCACCTAAGTTCTCTTCCTGTTACTGTAAGACCCAGTAGTACATTATTGTACTGCAATCTTAATTTCTTGATGTCAAATCATAACCTCAACTTACTAAATGTTAGGAAGCTAAAGTTTTATTCTGTTAAAATATTTTTAACAGTGTAATTTTACTACAAAGCAGAGTTTTGTCCTTATAATTGACAAAAGACTCTGAGAGCAATAATAATGAACAAGAATGACTGCAATAGTCAGTGCCCATGTTTGTATATGTTAGTGGCAAATGAGCATTTTAACTGTTGGTACTTTTTTTTTTTTTAATTTACTGAGTGCAAACATTTATTGGGTGCTCAAGCCTCTGTTTGCTGTCAGGGATATAAAAGGAGAGAAGACACAAACATCACTTTCAAAGGGTGGAGTCTAGTAGGGTAGATAAACATGTAAACAAACAATGGTAGGGCAATGCCGGCAAGCTATAATAGAGATAGGAATTAAGTGATGCCCAGAATCCCAGAGCAATTAACACTGTCTGGGGGGAATACAGACTGGAGCAGGGATTCTAAAAGCAGCATGTAACTGTTGGTACTTTAAATGTTCACTGGCATCAACACAAATGTAAACATAGTCATAAATATATGTGGCAGTATCCAAATATAAGGTGGTCATGTAGACAAATCTAAAAATGCTTCTATTATTCTCATAATGATGCTGAGATGGGAATTGGTATTATCCCCATTTTGCAAGTGAGGAAATTGAGAAGGTAAATAACTGTCCTAAGATCACACAGCCAGTTAAGTGATGGAGCCAGGATTCAAGCCCTAGTTGTCTGGTGAGTATCGATGTTCTTAGGCATTGGAGGTGACAACTGGAAGAGCAGTAATGTCAGCACAACTGCATTCATTAGTTCGTTAAATGCACATGCTTATTTTGCTATGTTCCCTTTTTTGATAGAAAATACGTACAAATAGAATTTTTAAAATTACTTTCAACTGTGGGCACAACTAATATATTTCTTTACTAAAATAAGATCCAACTTTTTCTTTTTTCAAGAAAATAAAGTAAGCAAATTTATTATTTGACTAATCAGGCTTTGTAGAACTCATTGGGCAAAAATATATGTGTGTGTGTGTATCCTAAAATCAAGTGTCTTATTTCAAAAGGCAACCCAAAACTGAAAAGAGGCTCTGGGGTTTCTTATATTGATTGTAAATATAGCAATTTCTATTTGAGAGTATACTTCAGAGTCTTTCTCAGAACTACCACTTTTTTAAATAAATTTATTTATTTGTAAATTTATAAATTTATTTATTTATTTGTTTATCTATCTAACTATCTTTGGCTGCGTTGGGTCTTCATTGCTGTGCACGGGCTTTCTCTAGTTGCGGCGAGCAGGGGCTACTCCTCGTTGTGGTGCACGGGCTTCTCATTGTGGTGGCTTCTCTTGTTGCAGAGCATGGGCTCTAGGCACGGGGACTTCAGTAGTTATGGCACGCAGGCTTAGTAGTTGTGGCTCGCGGGCTTAGTTGCCCCGCGGCATGTGGGACCTTCCCAGACCAGAGCTCAAACCCATGTCCCCTGCATTGGCAGGCGGATTCTTAACCACTGCGCCACCAGGGAAGTCCAGAACTAACACTTTTTAAAGTCATTCATTCATTGACTTGTTTACTTATTCATTCGACATTTTAAAAAAAAAACATTTTTTCTAATTATAATAGTAATGCACATTCATTACAGAAATTTGGAAAATCCATTAAAGTACAAAGAAGGAAATGAAAATCCCCTTCTTATTTCTGTACCCACAGCTAATGACTGTCTCATATTTTGGTGCCTTTTCCTTCATAAAGATATCCCCAATGTGGGCGGGCCCCTCAGGCAGCCTTGCTTCTTGCCCCTCAGCAGGACTCAGCACCTGGTCACCACCCCTCAAAGAAAATCTACCTTTACAAAGTATAAGAGAAAAATAAAATTTTGCTGAAGTTTTCGGGAGGAGGCAGAGGAGAAGGACACAATATGTACTGCACAGAAAAACTCAATAGAGAATCTGCATTAGACATCTGGGTTCTTTGCCATGCACCTAATTCCTATTAACTGCCGACTGCCATAGATCCCTGCCCATATTTAGTCCTGCTGCACAGAGCCGGGCTTGTCCTCAGCTCCAGCCTCTCTTCTCTCTGCATCCTCACACAGATCTCTCCACTCAGTAAATAAGGACTCATCTCAACACCTATCTTTATAAGCCAGCAGGGGTTTGCAAGAAACATGCATTTGTTGGCTTGGTCTTTTATCCTTTCAACAGATACGTTTTTTCTGTCTCATTCAGATATATATGCATGTATATATGCACACATGTGTATGCATTTTAAAAAATTGTACCTGCTATTCTTTGAACTGCTTTTTCTCCCACACAATATATTTTATTTTCCCTTATAATTAAATTTTCTTTGCAAACATGCTTTTTAATAGGTTATCTATAAAAAGATTTCACTATCTGATATACTATAATCTATCTGACCAGTACTCCACTGTTGGATATTTTGGTTGTTAACCATTTTTGCTATTATATATAACATTACAGTAAACATCCTGTATATCTCTAATTATTTCCTTTGTGCACATCTCTATTTTATTAAATTTCTAAACTTGGAATTTGATTCAAATTGAATGAGCATTGGGAAATTCGATATAAATTGCCTTCCAGAAAAGTGTTAGCATGAAACATTTGTTGAGGACTTATTGAGTACCAGGCACCATGCTACCTGCTGAGGATTCAGAAATATGTAAAATGTAATTCTCTGTTAATGAAGAGCTTGTAGTTGACTATTTGTTTTAATTAGATGTTAGGCCTCTGCTACTTTCTCTAAAAAGTCTATCTGAATTTCCACTCAATGAAATGGTTGAGAAGCTGCTGGCTCTGGTCCTAAATTTATTGCTTAAATATATATATCAAAAAAACCCACTCTAATTCTTGAAGCCAAATAAACTTTCATATGCAATGTTTGCCAGCATCTAAAACTGTGGGCATATAAAATAGTTCTCACTTTATCCCCCAAATTATGTTTTTTTAAAAAATGTATTACTGTTTATTTATGGATTGAAAATTATTTTAATTTGATCTTGAAAAGGAAACCATTGTTTTGTTCATGTAAATATTATATATGAAGACTACCATTTTAAAACTTGGTTACAAATGAATGGACATATGTTAAACCCATGGACTTTGAAGTTTCAGCAGAAATGTACTTAATACTTGTTTTCTCAAGTCTGGACACAGTAAACATTTACAGGCCATTTTGGGGATTACCAGAATGCAAGGGATATAAGGAGGGGTGGAGAGAAATGCATTAACCTTCTGGGAAAGGCTGAATAACAGTGATTTCCCAGATTAGTAGAATAGTCATGTAAATTGGCAAATATAATTACATTTAACCCTATGAATAGAACTTTAAGCCAAACAGTCCTTACTGCCAACATTTTTAGGCAGAATCGAGTTATATGTGGTCTCTAATTGTCTCTTACAAATGTAAAGGGACAGTAGTCACATTTACCTTTCACATGTCATCTGAAAAACATGATGGTCTGAATTTGGTAGTTGAAATAGACTATTTTGTGCAATTAAGGTTGCTAAATAATCTAAATGACAATAGACTCCTTTAAAGACCTTAAAATGATTGAATGATGGTATGCTAAAGAAATTTGAAAGGCTAGGAAAGAAGATAAACGACGGCAAAGGTAGGCCTAGCAATAGCCATGCTTTTAGATGCCCCCTCCCTTTTTTTTCCATTTTAGATCACTAAACAGTCCTTATTTTTCTAAGTGTGACAGCACTTTTCTTAGGCCTGAATTAGAGATAGTTATTTTAAGAGGACCTAAAAAACATAGTAGTAAGAGTAAGGATAAAGGCAGTTTTAATTTAAACAGCTCTACCACAATGATATACACAATACCTTACATTTTAAAAGGGGTTACCATACTCAAAAGGAAAAAAAAAAGAAAAGAAAAGAAGTATGTGGGTGTTGTGTGCACAGTGGCCTAGACAGAATGATTATCATTTGCTCTCTGAAAATGAACTCCACCTTGGCCTTAAATTCTTATATTTCTTCCCAGACTTGAAGTGCCAGTTGAAGGCATTCAGAAATTTAAAGTGACCGATTTAACAACCTTGGACGAAGAGAACATGTCTGAAAGTTTGTCTCAATGTTTGACTTGACCTAGGAGAGTTTCTCTGAGACTTATTTTCTAAACAGTACCCTAGCACCTTGGGCCAGCAAAATGGTCTTTAAGCTTGAATGAACAAGGTATTTCTTTTCCTGTAGTGCAAAGCCTCACTATTTCATCTTTTCAAACTCTTTTACTGCACTCAGTGTGGAATTATATTGACAAGGGTAGAATTTATCTCCTAGAGGAGAATGCTGTGCTTCTGTTAAGTGCTAATATAACATTTATGTATTGGTACCTTAATAACAGCCCCAGCTTACCTAATGAAAGTTGAAAGCAAACAGTACTCTCTGAGATTTTATTATGACTGAAGTGACTGCAGTTTGAGGCAAATTATCCCTATTTTTGTTCCCATATCAAAAACAGAGATGCTAAAGCAATTGCTACATGTTTGGTGTGGAGTTAGGTTCCACTCTCATTAATCTACAACGAAGAGCATTTTTCATGTAAACAGCTCACGAGGGTCAGAGAGAAGAGCTGTTTCTGTGAAAAATGCTTGTCAATAACTTAGTGAGTGAATTTTCAAATAAAGTGCCTGTAACCTGTCATTATTCCTTCCTCTCAAAGTCGAGAGTGAGTGGATGAAAATTGAGCCTGTAAATTGAAAGCAGGGTGAATGTTATGGCCTTATCGACTTCAGGTAAAATGACTGTTTTAACTTGTTATTATTTTTCCATTCAGAGGTCAGGCAATGTACAGTATTACCAGCATAGACTGCAGTGTAAGCAAATAGGTATACAAAAAGGCTAGTACCCACACTCACAAAGCAGAGGAAAGTGTAAGTCACTAATATCAAGTGGACTTGTGATCTCTACAAAAACAAAATAACCAACAGTGCTTTGAAAAAGAATGGCGAAGGTATGTAAGTGTAAAGCACCTTGGAGGCAGGAAATATAAACCTGTTTAAATAAAAAGGCATATGTTTAGAAGGCAGTGACCATTTTTAAAAATCACATATTAATCTTACTTGTTCTGCTAAGGAATTATGGGACCTGAGTGTTAAGCACCCCAAGTCTATGTCACCTTAAAATTTTTTCCTGCCTCAGATCATCTTAAAAGTAATTAGATGCTGCGCTTCCCTGGTGGCGCAGTGGTTGAGAGTCCACCTGCTAATGCAGGGGACATGGGTTCGTGCCCCGGTCCGGGAAGATCCCACATGCCGCGGAGCGGCTACGCCTGTGAGCCATGGCCACTGAGCCTGCGCGTCCGGAGCCTGTGCTCCACAACGGGAGAAGCCACAACAGTGAGAGGCCCGCGTACGGCAAAAAAAAAAAAAAAAAAAAGTAATTAGCTGCTGAGTTTTTCAAGTCCATCTGATATATTCTTATCAAAAGCAAAATATTGCTGTGGTTTTCCTTTTCACCTAGGAAAAACAGAACTCAATGAGGCTTCAAAACACCAAAAACCCTTTCCTTGTCTTCTAGATTTTTATTTCTAATTCTGAAGAACAGCTTAAGAGTTTAGCATGGCTATTTTAGGTTTGCAAGAAAAACATCTTTTCTCCAAGTAATCTCAGGCCCATGGAAAGTGTACATTTAATACTATTGTTCAAACAGTTTAATTTTTCTATTTCAGAATACCATCTAGTGTTTTTGTCTTTGATGCTGATTTTTCCATTATAGACTCTGTTGGTCAGAAAATGAGCAGACTGACCTAGAAATTAAAAGAGGTTATAGAAGGGCTCAATGATTGAAACCAAGTTTAGGGGGAAAAACTATTACATTTAATTTTGGAGACATGTTCATATGCCTATTTGGCAAATTTCCCCAAATAATGTCAAAGGTTTGGGTTCTTTTACTTCTAAACAAGTTTTCCCTGGCTTCAAAATAATTTTAATGCCCTAAGATAAAAGAAATATATTGCTTTGCATTTTCTCAGTTTATTCATTTCTTTAAACAAATGTTTACTAGTTGGACATTGTGCCAATCATGGTAATACAGTAACCTCAGGAGAGTCCTTGCCTTCATCTAGTGAGGAAGAGAGTCAGGAAAACAGTGAGATAAGTTGCCATGAAGTTACTAGAACAATGCAAGCTCCATGGAGGCAATGGTCTTTATCTGTTTCTGTTCAGCAACATATCCTAACTACCTAAACCAGTGCCTGGCACACAGCAGACACCTGACAGATACTTGCTGAGCGCTGAATGGATGTGACTGGAGCATGCACAGTGTGCTTAAGAGGCTATGAGAGGGTCAGGGAAGACATTCCCAGGGAAACATAAGTCTAACATCCAGGAATGTTGACATGATTAAACTAGACGAAGTTGGAGCAGGGCCTTCTGTATCAAGGGAGCAAAGAATTCCAAAACTGAAGTTAGCAGAGAGTGGATGAACTGCTGTTAATTCTACATGGCTCAGCAATGAGTGAGGAGTGGGACAGACAGAGTTGGTTGAAGTACATGGGGGCCAGACCTGAAAGACTTGGAAACCATGCTAAGGAGTTTGAAGTTAGGTCAAAAGTCACTGAATGATGTTAAGCATGCAGGGGCTTTTTTTAAAAAAGGCAGATATATCTTAGAAGAAGATTACTCTGGCTGAAGTGTAGCAAATGGACTGAAGAAGATTGGAATTGGGGACACCAATTAGGAGGCTTCACAGAAATCCAAGCAACATATAAATGACAGTGACCTATATTAAAATAAAAGTAAGGGGACAGAAATAAATAGGCTTTTTTTTTTTTTCTGTATGCAGACCTCTCACTGTTGTGGCCTCTCCTGTTGTGGAGCACAGGCTCCAGACACGCAGGCTCAGCGGCCATGGCTCATGGGCCCAGCCGCTCCGCGGCATGTGGGATCTTCCCAGACCAGAGCAAGAACCCATGTCCCCTGCATCGGCAGGCGGACTCTCAACCACTGCGCCACCAGGGAAGCCACTGAGTAGGCATATTTTAAGTGATTTAAGGAGTTAAAAATGACAAGACTTGTGGCTCCTTCGAATGAAGTAAGGAGAAATTTATAAGGAAGACAGAAGAGACAAGGACAAGACTCTGCTCTCCAGCCTTGGACAATGGAGTGGATAGATGACATTTCCCAAGACGAAGAAAATGTATTTGGTAGAGAAGGTGGCAAGTTTATTCTTAGATATGCTGAGATATTTAAAGCATCAAGTTGTTGCATCCCAGGTTTCTATACCGATTCTCTTTTTTCCTACACTCCCAATCTAGAGTTGCAAAACTCCATTGCAAATGGGTAAAATAAACCTAAGGACCTATCATAGAAGTTACAAGCATACGTTTCTTACATACAACACAAATTGCATTTTTCAATATAAAAATATTCTTCTTTCCTCAAAAGTGTTTTTCAAATGCAAAGGAATACAAAGAGTAAACTATTTCTAACAGTTAATTATTCTAACTATCCTCAATTGTGACTAGTCAATGAAAAGCATGACAGCACAAACTAAGGCACCACAAGTGATGTACTGTTCCCTTAAGGAGTTAATTTTGAGTGTATCTGTACAGGTAAAAAATACTTCAATATTTTTGCATTTATAGTTGTATGACATGCAGAGACTAAAGTTATAAATTGAGTTGAATGTCTATGCCTACATATATATTTGAATATAATATGATTTTTAAGCTTTTCTCTCTCTTGGTTCTATCAAAGACATTAAAAGAAAGATTCAAAATGCAAACATATATAATAGGACTCCTAGTTCATATTGGTAATTATGGGCAATAATTATTAATTAATTAATTAAGAGCTAGTAAACCAAAATACTTTATACAGCTCCTGTATTTAACCTGTTTCCATTTATTACATAATTATTTAATTGACTAAATTCTTACTCAAGTGTGTATATGTAAACCTAATACGGTTTCTGAATTATAGCAGATCCATTCTGACATCAACATCCTGATTATTTTCTTTTGTTTCCAGGAAGAACACGAGTGTCATGGCAATGCCAAGGACACAGGTAGCATCCTTGTGGTAGTGGTAGTTCCCCATCTCCCCAGAGATGCTGCTATTGAGTGGCACGTCATTGCAGTGGCAGATAAGCCATCTAGAAGGAAGCATTTTGCTTTGTAGAAAATATCTGAGGATTTTCAAATTTAATGTGAAGCTGTGACTTCCAGTTCCGCTTCCAGTGCATCTATCTATCTCCATTTCTTTAAGATGGACGTCACCATCTATGTCCTCACCTGATTTAAACAGGACTCTAGAAGACCTGATGACTGTGTTTGTACAAGCAAGGAAAAGACTCTCCAAAGACAACCAAGGTTCACCATTGTGTTTAGAATATTCTACGAAAAAGACAGCATTAGAGCCCATGTACTGCAAGCAGGTACGAGAACTATCAGAGAGGTGAAAGTACAGACTGTGGAATTACATCATATATACTTGTCACAGAGAGAGTTTGAGAGACAGAGGGAAAGAATAACATAAGTGGTGTGGGAGACATTTGCTCCTAGTCCAGTTAGTGAGAGTGAGTGTGAGGGGGTAGATGTGAATCCACTGCTTCCTTTGTTGATCTCCGCTCTCTTGTGCCTTTTGTGTGAACCTCTCACTGCCCTATGAGTGATTCTAGTGTTTAAAGATATTTTTCCTGCTATATAACCCTCTTTATTATATTCCAAACCACATTGTACACATTAAACATTTGTACATACATATTAGAGAATAGGTTTGTGTACACAGTGCCATGAATATACTATCCTTTAGAGATGACTCATGGGATTTAGACCAACCCCATGTAAATCTGACTCCATGATACACACACAAAGCGAGCCAGAGTCTCATCCCCAAAATTAGGTCTGACTCAAAGAAGAGCCCCACTATTCATGTTCCAAAGGCACTTTACTAATATGGCTTTGAGTCATCCTTCTAAGAGACAGAAACAACCAACGTGCACTTGGCATATTTCACCATGTGGCTGGCTATTAAAACAAGAGGTCTGAACCAAAAGACACTTCATTCTCATTAAGTGAGTCATGGTCAAGAGTCAGAATTCATAACCTACCAACTGGTTAATTTCCAACTTGAATAGCAGTGGGAAGTTCTCACTCTTCCCAGGCCCATGGAAGTTTTGGGTTTCATTGGACCAGTGTAATGTAAATAAGACTTAACTGAATGATCAATCCAAATTTGATATACTATTCCTTTATCGTATTAGCCTAAATTGTGTGCAAAGTCCCTCAGTGGGTTTTCAAATGCAGTTGTACCTCAGGCCTTGCTACAGGTGAATTTGAATTCAATATTTGCAAATTGAATTGTGTTTTGAACATTGTATGGAAGTTAGCTTTTCAAATGCATTATTTCTTATATTAGATATTTCATAAGTAAGGTGAATAACTCCCTGCTCATTTTGTTTAAATACAGATTTTAATATGTAGAATCTGTCTAAAGCAAGAACCTTTCTGTAGCTTCTCTTTAGTCTTTTGGTGACTGTTTCTTTGCAGACTAAACAGAATAATAACAATTACATCACAACAATGTGGTATTATTATCTTTATAATATGGGGAAGAGAGTAAGTCCCAGGTGGTTCTGATCACCAACCCAAGATTGGTCACCTGGCTCCTTAGAGGATGGTAAGGTATAGAATCCTCATTATCTGTGTTCTGAGTCCATGTCCTTTTCACTACTCCAGGGTCTACTACAAGAAGAAAGGGGAAATAGGTGTATGGAAATTAAAGAAGTAGCTGCTTCCACATGTCATTAGAAAGCCCATCAATGGCTTTGAAATGGGCTCATAAAGGGAAAAACAGAGACTATTCTAATAAACTCAGTGACTGAATCTAAATCTTTTTGCAGCCTTGGGATTTTCATAGTTTAATCCTTTGTGAAATAAAATACACCATGATGGCCATCACAAACCACCTTGGGACAACTTTTTTTTTTTTTTTTTTTTTGCGGTATGCGGGCCTCTCACCGTTGTGGCCTCCCCCGTCGCGGAGCACAGGCTCCGGACGCGCAGGCTCCGGACGCGCAGGCTCCGGACGCGCAGGCTCAGCGGCCATGGCTCACGGGCCCAGCCGCTCCGCGGCATATGGGATCCTCCCAGACCGGGGCACGAACCCGCATCCCCTGCATCGGCAGGCGGACTCTCAACCACTTGCGCCACCAGGGAGGCCCTTGGGACAACTTTAGTTTTGGCGAAATACTTACTACATATATCTTCATAAAAAATTCTGGACAGATCTCTTTGTACCTGTATGCTAGCATTTAAGGGCAGGGTCTCTACATTCACATTTTTATGAATATGAATATGATATGAAATATTAATCTGTATTAATTTAATCATGTAAAAGATGGTGCTCCAAAGCCCCAGTATCCTATTTTTCCCTACGTAACCTGAAGCAATATTAGAAGGAAATTCAACTTGACATTCTTTAATATATCTAAAAAGATAAAGCAATGAAAATGTAGCAAAGAACAAGCTCCTCTCATTCAGGAAGAAAGGAGTAAACATAGAGCCTGACAGAATCTGGTGGTTGTTCTATGAGGACTAGTTTTAGAGGAAAAAAAAAATCAACCAGGTTAAATGTATTTCCTTTCTGCAACATGCCTACTTGCTTGCTGACAATCCACAATCTCATTTCTGAACAAATTATACTCATTTTGTTTGAAAAAGAAATTTAACACATACTTAAATAGAGCAGTTTTGTGGTGGAGAAGAACTGTGCTGAGCTATGCGTTATACTAATGGCATAGGGTGCAGAATGAGCCATCGTGGTTTTTATTTATTCATTCATCCTTAGATCCTTTAAAAAGTCTCCAAGGCCCTAATGGCCATCATCATTATCATCAGTGAAAACTGCTTTCTGATGAAAAGGCAATAGGCATTAAATTTAGAGGGAGCATTAAATTATCAGCAAAGAGGACTTGAAATAGTACTACACTCATATTCCAGGACACAATATACTGAAAGTTTATACAGCACCAGTCAGGCACTCTTCTTTATAAAGTCTGAGATTAAGATGTTCTCTTCTCCTTTACAAGGCAATGTCATTTAGCTCAGGAGAAAATTAAGTATAGGCCAGTCCCTATGCTCCAGAGTCAAACATTGGAAGTCAAAGGTATGTCATAAGAAGGTTCTTAATTATAAATAAAATTTTAAGAATTATCAGTATCAAAACTTTATTTCGAGCATTTCCCCTACCCACTATAGTTCTTTGCATGTATTAAATAAACACTGTCCAGTGAGTGAAAAAATCAGTGAGAAGTGTTTTGAACTAAACCTTGGTAAGTACTTTCTGTCTCAGAGGTATTTTAAATATTCCATTGTCATTTGGCAAACATAATAGAGGCTTTACTTCTCTGTGTAATCTCCAGCAAAAGAATGAGAACTAGATTCAAAGGGTCAAATTCCACTCATCTGGGTATGAACTTATTGTGTCATCTAAAAACAGGGAAAGTTAATACCTTGTGATCAATCCAGAGGGTGGTGATGCTTGTCAGTCCCCACCTCCTTCCCTTACCCACAATTCAATCACAATGTGGGCAGTTGATGCAGTTCAGAAAGTTACCATGAAAAGAGCAGACCAGAGAAGATGACTTCATTGCTTTGTGGAAACCTTGTAGGTGAGTGCAAAGTGTCCTGAATTTGGAGCAAGACTGTTAGAGATCATTCTCTGCTATATATGATCCAGTCCCTTTAACTCCCTAAACTTAGGGGTTGCCAGATTTCTGATTTGGAAGCAGATGGTCAAGTATTTGAACTTTCTGCTTTATAAAAACAAAAACAAGGGACTTCCCTGGTGGTGCAGTGGTTGAGAGTCCGCCTGCCGATGCAGGGGACACGGGTTCGTGCCCCGGTCTGGGAGGATCCCGCATGCCGCGGAGCGGCTGGGCCCCTGAGCCATGGCTGCTGAGCCTGCGTGTCCAGAGCCTGTGCTCCACAGCGGCAGAGGCCACAACAGTGAGAGGCCCGCGTACCCAAAAAAATAACCAAAAAAAACAAAAAAACAAGACATAAAGCCCCATTATGAAACAAAAGAAGTACCTTATAATGTAAAATGTAACTTTTAGTACGGGCTACTGTTGATAAATTTTCCATCTCTATGAATGTGGTTCTTTTTTAATTTGATCAAACATTTTTTTAATCAAGAGTGACAGATATCTTTTTGAAAGCAACTGGCAATTTCTTCAAAGCCTCCATGTCCTTTTCTATAAAATGGAAATGCTAACTTAACCTTGTGCACACTCAGGGTGCTAACAGTGACCAACTGAGGCAATGGATGTAAAAGTGTTCTTGTTCATTGTTAAGTGTTGTACCAGTGTAAACTGTTGCTTGTTGTGTTTGTGGCTACTCTTCTGAGATTCCTAGTGGTTTTAAAAAGAGTATAATTGGGGTTTCACTCTGTATCACATTCTTTAATAAATAAGCTTTTGTTTGCCCCCATATTTAAAAGCATAGTTTAAAGATACATTTAGTTTTATTGTTGATCTTTATAAATTTTCCTAATCCAGGCTTATATGGAAATAGAGGTTCTCAAAGGGAATTCACTTCCATTCATGCTCCTAACTCTTCTGGCTCCTTAGTACTTCTAAAAAATGGAAAATATTTCCTTCCTTGATCAGGGTCTTTCCTTCTCTTGCCTTTTGCAAAATGCTTATTTCCCTTAAACTCCTCTTTCTCATGGCTGAGAGTGATAGGATTTTCAATGTCTAGCACGCCCAGCTTCCCTTACCAGAGCAGATGGGCCAGTGCCTTGTCCCAAGTAGCAGACTTATAATAGGATCCCCTATGGGAAAAGAGTTCTACAATTCGATGTTTTTCAATATTCTTTTTGTTGTGATCCTTAACATCAGAATCCAGGCATTTCCTCATTTTTTAAAAGAACTTTGAATGAACTGTACGGAGGGCTTCTTTTTGCATTCTTCCTTGTTACACTGGAGCATCATTATCATCTTTTTGTGTGTTTTGTTATGTTTGTTTGAGTGATTGAGTTTTTTGGTGCTGAAACCCAGGAATTAGCCATTACCATCTTTTTAAATTCTATAAAATGTTAATGGGGTCCTAAGTGAGATGTCGTATTTCTGTGATTAATAGTTCGGGGCTGGAAAAATTATTCTTAATTATTGGTTTCAAAAGTGAAATAATGCTCTGCGTTGTCATCAATTTTAGTGTGCATGTTAAGAATCCAGAATATAGAAGTCCTCTTAATGGTATTTTGACAGTAATTGGATTATTTTTTTTACTGTAAGACCCAGAGTTATTTGAGATGAGATGTATGATAGTTAGACTTTGTAGACATATAGAATTTTATTGAACTCTGGGAGTTTCTGAACAGTTCAAAACTTTCTAAATCTTATATACTCTACAGACCTCTGAAGTAAAGTTGCGGTTCTGCAATTTAGGTTGTTCAGAATTTTAGACTAAGATTACCTGGCTAGGTAGACTTGGGTCTTCGAATTACTGATCACAGTGACTTAACTAAACAGGGTTAAGCTAATTAAAGGTTTTAAAGCTATGTTTGCAGTTAAAATAATTTGTGAGCTCAGCATTCGTTTTATTTTACCATACTAGGGGCGTGGTAAAATAATCCTCAAAATAGGTTAAGTTGATGCTGGCAAATTCAGTTTAATACAGAATCTACAAGTATATTTATATAGAACTGAAATTAATTTGTAGAACAATTTGAGTTTCAATACCTGTAGTTATAAAACTTGAAACTGTAAAAAGCAGAGAGCATTTATTGTTATCGATATACTTGAAGGGTTCCCCATTGATCCCACCCTCTTTGGCAAGTTCTTAGATGGTTTTAAAAAAAATTCTTCTCTTCAAAATTAATTTTAGTTTCCTATAAATAAATCAAAGGGTGTTTTCTGCCAGAGTGAACCATATAAGATGAGATATTGTTTCAACTGCACAAAACTCAAAATTCAACTTGAGAAACATTTATTGGGATACAGAGATTAATAACCCCTGCCCACTTGCAATTTAAGTCTTAGAATAAAGCAGGGATATGCAATGAAAGTGTTAGGCTGAGGGCTCAGTTTATGTGGCTACTGTATGTGGGTAAGCCTAGTAGTCCTAAATACCAGTCTGGAAGATGGCCTAGAAAGCATTTCTTTACCACCCACTCTTTTACTCATGATGAAATAAAATTCATATTTCAAGGCCAAAGAAGAAAAATTTAAACATAGTCTTTTTCTTTACCCATTTGAGCCTCCTTCCTCCCCTCAAGTGTGCATTGTTGTATAGTCAAGCCACTCAAGTTGGCTGTTCCCTTGCTCTCTGTGCATCCCCTGCTCAACCAGGCCCTGCTTCACTCACATGATTATCCAATCCTCTTAATAATAGGGCTTAATTAGTAACTGCCTCTGTGGTTGCCCCCTACCCCAGCTGCTGGTTTCCCTGGTAACTAATGAGCCAACCTGAAGACAATTCCCCCTATAAAAGGTAGCCTCCTCCGCAGAGTAGCGAAGGTTGTTGCCGTGTCCTGTCTGTTTTCTGCCGTACCCAGTGGGATGTCGCTCCAGGACCTTTGCCTCTGGCGTGTAAGACCCCTGTCCAATAAGCCAGTGATGTCTCCGTTGCTGTCTCTGGACTCTTCCTTCAGTCGTGAGGCTGAACAACTACAGGGCTTGCAGGCCTGCGGGGTGCAGCTCGAGAATTAGCAAGCCAGCTATGAGGCCAAGGAAACTCCCGTGAGTGCCAAGATGTCAGGAAATAAGGATGGGAAACAGAAAGTTGGAAGCTAATCCCGAGGTGGCTGACCGCTATCTTGTGGGAGCCAGTGGCAGCTGACTACCATGAGAGATGTCTTTCTCTTTCCTTTTAATGATGATATCCTGTTAGTCTCAGAACCTCCTTCCAGTTTAAAAGTAGCAGCCCCACGCTCCTGGCTCATCTGACTGCTCGGGGATGACTGGTGAATACAGACAAAACACAAGGACCTGGATTATCTATCAAATACTTGAGTGTTATCTGGTTGAGTGAGACTGATCAATTACAGACACAGGCTTTAGGGATATTAACTCAGGGACAGGCTTGTGAATTGGGCGTGGCCAGTTACTCGGAAGGTTTTGCCTGGGGCCTGTGATAACAGCAAACTAGTAGGAGTATCCTTGCGTTTCTGGCCCCAGCTATGGAAGGGGGCAGAGCAACGATACAGTGTGATGGAACAACAGCTGTATGCTTCGACAATGCGTTACAACAGGTGGGAGACCTTACAAAAGACCCACCTGAGTCATGGAGCAACGTAAAAAACATGTGCGACATACGGGACCCCCACCCCACCCATGGACATCAGTAGCAACAAAGGAACCCACTTTACTGGCCATGAAGTTCAGGAATGGGCTGATAAAAATAACAAACACTGACATTTCCACCTGCCTTACAAACCCCACTGCTGCTGGGCTAATGGAAGGGATGAATGGACTACTTAGCAACAATTGACATGGAAACCCCTTCTCTCCTCTGTGGACCAGAGGCTAACTCAAGCCATCTGAGCTAGGATTGAACATCCCAGGAGCAACTGTCCTAGTGCCTACATCATGTTCACCCAGCGGCAACTGATCAACACCATCCAAGTTCAACTGCTGACCACTGAAGAACTGTTGCCAACTATCCGTCAGGACAATAACTCACTTTTGGCCCTGCCTCAGGATCTACACCCAGGGGAGCACACCATCAAATGGCCCTGTGACTGGCAGGTAAGTCCCTGGTGGTTTGGGTTTGCCACCCCACGAGGAATAGGATTAGAAAATGACTTAGAGACCTCACCTGTCTTTTACCAGGCCCCACCTAAGACTACTAAGGTAATTAATCAGGGCCCCTACTGGAGAAAGGTGCCATTATGTTAACCCTGTGGTCTGTTGTTACCCCACCTCTCCAGTATTTGGCCCCGGCTGAGGAGACTGAGGGTGGACAGGCAGTATGGTACCTGAATGGTCATGATCTTCCTATATTGTCTTACATATTGTCTGTTGTCTGAGCCAAGGGAATCTGTTCACGGACTGGGCGACAATGGTGGCCGCACTGAGAAATCAGTCTGATTGCTGGGTCTACAGTGAGATGCCGTTGTCATACTCCTCTGGACTTCCATGAAAAATTGACCCGATAAGCGCCTGGCTTACTCTTTTTAAAAAATTTTTATTGGAGTATAGTTGCTTTACAATGTTGTGTTAGTTTCTGCTGTACTGCAAAGTGAATCAGCTATACGTATACATATATCCCCTCTTTTTTGGATTTCCTTCCCATATAGGTCACCACAGAGCACTGAGTGCCCTGTGCTATACAGTAAGTAGTTCTCATTAGTTATCTGTTTTATACATAGTAGTGTATATATGTCAACTCCAATCATCCAATTCATCCCACCCACTCACCCCGCTTCCCGCCTTGGTGTCCATACATTTGTTCTCTATGTTTGTGTCTCTAGTTCTGCTTTGCAAATAGGTTTTTACTCTTGTTACTCTCTAGCTGCTGGTGTCTGTAGTGCATGTGTGGTATCTGGTTACAGTGCACCTCTACATGCCTGACCCCAGGGGTATCACAGAAAGGGGCAGACCAAGATTGTAAGGGCTGTGAAGGGTAAGTAGGGAGGCCTTCAAGGTGGCTGTTCTCTTGGTCTCTACATCTCCTACTGGACCAAGCTCTGCTTCACTCACATGACTATGCAATCCTGTTAATCATAGGGCTTAATTAGTAACTGTCTACGTGCTTGCCCCCTGCCCCAGCTGCTGGTTTCCCTGGTAACTAATGAGCCAACCTGAGGTCATTTACCCCTATAAATGGTAACCTTCTTCTCCCCCAAGTAGCAAAGATTGCTGCCACATCCTGCCTGCTCTGTGCAGTACACCATGGGGTGTCTCTCCAAGACCTTTGCCTCTGACATGGATAGGAAATCTTACAGTAAACCATTGAAGTCTCTGTTGCTGTCTCCATTGATGTCTCTATTGCTATCTCTGGGCTCTTTCTTGGTTTTGAGGCTGGGCAACTGCAAGGCTTGCAGGCCTGCAGGGTGCGGCCCAACAGTTGTGCAGCATTAACCAGACCTCACCAATGGCAGAAACACCTGCTCAACCATAAAGATCAATTTCTTTTTCTGGCACTGGCCATGTACCTCCATAGAAGATAACATTCTTTTCCCAGTCCTGTAAGTCACGATGATATACCACTCACCTTTTTACATGCAAAACTTTATGTACAATGCCAATGCATCATCTCCTGTAAAGATAGTAATTGGTGTGGAACAGACCAGGTCAGAGAACCTGGAGAAATATTGGGCTGCACCTAATGGAAGTTCTTAGCTTAAATACTTACTTATGACCTTACTAATATTACTAGCTATATTACTGTGTCCTGCCTATTTTACAAGATTATTGTTTCTTGCATTACCAAATGTGTGGCTGAGCCTCTGATAAAAATTTTGATGACTAGCAACTTGAAATGATTGACCAAATAATACAGTTCTATAAGATCAATGATTGTAAGAGTGTAACTCTTACACAACAGGGAACCATTTCCTGGACCATAACAGACTAGTAAAACAGGCGGTCCAGAGGCTTTGGGCTACTGTTAACAGGGCCTAGTCCAGTAATAGCACATTGAGTGGCCTATCAATCCTCCTCTGATCTGGGGAAGAGCATTCCTAGTGCTATGGGACCAATTGGTCATGAAATGCTTCCCAAATCTTGGTCAAAATTATGTCCAAAAGGGGAGGGGATTGTAAAATAAAGAATGTTGCCTACCATCCTGTTCTATATGAATCAAGTCATTGGCCACTGCAGTTGCTGACCTACAATACACCCTGAAAGGAATTCAGGGTGAAGATCCGTATGAGGTTTCTGTGCTCTGGGAAAACTGGCAGAACTGGCCCGTAGTAGTTAGATATTTTCAGGAGAAAATTTTATGAACCCAGTTTCTTGTATCTTCCCATACATAGTGAAGCATGAAAAACCATTAACTAAGATACCTGTCCCTCGTGAATAGCAGTAACCTTCTACCAAGATGTGGCTTAATTGCATGTACCCCTTCACCAAAATCTCATATATACTGCCCTCCCCACTTACCTCTTCAGAATAGTTCTTGGAGCTTTCTAAAAGACTCTCCTGGATTATAATCCTCAGGTTGGCTTCATCAACCCTCACAATTGGGATAGGCCTCACTTAAGCGAAAATGTTACGTATGTAAACTTAGCAAACAGGTAATTTTGGAGGGGGAGAAGAGGTAGACTTATTTCATTATAAAGTAGGGGGGTCAAGCTCTTTTCTAAAAAAGGTATTGTTAAGGTCATTTAAGTAGCAAACATCTGTGGTGACAATAGCATAGAAACAATTTTGCAAAAATTCAACTTAATTCAATTTTCCACAGGTGACAGCCCATAAGACCAAAGCCTAGGATGGTGATGGTTATAGGGTGAACATTTTGTTTTAAGAGGACATCTTTCAAAAGTTGACATATTGGGTTGGTATTATTAACTCTTAAACTGACAATATACCTGATCACCTCAGCCAAAGCCAAAGGATAGCTATAAGGCACGGGGTGAAAATATGGCATGTGACCCTTCTACAGTTTGGCTTTTCTCCCCACCCACAAAAAAATACTATGTTATGATTGAAAACAATATGGGCAATGAACCTCTTTTTTTTATAGCAAACTGTTAATTTAAGATGAATGCATTTAAAATAAAAAACTGGGAAACTGTTGCTGATTGCATAGAGGAGGAAATTTCACAGCTGATTCTTAGTTTTTTGTTAAGAAAGCAATGATTTTGCCAAGTTTCATAGTTCCAGCATCAGAACTCTGCTGCTGTTCCAAAAAATAAAAATAAATAATAACTAGTTAAATTAGTGTTTGGGGAAATGGATTAGAGTGTAATGTATGCAAGCAATTAAGCAACACAGACTTGATTCACTGTGATGTCTAAAAATGGCACTTTAAAAAATGAAAGTAGTTAAATTTGGCCCTGATAAAATATATAGCAGCAATGGGTTAGGAATTTTGCAGTTTTGCCCAGAGTCCAATCAAACAACCCATATATTAGGTAGCTGTTAACATGCAGCTGAATTCAGCTGGCAGCTGAATTTTTTACATCAGTTTCCAAGGTTGCACAGTAATTACATCTACTGTGAGTCATTTTTGCAGCATATTTTATAAAACTTTTACAGGTTTGCTGGGAAGGAATTATTCAAAGTCACCTTTTATAGATTCTGCCATGAATATTAGACAGTTCTTTGAAAATGTTAGTGTTTACCACTTTCATTGCTTCTGGGTTAAGCCTAGTTGGCATTTGAGGGTTTAGTATAGTATATGAGTGGAACTTCCTTTTCTGCATAGACTTGCTGTTCCCTAGCATTGCTAGTTTATGTTCCCACTGAACTGCCACCAGAATAAAATAAGTCCAGTTGCCTTTTGCTGCTCAAGGCCAACCTAGCAACCATGGAAAGAATTAGTTCCTCTGAGCACTTGTCCTAGGATGTCATTGGAAGGTGGTGATGTGCAGTTTCACGGTCAGTACAGTCCACAAAGGGTTTGCTCATTTGAACGGCTGACTAATTTAGATTTAATATTTTGGTACTTGTTCTTTATTCTTATTTGCAATTATATCCAGTCAGTGCCCAGAGATGTATTGAAGACTGTGATTGGATAAATTACTTAGCATAACATTTAGATCCACTGCTTATTAAGTCAAATGTGCTTTAGTTTATTCTATTTGCATTAGTACATTTTCACACCTGAGTGAAAAGTCCTGGTTGTTTCTTCAAGTCAATATTTCAAACTTACTGTTTTATTTCATGGATGGCATTGTATTCACTTTAGAATATAAAAACCTGGTAAGAAATATGAAGTTACATTTTGGAGATGGTGTGTGATCTTACTGGGAGGTGATATCAGTATTGGAATTTAGGATGGAGGAAGATAAATGGCAGGAAAGCTGGGGCTCTATGGAAAGCTAAAAGGCAAGAGGGAAGGAAGCAAACTGGTCTTCTCTGCTGGAGTCACTAGCAGCCTCAACAGAGTCTTCAGTAAAGCTCAAACGAGGTGTAACAACTCTAGTTCAAAAGATGTGGGAATGAGAAATTGCGGTTGCACAGTAGAACCAACCTCTTTCACTCTGCTTCTCACTCAAGGATCCAAAAAGCACATGTGATTTTGTTTTCTATACTTTCTCACGTTTTTTGTGAGCATGGTTGTAAAGCTCTGCTGATACCTCTACCTTTGCCACTCTGAATCTTCTTGTCCTACAAAGAACTAGTCCTGGCTATTGTGCCATTTGTATTTTTTTTCTTCTCATTCAAAGAACACATTTTTGAAAATAGATTTCAAACCTTAAAATTCGTAATTAGCAATGTCAGTATCTTTGGAAACACATTTGAAAACTTCATTCATTCATTCAACACATCTATTGAATGTCTGCTCTTTACTGGATGCTCTTCTAGGCACTGGGGATTCAGTGATAAACAAGACAAAGATCTTGCCCTCATGGAGCTTACCTTGGTGAAGAGAAAGTTGATAAAGATATTATTATAAGTGCAATGGAGATAAGTAGAGCAGAGAAAGGGAGAGAGAAAGACAGGGGAGGGTCTATTTTAGATTCAATGCTCAAGAGAAACCTTTGTGAAAGGTGCCATTTGAACAGAGACCTAAAAGAAGTGAGAGCATGAGTGTTGCAAAGCTCTGAGAGAAGAGCGAGTCAGAAGGAATAAAGAGCTCCTGCAAAGGTCCCAAGGCAAGAACAAGACTGGCATATTTAGAAGCAGCAAATGTAGCAAGAGCTAAGCAAATAAACAAAAAATTAGAAGGAAATAAGGATGGAGAGAAAAACAGTGGTCAGATTATGGAGGACCTTTGAGGTCACACTTTGGTATGATTTTAAAATCCAACAGGTAGGTTGGATTTCATTCTGAACATCCTAAGATACCACAGAAGTTTTCAAGCAGAAGTAACACTTTCTGATTTATCCCTTCTAAAAAATACCTTCTGCCTGCTGTGTGGAGAATATTGGGTTGGTTTGGGGAATGGAGATATGAAAGAGTGGGAGCAGACGACCCACTAGGAGACTTCGCAATAGTTTATGGTAAAGATGTAAGTATCTTGGGCTAGGTTGGTAGCAATTGAGGTGGTAAGAAATGGTCAAGATTCAGGATATGTTTTGAAGGAAGACCTGATAGGATTTGTTGGTGAATTTGGATGAGGAATGTGTGGTGGTGGGTAAAGAGTCAAGGATGCGTCCTGGCTCTCTGGCCTAAGCAAGTGGATACATACTGGTGCTGCTTATCAAAATGGGATAGCCTGGGGAGGAGCAGGTTGGAAGGCAAAGGGAAATGTGTTAATCAGCACAGACTTCCATAACAGGATACTATATACTGAGCTTAAACAACAGAAAATTATTTCTCATGCTTCTAGAGGCTGGAAAGTCTGAAATCAAGGTGCTGATCACTTTGGTTTCTGGGAAGAGCTCTCTTCCTGGCTTACATATGGCCACTTTCTCATTGTGTTCTCACATGGTAGAGAGAGAAAGTGCAAGCTGTCTCATGTCTCTTCTTAGAAGGGCACTAATCCCATCATGACAAGCCTCATGACCTCATTTAACCTTAATTACCACCAAAAAGCCCATCTCCAAATACTATCATCTTGGGGCTTAGAGCTTTGACATACTAATTTGGGTGAAAATTCAGTCCTTAACTGGGAGATACAGTTCTGGCCATTTTTCTGCTTTTCTTTACTGCAGATGCTGACATACATATCAACCATTTAAGTAAAAATGAGTAGGCAGGTACATGAGTATGAAACTCAAGGAGACTATGAGGCTGGAAATATAAATAAGGAAGGCATCAGCATTTAGATTTTAAACCACAAAAGGGATGAAACATCTAGGGAGTTGAAAGCAAAGGAAAAATGTTAAGAACTAGGGCTCCTTTTGGAGATGAAAGAGTTGTAGGATTCAGCAAAGGAGACTAAAAAGGAGAGGTCTCTCTGAGGTAACAGGAATGCTAGCAATGCATGGTATCTCAGAAACGAAAGAAAGAAGAATGTGTTTCAAGAGAGACAGCTTAACTGTGTTAAATTATGTTGATAAGTCCAGTAAGATGAGAACTAAGCACTGACCATTGAATTTAGCTAGAAGGAGAATGCTGGGGATCCTGATAAGAATGGTTTCTGTGAAGCAGCGGAGTAAAAAAGGCTGAATGGAGTGGGTTGAGGAGAAAAGGACATGAAGCGATGGATATGGAGAGTATAGACACAGAAGCCTTTTGAAGATTTTACTGCAAGGGAAAGCGAAGAAATGGGACAATATTTAGAGGTGATGTGAGACCTAAAGAGAAGTACTTTTTTTTTTTTTTTTTTTAGCGGGAGCTATTACAGCCTGTATTTATGCTGATCCAGAATAATCCAGTAGAAAAGCAGAAATTTAGGTACAAGAGAAAGGTAGGATAATTGTTAGGAGTGAAGTCCTAGAATGGTCCAGAGGGAATGTGATCCTTGTACAAATGGAGGGGTCAGCCTTACATAGGAACATGGTCCCCCAGTGTAAAGGAAGAAAAGGCGGGGTATATGGAGCCAGATTTGATAGTGAGAAGATGAAGTAATTCTCTTATTCCTCAATTTTGAATTGAAATAACTGGTAAGATCACTAGCTGAGAGTGAGGAGGAGAGACAAGTGTTAGAAGTTGGAGGAAAAAGGAAAGAGTGTGGGTGTGAAACTTAGTTTAGAAAATAGAAGAATAAATTGACCAGGTAAATGTAATAGGATTATTGCAGGCCCATTTAAAACCAGTGAATGTAAATCTAAGATGAGACCAATGAGAATTTCTCTATTTAAAATAAGGTTACCTGTGTTTTTTCCTAACCACCTTTGCTGTTTGGTGCAGGCAGGAGTAGGTAGAATGTTGGGTTTTAAGAGAATTAATGTTTTGCCAGACAGGTAAAATAGAAGAGAGGATGGATTTTTTTTTTAACCATTTCTAGTTGTCTTTTGCTAAAACCAATTTCCCTATCTAAAACCCACGGTCTATGCTGGTATGTAGGCGTTCAATTTTTTTCTTAGTCATGCCATTACTAAAAAACTGAAAAACAGCTTTCCCAACATAAGCACTATAATTTTTTCTCTCTCTCACTTATTTAATTCAAGTTGAGGACTCTATTTTTTAAATTCTTTTTACCAGTTTTTCTTACATAATACATAACAGCATAAGCTGTAGAGAAATAATTATGGATGTTATTAACATTGGTACTTTTGAGTTTCAAAACAACTTGTTATAAGAATGTTCAGAAAAATATGCTATTCATACAAGGAGGTTTATTTAAAATTATTCAGATTACACTAAGTGAATGCATGTAACTCCATAATTCCATGAAAACTATAAGTGAATTTAGTTTCATTGAGCACCACGATGAAGGTAGCAATTCAAAACTGATCAAGCAACTTCTGGGGGTGGCAGGGGAGATGGCCATGTAGCCTAACCAAGATATGAAAGCAGAGATCTTCGTTCATTTGAAATGTAGGCTTTTGGTCTCACCTCTTTTTTTTTTTTTTTTTTTTTCATTTCTGCCCTTCCATCCCCTCTAGAGAGGGGCCAGGTTGCACACTGGGCACATATAAAGAAATTGGACACTACAGAAATACAAAAGACAGGAAGTTGTCACAGTTGGAGCCCAGGCAATGGCAGATATTTCCTCCCCTTCCTGCCTTGTTGGAATATGGTGGTATTTTAGTATTATATAGGGATCCTAAGAAAGTGAAGGGTTTTTTTTAATAGGAAAAGCCAAAGAGATTATAAATCTAGAATACTTGATAAAGAGTTTTTGTTGGATAGATTTTGGGTCCTGTTAGTAAGTGCCTTTGACTTTCGATTGCTATAGCTTCATGTCCAGGCCTAAAATTCAGAAAACCGGCTTGCTCTAGGCTCTTAGCTTAAGTAGGAGAGTGAAGAAGAAAACTTCAATTCCTTTCTTCATTGTCCAACTAATTTATCAAAAGCAGGAATGACAGTTACAATTCAGGTGGATACCTTATTCAGAATTAAAAAGTGGCATCCAATAGAAGCAGCCATTCTGTATGTCTCTCATTATTAACTTGATTATGCCTGCATAGGAGCATAAGACCAAGAATGAACCTCAACACTAGGCATAGTGGAGAGGATTGAAATAAGAGCCAGGAAATAAGGGAAAGGAGTATTTAAACAGTCTCTAAGAACTTCTGTTTTAATAGTCTCAGGTAAACTCATCTGCTTATTTATTATCAGTGATTCTTCTGGGGGGTAGGGGTGGTGGTGGATTCCTTTGAGAATCTAATAAAAGCTATAGTCCAAACACATATGCAACCCCAAAATTGTATACATATACATAAAGTTTAGAAAACAATGTCAAAAGTTCATGAACCCAAGAGTAGGGATACCTGCATTATACGATCTTAAAAATGCAAGCAGCAAATAAGTTATTTATGATGCGATGTTCTGAATTTGATGTGTGGATGTAATGATATCTTGGGTGCATGTTTTTTTTGTGAATCACTTTTATTTTCTTCATTAATTTGAAAGATATGCTGAAACAGAAAATTTAGCACAACCACTAACTGAAAAGTTTATAGAATGTAAAAGAAATACCATCAGAAACATTCCCGGATACTCTTAAGGCCTAACAATCTGCATTTACCCTTCTCAGCCTCAGTCCCATCTCATGCTATAGAAACTGCTTTTCTGAAATAGATTGGATCTTGATTATCAGAATTATTACACAATCGACAAACTCAAAATTATAGCAGTGTTGTCAAGTGTTTCAGAAGATAATGTTTTTTAAATCTCCAAAATATAGTTAAAAGAAGTATTTTCTCCAGTAGGATGTACCTATTCAGGTTCTGTAAACTGGCTATAATTTCTAAGCTGTGATGCTCAGAAAGTTCTCTGTGATGGACATCTCCCTCATAAATGTTTAGGTTAACACCTACTTTCAACATAGAGCACCTGCAAACTGTATTTCTCTATTCATGGCCCAGTGGGGCTTTCCTGTGCATCAGACTTTAAATAGCAATAGGATTGCTGGAGCAAAGGGAGAAGTGAATAATCAGAGGAAGGCAGGTAATCCATGTCTCCAAATCAAAACAAAAGTAAAAACAGCTTTTCTCAAATAGCTTGAGTGAATTTGCATTCCCTGGTCTTTATGGCCACCTTTTGGTCCCCATTCCCTCTTGTACCCCTTCCTCCAGAGCCTCACACACATGCATGTAGAAAGTTCAGTAATGCTGTTTTAACCTTAAACTAAAAAGAAGGTATTATTATAATGCTTTTCTCACATATCATGCTACTTCAAATAAGAGGATTTAAATGCTAACATTCCAGATATTTAAAAAAGGAAATTTAGTTTATGAATTCCAAATCAATTTGGTGTTTTTTGTTTGTTTGTTTTTTGTTTTGTTTTGTTTTTCGGTACGTGGGCCTCTCACTGTTGTGGCCTCTCCCGTTGCGGAGCACAGGCTCCGGACACACAGGCTCAGCGGCCATGGCTCATGGGCCCAGCCGCTCCGCAGCATGTGGGATCTTCCCGGACTGGGGCACGAACCCGTGTACCCTGCATCAGCAGGCGGACTCTCAACCACTGTGCCACCAGGGAAGCCCCCAATTTGGGTTTTTAATTGTCAAAAAATCTTGATATAGGCCATGTATTTCATATTTAATATGAGAAAAAAATGTAATGATTTCCTTAAATCTGGGCTGGGTTTCTGTAAGAGAGAATCCAAGAGTCATTAAGTATTCAGGATTCCCTTAACTTCTCAAATGTGAATCTCAATAAAGATGAAAGAAGATAAAGTCATTTAAGTGTTATCTGTGGAGGAGACCTTGGTCAGACACCAAGTTTGCTCCAGATCTTTAGAAAAGATAGGTGATTCTGTAATATAATAATTTTCAAGATAAGTTTTATTTAAAATACTTCAAACTATGCCCAGAAAATATAAACATTTAAAAATTGGTACACGTTTATTTTCAGTGAAACAAATATATGATTCAAAGTAATAATAGTAACATCTCATAAAATAGTGCCCTAATCATGGAAGAACACAATTCAAACAAGATTAAACTTCATCTGTGGTTACCTTTTTCATAAATGTGACCCAGTCTCCCTCACGCTGAATGTCACTTTTACATGCACATTCAAACATGATAAATGTCATCTTGGCATGTGTTTCACATAAGGATGGCCAAGCCCTTGGCTAACACAATGCAGGCCTGGAGATGTGTAGTCTCCCTCTGCCCTTTACCCTGGGGATTCATGGACCAAGACAGGGAAATGTGGTAGAAAGAGCAGTGGACCCGGAGTTGAAAGACCCCATCCCATCTCAGCACTTTCTATCCATGGGAAAGTAGATGAAACCCTTAATTTCTCAGTTTCAATATGCTTCTCTATAAAATGGAGGGCAGTTACGCCTGCCTGCCTCATAGAGCTGTTATGAGAATCAAATGAGATAATGTAAGCGAACATACTTCAAAAACCACACTACACACAACAAGGTAAAGAAAAATCTGGATTCAAACTTTTATAGTTCTCTGGCTCTTATTTGAGTTATGAGGAGTTTCATAAGTCCAGTCTTTTTTATGGTTAGCTCTAACACTTTATAATGATGCAAAAAAGGGTTGAGAATGTGTGCTACAATCATGCAGGAGAAGAGCTGGTACTTCTTTTCCATCTCAATTAACCTCTGCTGAAGGTCACAGACAGACCAGAGCTAAAGGTCCATTTTCCTTTTTGATCTTGTCATGCCTTCAAATGTAAAGGGAAGAAGTAGCCATTGTAGAATATTCCGTTTTCTGAAATACTCTGAGGAGAAAGGAACATTTTCCTCACGTGGCTCCTTTATGCACATTTTTCCTAAATGAATAGATTTTTTTTCTGCCATCTTCTTTGCCTCTTTGTCTCAATCAAACTTGTGAGTGCCTGATTATAGTCATCAATAATATTGTGATATTTCTGAGTGATATCTTACAGCAGTGGAGGGCCAATGTGTCTCCAGGGCCTCATAGGTTTGATAATGTTAAGGCTACTGTAAGAAAAAGGAACTTACCACTATAATAATCCTAATTTCATAACAGTTCAGGCAATTTGTCTTACTGGTATTCCTTTAAGTCATAATCAAAATGTAAAAGCGCAGCACTTTTTAAAAGGTATACGTTATTTCACAGTGTGTTAACATTTGTCATGGAGAGATAACTTTTCTATTTATATGCAACAGATACTGTTTGAACACCTACTATGTGCTTGACAGTATGCTGAGAACAATGAAATAAGAGTAATGGTAACAATATTAAGCATTAGTTGAGACCCTGCTATGTGCCAGATATAGGGCTACAAGCTTTATATGAATGATCTCATTTAAGCTTCACAAGTTAAGTATTCTTGGCCCCATTTACCAGTTGAAGAAATGAGACTTATCAAAGTTAAGAAACTTGTGCAAGCTCACCATTCAACAGACATTGACTGATTGTGCAAGTCAGATATCAGCTGCACCTTCCTTCCTCTGGAGATATTGGTGAGACTGTCTTGAACCACTCAATTATGCAGCTTTTGAATCCCAGTGTCTTCCCAAACTTCGTGCTAATTCCCCTGTCTCCCTTTGTCTCTTGGGTTCTAGCTATGCCTCACCCCCATTAGGAAACTCCGTCCTCTGCAGCTTTTCACAACAAATCCCCTGCCAAGTATTCGTGTCATTTGCTGACTTTTGGTAGGTTTTGAGGACCCTTCTGAAGGGCTTACGTTACTCATAATCTTCCATTCATTCATTCATTCATTCATTCTCTCTCTTCCATCTTTTCCTCCAGGACAGCCCAAATTCTTCTTTCTTTCTTTCAGAGAGCTCTTTCAGTCTCCACAATTCCTGGGTCAAACTTACATTCTAAACCCACTATGATGCTCTGCAGAACCAGAGGTCTTCCATTTCACAAGCTCTATACTTCTTCAGAAAGATGTAATACACAAACAATGTGGATTCCTGACATAAATTCCTATTGGGTATTAACCATGAGAAATAGTTACATACAAATACCTGTTATACATTTATTTTTTTAGTTCAACAACATTACTAAATAAGACAGGGCCTAATTCTACTGATTCTCAGATAATAAACTTTTTAAATTTAAAAATTGGGAGGAAGGGGAAGAATAATATATCAAAAGCCCATGTACCCTCCACCCTTTCCACTTTTTAAATGTATGTCCTTCAGGCCCATTATGGCAGTAGTTAGCACATTCTTTTCCTGTAAAGGGACAAATAGTAAATATTTTTTTACTTTCAGGCCACAGTCTCAGTTGCAACGACTTACCCTTCTTTCCTACAAAGGCAGCAGCCATAGACAACACATTAACAGATGGACAGGCTTGTGTGTGGATGAAACTTTACTTATGAACACTGAAATTTCAATGTCACATAATCTTCGCATGTCATTAAATATTCTTCTTTTGGTTTTCTCCAACCATGTGAAACATCAATTTTTTAATATAAAATTTTATATTTAATATATAATATTAATATTATATATTATATATATATATTATATTATATATGTAATATATAATATATGTATTACATATATAATATAATATATATAATATATTTAATATAAAATTTTATATTTATATTTAGATGTAAAATTTAAATAAAAAACCATTTTAGCTTCATACCAAAAATTGACCATGAGGACTGTAGTTTGCCAACACCTATATCACATATTTTATGGTTGTGAAAAGAGCATACTAACCATTGTTACATTTTTTTCTGCCCTGCCCTAGCTAAATCTCAGAAGAGTTAATATACATTCTAGAAAAAAATGATACTCTTCCCACTAAGTACAATAAGCCCATCATTTCTTACCCCTTCCTCTCATCTCAAAAATGCAATGTAATAATTTTTCTCAAGAAATAGATTTTGGAGTAATGAGTTAAGATGGGTGTACTCTTCTTTGGGCTAGTATTTCCTAAAGTTCTATTTCATAGAACTCAAACTCCCCTAGATTTTACTGTGTTAGAAAAAAAAGAGTGGATGGGGAGATGCTATGGTATTTACCATTTAAGTTAAGTAAATGCTCACAGGAGTAAAGCTAAACATGTTTTCTTTTTACAGACCCTTAAGTTTTTCAGAGCTTTTAATATTAATATTAATTGTAACTAATGTCAATTATGACTCATCAAGAGGATGATATATTCAGTGATTCCTGTCTACTAGCCATAGAACTCTTCTTTCTTGAAGCATTTCAAGGAACTAATAGTCTCACATCTAGAGGTCTGCTACTCAGAATGTAGTGCCTGGACCAGCAGCACCAGGTGTACCTGGGAGCTTGTTAAAAATACTCTCAGGCCACACCCCAGATCAGAATCTTCTGATTCAGAATCTTCATTTAATATAACACACAGGTGTTTTGAATGTACATTAAATTTTTTAAACAATGCTATAGACCATAGTCTATATTTTAGACCATAGTCAATATTTTAAGCTAAAATAATAGCATAGATCCAGAAGCTAAAATAAATTAAAACAAGAATTACTAGAAATTTTGGCTACTATGAACATAAAATCCACTTCCATGGGTTAAAGTTCAGTACCTCGGACTTGTTACTTACATTTTGTTACTTCTTCCTTTCTCATCATATTCTGATGTTTGCTTTTATTTCTCTTTTGTTTTTGCGGGGTTGGGAGAGCAGGAGAGAGACAAGGCAATTGAAAAATACAACTTAACAAAAGATACAATAATTGACTCCATGTTCTGAATGTCTTCAAAGCCTTAAACAAAAATCATCATCGTGGAGCTAGAAATGTAAAATAGAAATAGCCTCTATTTTTGTTTCTGATTCTTAATAGAAACACTAATTATCATCATCTTTCAATATATCCACAGTTCTCTCAAGGAGCATCTGAATCTTTATTATTTCTATTACTTTGAGTGAATACAATGATTTTCCAGGTAAAAGTCCTAACACATGTTCTTCACCACAAGCCTGCATATGTAGGTAGGAGTAACAGCTAAATCTGACTGATGTTTACTGCAAGTAGATTTCTAATGGCCTTGTATAAAAATTTACAGCACAAACTCTGCCTTCCAGACATATATCTGTTTAAAACCCCCGTGATCCATGGGCAAATAGTTTTCTTATATTTGTTAAGTGCTTGTTATGAATAACAGCTGTGAAGTTGTTCTGTACTTCACTATTGGCAGATACTGTTTGGAAATCAAATGAGGCTCTTAAATGGGTTCATATAAATTTTCATTGTGCACCACTGGTTCAGATAGCTAAGGAACTTCTCTGTTGCTATTCTCAAGCCCCCCTTTTGTTGTTACTGTTATTAAATTGTACCATATGATAAGAAATGTGTTCCTGATTTTATTCTCCAGTTACAGCTCTGAATCTGTCATTCTCTCTCTCTCTCTCTCTCTCTCTGACACCTCAGAAAGAGTAATTTGATTTTAAAAGGTGGAAATGAGGCACAATTGAACATAACATTCACATTGTCTCTATTTGCAAAACTCTTTCCAGTTTCCAACTTGTTGGTCCCTTTTGTAAAATGATTCAGCATATAAGATTAAAAAGTCAGAAGACTCCCAGAGGACTGGATCCTCATTGTCCTCAGAGAAAGCCATTGAGAGTATTCTGCATTAAAGAGATTTGTGGGCCATGGAGCAGAACAAGCATCTGGATCACATATGTAGCTAACATGGATGGATATATGTAATAAAAATATTTCTGCACTCACTGTGCGGTAGTGGCAACGAAAAAACCCTAACTCCAGCAATAATTCTTCAGCACAACTCTAATGCAATGATAGCCTGTGAACAGTTGACCCTAGCTGTGCTCTCCTGCAGGATACTAAAGTGAGGCTTGTTCTTGTGTACATTCCCTGATGTTTAAGACTTTCAGTTGTTATAAAACTCATGTGCTCAAATGTATCAGCCTAAGATTCCTGTAAAACTGAAACCTTTGGATCATATTTGATGATTCCAAAATAGTCAATAACTAGTTACTCAAGTATTAGGTAACAAACTTGAATTAGACCGCAAGTTCTTAAAGGGCTAACATGTGACCCATGTTGACTTTTTAATTCAATTTATTTAAGCTAAACCAAAAACAGTTCACACATTTCTCCCACCCTCCATCCCCCACCTCTGGCAACTGCCAATCTGTTCTCTGTATCTATGACCTTGATCTATATAAATACATATTTTAGATTCCATGTGTAAGGGAGATCATACAGCATTTATCTTTTTCTTAGCATAATGCCCTAAAGGTCCATACATGTTGTCACAAATGCAAGATTTTATTCTTTTTATGGCTGAGTAATGTTCCATTGTGTGTATATACCACAATTTCTTTATTCACTTATCCATCTTTGGACACTGAAGTTCCTTCCATATATTGGCTATTGTAAATTATGCTGCAGTGAACATAGGAGTGCATATATCTTTTCAAGTTAGTGCTTTTGTTTTCTTCAAATTAATACTGAGACATGGAAATACTGTATCATATGGTAGTTTTATTCTTTATTTTTTGAGTAACCTCCATACTGTTTTGGATAGAACCTGCTCCAATTTACATTCCCACCAACACTGCACAAGTGTTCGCCTTTCTCCATATCCTCACCAACACTTGTAATGGCTAGTATTTTTGATAATAGCCGTTCTAACAGGTGTGAGATGATATCTCATTGTGGTTTTGATTGGCATTTCCCTGATAATTAATGATGTAGAGCATTCTTTTCATATACCTCTTGGCCATCTGTATATCTTCTTTGGAAAAATGTCTATTCAGATCTTCTGCCCATTTTTTAATTGGATAGTTTGTTCTTTTTTCCTCTTGAGTTGTATGAATTCTTTGCATATTTTGGATATTAGCCCCTTATCAGCTATATGATTTGAAAATATTTTCTCCAATTCAGTAGGTTGCCTTTTCATTTTATTGATGGTTTCCTTTGCTATGTAGAAGCTTTTTAGTTTGATGTAGTCCCACTCATCTAATTTGATATTGTTGCTTTTGCTTTTGGTGTCAGATTTAAAAGATCATTGAAAAACCTATGTCAAGGAGCTTACCACCTATGTTTTCTTCTACGAGTTTTGTGGCTTCAGGTCTTAATCCATTAGAAGTTAATTTATTTTTTTAGTCTTTTTTTTTTAATTTTAATTTTTATTTTTTTATTAGTTTCTGCTTTATAACAAAGTGAATCAGTCATACATATACATCTGTTCCCACATCCCTTCCCTCATGCATCTCCCTCCCTCCCACCCGCCCCATCCCACCCCTCCAGGTGGTCACAAAGCACCGAGCTGATCTCCCCGTACCCTGCGGTTGCTTTCCACTAGCTATCTACCTCACGTTTGGTAGTGTATATATGTCCATGCCTCTCCCCCGCTTTGTCACAGCTTACCCTTCCCCCTCCCCATATCCTCAAGTCCATTCTCAAGTAGGTCTGTGTCTTTATTCCTGTTTTACCCCTAGGCTCTTCATGATATATTTTTTTAAATTCCATATGTATGTGTTAGCATACGGTATTTGTCTTTCTCTTTCTGACTTACTTCACTCCGCATGACAGACTCTAGGTCCATCCACCTCACTACAAATAGCTCAGTTTCATTTCTTTTTATGGCTGAGTAATATTCCATTGTATATATGTGCCACATCTTCTTTATCCATTCATCCGATGATGGACACTTAGGTTGTTTCCATCTCCGGGCTATTGTGAATAGAGCTGCAATGAACATTTTGGTACATGTCTCTTTTTGAATTATGGTTTTCTCAGGGTATATGCCTAGTAGTGGGATTGCTGGATCATATGGTAGTTCTATTTGTAGTTTCTTAAGGAACCTCCATACTGTTCTCCATAGTCGCTGTACCAATTCACATTCCCACCAGCAGTGCAAGAGTGTTCCCTTTTCTCCACACCCTCTCCAGCATTTATTGTTTCTAGATTTCTTGATGATGGCCATTCTGACTGGTGTGAGATGATATCTCATTGTAGTTTTGATTTGCATTTCTCTAATGATTAATGATGTTGGGCATTCTTTCATGTGTTTGTTGGCAGTCTGTATATCTTCTGTGGAGAAATGCCTATTTAAGTCTTCTGCCCATTTTTGGATTGGGTTGTTTGTTTTTTTGCTATTGAGCTGCATGAGCTGTTTATAAATTTTGGAGATTAATCCTTTGTCAGTTGCTTCATTTGCAAATATTTTTTCCCATTCTGAGGGTTGTCTTTTGGTCTTGCTTATGGTTTCCTTTGCTGTGCAAAAGCTTTGAAGTTTCATTAGGTCCCATCTGTTTATCTTTGTTTTTATTTCCATTTCTCTAGGAGGTGGGTCCAAAAGGATCTTGCTGTGATTTATGTCATAGAGTGTTCTGCCTATGTTTTCCTCTAAGAGTTTGATAGTTTCTGGCCTTACATTTAGGTCTTTAATCCATTTTGAGCTTATTTTTGTGTATGGTGTTAGGGAATGATCTAATCTCATACTTTTACATGTCCCTGTCCAGTTTTCCCAGCACCACTTATTGAAGAGGCTGTTCTTTCTCCACTGTACATTCCTGCCTCCTTTATCAAAGATAAGTTGACCATATGTGCGTGGGTTTATCTCTGGGCTTTCTATCCTGTTCCATTGATCTGTCTTTCTGGTTTTGTGCCAGTACCACACTGTCTTGATTACTGTAGCTTTGTAGTATAGTCTGAAGTCTGGGAGCCTGATTCCTCCAGCTCCGTTTTTCGTTCTCAAGATTGCTTTGGCTATTCGGGGTCTTTTGTTTCTCCAAACAAATTTTGAAATTTTTTGTTCTAGTTCTGTGAAAAATGCCAGTGGTAGTTTGATAGGGATTGCATTGAATCTGTAGATTGCTTTGGGTAGTAAAGTCATTTTCACAATATTGATTCTTCCAGTCCAGGAGCATGGTATATCTCTCCATCTATTTGTATCATCTTTAATTTATTTCATCAGTGTCTTATAATTTTCTGCATACAGGTCTTTTGTCTCCTTAGGTAGGTTTATTCCTAGATATTTTATTCTTTTTGTTGCAATGGTAAATGGGAGTGTTTTCTTGATTTCATTTTCAGATTTTTCATCATTAGTGTACAGGAATGCCAGAGATTTCTGTGCATTAATTTTGTATCCTGCTACTTTACCAAATTCATTGATTAGCTCTAGTACTTTTCTGGTGGCATCTTTAGGATTCTCTATGTATAGTATCATGTCATCTGCAACCAGTGACAGCTTTACTTCTTCTTTTCCAATTTGGATTCCTTTTATTTCCTTTTCTTCTCTGATTGCTGTGGCTAAAACTTCCAAAACTAAGTTGAATAAGAGTGGTGAGAGTGGGCAGCCTTGTCTTGTTCCTGATCTTAGTGGAAATGGTTTCAGTTTTTCACCATTGAGGACAATGTTGGCTGTGGGTTTGTCATATATGGCCTTTATTATGTTGAGGAAAGTTCCCTCTATGCCTACTTTCTGCAGGGTTTTTATCATAAATGGGTGTTGAATTTTGTCGAAAGCTTTCTCTGCATCTATTGAGATGATCATATGGTTTTTCTCCTTCAATTTGTTAATATGGTGTATCACATTGATTGATTTGCATATATTGAAGAATCCTTCCATTCCTGGAATAAACCCCACTTGATCATGGTGTATGATCCTTTTAATGTGCTGTTGGATTCTGTTTGCTAGTATTTTGTTGAGGATTTTTGCATCTATGTTCATCAGTGATATTGGCCTGCAGTTTTCTTTCTTTGTGACATCCTTGCCTGATTTTGGTATCAAGGTGATGGTGGCCTCATAGAATGAGTTTGGGAGTGCTCCTCCCTCTGCTATATTTTGGAAGAGTTTGAGAAGGATCGGTGTTAGCTCTTCTCTAAATGTTTGATAGAATTCACCTGTGAAGCCATCTGGTCCTGGGCTTTTGTTTCTTGGAAGATTTTTAATCACAGTTTCAATTTCAGTGCTTGTGATTGGTCTATTCATATTTTCTATTTCTTCCTGATTCATTCTTGGCCGGTTGTGCATTTCTAAGAATTTGTCCATTTCTTCTATGTTGTCCATTTTATTGGCATAGAGTTTCTTGTAATCTCTCATGATCTTTTGTATTTCTGCAGTGTCAGTTGTTACTTCTCCTTTTTCATATCTAATTCTATTGATTTGAGTCTTCTCCCTTTTTTTCTTGATGAGTCTGGCTAATGGCTTGTCAATTTTGTTTATCTTCTCAAAGAACCAGCTTTTAGTTTTATTGATCTTTACTATCATTTCCTTCATTTCTTTTTCATTTATTTCTGATCTGATCTTTATGATTTCTTTCCTTCTGCTAACTTTGGGGGTTTTTTGTTCATCTTTCTCTAATTGCTTTAGGTGCAGGGTCAGGTTGTTTACTCGGGATGTTTCCTGTTTCTTAAGGTGGGATTGTATTGCTATAAACTTCCCCCTTAGAACTGCTTTTGCTGCATCCCATAGGTTTTGGGTCGTCCTGTCTCCATTGTCATTTGTTTCTAGGTATTTTTTTATTTCCTCTTTGATTTCTTCAGTGATCACTTCGTTATTGAGTAGTGTATTGTTTAGCCTCCATGTGTTTGTATTTTTTACAGATCTTTTCCTGTAATTGATGTCTAGTCTCATAGCATTGTGGTCTGACAAGATACTTGATACAATTTCAATTTTCTTAAATTTACCAAGGCTTGATTTGTGATCCAAGATATGATCTATCCTGGAGAATGTTCCATGAGCACTTGAGAAAAATGTGTATTCTGTTGTTTTTGGATGGAATGTCCTATAAATATCAATTAAGTCCATCTTCTTTAATGTGTCATTTAAAGCTTGTGTTTCCTTATTTATTGTCATTTTGGATGATCTGTCCATTGGTGAAAGTGGGGTGTTAAAGTCCCCTACTATGAGTGTGTTACTGTCGATTTCCCCTTTTATGGCTGTTAGTATTTGCCTTATATATTGAGGTGCTCCTATGTTGGGTGCATAAATATTTACAATTGTTTTATCTTCTTCTTGGATCGATCCCTATATTATGTAGTGTCCTTCTTTGTCTCTTCTAATAGTCTTTATTTTAAAGTCTATTTTTTCTGATATGAGAATTGTTACTCCAGCTTTCTTTTGATTTCCATTTGCATGGAATATCTTTTTCCATCCCCCTACTTTCAATCTGTATGTGTCTCTAGGTCTGAAGTGGGTCTCTTGTAGACAGCATATATATGGGTCTTGTTTTTGTATCCATTCAGCCAATCTGTGTCTTTTGGTGGGAGCATTTAATCCATTTACATTTAAGGTAATTATTGATATGTATGTTTCTATTCCCATTTCCTTAATTGCTTTGGGTTCGTTATTGTAGGTATATTCCTTCTGTTGTGTTTCTTGACTTGAGAAGTTCCTTTAGCATTTGTTGTAAAGCTGGTTTGGTGGTACTGAACTCTCTCAGCTTTTGCTTGTCTGTAAAGGTTTTAATTTCTCCATCAAATCTGAATGAGATCCTTGCTGGGTAGAGTAATCTTGGTTGCCCTTCTGGCTTGTAGAGTTTCTGCTGAGAGATCAGCTGTTAACCTGATGCGGATTCCCTTGTGTGTTATTTGTTTTTTGTTTTCCCTTGCTGCTTTTAATATGATTTCTTTGTGTTTAATTTTTGACAGTTTGATTAATATGTGTCTTGGCGTATTTCTCCTTGGATTTATTCTGTATGGGACTCTCTGTGCCTCCTGGACTTGATTAACTATTTCCTTTCCCATATTAGGGAAGTTTTCAACTATAATCTCTTCAAATATTTTCTCAGTCCCTTTCTTTTTCTCTTCTTCTTCTGGAACCCCTATAATTCGAATGTTGGTGTGTTTAATGTTGTCCCAGAGGTCTCTGAGACTGTCCTCTGTTCTTTTCATTCTTTTTTCTTTATTTTGCTCTGCAGCAGTTATTTCCACTATTTTATCTTCCACCTCACTTATCCGTTCTTCTGCCTCAGTTATTCTGCTATTGATCCCATCTAGAGTATTTTTCATTTCATTTATTGTGTTTTTAATCAATGCTTGATTCATCTTTAGTTCTTCTAGGTCCTTGTTAACTGTTTCTTGCATTTTGTCTATTCTATTTCCAAGATTTTGGATCTTGGAAATAGAATCTTGGATCATCTTTACTATCATTATTCTGAATTCTTTTTCAGGTAGACTGCCTATTACCTCTTCATTTGTTAGGTCTGGTGGGTTTTTATCTTGCTTCTTCTCCTGCTGTGTGTTTTTCTGTCTTCTCATTTTGCTTATCTTACTGTGTTTGGGGTCTCCTTTTTGCAGGCTGCAGGTTTGTAATTCCCGTTGTTTTTGGTGTCTGTCCCCAGTGGCTAAGGTTGTTTCAGTAGGTTGTGTAGGCTTCCTGGTTGGGGGGACTAGTGCCTGTGTTCTGGTGGTTGAGGCTTGATCTTGTCTTTCTGGTGGACAGGTCCACGTCTGGTGGTGTGTTTTGGGGTGCCTGTGGCCTCATTATGTTTTTAGGCAGCCTCTCTGCTAATGGGTGGTGTTGTGTTCCTGTCTTGCTAGTTGCTTGGCATAGGGTGACCAGCACTGTAGCTTGCTGGTCGTTGACTGAAGCTGGGTGCTGGTGTTGAGATGGAGATCTCTGGGAGATTTTCACCACTTGATATTATGTGGAGCTGGGAGGTCTCTTGTGAACCTGTGTCCTGAAGTTGGGTCTCCCACTTCAGAGGCACAGCACTGACTCCTGGCTGCAGCACCAAGAGCCTTTCATCTACCTGGCTTAGAATAAAAGGGAGAAAAAGTAGAAAGAAAGAATTAGTAGAATAAAGAAAGAGAGAGAGAGAGAAAGGAAGAAGGAAAGAAAGAAAGAAAGGAGGGAGGGACGGAGGAAGGATGGAAAGAAAGAAAGAAAGAAAGGGAGGGAGGGAGGAATGAAAGCCAAAGAAGAGTGAATGGAAGAAGGGAGGGAGGAAGGAAGGAAAGAAAGAAAGAAAGAAAGACAGGAGGGAGGGAGGGAGGAAGGAAAGAAAAAGAAAGTGAAAGGAAGAAGGGTGGGAGGGAGGGAGGAAGGAAAGAAAGGAGGGAGGGAGGGAGGAAGGAAAGAAAAAGAAAGAGTGAAAGGAAGAAGGGAGGGAGGGAGGGAGGAAGGAAAGAAAGAGAAAGAAAGAAAGGAGGGGCAGAGGGAGGGAAGGAGGAAGGGAAGGTAGGAAAAAAAGAAAGAGCAGGTAAAGTAAAATAGAATAAAGTATAAAATATAGTAGCATTATTAAATTAAAAAGTAATTGTTGAAAAAAAAACGGACAGATAGAACCCTGGGACATATGGTGGAAGCAAAGCTATACAGAGAAAATCTCACACAGAAGTATACACATACACATTCACAGAAAGAGAGCAGGGGGAAAAATCGAAAATCTTGCTCTCAAAGTCCACCTCCTCAATTTGGGATAATTCGTTGTAAAAAGAGGAAAAGGGGGAAAAGTCTGAAATCTTGCTCTCAAAGTCCACCTCCTTAATTTGGGATAATTCGTTGTAAAAAGAGGAAAGGGGGGGAAAGTCTTAAATCTTGTCCTCAAAGTCCACCTCTTCAATTTGGGATGATTCACTGTCCATTCATGCACTCCACAGACGCAGGGCACATCAAGTGGACCGTGGAGCTTTAATCCGCTGCCTCCGAGGCTGCACAGAGAGATTTCCCTGCCTCTTCTCTGCTCTCACAGCTCCCGGGTCTCAGCCTTGGACCTGGCCCCGCCTCTGCGCGTAGGTCGCCGGAGGGCATCCGTTCTTCGCTCAGACAGGACGGGTTTAAAGGAGCCACTGATTCGGGGGCTCTGGCTCACTCAGGCAGAGGGGAGGGAGGGGCGCGCAGTGCAGGGCGGGCCTGCGGTGGCAGAGGCCAGCGTGACGTTGCACCAGCCCGAGGCGCTCCGTGTGCTTTCCCAGGGAAGCCATCCCTGGGTCCCAGGACCCCGGCAGTGGCGGGCTGCACAGGCTCCCCAGAAGGCGGGATGGGCAGTGACCTGCGCTTGCACACAGGCCTTGTGGCGGCGGCAGCAGTAGCCCCAGCGTCCCACACCCGTCTCCAGGGTCCGCGCCTTTATCCGCGGCTCGCGCCCGTCTCTGGAGCTTCTTTAAGCAGCGCTCTTTAATGCCCTCTCCTCGCACACCAGGAAACAGAAGGGAGGAAAAAGTCTCTTGCCTCTTCTGCAGCTCCAGACTTTTTCCCCGGACTCCCTCCAGGCTAGCCGTGGTGCACTAAACCCTTCAGGCTCTCTTCCTGCCGCCAGCCCCAGTCCTCTCCCTGCGCTCCGACTGAAAGCCGATACCCGAGCCTCAGCTCCCAGCCCCGCCCGCCCCGGCGGCCGAGCAGACAAGCCTCTCGGGCTGGTGTGTGCCTGAGGGCACCGATCCTCTGTGCCGGAATCTCTCCGCTTTGCCCTCCACACCCCTGTTGCTGTGCTCTCCTCCGCTACTCGGAAGCTTTCCCCCTGCGCCACCTGCAGTCTCCGCCCGCGAAGGGGCTTCTAGTGTGTGGAAACCTTTCCTCCTTCACGGCTCCCTCCCACTGGTGCAGGTCCCGTCCCTATCCTTTTGTCTCTGTTTATTCTTTTTTCTTTTGTCCTACCCAGGTATGTGGGGGAGTTTCTTGCCTTTTGGGGGGTCTGAGGTCTTCTGTCAGCGTTCTGTAGGTGTTCTGTAGGAGTTGTTCCACGTGTAGATGAATTTCTGATGTATCTGTGGGGAGGAAGGTGATCTCCGCGTCTTACTCTTACGCCATCTTCCTCCGCTCCCCTGAAGCTAATTTTTGTGTATGGTGTAAGACAGTGGTCCAGTTTGCTTTTTGCATGTGGCTGTCCAATTTTCCCAGAATCATTTATTGAAGAGACTGTCCTTGCCCTTGTATATTCTTGCCTCCTTTGTCATAAATTGACCATTTTTGTGTGGGTTTATTTCTGGGCCCTCTATTCTGTTCCATTGATCTGTGTGTCTGTTTTTATGCCAATACCATACTGTTTTCATTACTGTAGCTTTGAAACATAGTTTGAAATCAGGGCATGTAATGCTTTCACCTTTGTTCTTTTTTCTCAAGATTGCTTTGGTTATTTGGGGTATTTTATGGTTCCATACAAATTTTAGGATTTTGTTCTATTTATGTGAAAAATACCATTGGAATTTTGATAGGGATTGCATTGACTCTAGATTGTTTGTGGTAGTATGGCCATTTTAACAATATGGATGATTCCAATCCATGAGCAGTGAATATCTTTCCATTTATTTGTGTCTTCTTCAATACCTTTCATTAATCTTGTAGTTTTCAATATACAGGTATCTTACCTTCTTGGTTAAATTTATCCCTAGGTATTTTATTCTTTTTTTTACAATTGTAAATGGGATTTTTCCTGAATTTCTCTTTCTGATAGTTCATTATTAGTGCATAGAAACACAACAGATTTTTGTGTATTGATTTTTTGTATCCTGCACCTTTAGTGAATTCATTTATTCTAACAGTTTTTTGGTGGAGTCTTTAGGGTTTTCTACATATAATATCATGTCATATGTAAGTAGTGACAGTTGTTTTTTTTTTCCTCTCTCCAATTTGGATGCCTTTTATTACTTTTCTTGCCTGGTTGCTCTAGCTAGGACTTCCAGTACTATGGTGAAGAAGAGTGGTGAGTATATTCACCCCTTTCTTGTTCCTGATCTTAGTGGAAAAGCTTTCAGCTTTTCACCATTGAGTATGATGTTAACTGTGGCCTTGTCATATATGACCTTTATTATGTTGAAGTACATTCCCTCTATACTTTCTTTGTTGGGATTTTAAATCATAAATGGATGTTGAATTTTGTTAAGTGTTTTTACACTTATACATCTGTTGAGGTGATTGTATAATTTTTATCTTTCATTTTGTCAATGTGGTGTATCACATTGACTGATTTGTGTATGATGAACCATTCTTGCATTTCTGGAGTAAATCCCATTTGATCGTGGTTTATGATCCTTTTTTAATACTTATTATTGAATTCAGTTTGCTTAATACTTTGTTGAGGTTTTTTGTATCTATGTACATCAGGGATATTGGCTTGTAATTTTCTTTCCTTGTGGCATCCTTGTCTGGTTTTGGTAATCAGGGTAATTTTGGCTTTGTAAAAAAAAGTGTGGAAGACTTCTCTCATTTTCTGTTTTTTGTAAGAGTTTGGTATTAATTCTTTCTTGAATGTTTGGTAGAATTCACCAGTGAAGCCATCTGGTTCTAGACTTTTGTTTGTGAGAGATTTTTGATTACTAATTCAATTTCCTTGCTAACAATTTGTCTGTTCAGATTTTCTGTTGCATCATGATTCAGTCTTGGTAAGTTGCATGTTTCTAGCAATGTATCCATTTCTTCTAGGTTGTCCAATTTGTTAGCATATAGGTGTTCATAGTAGTCTCTTATGACTCTTTGTATTTCAGTAGTATCAGTTGTAATGTCTCCTCTTTCATTTCTGATTTCATTTATTTGAGTCCTCTCTCTTCTTTTCTTGGTGATTCTAGCTACAGGTTGTAAATTTATCTTTTCAAAGAACCAGCTCTTAGTTTCATTGATCTTTTCTATTGTCTTTTTAGTGTCTATTTCACTTATTTCTGCTCTAATCTTTGTTGTTTCACTTCCTTCTAACTTTGGGCTTTGATTTTCTTCTTTTTCTAGTTCCTTGAGGTGTAAAGTTAGGTTGTTTATTTGAGACTTTTCTTGTTTCTTGAGGTAGGCATATATCGCTATGAACTTCCCTCTTAAGAACTACTTTTGCTGCATCCCATATATTTTGATATGTTGCATTTCCATTTTTATTTGTCTCAAGTTTTTTTATTTCTCTTTTGATTTCATCTTTGACACATTGGTATTCAGACCCATGTTATTTAATCTCCACATATTTGTAAATTTTCCAGTTCTTTCATGTAATTAATTTCTATTTTCATACTATTGTGGTCAGAAAAGGTGCTTAATATAATTTCAGTGCTCTTAAATTTATGAAGATTTGTTTTGTGGCCTAACATATGATCTACCTTGGAAAATGTTTCAGTGCACTTCAGAAGAAAGTGTATCCTGTTGCTTTTGGATTTTTGGATGGAATGTTCAGTAAATATCTGTTAACTCCATCTGGTCTAATGTGTAGCTTCAGGCCCATGTTCCCTTATTGATTTTCTTTCTGGATGATCTATCCATTGATGTAAGTGGGTTATTAGAGTCCCCTCCTATTATTGTATTGCTATTTCTCCCTTTAGGCCTGTTAAAATTTGCTCTATATATTTAGATGCACCTATGTTGGGTACATAAATATTTACAAATAAAACTTCTTGCTAATTGACCCCTTTATCATTATATAATGCCCTTATTTGTCTTTTATTACAGTCCTTGTTTTAAAGTCTATTTTGTCTGATATAAGTATCAGCTTTTTTTGGTTTCCATTTGCATGGAATATCTTTTTCCATCTCTTCACTTTCTGTCTATGCGTGTCCTTACATCTAAAGTGAGTCTGTATATGTATGCTGTAGGCAGCATAAAGATGGGTCTTGTTTTTTATCCATTCAGCCAATCTGCCTTTTGACTAAAGAATTTAGTCCATTTACATTTAAAGTAATTATTGATAGGTATGTGCTTATTGCCATATTATTAATTGTTTTCTGGCTGTTTTTATAGTTCCTCTCTGTTTCTTCTTCACTTGCTCTTTGTGGTTTGACTTTCTCTAGTGGTATACTTATATTACTTCCCGTTTATTTTTCATGTATCTGCTATAGGTTTTTGCTTTGTGGTTAACATGGGGCTTACATATAACAACTTTTATCTATAACAGCCTATTTTAAATTGATGACAACTGAAGTTTGATCCCATTGTAAAGCTCAACATCATTACTGTTGTGGGGGATCCCACAACATTTATGTTTTTGATGTCACATTTTACATCTTTTTATATTGTGTACCCCTTAACTAATTGTCATCATAGTTATTTTTTACTACTTTTGTCTCTTAAACTTTATAATAGCTTTGTAAATGATTAATCCACTACCTTTACTATATATTTACCTTTCCAGTGAGATTTGTTATTGTATTCTTGTTACTAATTAGTGCCCTTGCTTTTCAGCTTAAAGAAGTCCCTTTATAACACTTCTTGTAATGCTAGTTTATCAGTGATGAACTCAGTTAGCTTTTGCTTGTCTAGAAAACTTTATCTCTCTTTTACTTCGAATGATAACTTTGCCAGGTAGGATATTCTTGGTTGGAAGATGTTTTTTCTTTAAGCATTTTGAATATATCATGCTACTCCCTTCTGGTCTGCAAAGTTTCCTCTGAAAAATCTGCTGATAGACTTCTGTGGGGGTTCCCTTGTGTGTAATAAGTTGTTTTTCTCTTGCTGCTTTTAAGATTCTCACCTAATATTTAAATTTTGACATTTTAATTATAATGTACCATGGCATGGGTCTCTTTTGGTTCCTCTTATTTGCACCCTCTGCACTTCCTGGATATGTATATCAGTTTCCTTCCCCAGGTTAGGGAAGTTTTCAGCCATTATTTCTTCAAATAAGATTTATGCCCCTTTCTGTCTTCTCTTTCTGTGAGCCCTATTATGCGAATGTGAAACCATTTGATGTTATCCCATAAGTCCCTCAAGCTATCTTCATTTGTTTTTTCATTCTTTTTTCTTTTTACTGCTCTGCTTGGGTGAGTTCCACTGCCTTGTCTTCAAGTTGACTGATCGTTCCTCTGCTTCATCTTGTTTGCTGTTGAACACACGTAGTGTATTTGTTAGTCCAGTGTTTGTATTCTTCAGCTCTGTGACTTCTATTCAATACTTTCTTATATTTTCCATCTCTTTGTTGAAGTTCTCACTGTGTCCATCCATTCTTGTCCCCAGTTCATTGAGCATCTTTATGACCATTTCTTTAAATTCTTCATCAGGTAAATTATCTCCATTTCATTAAGGTTTTTTCTTAGGTTTTTCTTTTATTTGGAACATATTCCTCTGTTGCTTCATTTCACTTGACCCTCTGTGTTGATTTCTATATAGTAGAAGAAACAACCACCTCTCCCAGTTTTAAAGGAATAGCCTTGTAAAGGAGTTGAAGCTTGACATTGAGTCCTGCCTCAGGTCTTGGTTGTCTCTCAAACCTTTGTCTTTGTCCAAGCAGCCTACTACATGTTCAATAACTCCCAGAAGTTGAGGATGTTCCAGTACCTGTCGGTGCCTCAAAGAGGGAGGATCTCAGCACCTAGATTCAGGCTGACTAAAAGCCAGACCCTTAGACATCAGATTTTATTTATTTATTTATTTATTTTAATATCTTTATTGGAGTATAATTGCTTTACAATGTTGTGTTAGTTTCTGCTGTACAACAAAGTGAATTAGCTATATGTATATATATATCACCATATCCTGTCCCTCTTGACCATCCCTCCCACTCTCCCTATCCCACCCCTCTAGGTCATCAGAAAGCATCGAGCTGATCTCCCTGTGCTTTGCAACAGCTTCCCACTAGCCATCCATTTTACATTTCATAGTATATATATGTCAATGCTACTCTCTCACTTTGTCCCAGCTTCACCTTCCCCCTCCCCTGTGACCTCAAGTGCGTTCTCTACATCTGCCTCTTTATTCCTGCCCTGCCACTAGGTTCATCAGTACTGCTTTTTTAGATTCCATACATGTGCATTGGCATATGGTATTTGTTCTTCTCTTTCTCACTTACTTCACTCTGTATGACAGACTCTAGGTCCATCCACCTCACTACAAATAACTCAATTTCATTCCTTTTTATGGCTGAGTAATATTCCATTGTGTATATGTGTCACATCTTCTTTATCCATTCATCTGTTGATGGACACTTAGGTTGCTTCCATGTCCTGGCTATGGTAAATAGTGCTGCAATGAACACTGTGGTACATGACTCTTTTTAAATTATGGTTTTCTCAGGGTATATGCCCAGTACTGGGAATTGCTGGGCCATATGGTAGTTCTATTTTTAGTTTTTTAAGGAACCTCCATACTGTTCTCCATAGTGGTTGTATCAATTTACATTCCCGCTATCAGTGAGGGAGGGTTCCCTTTTCTCCACACCTCTCCAGCATTTATTGTTTCTAGATTTTTTTGATGATGGCATTGTGACAGGTGTGAGGTGATACCTCGTTGTGGTCTTGATTTGCGTTTCTCTGATGATTAGTGATGTTGAGCATACTTTCATGTGTTTGTTGGCAATCTGTATGTCTACTTGGAGAAATGTCTATTTAGGTCTTCCACCCATTTTTGGATTGGGTTGTTTGTGTTTTTTTATATTGAGCTGCATGAGCTGCTTGTAAATTTTGGAGATTAATCCTTTGTCAGTTGCTTCGTTCACAAATGTTTTCTCCCATTCTGAGGGTTGTCTCTTCATCTTGTTTATGATTTCATTTTCTGTGCAAAAGCTTTTAAGTTTCATTAGGTCCCATTTATTTATTTTTGTTTTTATTTCCATTGCTCTCGGAGATGGGTCAAAAAGGATCTTGCTGTGATTTATGTCATAGAGTGTTCTGCCTATGTTTTCCTCTAAGAATTTTATAGCATCTGGACTTACATTTAGGTCTTTAATTCATTTTGAGTTTATTTTTGTGTATGGTGTTAGGAAGTGTTCTAATTTCATTCTTTTACATGTAGCTGTCCAGTTTTCCCAGCACCACTTATCGAAGAGGCTTTCTTTTCTCCATTGTATATTCTTGCCTCCTTTGTCAAAGATAAGGTGACCATATGTTAATGGGTTTATCTCTGGGCTTTCTATCCGGTTTCATTGATCTATATTTCTGTTTTTGTGCCAGTACCATACTGTCTTGAATACTGTACCTCTGTAGTGTAGTCTGAATTCAGGGAGCCTGATTCTTCCAGCTCCGTTTTTCTTACTCAAGGTTGCTTTGGCTAATAGGGGTCTTTTGTGTTTCCATACAAATTGTGAAAATTTTTGTTCTAGTTCTGTGAAACATGCCATTGGTAGTTTGATAGGGATTGCATTGAATCTGTAGATTGCTTTGGGTAGTATAGTCATTTTCACAATGTTGATTCTTCCAATCCAAGAACATGGTATATCTCTCCATCTGTTTGTATTCTCTTTGATTTATTTCATCAGTGTCTTATAGTTTTCTGCAAACAGGTCTTTTGCCTCCTTAGGTACGTTTATTCCTAGGTATTTTATTCTTTTGTTGCAGTGGTAAATGGGTGTGTTTCCTTAATTTCTCTTTCTGGTTTTCATTGTTAGAGTATAAGAATGCAAGAGATTTCTGTGCATTTTGTATCCTGTTATTTTACCAGAATCATTGATTAGCTCTAGTAGTTTTCTGGTGGCATCTTTAGGAATTTCTATGTATAGTATCATGTCATCTTCAAACAGTGACACTTTTACTTCTTTTCCAATTTGGGTTCCTTTTATTACTCTTTCCTCTCTGATTGCCATGGCTAAAACTTCCAAAACAATGTTGAATAATACTAGTGAGAGTGGGCACCCTTGTCTTGTTCCTGATCTTAGAGAAAATGGTTTCAGTTTTTCACCATTAAGAATGATGATGGCTGTGGGTGTCATATATGGCTTTTATTATGTTGAGGTAGGTTCCATCTGTGCCCACTTTCTGGAGAGTTTTTATCATAAATCCGTGTTGAATTTTGTCAGAAGCTTTTTCTGCATCTTTTGAGAATGATCACATGGTTTTTATCCTTCAATTTGTTAATATGGTGTATCACACTGATTGATTTGCATATATTGAAGGATCCTTGCATCCATGGGATAAAACCCACTTGATCATGGTGTATGATCCTTTTAATGTGCTGTTGGATTCTGTTTGCTAGTATTTTGTTGAGGATTTTTGCATCTGTGTTCATCAGTGATATTGGCCTGTAATTTTCTTTATTTTGTGACATCTTTGTCTGGTTTTGGTATCAGGGTGATGGTAGCTTTACAGAATGAGTTTGGGAGTGCTCCTCCCTCTGCTATATTTTGGAAGAGTTTGAGAAGGATAAGTGTTAGCTCTTCTCTAAATGTTTAGTAGAATTCACCTGTGAAGCCATCTGGTCCTGGGCTTTTGCTTGCTGGAAGATTTTTAATCACAGTTTCAATTTGAGTGCTTGTGGTTGGTCTATTCATATTTTCTATTTCTTCCTGGTTCAGTCTTGGAACGTTGTACTTTTCTAAGAATTTGTCCATTTCTTCCAGGTTGTCCATTTTATTGGCATATAGTTGCTTGTAGTAATCTCTCATGATCCTTTGTATTTCTGCAGTGTCAGCTGTTACTTCTCCTTTTTCATTTCTAATTCTGTTGATTTGAGTCCTCTCTCTTTTTTTCCTGATGAATCTGGCTAATGGTTTATCAATTTTGTTTATCTTCTCAAAGAACCAGCTTTTACTTTTATTGATCTTTGCTATTGTTTCCTTCATTTCTTTTTCATTTATTTCTGATGTGATCTTTATGATTTCTTTCCTTCTGCTCACTTTGGGGTTTTTATTTGTTTTTCTTTCTCTAATTGCTTTAGGTGTAAGTTTCGGTTGTTTATTTGAGCTTTTTCATTTCTTGAGGTAGGATTGTATTGCTATAAACTTCCCTCTTAGAACTGCTTTTGCTGCATCCCATAGGTTTTGGGTCATTGTGTTTTCATTGTCATTTGTTTCTAGGTATTTTTTGATTTCCTCTTTGATTTCTTCAGTGATCTCTTAGTTTAATAGCATATTGTTTAGCCTCCATGTGTTTGTATTTTTTACACTGTTTTTTTTTTCCCTGTAATTTATATCGAGTCTCACAGTGTTGTGGTCGGAAAAGATACCTGATACAATTTCAGTTTTCTTAAATTTACCAAGGCTTGATTTGTGACTGAAGATGTGATCTATCCTGGAGAATGTTCTGTGTGCACTTGAGAAGGAAGTGTATTCTGTTGTTTTGGATGGAATGTCCTATAAATATCAATTAAGTCCATCTGGTCTAATGTGTCATTTAAAGCTTGTTTCCTCATTTATTTTCATTTTGGATGATCTGTCCATTGGTGTAAGTGGCATTTAAAGTCCCCTACTATGAATGTGTTACTGTCGATTTTCCCTTTTATGCCTATAGCATGTGCCTTATGTATTGAGGTGCTCCTATGTTGGGTGCATAGATATTTACAATTGTTATATCTTCTTCTTGGATTGATCCCTTGATCATTATGTAGTTTCCTTCCTTGTTTTTGTAGGTCTCTTCCTTCTCTTGTGTTTCCTGCCTAGAGAAGTTCCTTTAGCATTTATTATAAATCTGGTTTGGTGGTGCTGAATTCTCTTAACTTATGCTTGTTTGTAAAGCTTTTGATTTCTCCGTCGAATCTGAATGAGATCCTTGCTGGGTAGAGTAATCTTGGTTGTAGGTTTTTCCCTTTCATCACTTTAAATATATCTTGCCACTCCCTTCTGGCCTTTAGAAAGAAAGCTGCTGAAAGATCAGCTGTTAATCTTATGGGGACTCTCTTCTATGTTATTTGTTGCTTTTCCCTTGCTGCTTTTAATATTTTTCTTTGTGTTAAATTTTTGTTAGTTTAACTAATATGTGTCTCAGCATGTTTCTTCTTGGATTTATCCTGTATGGGACTCTCTGCACTTCCTGGACTTGATTGACTGTTTCCTTTCCTGTGTTGGGGAAGTTTTCGACTATAATCTCTTCAAATATTTTCTCAGACCCTTTCTTTTTTCTTCTTCTTCTGGGACGCCTGTAATTCGAATGCTCTTGTGCTTATTGTTGTCCCAGAAGTCTCTGAGCCTGTCCTCCATTCTTTTCCTTCTTTTTTCTCTATTCTGCTCTGCGACAGTTATTTCCACCATTCTATCTTCCAGCTCACTTATCCGTTCTTCTGCCTCAGTTATTCTGCTATTGATTCCTTCTAGAGTATTTTTAGTTTCAGTTATTGTGTTGTTCATTACTGTTTGTTTGCTGTTTAGTTCTTCTAGGTCCTTGTTAAACGTTTCTTGTATTTTCTATATTTCCAAGATTTTGGATCATCTTTAGTATCATTACTCAGAATTCTTTTTCAGGTAGTTTGCCTATTTCCTCTTCATTTATTTGGTCTTGTGGGCTTTTGTCTTGCTCGTTTGCCTGTAAGATATTTCTCTGTTTTCTCATTTTGTCTAATTTACCGTATTTAAGGTTTCCTTTCCCCAGGCTGCAGCATCATAGTTCCTCTTGCTTCTGTTCTCTGCCCACTGCGGTGAGATTGGTCCAGTGCCTTGCGTAGGCTTCCTGGTGGGAGGGACTGTTGCCTGTGTTCTGGTGCGTGGAGCTGAGTCTTTTCCCCCTGATGAGCAGGGCCATGTCAGGTGGTGTGTTTTGGCATGTCTTTGAGCTTAGTATGACTTTAGGTAGTGTGTGTGCTGATGGGTTGGTTTGTGTTCCTGTCTTATTTGTTGTTTGGTGTGAGGTGTCCAGCACTGGGAGCTGCTGGCGGTTGGGTGGAGACAGGACTTGGATTCAGATAGAGGCCCCCATGAGACTTCTCAGCAATTAATCTTCCCTGGAGCCAGGAATTCTCTAGTGGTCCAGCATCCTGGAGTTGGTGCTCCCACCCCAGAGCCTCAGGCCAGACTTCTGGTCAAGGGAACAAGACTCCACAAGTCGCTCATCCTGGCAATGAAGCGGATTAAAAAAAAAAGACTAATAAAACCCCAGACAAATGGTAAAAAGTAAAATCAGACAGAAACAAGGAAACATGCACACACACAAAAGAAACAAAACAGAACCAAATAAATCAAAAAGCAAGAAAACAACCAGACAAATGAACTCAAGAATGTAATCAAACAATTAAAAAGAAAGCTGACAAAAACACAAAACCCAAAAACAAAACCAAGGCAGACTGCCAACTGAAGAATGAAGCAAAGAAACAAAACAAACCAACAAAGATGATTTTAAAAAAAGAGAGAGAAAAGGGAAAGAAGACAGAACAGAAAAAACATAGAAATTGAAATTAAGAAAAAAATAGAAATATATTTTTTTAAAATAGACAAAAAAACCCCAGAGAAATGGTAAAAACAAAATCAAACAAATAAAAATAGAAACAAGGAAATGAAAACACATGTAAAAGAAACAAAAATAGAGCCAAATAAAACAAAAAGCAAGAGATCAACCAGACAAATAGAACAAGTCAAAAACGAAATCAGACACTTAGGATTAAAACTAACAAAAACACATAACCTACAAACAAAACCAACACAGTGTGCCAACTGAAGAATAAAGCAAGGAAACAGAACAAACTGGTAAAAATGATTTAAAAAATAATAAAATAAAATGGGACAAACAGAGGACAACAGAAATGCAAAGTAGAAATGGACATTTTTTTAAAATAAAAATATATTAAAGAAAAAGAAGAAAAGGGGGAAAGAACATAGAACAACAGAAAAGCAAAAATAGAAATGTATAAAAAAATAAAATAAAAAATATGTTATAAAACATGGAGATCCCAAAAGACTAAATTAAAAAAAATTAAAACAACAACAAACAAACAAGAAAAGATAGAAAAAGAAACCAAAAAAAGAAAACCCACCAGCCAGAACCAACAACAGAATGAATCAAAACATAATAAAAATAATAGTACTAATAGTGTTTTCCTGGCGTCTCAGCTGTCAGTGTCCTTGCACAGGCCGTGAGCCACAGCTCACCTCCTCCTTCCCAATTGGCTCTCCTCTGCCTCTGGGCTGGTCTCTGGACCTGCTGTGAGCCCTTTGGGGACCACTCAGACTCTGATTGAGCCCAATTCCTGTGTGTGCTTGCCCTCAACGTCCACAGCTGCCAGAGCTAGACCGTTTTCATTATGGGAACACCCATTATCTACTCAGATATTCCATAGATGCGGGGTCTACCCAGGTGATTGCGGGGATTTAATCTGCAGCTTATACAGCTGATGGAAAGATTTTCAATCTTCTTCCTTAGACACCCCGTCCCTGGGGTTCAGCTTTGGTTTTATCCCCACCTCTGCATGTGGTCCACCCATAGGAGTCTGGTCCTGAGGCTGCCTTGGAGCTCTTGGGTCTGCCCCTGTGAAGCCCAGAGGCAGAGGTAGTATGACTGCTTGGATCTCGGGAGCCCCAGTGGTGCCAAATGTGCAGGGAAACCAGTGACTATGGGCACAAGAGATATGGCCCTAGTGAGGGCCTTTTCTGGCGCCTGGCAGCAGGCGCACGAGGGCCAGCCCTGAGGGGGCTTTTTTTATCACTCGGCAGCCAGAGCGCAAGAGCCAGCCCTGAGCGGGCTTCTTTTATTGTCATTGGCAGGCACCAGCGTGCAGGGAAGGAGAGGCTACAATAGTGGCTCCTCCCCCTGTGTGTGACTCAGCAGTAATGCCCTGCTTCCATGGCAGTTCAGTCTTCCTCCATAGGCTTTCCCTGCTGTGGATTTCTTCCCTCCGGTCTCCTCAGTCCATCTCCCCTCAGCCAACAGCAGTTCTTGCTCTCGGCCTGTTCTACCATCTCCATGTGCCAGCTCCCAGCCCCCTTGCACACCTGTGAACACACATCCCAGTCCAGGACACCAAGGGCCGAGGTACAGACCATCTGTGTATTTCTCACTCTGTCCCATCTGCCACAGATTGGCCGCTTCACCCTCTTCCAACAGCTTCAAATGATTCCCTTCTGTCCCAAACGATTTCCCTGTCAGAGAGGGGGTGTCCCCAAATTCGGGAATCTCTCCTCTGCTTCAGCTCCCCCACCCCAGGGTGCAGGTCCCATCCCGCTTCCTCTCCTCCTCCTTCTCCCTTCTTTTTTCCATCCTACCCAGGTATGCAGGGATCTTTATAGTCCTTTCTGGTGTTCAAGGTCTTCTGCTAGTTTTCAACCAGTGTTCTGTGAGAACTGTTGCATCTATAGATGTATTCCTGATGCATCCATGGAAAGAGATAAACTCCACATCCACCTACTCCTCTGCCATTTTGAATCTCAACATCAGATTTTAATAGTATGCAAATATATACAGACCTGTAGGACAGCAGGTTTTGTAAGTCCTACTGCCCACCAGAGCCAGGCAATCTGGAGGTGTCCATTGGGCAGTAGTCACAGTAATCAGGTCTTCAAACAAATGTAGAAGCTCTTTTCTGGGTGACACCATGAGCTGGAGAAACGTAAAGGGAGAGACAAGATGGTACTGCTCTTGGGAGCACCAACATGATGTCCATAGCCCGCACTCCTTGAGAGCAGCTCTGTAGGCCACTAAATATGTGCCAAATCTGAAGCCTGCCCCTCAAGATGAATCTCCAAGATAAGCAAAGAGGCCTCCTTCACAGACTGAGGACTATACCTTAGTCAGCTCTCTGTGCAGTGCCTTGGTGGTGATAGCCAGCCAAGAATTGTCTGTCTGTCTGGCTGCCATAGTCCAAAGGGACCCAGGAATGTAAGCCTCTTCAGCCACCAGAGCCAGGCAATCAAAGGGTGTCCCTTGGGCAGCAGCGCAAAAACTAGGGCACCAGACATAAAAGCCAAGGCACCAGACACATGAAATCTCCCCTCCAAGAGATACTGGTGCTCAAGAGCATGGGAGAGGATGAACACGAAGATAGAACTGCCTTCTGAGGTCTCTGGAAAGTATTACAGTGGGCCTCAAGATGCAAGTGTAATTAGAAGCCCGCCCCTCAGGCCACAATCATGATTAGCTAATAGGCCTCCTTCACAGAGAAACTAAGCTCTTAGGTGTGTTGCCTCTTGCTATGTCCTGGGGGTTTTAGCTGTTTAAGAACTCTTTCTCCTTTGGTTACAGTCCTGTGGGTCCCACAGTTGAAAGCCCCACTGGCTACCAGAGCCAGGTTAAGTAGAAGTATCCCCTGGCAGCAGTCACAAAATTGGGGTATCAGACAGGGGTATGCACTCCTTTCTGGGTGACTCTGATTATTACAGTCTCATGGGACGAGGACAACCAGCTCCCCTGGCCTCCAGAGCCAAGCAATCAAGAAGTGTCCCCGGGCCTCCCTGGTGGCGCAGTGGTTAAGAGTCCGCCTGCCGATGCAGGGGATACGGGTTCGTGCCCCGGTCTGGGAGGATCCCATATGCCGCGGAGCGGCTGGGCCCGTGAGCCATGGCCGCTGGGCCTGCACATCCGGAGCCTGTGCTCCGCAACGGGAGAGGCCACAACAGTGAGAGGCCCACATACCGCAAAAAGAAAAAAAAAAAAAAAGAAGTGTCCCCTAGGTGGCAGCCACAAAAAGTGGGGCACCAGACAAGTGTAAAATTTCTCTTCCAGGAGATACTGGTGCTCTGGAGAACGGCAAAGGGAGAGTACCAAGATGGCACCCACCAGTCTCTGTCCCTAGAGAGTGTTCCAGCAGGCTCCTAGATGTGTGTGTTAAATGAGATGCCTGCCCCTCAGGCTGATGCCTTAATATAAGCAGGAGAGTGTCTACTTTAAGTCTGGGTGCTATTGGCTGCTTCTGAGCCGAGCCCTGGGAAGGTAAGCCTGAGTCTGTGAGCCCTTTAAGAGACATTTCTCAGATCACTACAGTCTTGTGGGTCTTGGGATGCAAGCCCTGTTGGTTTTCAGAGTTAGATGTTTTGGGGGCTCACCTTTCAAGTGTATGTCTTAGAAGTTGAGATGCCTGATGAGGGGTTTGAATGCTTTACTCCTCAAGGAGAAGCTCTTGAGTTTTGAGATCCCTCCCAGTCGTGGGGCACCGCACTAGGTGTGGGGTTTATGGCAAGATTGTGTCCCAGCCTCTTCTACCCACTTCGATGTGCTTTTCTTCTCTTTTGCTCGATGTGTAGTCATCACTCAGCCAGCCTTTAGTTTTTTTTTAAGAGTAAATTGTTCTGTAGGTAACTGTAGACTCAGTGTGTCTGGGGAGGAGGTGAGTTCAGGATCTTCCTATGCCTCCATCTTGAACCAGCAGTTATTCCTGGGATACCCCATGTTGACTGAATTAGGATTTATACCATATTTTCACCCTTTTACTGATCACCTTACATCTTTCTGGACCTACCTCAGATTCTGCTGTTTCCATTAGATCATTTTTATTTCCCCAGTCTGATAGCTCTTCCTCTTTTGAATCTCTAAAGTATGTTGTATCTCTCTCAGGGAACATATAATGCTGTTCTGCCTTGTCCTATGTTTATGTTCACGTGGAAGTAATAAGAGTACCTACTTCAAATGGTTGTTATAGGATTAAATGAGTAAATACATGTGAAAGTCTCAGAACAGTGTCTTGCACATTGTACATGCTATGGAAGTATTAGCTTCTAACATCATTGATTGTAATATTTAGAAGGTCCTTTACACTTCAGATTAATAAAGGAATTTGCTTGTGTTTTTTCCTAGAGTGTTTGATTTTTTTACATTTAAATACTTGATCAATTTGGTCTTTTATTCTGATGAACAGGGTAAAGTATGCAACTTTGTGTTTCTCCACATTGCTACTATATAATCTCACGATCACTTATTGTCTTCCATTTCTCCCCCACCGATATGAGAAGCCACTTTTATCATAGACTAAATTCCCATAGGTAACTTGAGTCTCCTTCATATGCCAGAATGATACAACTCTTAAAGTTTACAGCTTGTTTCAGTATCTGATAGGCGTAGTCTCTCCATCATTGATCTTCCTCTGGCGACCTTTGCAATAAATTCCCAAGTGACTAGAATTAGCTTGTTTAGTTTGGGGGGAGGGGTAAGAACAACAAAACCTTGTGGTATTTTTTTTAGGGGGTGAGGATGTTGTTAAATTTACAAACTAACATATATGTGTTGTTGAGCTTCCCTAAGTACATGACTTATCTTCACATTTGTTTCGTGTACTTTTGTGTATATCAGGACTGTTTCCTCATATGGGTCTCTTACATTTTTTGTACTGTTTATTCCTAAATATTTTACCTTTTTGTTACTATTTTAATAAGTCTTTTCTTCAGTTTTATCTTCTAAATGGATATTTGTATCATGAAGCCTTTTTTTCAGTATATTAATTTAACATCAAGCATCTTCCTAAACTATCTTATTGTATATAGTGATTTTTCAGCCAAGTTTCTTGGGGATTCCTGGTATATAATCAAATCATCTGCAAACAGTACAGCTCTGCATCCTCCTTTACAACTTTTACACCTGTCTCTTATATAATTTTATATCTTTCTCTTATACAATTCAATAATATAACATAGTATAATATCATTATAATCTTGAATAATCACTTTCTCTTATACAGTTGTCTTGCCTAATATACCAGGTCATTGTTGAATAGTAGCATGATGGTAGTATCCTTGTCTTCGATCTGACTTTAGGAAATATCCCCAGCATTTTCCCATTAAGTTAGATGTTGGCTTTGGGCTGAGATACATGTATTTTATTAAGTTAATGAAGTATCTTGATTCCTTTTGTATTGAGTGCTTTTTAAAAAAAATAGCTATCTAATTTTGTCAAATGCCTTTTGATTGTCTTATGGAGATGATCATGATTTTCTAATAATATGATGAATAATACTAACCTACTTCCTAATATAGAACCATTCTTGCATGTCTGGCATAAATCCCTTAAAAACAAACATGATTCTGTAATTAACAGTTGGATTCTATCTGCTAATATTTTATTTTTTTGCAGTAATATTTATAAGTGAGCTTGTTCTGTAGATTCTTTGTACAATATTTGCCTATATCCATTATTTCATAAAGGGTGAGCAAAACAGTATTATAATTCTATCATTTATTAATAATTAATTCTATTCATTATTAGATGGAATACATCTATAAGGAGAAATTTTCCTTCATCAACCACTTGGTTATGCAGAGGTCTAGCTTATACTGATAAGGCAGGTTAAATGCCCCATTTACCATTTTTTAGAATAATGAGTGTTTCCAGTATTCTCCAAAGATAACCAATGAGGTTTTGTGGATTTCCTTCAGTATTTCTATGAATTAATGAAGTTTTAATGTGTCTGATATGTTTTAACCATTGCCATTATTATTCTTATTGCTACTCAAATTATCCCATTTTTGGCAAATGGAAGTCTCTTCAGCTTGGCTTCAGAGTCTTTGATCGTTTCCCTGCCATCCTGTGTGCCAACATTTCCAGATGCACCTTGTACAACTTCTCTCTTAGGCCAGAGCATCCAGATCTTCACACTCCCCCTTGCTCAGCCATTGGATCTGGTCCTACAAAAAAGGCATGACCTTGGGCAAGGCAGTTCAGCTCAGGCTGACCCTGTAGAACTGGCATTTGGAGGCTGTGTGTTGACTGCACCTCAGCTGGGTCTTCAGTCCTTCCTGAAAGGAGACTGGGGTGGAGCATCCTTCTGTTCACTATACATGTAGTTTAGTCATGTGAATAAGGTCACCAGGAAGAGTGTATAATGTTTAGCCAACAGTTATTATGTGTTATAGCAACATTGGGGTAAACAGAAGAGAAGCCCACAGAGGGAATGGTAAAAAAGACGAACGAAGTAGAAAGAAAAACCAGGAAAACACAGTGTTACTGAAATCTATTTATTTTTTCCCCACAATTGTGTCTCTTTAGCACTTAGAATAATGCCTGGCCTATAGAAAGAATTGAATAACTTAAATAAATGAATGGTCCACTGTGTCAAATCCTATAAAAGGCAAGCTAAGTCACGGAAAAGTATTCATTTGCTTTGTCAAAACAAGGGTGATGGTAATCATTATGATGGTAGGGCAGAAGCTACTGTGTGTTGAGGAGTGCATGGTGCTCAGGCAGTGAAGAGAGCCCATGCAATGGTCTGCTCTGGAAGTAGCTCGACTAAAGATGAGAAAGTTAAGGATGACTAGAAAGGGGGGGCGGGGGAGGGTAGGATATTTTCTTAGTTTAGGGTTTTTGTTGGTTTTATTTGTTTTGCTCTATTTCTTAAGTTGGAAGACACCTAAGGATATTTATAGGTTGAAGGGGAAGAGCAAATGGGGTGGGGGGATGTTACATACTGGAAAGAGGGGGTATTATTTCTGAAACAAGACTCCTGAGGAGGCAAAGCAGTTAAGGTCCATAGTGCACAGGTAGAGAGATTAACCTGAGCCGAAGGAAGGCCAAGGTTTCTTCTGAGACGGGAGGAAAAAGAGGGAAGCATGGTGAATAGTCAGTAAGAAGTTCTTCAGTAAAGCATAAGAGTAATAAATTCAGAGCTTGGTGTCATAGGTAATATTAATAGTCTTTTATATACACTAATACTAGTTGGTATTTCTGTGCCTTTTTTCTAATGTTTGCAAGGAGCTTGTGTTTATAAAATTTTATTACACAGTTACATATTGAGACAGATTAGAATTAAAACAAAGTTCCTTTCTCTAAAAGCATCATAGCAGATCAGAGAGAGGCTGAACCAGGAATCGGAAGACCCAGGTTCTAGACTCAGCAGGACCATATAGGCCTCTGGGTCCAGAGAAATAATTAGCCTTTATGAAATGTATACACTATAAGATATTTAAGAGATATAATCAAGAGCACATGTTGATTAAATATGAAGTGTGAAGGGAGAGGAAAGAATCAAGAATGACTTCCAGTTTCTAACTTTGAATAACTGGATGGATGGTAGAAATACTGGAGAGAAAATAATAATACCAGATTACAAGGATCAAATGAGATATATTTAATCTATATGTAAGTTAAACAAATTCTACAAAAGACAATATATATTTAACATATATGTAAATTAAACAAATTCTACAAAAGATATTAATGTTAAGAAACTGATACATAATGTTTGCTGAAAATATGAAATGTGTAGAATAAATTATAATTAGCTAAAATGGGGAGGCAAACTATAGTACAGTCTTATAGCATGTGAGGTAAAAGGAACAAAAATAAAATAATCTTACTGTTAACTTAAAAGAGATGGCAGGAATAGGTATAGAGAATTTCTAACAATTTAAAATTTCCTATATTCTTATTTACCCTGAGGTGCCATTGGTCTTGTTATTTAACTACCTATTAATTATTTCTTCTGAAACAATTGCATCATAGTAAGAATAGATAAATATAACCCTGGAGTACTGTAGATCACTGAAATGTTAGTTGCTTTAAAAAAAAAAGAAGTATAAAATCAAGTCAGTTTCTAGATTGCTGTTCTCCTGGGCAGTGGTTCATTTTTCAGGGCTGTTAAAGGGTCTTGTCACTCCCAAGCTTCTGTGACACACTGGACTGTTTGCAGCCCAAGGCATTGCATGTCCCACTTTTAAAGGCATCAAGACAAGCATCTTCTGAATTATCTGATCACTCTAGTTCTATATTAATGGCACAATAATGGTGTTTTAAGTTCCTTTGTTTTAAGTTAGAAATTCTCACTTACCTGCTGGGGTTTAATCAAGTACTCACTCTACCCACAGATGATTCAAATTATTTCAGTCCATCTGTCTTAGTGAGTTTCAGAGACATTTTTAAGCTATTCATATTTTGGATAACTTTATAGAGCATAAAAAGTATCTTGATCTTCGGTCCAAACCTCTCAGAAGTCCAGATATATGAAGTCTTTCCAAATTTCCCCTGCCTTTGGTGACCTGGCCGTCTTCAAAATCCTAGAGAACTCACCTGAATGATTCCTTTATCACAGCTTCTATTGCCTGGTATTGTTTACAGTTTTATATTGTTTACCCTGTCTTTCTGACTAGGTTGAAAACCTCTAAGGACAGAAACAACTAATACCTTATTTACACATTCCTTGTGCATAGCATAATACTCTGTATATTTTTTAAAATATGATCAAATATTTACTGATAATATAATAAGGTAGGATAGCATTGGGATTAAGAGAAGAGCCTCTGGAAGTAAACTGCCTGGTGTGACATGCCATCTCTTCTCTATAAGAGCTCCATGACTTTCTGCTCCTCGGTTTCCTCATCTATTAAACAGGGATTCTATTGTACCCATTCATAGAATTATTAGAGGAAGAAACAGGTTAATATATGTCAAACATTTAGATCAAATTCTTGCCATATACAAAGTACCATATAAATGTTTGCTTGACAGTGATAATAATCCCTATTCAACTACATTTAATTTTAGAGCTTAATTTATTCAATAATGTGACACAACTATATGTAATATACATTAAGCAGTGTTTCCTTCAGGAAAAAAAATAATCAGGAGCATCATTCCCACTTTAATTTGTCTAGAGTTAGCAACAACTGCCCCCAAGACATCTATGAACAGACTAACATTAAGCTAGATCAGCAGGATAGTCTGATTAGCTGCTTGGTGACATGTTGTCTGATAAAGTAATGGTGTACATTCACTAAATGAATACCATTTTAAACAAAGGAACCTAGCCAGTTTAGAGGCTCAATATACCACTAATGTGCAGACCAAAGCAATGCCAAAACACTGTGATGACAAACATTGTGAAGTCTTTCAAGTTCACCTTCAGTAGCACCATTACTTGCTACTTCTGGGATATGGCAAATCAACGTGATTATTCTAGGAAAGAGAGGAAAAGAGGGGGGAAGGAAAGGGAAAGAAGATATAGAAGGGCAAAGAATGGTAAAAAGATGCACACACACAAAACTATAAGCCATTACATTCATCTAACCTTTATATACATCTTAGTGTTTTCCTTTAAGTGTTTTGGGTTTTGGGGTGTTTTTTTTTTTAAGGTTTTTTAATGTGGACCTTTTTTTTTTTTTTTGTGGTACGTGGGCCTCTCACTGTTGTGGCCTCTCCCATTGTGGAGCACAGGCTCCGGACGTGCAGGCTCAGCGGCCATGGCGCACGGGCTCAGCTGCTCTGCGGCATGTGTGATCTTCCCGGACCAGGGCACGAACCTGTGTCCCCTGCAACGGCAGGCGGACTCTCAACCACTGCGCCACCAGGGAAGCCCAATGTGGACCATTTTCTTAAAGTCTTTATTGAATTTGTTACAATATTGCTTCTGTTTTATGTTTTGTTTTTTCGGCCGCAAGGCACGTGGGATCTTAGCTCCCTGACCGGGGATCAAACCCGCACTCCCTGCACTGGAAGGCAAAGTCTTAACCACTGGAAGTCCCTTTGTTTGTTTTTATTTGGGTACACATCTATGAAATATTACACAGATACTATTACAAAGAGGATTTAAATATTTCATTATGCTATTTGTTTTTAAATCATTCCTTATTTTTAAAAATGAAGCTATTTAGGAGAAGTGTTTTGTGCCTCAAAAAAGTACATAGATAGATGGATATACAGATAGAAATATCTCCAGCTATCCTTTTCATAGGGCATAAATAAAATTGTTCTTTGATTGCTGGTTAAGGTCACCTTAGAACCTGAAGCTTTTTTCACCTCTGTGTGTTCCAGTGAAGAGACAGTGACTGTTAAGTGTTTGGGACGATATTGCAGCAAAGAGAGAAATGGCAGAAGAATTTTGACAAACTGAAGGGATTTGTCACAAGCAGACAGGAAGAGGGAACACATATTTCTAAGAAAGCATGTTCTGAGCTTTCTAGAGGGGGCTGCCACCATACAGCACACAGCAAGAGCTGGCTTCCCAGAACACTAGCGTGGTCTTTATCAGCTAACCAGATCCCAAGCAGCATGTCCACCTCCTAACTCCTCTAATGGAGAGTAATGTCAATTGTTAGTCTTCCTGAACACAGGCCAGTGTATTTTACAAACAGAGGAAGTTTAGTTAAGGGACACTAGGAAAGCAAAAGACAAAACTCACTGTGAGTGTAAAACATATAAAACATAGAACTTCCATGCTATGAAATTTACGATGAGTCACATGGTAATGCACGTATGCACACAAGAAGCTGAAAGGAAATTCACCAAACGTTAAGAGGTCATCCCCATATAAAGGTGGGATTAAGATGATTTTGGTTTTATTCTTTATATGTGTATTATGTTGCAGAAAAAAACATATAGTAAAAAAAATCAGAATAATAATTATTTTAATGATAACCTAGAGAAGAAAGATTAAGATGTAATTAACCATAAAGTCAGGGTTATTTCCCTATACTTAGATCTCAATGAAAATCTTTGCCTCAGAATCCTTAAAATTCGAAGTTCTTACCAAGAAAAGAAAAAGGACAAACCCAAATTCACTAAAAACAATATACCTTTATTATAGAAAAAGCTCTCTTCGGTGCTTTTATTTATGTTAACAATTCTAGTCAGGCTCTAACTAGACCAACAACTCAATTGCTAAAGCCCTTGGTTTCTTAGTATGACCCACTAGCCCAGATTAACAATTATGAAAAATTCCTATCTATTGCCACTGGTTTTAAATAAATGAGTTGGATTTTTGAGAGGAAAGGAGACAGGAAAAGCCTAATTTTCAGGGTAGATGAAAAAGATATCTAACAAAAGATAGCTTTCCCATAAAATACTATGCACTTACTGGAGGTGATAGAAAGTAAGGCTTTGGGGTAATGGCCCCCAAAATAAGAAAATAATTAATATTTTAAATTAAAATTAAAAAATTAAAGATCCCTAAGGCAACTTCTAACACAAAAAATCATTAGGAGGTTAACAGCTTCATGAAGTTATCATTAATAAAATAGACTCCAGTCTTTCTTAATAGTTTACACTTTTAAAAATAGAATCCTGTAGACTATAATTTCCAACTACATAAGTCTGTTAGAGTTATCAGTGTTTGGGGGCTTTTCTTTTTTATGTTGTCTTGTTGCTGTCGTTTCTTTATTAGTTTTCTGGTCCAGTTTATACCAAATTTAAGTTAAATTAGTTCTTCAATGGTTCTCAAAATGAGCCTTCTTCAAGGAAGAATGAGAGTAAGACTTAATCACATTCTCCTTGTATTGCTGTGATAAGATTTATATTTAGACCAGGTATATATTAAGTCTAAGTTTATTTAAAGTTGAATGTAGGGACTTCCCTGGTGGTCCAGTGGTTAAGACTCCACGCTCCTAATGAAGGGCGCTCAGGTTCTATCCCTGGTCAGGGAACTAGATCCCACATGCTGCAACGAAGACCCACATGCTACAAGTAAAGATCCCACGTGCCTCAACGAAGATCCCGCGTGCCGCAACAAAGACCCAGTGCAGCCAAATAATTATTAAATATTTTTTAAATAAATAAATAAAGTTGAATGTAGACAAGTTTAGCAGGCCATGAATCAACCTTGGGTGCCTTCATTTTGAATGTTCTTTTATACCCTTCATTTTGCCTGTGAAATAGCATAGTAAGAAAAAAGCCCAGGGCTCATACTAACAAAGGGAAGATGGTTACCTTAGAAGATCAAATATGGAAGTCTTAGACCAGGGCGGGGTGTGTGTGTGTGCATGCGCGCGTGCGCCCAGGTTAGGTCCCCAAAGGCAATAAGGAAACGGTAAGTGGATCAAGAGAGTCTAGCAGTAGGAGAGAAGAGTCTGTCCAGTGTCTGCCCCACCTTTACTCTCAGAGATCAGAATTTCCTCCTTTCTTTCAGGGATTTTTAGAATATAAATTACAGCCTAGATTAAACTATTGTTCTGCTAATCCTCACAAGGATCACATTTTGAAACCAGGGAAAACTGAATGATTATGAAGTTGCTATGAAATGCTGACTAGGAAAGTCTGTCCTGAGGTCTCTGAAGCATTTGCCTTGTGAATTTACCCCAACATTGCTTTCATGTGTCCTTAGTCCTCTTTGCATTTATGCTGTGAGTCCAATTCCCATTTCGCTTAGAGATTACCAAACCTGAGGGTCTCATGATAGAGACAAGTGGTGTATACACATTCCCCATACCCTGAGGAAGGACCCTTCAGTCCCAGCCACGCCTGAAGAGGGGTATCCACCTGGAAAGTGGACACGTCACCAAGTACTACACTACATCATCTGACCTGGTTTCCCTCCTTGTTTCAAACAAATTTCAGGCACCTCTGAGTCCCAGTCTCTTTTAACTCACACTAGCACTTCAGCTAGTTGTATCTTTACAACTCTATCTTCAGTTGTATCTTTATAGCACTTTTAAAATGCAGAGTTTTCAAGGTTTTTTTTCTTTTTTTCCTAGAGTAGTGCATATATTGGAATAACTATATAGCTTTACCCGGTAATAAATAACTCTTTGGAGAAAAAGAAATGCTTAAGATGAATATTCTGCAAAACTCCAGAATTATTGTGAAATCACATTTTTATCTACCATTTTTAGAGCCCATTTGATTTATCCCAGCTTGGCATATTAGAGTAGATATGGGGATACAAACAGCCTGATAGTTAAAATTTTGTCTGCATGTGAATCTCCTCTGGCTTCCTTCTCTGCCAGGAAAATTTTTCCTGTTGTCAGTCAACTGATCCTAATATCTTCTTGGAACACAGCAAACATTTTAAAGTGCAAAGCAAAATTCCTCCCCAAGCCCTGGAGAGAAAACTTTTTTTTCCTTGAGCTGTTGATGTCTTTAAGAGAAATGACGTTAGTTGGTTCAGTCAGATGATAGAGGATACAGTTAACTCCATGTAAAGGAAAAATGTTTGAATACCAGTACCACTGATTTCAAGGAAGGTTTATTTGGGTAACGTTGTTTAAGAAGATAATCTGAGTCATAAATTGCACAGGGGCTAAATCCCTCTTAAGCAACAGCAGAAGACTAATTTTGTTGTAGTTTTGAATTTTGTATCTTTACCTTGAAAAAGTCCCATATTAATATGCATTTTGAAATATTTTATCAGCTTAGAAAGGAACTCAGTCCTCCTGATGTGGACTGCATTGCTTGAATTAACTGATCATTTGCAATTCATTTTAGAGTTCTGGTCAGAATTAGTTACTCTGAATCTAAAGAAGAAAATGAAGACACAGCTTTATCTTAAACACCAATAAAGGGTCTTATTTTAAGGTAGACAAAGCAAGTCTTCTTAAGACAGCCTATGGTAAATGATCCAGAGTCTTTGAGCTTATTTCAACTATTATCCAAGCACACATTATTTTAACTGTTGGCTAAACATAAATTTTTTATAGAAAACAGTCACCAGGGAGAATACTTAAAAACCAGAACATAGTAGTGATAGTCACAGAAAAGAGACTTAAACCAAAAAATTTAAAAACTATGTTAGAGTGTCTATAAAGTTCTTCAATGATCTTGTATTTTAGAAAAATGAAGTATGTGTTAGGGATAATTCATGGACTGGATAGGAAAGCAGTGAGGAGTTGGGTGGAGGTGGAGAAAGAAACTCAGGGACAGGAATATTGGGTAGAAAGAAGTTCTTTTGAGCTTTTAAAGTTTTTGTTATCAATTTGAGCTAAAAGGAATAAAATATTTTGGATCAATTTAAATAAAGCAAGTGACCCAAAATGAGAGTACAGAATTACTTTTTTTCAGAAGTAATCAAGGTTAATGTCTTATTTGCAAGGTGTTTGGGCAATAATAGCTATTTAGGCAGGGTTTGTCTGAGAGGAACAGAACCAATAGGAGATGGATCTATCTATCTGTCTGTCTATCTACCTATCTGTCTATCTAGCTACCTACCTACCTATCTACCTATAGAGAGACAGACAGAGATTTTAAGGAACTGACTTATACAATTTAGGGGCCTAGGAAGTCTAAAATCCATAGGGCAGACCAGCAGGCTAGAAACTCAAAGAAGAGTTGATGTTGCAGCCTTGAGCCCAAAATCTGCAATGCAGCCCAGCAGGTGGGAAACTTGGGCAGTGTTTCTATGCTGCAGTCTTGAGGAAGAATTGCTTTTTCCTCAAGGATCCTCCATCTTTACTCTTAAGACCTTCAACTAGTTAGATGAGGCCCACCCAGATTATGGAGGATAATCTGCTTTATTCAAAGTCTACTGATTGTAAATGTTAATCACATCTAAAATATTTTCATAACAACCAAATAACTGGGCACCACAGCCTAGCCAGGTTTACACATCACAATAGCTTTAGAGACTACCCTTAATTTTGTACATTTCAGTTTCTCATAGTGTCTAGGAAGAATGAGATGATGTATTAAGTATTAAGTGGAATGTTAAATAGCATATGTATTTCTGAGATTTTGGAGTTTGATGTGCATATGTTGTGTCTGTGTGTTAAAGTTTGTGCCATATGCTCAAAATTATTAGTGTGTATTTCTAATTTATACTTTCAAAACAAGTATATGCTACCACAGAATTTCTCCTGCAACTTTCCAAAGGAATATAATCTATACATCTCAAACATACAGTTGAATATATTTCCAATAATAACATTTAGTAAAACCTCACTGCAGATTGTGAATCATATGGCTAATATCTTTGAGGGGGAAAGTGTCTAAACATAAAAGAAATAAATGGTCCATTAGGATACATGACTTCAGTAAATCTAGACATTGATCTTCTGTCCTTTAACATTAGCAAGATAAAAAATAGATATATGAGAAAGTTCATTTAAGCCATTTGCATCACTTTTCAAAAGTGCTTATAAACTTAAATGCTTTTTGTTTTGTTTATTTTTTTGTTTTTACTTATGTTTATGTTTGCAGAGTTAGTTGAGTGATTGGTTGATTTGTTTTTGGATTCAAATTAAATACTTTATCAGGCTTAGAAAAAAAGAACCTATGAATATAAATAGGAATTTAGAGAATTATTTTGAAGAAAATGATCATAGATTTTAAGTAGGTTTTAGTGAAAGTACCATATATTAATAAGTATAAACAATTTCACTAGCTTCTATAAAATAATGAATTTTTATCTCTCCAATATCTGCCTTTTTGCTGAAATTAAATAGTATATAAATGAAAACCATCAAGAATACCATAATACATATATTTAAGAAAGCCAGAGTATCTAATTTGCAATTTATGTAATGGAAATAAGTAGTTTAACAAAAATGGCACCAAAAGATGAGAGTAATGGGCTTAAATCATTCAAATGATTAATAAAACTAATCATATTAGCAATTTAAATATCGATTTAAACTTTGGTATATATTCAAATCTCTTTTATAGATATTCAGATTTATATCCATTCCTTTTGTAGTCAAAGCCAACAAATAAAAGCAGTCTTTCTTTGCTAGGTTTGTAAAATACATTCAAAGAAATTTTTAATGTTAACCTTAAGGATTATTTTATTCCCTTCACATTTTGACAGCCTTTCTCTCTCTCTCCCTTTTTTTTTTAGAAATCTGTTTTCTATAGCTGCTATAAAAAATTACCTCAAACTCAGTGGCCTAAAACAACACAAATTTATTGTCTTATGGTTCTGTAGGTAAGAAATCTGAATTAGGTCTCACTAGGCTAAAATCAAGGTGTTGACAGGCCTCCAATCCTTCAGGCTGCTCTAGGGGAGAATCTGTTTCCTTACCTTTTTCAGCTTTTATAGGCTAGCCACATTCCTTGGCTCAAGGCCCCATTCCTCCATCTCTCTTCAACAGCATCAGCCAATACCTTCTCACATGGCCATCTATCTGGGTCTGTCTAGTGCCTCCTTCTTGCACTTACAAAGATGCATGTGATTAGATTGTTCCCACCTGGAGAATCAGGATAATCTCCCCCATCTCAGTGTCAACTGATGAGCAACCTTAATTCCATGTGTAACCATAATTCTTGCTTATCACATAACCTATCAACAAGTTCCAGGCTTTAGGACATGGACATCTTGAGGGGGCCATTATTCTGCCCTGTAACTTAATAATTCTTGCAGCTAGGTGATGGGCACACAGGATATTAATTTATCAACTTTTATAAGTTTTAATTTTTCCAAAATACAAAGGTAAAACAAATAAATTTAGGATCCTATATCACCCAAGGAATTGTGTCCAGAAGAGAATTCTAAATTCAGTTACAACTTCATCACTATTCAGCCTCTTAGGAAATTTCCGTATATATTTCCAGTGAGCTATCTGAAAAAAGATAAAATAATGCAATAATTTTAAAACGTAGAAGTATAAAAACATAGGCATACATTTTGCCTCTAGCAAACAGCTCTTCCTCAGATTTCATGCTAAAACAACAAAAAATTTTGAATAATTTTTTTAAATACTCATTAAAGATTCTTAGAACTTTCAGGTTTGGAGAGCTCTTTCATACCATCTGGTCCAAGAAATATCTGACACATGACTTTCATGTCAAATGATCATCCACACTTTTATTGAACATCTCCAGAGGTAGAGGTGGGTCACAACCTCCAAAGTAGTCTACTGGACAACTATGATTACTAAGATTTTGTCCCACCCAAATGACTTTGGAGAAAAAGTACACTACTACTTCTATATAACATTCTACAAGTATTTGAAAGTAGCTCATATGTCACCCTGATGCTAAATACCTTTAGTTCCTCTAGACATTAGTGGCAACCTGAAACTGGTAAAGAATGAAGACTATGTCCCTATGGAACTTTATACTGGAGGAAAATTTGTCAATTTAAATGAAAGTCCTCCAACAACTCATTTATCTGATAAATTGAATCACAATACATTGGGAAAATCTAGAGAATAGTTTACTCATAGCTATACTCCAAAAGCCAGTCCCACAGACTTTCTGGGATTTTTAACCTTCCATAGAAAGGGTATTTCAACTGGGTGGTTAAGTAACCATTTTTGTCCTCGGTTAGTCCTGGACATAGCTGTCCTGCACACCTGTGAGCCATGAGCACAGATGATGGAACCACAGAGGCCAGAGGAGCTCAAAGTCTGGTGTGATTAATCTGAAGGGCTTTCAACCTTCACTGAAGATCTTTCATTAATAAGGACCAGTTGAATTTCTGCTTCTGTAACTTGAGAGAGAAGTGGATCTCCTTTCACCAATTGGCAGATTTGAAAACCAATTTTACCTGAAAAATAAAATTTAACAGAAAATGCATATTCTACTTTTCACTTTTCTAGTACCTAACTTGACAAGATTTGCTGAGAAGCTTACAATGACAAAAACCAAACAAGAGGCCATGGCCTTGTAAAATTAAAAGCTTTTAAAGCTTATTTAACATAATTTTATTACCTCAGGAAAACCTTAGTTCTAATAAAACCTGTTACAGGACCAGAGCCATGCCATTAGATTTCATTAGACAATATGGATAAATTCTAGACAGAGTTATAGGTATGAAATGAGTGGGGAAAAAATTTATAGAGGCTCAACTGATAGGCAGGAGGCTCAGTTCTCACCACCTTACTAGACAGTTAACTGCCTCAACTTTTGTCAATCAGGGCCTCATCCTGTACAGCCAATTGAAAATATAAACCAATAAAAGCCCTGGTTAAGACATTTTGCCCTGAAAGCTATTCAATGACTTTTCAGAACTGAGATCTGTCCTCTTCAATAGCTTGTTTTACATGTTTATTGACTCGGGCATAGTGTTGATAGCTCCTGGTGTGACTCTATCTTTCATTCTATTTTCACAAAGGATCCCCTCTGTTCCCCCAAATCATACACTTATTAGACTGCTGGACTGTTCACCCAAATCATACACAACCCACATGCCTGACCAATTATTGGCCGTAGTTACGCAGGCCTTTAAACTTAGCTATTGTGCTACAAACAGCCACCACACTATCCTGCCATTTACCACTTCATGCGATATCTTGCAGAAGCACTTTCAGATTACGTGCAGCTTTTATTAACTCTTGCCTCTGTGGACAGGAATTAGTTATGGGTCAAGAAATATGAGCTCAACATATACCACTCTCCTCACCCTATCCCTATATTTACACAGAGATAGATTACTGACACAAGAGTTAGTGTTACTCAGGATGATCTTTTAACACAGCACTTTATGTTTTCATAGTTTGTGTTACCCTCTTCTTTTGAACTTGTTTCTAAACAATCTTAGAAGCATGTCTGGATATACTCAATTAAAACTACCTTATAACAGAAACTATTTGGCTAATGCAATTTAAGTCTTGTAAATTCAGAATAGCCTGAACAGGCAACTGCCCTGATAGCTAATCACTGCCAAAAGGAAAGGTTACATGTCAACCATTCTAAAACCAAAGTTAGTGTATTTGTTAGGTGGTGTTTAAAAATAACAAGCCAACCAGTAAGTTAACTTATTTATTTGGATTGGTATAAATGTCACAAATAAGTCATCTTGGAAAATATCCAGGCAGTAGAATTATTAAAGGCAGGCATTACATGAGTACTTTATTAAGATTGTGTTTTGGTGAAGGTGGCATCTGGTTATATCTCCTTTTAAAAAAAAAAACTCTTTTCAAACGAAAATCATACCCACTATGCTATAAGAAATAGGACATTATGGCCTCTATCACCCATCTGTCCATCTGATTAAATGACTCCAAAATCATTCTTTTGAAATATCCTGGCCTTTCCAGTGGGTACAATTTCGGCTCACTCAGCGGGTAGCTCGGCTTTCTCTCCTAAATTGGTGGTTTTTTAACGTCCACACAGAGATGTAAAATAGCTCTAGTGTTTGCCAAGGTTCACCTATGTCTGCTCAGCTAGCCTTATTCCTAACTCCATTATATCCTCTCCCTCATCTTTTCTCTTCTTTCACTCTCATTTTTACTCAATGTATGATTTCTGTGTGCTGCTTAAAATCCTTTATGTATATATATTTAATAAATGAGTAGATGCACAGAGGAATAGATGGACAAATTTGTTCTGCTTAAGAATGAACCTGAGCCCTTTTCTGTAATACAGCTTAGTGTTTATTACACACACGCCAGGAGATCTTTCGAACCCCACCTCTTGACATTTTCCACCACATCCTTCACAAACCAACACACTGAAGCAGTTGCAACTCTGTAAACATACCAGTTCTTCTTTGGGACAAATTTCTTAACCATCTGGGATCTGATATCCTCATCAGAAAAATGGAATAATACTTACCCTTTAGGGTGGTTGTAAAGATTAAAAGCATTACTTTATGAAAAGCTTATAACATGGTGCCTGGCACATAGTAAGTGCATCACACATATTAGTTGTTTTTGTGACTGTTGTGATAGCTATGATCGTATTTTCCCCCAAATCCATGGTTTTATATGTATTTTTCTTCTCCCTAAAATACTGCCTTGTCCACCTGGCTAATTCATATTTATTTTTCTGTGAGGCCCTCCTAACCCCTATAGGACAAGTTAAGGTCTTCCTTCTCTGTACTTTAAAACATTTTTATAGACATTAATTTTTGTATTTAATACATTATACTCTAATGATGTCTGATGTCTTCTTTTCCCCACAAGATTGTTAAAGGGGGGGGACATGTCTCCTTAAGGATATCCCTGACACTTAGTACAGAACAGATAATCAATACATGGGAAGAATGGAAGGAAGGAAAGAGAGGAAGGGGAATGGAAGGTTAAGAAGGGAAGGAAGAAAGGAAAAAGAGGAAGGAAGGAGCAAGCAAACAAACTAATCCAGTCTTCTGACAGCTCTCCTGTCCTCCATCATTCCTGGATGATGCCCAGCAGTGATGCATGGACCTCATTTACAACTTCTTTCAGTGTGCTGATTGACAGTTCCCAAGTTTATCACTCAGGGAATAAATAACTCCAGTTCTGCAAGATATTAATTCATTTGCAGTGACTAATCTGCCTCCTATTTGATGATAATGCCAACTATTGACTAAGGCAAAATCCCTCAGCTTGTCAACCAAAAAAAAATCTCTTATTCAGAAAATGGCTCATATAGGAAAGAAGCAGCTGCTTTCAAAATAGACACAAATGAGCCAAAATTTGTTTCTTTAGAAAAAAAATCTTATCCCAGTGATTAATTTAGCTCCAATGGTGAGGTTTTGGTGAAGGCAAGTGGAAAATGAAGGATAAGGGAGCACAGAGTAAGTAAGCATATCGATTTTCGTCATCATTTGCTTTCTCTCTGATAATTTTCCCTGTCTAGATTTTCTAAGTTATAGATGCAGGGTTCTTATTGATTTAGCCTGTTATATTGGAGAAAGAAAATTCAGTCAGAAAAATAAAATTAATTGTAAACTGGAAACATTTTCTCATAAAGAGCAACAGTTTTTCTCCCTTGATGTGACAAAGATTCTCTTTACGAACATCCATTTAGGACACACTGTTCACTGCAATAGAACTCATGAAAGTGAGTAAAATTTTCCCATTTTATGAAACAATATTTTAAGCTCTGAAAATGCTACAAATATATGTTTTATCCAATAGCCTGTTGGATGATCCTAATAGTAATAAAGGTTGCCATTTTTTTCTATGGTGAAAAGATATGTGGTAACTAAAATATAGATGAGGTTGCTTTTCTCACACAAACACACATGTTCTCTTGCCACCAATGGAGGGAATGACCAAATGTAGATCACAAAGCCAGCTCTCTTCTTTCAAGCCAGGTTCTTCTCCAAGCCAATTTGTTTGTGGGACCCAAGCACAGCCCTTTGGAGCAGGCTCAGTCCTTCTCCCAGGAGCTCGCTGTACTTTCTGCCTTCTGCCCTCTGCATCCTCTTCTCAAAACTACCAACCAAGGAGCCTTCTAAGGTGAATCCTACTCTACTCTTACTCCTTCCATCTTCAAATAAACACTTGTATTTTCTATCTGTATTTTGTTTGATCTCTTTTCCTAACCCTCTTTGGCTCTTTTATGATTATTCTTGTCTTTTGACTCTCTCTTATATCCCTCCCCAAATCCTACTGCAGCATGTGATTTCTACCCCTTCCAGCCCATCCTACACACCAATGCCATAGTATGTTTCCTAAGTCACAATTCAGAAAGAGTTCAAATTTCTTAGCTCTTACCATAAGCCTTTTGCAGTCTGGCCACAGTAGCCTATTTTTCAGCTACATCACCCACCATTTGGACTTTTTTTTTTTTTTTGCAGTATGCGGGCCTCTCACTGTTGTGGCCTCTCCTGTTGCGGAGCACAAGCTCCGGACGTGCAGGCTCAGCCGCCATGGCTCACTGGCCCAGCCACTCCACAGCATGTGGGATCTTCCCGGACCGGGGAACAAACCCGTGTCCCCTGCATCGGCAGGCGGACTCTCAACCACTGCGCCACCAGGGAAGCCCGTTTGGACTTTTGATTATCACCCTCCTCACCCAGAACCTGCTCCTCTACAGTCTTCTCTGAATCAGTAATTGATATGAACAGCCAGCCAGTTACTCAAGTGAAGAAAATCCAGGAAGTTTCTTTGAGTCCTGCCTTGCACCACCACATCTAATACCTCCCCAGGCTCCTTGATGCTACTTCTAGAGCCTATGCCCACTCTGTCCATTTCTGTCCATTTGTGCTACTGCCTATCCAAGCACCGTCATCAACTGAGCCCTGAACTACTACAGTAGTTCCTATTTGGTCTCTCTTGCCTCTCCACAATCCAGTTCCCACACAACACCAGAAGAGAGCTTTGTGGAAACATAAATCACATCATGGCCCCTACTTCTACCCCTATGTCATCTGGCTCATGTGAACCTCTTTGACCCCAGCCTTTACCACTTTATCTTCTCCTACTGGAGAAGGCCAAACTGGCCTTCCTTATAATCTTCTAACCCACATTTTCACCTGAAAGCCCTATTAGCACTAGCTGTTCCTTCTGCCTGTGATGTTTTTATCCCTAAACTTTGCATGGCCACTTATCTTTGTCATTCAGCTCTCAGCCGAAATGTCACTATATTCTTTACCATATATATATATATATATATATATATATATTCTTTACCCAATATAAAGTAGTTGCTAGGTCACTGTCATCATACCCTGCATGGAATTTATCTGATATTTCTTTTTGTTTTTTTTTGTTTGTATGCTTATCTTCACTTGTTCACTGCTGAATTCTCTCATATCTAGAACAGTGCTTGGCTCTCAGTATGTGTTGAATGAATGAATGAATGAAACTTCCTTTCCCATCTCTATGCCCTGTCCACAACACTGCACAATACTCCTGATGGAGAATAATAGGACCGACAGCCAGAAATGGACTGAGTTGCTATGGAGACAGTAAGGCTGAGGAAGAGGAAGAGGAAAAACCTGACTAGAGTGGAGCATCATTTTTGAATGATAGTTATGAGATATGATCAACTAGGATCTTCAACATCAGCTTCAGGAAGTTTGGATCAAACATGATGTTATAGAGGATCCTTCTTAAATGTGGGGAAACAAAAACTGAATTCCATGAGGTCAGTGATGTTCGTTTTGGTCAATACTATAAACCCAATACCTCAAACAGTACTTAACACACACTGGGTGCTCAATAAATAGTTGAAGGCGTAAGTAGGTGAACAAACATGATATAATCTTTAGGATTCTTTTTTTTTTTTTTTTTTGCGGTACACGGGCCTCTCACTGTTGCAGCCTCTCCCGTTGTGGAGCACAGGCTCTGGACGCGCAGGCTCAGGAGCCATGGCTCATGGGCACAGCCGCTCTGCGGCATGTGGGATCTTCCCAGACCAGAGCACGAACCCATGTCCCCTGCATCGGCAGGCGGATTCTCAACCACTGCACCACCAGGGAAGCTCCTTTAGGATTCTTATTTAGAAATGGTTTATAAGACACAAAAGAGATAAGAAGACTATAGAATAAAATTTCTCAAAATCTGGGCAATGGATTATATTTAAATGAATTATTAAAATCCAGTTTTCTGTGCCTTTCCTAAGACTTGCTGAGTGTCATCTAAGTCTGGGATCAAGAATCTGAATGTTATGAGTTTACTGTGTATTTTTTAATATGCACACTAAGGTTTGAGAATGACTTCCCTGGGAGAGGTAAGATGATGAAAGACCTAAAGTAGGATCTATATTTGAGGAAATTAGTGAAAGACAAGCTGCCAAAATTTTGTGAAGTAGGGGAAAGAGTCAAAATAACTGTTTGCAACCTGGCAGACAGAGAATTACACTGCCACTGGTAAAATATAGGAGACTTGTGCATCATTTTAAAAACATATAAGGTAATAGATTTTCACCTTTTGGAAGACAATATAAAGGCATATATGTAAAGGTGGAATGTGAGACTAAATTAAGAATATTATGGGTTTCCAAAACGATGGGAGGAATTGCACTATAATAAGTAGCAAAGGTATTGCCACTGCATTCCATAGTGTGAGAGTGCTAAAGATAAGTAAGTCTCATTTCTTACTCTCAAAACCTTTATTAAACTCATGTAACTCCTGTTTATTTCATAGCAAAAGCATTGCATATGTCTCAGTAAATAGTTCTTTGTGTAATAGATCCTTGAAATTGGCTTCCTCCCAGACATAACACTGGGGAACTGCTAGAACATAAGAAAGGATCTAATTAGAGGAAAGATCTGAGTGCAAATGTCTCTGGTAAATAGTAACATTTTAGAAAGTTGTTATGTTTTCCATAGTTCAGATTTTTTTCATAATTCGTAGGCTTCAGAATCTAGAATCCATACTTAGTATATTTTTTTTACATCTTTATTGGAGTAAAATTGCTTTACGGTGGTGTGTTAGTTTTTGCTTTATAACAAAGTGAATCAGTTATACATATACATATGTTCCCATATCTCTTCCCTCTTGAGTCTCCCTCCCTCCCTCCCTCCCTATCCCACCCCTCTAGGTGGTCACAAAGCACCGAGCTGATCTCCCTGTGCTATGCGGCTGCTTCCCACTAGCTATCTATTTTACGTTTCGTAGTATATATATGTCCATGCCACTCTCTCACTTTGTCACAGCTTACCCTTCCCCCTCCCCATATCCTCAAGTCCATTCTCTAGTAGGTCTGTGTCTTTATTTCTGTCTTACCCCTAGGTTCTTCATATTTTTTTCTTAAATTCCATACATATGTGATAGCATACGGTATTTGTCTTTCTCTTTCTGACTTACTTCACTCTGTATGACAGACTCTAGGTGCATCCACCTCATTACAAATAGCTCAATTTCGTTTCTTTTTAAGGCTGAGTAATATTCCATTGTATATATGTGCCACATCTTCTTTATCCATTCATCCGATGATGGACACTTAGGTTGTTTCCATCTCCGGGCTACTGTAAATAGAGCTGCAATGAACATTTTGGCACATGGCTCATTTTGAATTATGGTTTTCTCAGGGCATATGCCCCATAGTGGGATTGCTGGGTCATATGGTAGTTCTATTTGTAGTTTTTAAAGGAACCTCCATACTGTTCTCCATAGTGGCTGTACCAATTCACATTTCCACCAGCAGTGCAAGAGTGTTCCCTTTTCTCCACACCCTCTCCAGCATTTATTGTTTCTAGATTTTTTGATGATGGCCATTCTGACCAGTGTGAGATGATATCTCATTGTAGTTTTGATTTGCATTTCTCTAATGATTAATGATGTTGAGCATTCTTTCATGTGTTTGTTGGCAGTCTGTATATGTTCTTTGGAGAAATGTCTATTTAGGTCTTCTGACCATTTTTGGATTGGGTGGTTTTTTTGTTATTGAGCTGCATGAGCTGCTTGTAAATTTTGGGGATTAATCCTTTGTCAGTTGCTTCATTTGCAAATATTTTCTCCCATTCTGAGGGTTGTCTTTTGGTCTTGTTTATGATTTCCTTTGCTGTGCAAAAGATCTGAAGTTTCATTAGGTCCCATTTGTTTATTTTTGTTTTTATTTCCATTTCTCTGGGAGGTGGGTCAAAAAGGATCTTGCTGTGATTTATGTCACAAAGTGTTCTGGCTATGTTTTCCTCTAAGAGTTTGATAGTTTCTGGCCTTACATTTAGGTCTTTAATCCATTTTGAGCTTATTTTTGTGTATGGTGTTAGGGAATGATCTAATCTCATATTTTTACATGTCCCTGTCCAGTTTTCCCAGTACCACTTGTTGAAGAGGCCGTCCTTTCTCCACTGTACATTCCTGCCTCCTTTGTCAAAGATAAGGTGACCATATGTGCGTGGGTTTATCTCTGGGCTTTCTAACCTGTTCCGTTGATCTATCTCTCTGTTTTTGTGCCAGTACCACACTGTCTTGATTCCTGCAGCTTTGTAGTATAGCCTGAAGTGAGGGAGCCTGATTCCTCCAGCTCCGTTTTTCATTCTCAAGATTGCTTTGGCTATTCGGGGTCTTTTGTGTTTCCATACAAATTGTGAAATTTTTTCTACTAGTTCTGTGAAAAATGCCATTGGTACTTTGATAGGGATTGCATTGAATCTGTAAATTGCTTTGGGTAGTAAAGTCATTTTCACAATATTGATTCTTCCAATGCAAGAACATGGTATATCTCTCCATCTATTTGTATCATCTTTAATTTATTTCATCAGTGTCTTATAATTTTCTGCATACAGGTCTTTTGTCTCCTTAGGTAGGTTTATTCCTAGATATTTTATTCTTTTTGTTGCAATAGTAAATGGGAGTGTTTTCTTGATTTCACTTTCAGATTTTTCATCATTACTGTATAGGAATGCAAGAGATTTCTGTGCATTAATTTTGTATCCTGCTACATTACCAAATTCATTGATTAGCTCTAGTACTTTTCTGGTGGCATCTTTAGGATTCTCTATGTATAGTATCATGTCCTCTGCAAACAGTGACAGCTTTACTTCTTTTCCGATCTGGATTCCCTTTATTTCCTTTTCTTCTGATTGCTGTGGCTAAAACTTCTGAAACTATGTTTAATAAGAGTGCTGAGAGTGGGCAACCTTGTCTTGTTCCTGATCTTAGTGGAAATGCTTTCAGTTTTTCACCATTGAGGACAATGTTGTCTGTGGGTTTGTCATATATAGCCTTTATTATGTTGAGGAAAGTTCCCTCTGTCCCTACTTTCTGCAGGGTTTTTTATCATAAATGGGTATTGAATTTTGTCGAAAGCTTTCTCTGCATCTATTGAGATGATCATATGGTTTTTCTCCTTCAATTTGTTAATATGGTGTATCACATTGATTGATTTGTGTATATTTAAGAATCCTTGCATTCCTGGAATAAACCCCACTTGATCATGGTGTATGATCCTTTTAATATGCTGTTGGATTCTGTTTGCTAGTATTTTGTTGAGGATTTTTGCATCTATGTTCATCAGTGATATTGGCCTGTAGTTTTCTTTCTTTGTGACATCCTTGTCTGGTTTTGGTATCAGGGTGACGGTGGCCTTGTAGAATGAGTTTGGGAGTGTTCCTCCCTCTGCTATATTTTGGAAGAGTTTGAGAAGGATAGGTGTTAGCTGTTCTCTAAATGTTTGAAAGAGTTTGCCTCTGAAGCCATCTGGTCCTGGGCTTTTTTTTGTTGGAAGATTTTTAATCACAGTTTCAATTTCAGTGCTTGTAATTGGTCTGTTCATATTTTCTATTTCTTCCTGATTCAGTCTTGGCAGGTTGTGCATTTCTAAGAATTTGTCCATTTCTTCCAGGTTGTCCATTTTATTGGCATAGAGTTGCTTCTAGTAACCTCTCATGATCTTTTGTATTTCTGCAGTGTCAGTTGTTACTTCTCCTTTTTCATTTCTAATTCTATTGATTTGAGTCTTCTCCCTTTTTTTCTTGATGAGTCTCGCTAGTGGTTTATCAATTTTGTTTATCTTCTCAAAGAACCAGCTATTAGTTTTATTGATCTTTGCTATTGTTTCCTTCATTTCTTTTTCATTTATTTCATATCTGATCTTTATGATTTCTTTCCTTCTGCTAACTTTGGGGGTTTTTTGTTCTTCTTTCTCTAATTGCTTTATGTGCAAGGTTAGGTTGTTTATTCGAGATGTTTCTTGTTTCTTAAGGTAGAATTGTATTGCTATAAACTTCCCTCTTAGGACTGCTTTTGCTGCATGCCATAGGTTTTGGGTCATCGTGTCTCCACTGTCATCTGTTTCTAGGTATTTTTTTATTTCCTCCTTGATTTCTTCAGTGATCTCTTAGTTGTTTAGTAGCATATTGTTTAGCCTCCACGTGTTTGTATTTTCTACATTGTTTCTTTTTTCCTGTAATTGATATCTAGTCTCATAGCGTTGTGGTTAGAAAAGATACTTGATACCATTTCAATGTTCTAAAATTTACCAGGGCTTCATTTGTGACCCAAGATATGATCTATCCTGGAGAATATTCCATGAGCACTTGAGAAAATGTGTATTCTATTTTTTTTCGATGGACTGTCCTAATAAATATCAATTAAGTCCATCTTGTATAATGTATCATTGAAAGCTTGTGTTTCCTTATTTATTTTTACTTTGGATGATCTCTCCATTGGTGAAAGTGGGGTGTTAAAGTCCCCTACTATGAATGTGTTACTGTCGATTTCCCCTTTTATGGCTGTTAGTATTTGCTTTATGTATTGAGGTGCTCCTATGTTGGGAGCATAAATATTTACAATTGTTATAATTTCTTCTTGGATCGAACCCTTGATCATTATGTAGTGTCCTTCTTTGTCTCTTCTAGTAGTCTTTATTTTAAAGTCTATTTTTTCTGATATGAGAATTGTTACTCCAGCTTTCTTTTGATTTCCATTTGCATGGAATATCTTTTTCCATACCCTCACTTTCAGTCTGTATGTGTCTCTAGGTCTGAAGTGGGTCTCTTATACACAGCATATATATGGGTCTTGTTTTTGTATCCATTCAGCCAGTCTGTGTCTTTTGGTGGGAGCACATAATCCATTTACATTTCAGGTAATTATCGATATGTATGTTCCTGTTCCCATTTTCTTAATTGTTTTGGGTTTGTTATTGTAGGTCTTTTCCTTCTCTTGTGTTTCTTGCCTACAGAAGGTCCTTTAGCATTTGTTGTAAAGCTGGTTTGGTTGTGCTGAACTCTCAGCTTTTGCTTGTCTGTAAAGGTTTTAATTTCTCTATCAAATCTGAATGAGATCCGTGCTGGGTAGAGTAATCTTGGTGGTAGGTTTTTCTCCTTCATCATTTTAAATATGTCCTGCCAGTCCCTTCTGGCTTGCAGAGTTTCTGCTGAAAGATCAGCTGTTAACCTTGTGGGGATTCCCTTGTGTGTTATTTGTTGTTTTTCCCTTGCTGCTTTTAATATGTTTACTTCGTATTTAATTTTTGACAGTTTGACTAATATGTGTTTTGGCGTGTTTCTCCTTGGATTTATCCTTTATGTGACTCTCTGTGCTTCCTGGACTTGATTAACTATTTCCTTTCCCATATTAGGGAAGTTTTCAACTATAATCTCTTCAAATATTTTCTCAGTCCCTTTCTTTTTCTCTTCTTCTGGAACCCCTATAATTCGAATGTTGGTGCATTTAATGTTGTCCCAGAGGCCTCTGAGACTGACCTCAGTTCTTTTCATTCTTTTTTCTTTCTTCTGCTCTGCAGTAGTTATTTCCAGTATTTTATCTTCCAGGTCACTTATCCGTTTTTCTGCCTCAGTTATTCTGCTATTGATCCCTTCTAGAGTACTTTTAATTGCATTTATTGTGTTGTTCACCATTGCTTGTTTTATGTTTACTTCTTCTAGATCCTTGTTAAATGTTTCTTGCATTTTCTCTATTCTATTTCCAAGAGTTTGGATCATCTTTACTATCATTATTCTGAATTGTTTTTCAAGTAGACTGCCTATTTCCTCTTCATTTGTTAGGTCTGGTGGTTTTTTATCTTGCTCTTTCTTCTGCTGTGTGTTTTTCTGTCTTCTCACTTTGCTTATCTTACTGTGTTTCAGGTCTCCCTTTTTGCAGGCTGCAGGTTCGTAGTTCCCGTTGTTTTTGGTGTCTGTCCCCAGTGGCTAAAGTTGGTTCAGTGGGTTGTGTAGGCTTCTTGGTGGAGGGGACTAGTGCCTGTGTTCTGGTGGATGAGGCTGGATCTTGTCTTCCTGGTGGACAGGTCCACGTCTGATGGTGTGTTTTGCGGTGTCTGTGGACTTATGATTTTAGGCAACTTCTCTCCTAATGGGTGGGGTTGTGTTTCCTGTCTTGCTAGTTGTTTGGCATAGGGTGTCCAGCACTGTAGCTTGCTGGTCGTTGAGTGAAGCTGGGTGCTGGTGCTGAGATGGAGATCTCTGGGAGATTTTTGCCATTTGATATTACGTGGAGCTGGGAGGTCTGTTGTGGACCAGTGTCCTGAAGTTGGCTCTCCCACCTCAGAGGCACAGCACTGACTCCTGGCTGCAGCACCAAGAGCCTTTCATCCACACAGCTCAGAATAAAAGGGAGAAAAAGTAGAAAGAAAGAAAGGGAGAAAAATTAGAAAGAACGAAAGAAAGAAAGAAAGAGGATAAAAGAAAATAAAGGTAAAATAAAATAAAGTTATTAAAATAAAATATAATTATTAAGAAAAAATAATTTTTTAAGTAAAAAACAAAAACAAAACAACCACAAAAATGGACGGATAGAACCCTAGGACAAATGGTGAAAGCAAAGCTATACAGACAAAATCTCACACAGAAGCATATACATACACACTCACAAAAAGAGGAAAGGGGGAAAAATAATAAATCTTGCTCTCAAAGTCCACCTCCTCAATTTGGGATGATTCATTGTCTATTCAGGTATTCCACAGATGCAGGGTACATCAAGTTGATTGTGTAGATTTAATCCGCTGCTCCTGAGGCTGCTGGGAGAGATTTCCCTTTATCTTCTTTATTCTCACAGCTCTGGGGTTTCAGCTTTGGATTTGGCCCCGCCTCTGCGTGTAGGTCGCCTGAGGGTGTCTGTTCTTTGCTCAGACAGGACGGGGTTAAAGAAGCAGCTGATTTGGGGGCTCTGGCTCACTCAGGCCGGGGGAGGGAGGGGTACGGATGCGGGGCAAGCCTGCGGCGGCAGAGGCCAGTGTGACATTGCACCAGCCTGAGGCGCACCATGCGTTCTCCTGGGGACATTGTCCCTGGATCCCGGGACCCTGGCAGTGGCAGGCTGCACAGGCTGCCTGGAAGGGAGGTGTGGAGAGTGAACTGTGCCCGCACACTGGCTTCTTGGTGGCGGCAGCAGCGGCCTTAGCGTCTCATGCATGTCTCTGGGGTCTGCGCTGTTAGCCGCGGCTCGCACCCATCTCTGGAGCTCCTTTAAGCAGCGCTCTTAATCCCCTCTCCTCGCGCACCAGGAAACAAAGGGAAGAAAAAGTCTCTTGCCTCTTCGGCAGGTCCAGACTTTTTCCCGGACTCCCTCCCGGCTAGCCGTGGTGCACTAACCCCTTCAGGCTGTGTTCACGCTGCCAGTCCTCTCCCTGTGCTCCAATGGAAGCCCGAGCCTCAGCTCCCAGCCCTGCCCATCCCGGCGGGTGAGCTGACAGGCCTCTCGGGCTGGTGAGTGCTGGTTGGCTCCGATCCTCTGTGCAGGAATCTCTCCACTTTGCCCTCTGCACCCCTGTGGCTGCGCTCTCCTCCGCGGCCCCGAAGCTCCCCCCCCACCCACCACCCGCAGTCTCCGCCCACGAAGGGGCTTCTAGTGTGTGGAAACCTTTCCTCCTTCACAGCTCCCTCCCACTGGTGCAAGTCACGTCCCTATTCTTTTATCTGTTTATTCTTTTTTCTTTTGCCCTACCCAGGTACGTGGGGAGTTTCTTGCCTTTTGGGAGGTCTGAGGTCTTCTGCCAGCGTTCAGTAGGTGTTCTGTAGGAGTTGTTCCACGTGTAGATGTATTTCTGATGTATCTGTGGGGAGGAAGGGGATCTCCGTGTCTTATTGTTCTGCCATCTTCCCCCTCTCTGTATATCAGATTTTTTTTGATGTAAAGATGGGCTTAGGCCAGTGAATGTGACTCATGAGATAAATCTTAAAACTTGAAACTACTTTTGTCACGTTAGCCTCTGTACTTTTTTTTAAATAAATTTATTTATTTTATTTTTGGCTGCATTGGTCTTCGTTGCTGCGTGCAGGCTTTCTGTAGTTGCAGCAAGTGCAGGCTACTCTTCGTTGTGGTGCACGGGCTTCTCATTGCAGTGGCTTCTCTTGTTGCAGAGCATGAGCTCTAGGTGTGCGGGCTTCAGTAGTTGTGGTACACTGGCTCAGTAGCTGTGGCTTGCAGGCTCTAGAGCGCAGGCTCAGTAGTTGTGGTGCGTGGGCTTAGTTGCTCCGCAGCATGTGGGATCTTCCTGGACCAGGGATCGAACCTGTGTCCCCTGCATTGGCAGGTAGCTTCTTAACCACTGCACCACCAGGGAAGTCCCAGCCTCTGTACTTTTGTGTTAAGAGTAAACTGATGTTTAAATAACCCAGTGAGTTGAATACCCAAAAGTAAGTTAGTCCTTCCCACCATGATGGACAGATGTTTAATATATATTTGCAGAATGATCATCATAAAACCACAACTTCCTCTTGTCAGGTTCTAGTCAATCACTATCATATGAAAGAAGGAAGGTCAGCTGATAGAAGCAGTATTATACTGCTTCTATACTAAGGACACTGCTTGCTTCACTGCAACCATTGTAGAGACTCTGATTATTTGAGTCTGTTGCAAAAGTAGAGGCAATATATTAAGAGATTCTATGTGAATTGTTCTGCAGATAAGACTTTTCTGTTTTTTTTCTCTAGCTTGAATAAGAAGTAATGTTGACCCCAATTTTTTAAACAACAGCAGAGGAAAAAAATGAAACTACTGCTTGAAAATTTATGCCAAAAAATTTAAGTCACACATTAGTGAGGTGTGGGATACTATAACTGATCACTTCATTGTTCCTGTTAAGGGAGTTATGAGTGTGTCTTGGCAAAAAAAAATGCCAAAAGCTAAGTAAGGCAGCATACCTGAGAGTAACAATTCCTGTCCCGCCCTAGAAATGTCTGGTGAAGAGAACATATTTAAACATAAAAGAGGACCAGAATTTCCTTCATGGGGAGTTCTATGCTTCATAGATGACCATTCCTAGGGCAACTTTCATACAGGAATTCTAGATCAAGAAACTAACCTGGGGCTTCCCTGGTGGTGAAGTGGTTGAGAGTCCGCCTGCCGATGCAGGGGACATGGGTTCGTGCCCTGGTCTGGGAGGATCCCACATGCCGGCTGGGCCCATGAGCCATGGCCGCTGAGCCTGCGCATCCGGAGCCTGTGCTCTGCAGTGGGAGAGGCCACAACAGTGAGATGCCTGCATACCGCAAAAAAAAAAAAAAGAAACTAACCTGGAAAAAAAAAAGAGAAACTGACCTGATGAGGGAAATAGTTTAAACTATTATAAAAGTGTGCTAAAAATTACTACTGATCAATACCAATTCAAATATTGAAAGAAGGATCTTGGGGTTATTTATGCATTCTGTAAATAAATATTTGTGTACAACTTTATCTCTGCATGATATAATTATGTTTCAGTATCAATTATCAGAGTCTTACTCAGGTTGATCCTGCAATAAGAAGGAAAATGATTCCTTGAAGATCCTCAGATCTAAACTACTAATTGTCTCAGACCTAAACAACTAATTAGCATACAGTCCATGGCCTCTTTTGCTTGGTCCCCTCAGTACCCAGAAGTGATCCTTATGCAGAGGCTTAGAGCATTGGACATAAAGTCAAATGTTTCAAAAGACAAAGAGCTTTTCTGTGTCCTCGGCTTGTTATGAAATGGCTCACTTAAAAAATATGAAGGGACTTCCCTTGTGGCATAGTAGTTAAGAATCTGCCTGCCAATGCAGGGGACATGGGTTCGAGCCCTGTTCTGGGAAGATCCCACATGCCATGGAGCAACTAAGCCTGTGCACCATAACTACTGAGCCCGTGCTCTAGAGCCCATGAGGCACAACTACTGAGCCCGTGTGCCACAACTACTGAAGCCTGTGTGCCTAGAGCCTGTGCTCCACAACAAGAGAAGCTACCACAATGAGAAGCCCATGCACCACAATGAAGAGTAGCCCCTACTCACAGCAACTAGAGAAAGCCCGTGCACAGCAACGAAGATCCAATGCAGCCAAAAATAAATAAATAAATAAATTTTATTTTAAAAAAACAATATGAAGATCCTCTCCCTTCATCTTAATACTGTAATACTTCTATTATTTTTATCACTTTCTCCCACATGGATAAAGATCAGTCATACACTAGAAGGAAGAAGTGTTTTTTTTCTGAAGAGAGATATGTTTTCTATGTGTCAAGGACAACTGAGCTCAGAAGACATAAATTAGATTTATTTAGAGGCTGAATTTATATAAGACTAAATTGTGATATTTTATTTCCCTCAAGTTTGGCCTTAAAACCATGCCACTTTGTTCTGAAGGTATATTTTTATTTTTGTAGATAATTAGATTTATAGGCCTTTTGTGAATGACAGATAACATTGTTACTTTTAGGTATATTTTAATCATTTAGCAATGTGCTAATAACCAACTGCATTTAGTGAATGAATATTTTTTAAAAACTTTGAAACACAACTCTTTAAATCTACTGTTGATATTTACATTTTTTCATCATAGTGATTGTGCTATTATTACCTAGAAATAAATAGCCCCTAACTAATTTTGCCCATGTCTAGTCCTCCTTTCAACAATAGCTAATCAAATATGTTTAGAAAGCAAAAATTAAAAGAAAATGTCATTCATGATGCTCAACAACTACAAAATGCTTTTTAAATTTTTTTGTCAGAAGATTATAATGTTTTTTTGTAGGGCATTAAAAAGGCATAGAACCAGAGACATAAATATAAGAGAAATAAAGCACTTTCAATAATTTAGTCTAAAAACAATTAACTCTGGGTCATTTCTCAAAGTCAGTCTTCTAGGTCAGGAAAATGCAAAGTAATTTAGAGAAGCATAATACCTTTTACTAAATATTTCAAATCCAGGACATCCATCTATATTATAAGTAAATAGAGAAAGAATTATTTAACAGCAGTTCAGACACTTCCCAGCTATGAACAACCAACTTGCAAACATCAACTCGTGAGTAAAGGGATGTACACTTTCCTCTCCCGACTGCAACAAAGCTAAATTGGTGCTGGTTATGGGAACTTCCTAGTTCGCATCTCTTCTCTATCCCTTCCATTCTTTATCACCAAGAAGATTGTGCACAAACCACACACAGCAAGTTAGCAGGCTTCTCCGAGATGGAGAGGGACTCAGAACCCTTCCATTTATTGAGACTCCCAGTATGTTAAAATTTCTAAATGTGTTAAAATGAGGTTACAAAATTTGTAGCCAAATTTGTATTTTAAATGTTCAATCCTGAAAATGAGTCTCAATGACAGTGTGGATAACCTCATTAGGAGACAACATCAAGTGTCTGAATTTGAGGCCCTCAGGAGGATGAGAACAGACCAAATGGCTCTCCAAACTCTCTATAATTAGCCCTGCTATTTACTCCCAGCTTTCACTCTCCTGCAGTTTTCTATCAGGTTTCCCTGCCACCAGTATTTCATACCTCCAATCTATCCTCCATAATGCTGCCAGAGTGATCTTTCTAAAATGCCCATTTGAGGACTTCCCTGGTGCCACAGTGGTTAACAATCTGCCTGCCAATTCAGGGGACACGGATTCGAGCCCTGGTCCTGGAAGATCCCACATGCCACGGAGCAACTAAGCCTGTGCACCACAGCTGCTGAGACTGTGCTCTATGGCCCGCAAGCCACAACTACTGAGCCTGCGTGCTGCAACTACTGAAGCCCACGCGCCTAGAGCCCATGCTCCACAAGAGAAGCCACCGCAATGAGAAGCCCGTGCACCACAACTAAGAGTAGCCCCCACTCGCCACAACTAGAGAAAGCCCACGTGCAGCAACGAAGACCCAGCACAGCCAAAAAATAATAATAAAAAATAAATTTAAGAAAAAAATTTTTTAAATGCCCATTTGATGATGTTATTTCCCTGTTTAAATCCCTCCTCAGATTTCCAGTCATCTGTAGGATAAGGCAGGCTGCTTCACATGGGGACCACAGTCCCAGCTGGCTCACCCCTCCATTTCTGTCTAATGGCACATTCCTTCTGTCCTCTCAGCCTCTGTACTCAGTGCACTTTCATTTTGCTCACAGTGTTCCCAGTACCTGGATTGTTCTGGCTCTCTCCTGCCTGTAAAATACCTGCTCCTTCAGGATTCACCACAAGTCTTTGAGGAACCCTTCGGGAGGCTCTGGCCACCTTCTTTTTCTTTTTTTTTCTTTTTTTTTTTTTTTTGCTCCACATAGCCTAGTTACTTTTTCACAGTCTTTATCACAACTGTTGCACTTAGACTCACCTTACTACGCCTGAAGTTTCTTGAGGGCAGGGACTGTGTTTCATGCATTTTTTTTTATCCTCAGTACCTGAGCACAGAGGGTACTACATTAATTCCTATTACCATATTCTCATCTCTGTTGTTGCTGTTCCATTTACTTGATTTTTCTTCACATGTTTGTTTCTTTTCCTCTTTTCACCATTCTATTTTTGAATTTTAAAAGGGACTTTCATCTTAGCTGGTAAGAGTTAAAATAGTGTTATTCAAAGACTTTTATCATGGATAAGCAGAATTATGGTTTGAAGGGGAATTCTACATAATTTTTAAAAAGCCATCAGCTTCTAAATTCCTCGAGAACACAAGCCTCTCCATGACAGTTTCCATACATCTCTTCTTCTCATACTTAAATCTGCTTCTCTTCAAGCACTGAGGGACAAGAAAATTTTAAGGTTTTATTCAATTTTATTATTTCTATCTTGGTTTTATTGCTGCAGTATTTTATTTTCTGTTACTTGTTCATTTCAAATGTATAATGTTTCTGCTACATTGTAGATTAAGTGACTTTCATGAGCTGGCCTGCCAACCCCTGTACCATCCATAATAGCTTTTTCTGTGGAGAAATATATTTTAAGTTGCAAACAATATGCCTCAAAATTCTTTTGGAATTCAGCATATTTGTAGGTTGTGGATTCTCCACTAAGATTCTCCAGTGAGATCAGAAAACTTGATACGTATTAATTTGTTATTCATTCAGCAAGTATTTATTGATTAACAACATTTATCAGGATGAACTTCAGGCTCTGAGGATAGGGAGTGAGATTAATTAGGTCTCTGCTTTCAAGGGGTTTTCAATCTACACATATATTTTCCTAAAAGTCAGCCTGCCTCTCCAGTATTTATTGCCCCTCATGCAAACACATAAATTCTATTTATGATCATAATGACATAGAAAGTAACTATTATGAAAATTATAACAACTTTCATCCTTCTGAGAAACACGTCATAGATATAAGAAATGTTTTGTCATGTTTGTTTCCTTAAATAACTCATTTGAGATCATAATCATCCAAGAATGGGTTTTTTGTTTTGTTTTGTTTTATTTTGGTATGTTTGTTTTCTGGCTGTGCTGCGCAGTATGTGGGATCTTAGTTCCCCTGACCAGGGATTGAACCGTGTCCTCTTTAGTGGAAGCACAGAGTCTTAACCACTGGACCTCCAGGGAAGTCCCAAATGTTTTCCTTTTTAATGAGCTTCCCTCCATCTCAAAGAGATTTGTGGTATTTTGTTATTTCATAATATCTACATTGATCCTTGAGTGGAAGGATTCCTCAAACTGTATACTTATTTTTTCTAGCCCTCTTTTTCTTTGGTCTAGACGGATGGATCCATCCACTATTTAAGGCTCTCATGTATTGTCTTCTACCAAGAGAAAAAAGATAATGGGTCTGGAGATGTAAGGTCTTTAACAATATACAATCCTAAGCATTTAGTATGTGAATTAGTGGTCTTACATGGTAATCGTTTAATCAGATCAGAATTATTCTTGGCAACTAATGGATATATCTGTAAAATGAAATTTGTTCATTAATGATAGAAAGGTTCCTAAGGATCTTTTAACACAAGATAAATAAAGCAGCACATCAACAGAAGATAGGTACATTTCATAATAGTCACTCTGAAAGAGCTATTTCAAGTAATAATTACCTACTCAGGAATGATGGGGAATTTCTAATGGCTGTAACTATAAGAATCACTTACCATGTGGCAAGAAAAACCTGATATTTCTCCAAGCTTAAAATAGAAACATTCTTTAATGGGAAAATAATGTCTTAATTCACTCTCTTAAAATTTTTTAAGTAAATTAATAAAATGAAGATGAAAATGTTTTCATCTCTATAGTTGTACTCATTATTTTCCTAAGGATAATATATTTTTTTAAATTTATCCTCCCAAGAATTAAAAGCTGGCAAGACAGTATATTCTTTTTCTGTTTCCATGGAAGGCTTTCTTCTATAAGACATAGCTTACCTTTCCTGATAAAGTATTTAACCTTCTCAACTCTTGGTGGTCTTTTTCCCTAAATCTCCAGTTTAAATCAGTTTATATTTTGTGGCTTGTCTAATTGTGGAGACCTCCTTCTCTGAAAAGGTCATACTACCCAGAAAAAAAACAAAGAATACAGTTTTTTTGGTGCCAGTCTGAGAGGAACAAAGAGGTCAGCTCCTACTATTTAGAGTTGAGTAAAGATTAGGAAATTGGCACCATCTTTCTTGCCAGTCTATTCATTTGTTGCCTATTCATTCAACTAGTATTTACCGAATATCTGTTCTAGACAGGCACTACTAGCGCAGGGAGCTGAAGTGAAGCCAGAGAATGTCAACACAACAAAAATTACTGTACAATACAGGACAAAACACCAGAAGTTTATGTGTGGCACTCCAGCTTAGGGAAAGAGCACTAAACCTTCACAACATTGTTACAATTATAATTAAATAGTTTTTGTCCACTTAGTAGATTCTACTCTTCCTAAGATTTCATGGCTTATCTTACCATGGAACTTCTTAATTATAAGAACCTGTCAAAAGATAGAACTAATTTCGGAAACTCCTTGGAAAGCTTCTAAAAATAACCCCTCATATGGTTTTTAGAGCATCTATAGACCAACTTTCCACTGTTACGCTATCATTATTTTCATTGAAAAAATGCATAGATCCTCAGCAATCATAGACTGAATGTTAAAGATTTTTACTGTTCTCAGATAACCTCTGTTATAAGAAATCCACTGAATTTCAAGCATGTACATATGCTTAAGGCATCTACTGAATGAATCTAGCAACACCCCCTAGAATCTTATACAACTAACTCAACCAGACTTGTTTGAAACCAGGTTTCTCAGTATGGGTGCCATGGAACCTGAAAGATATTAATCATAAGAGTTAATCTACCTCATGGGTCAATCAGAAACCTGACCTCAGAGTCTTGCCCTTTGTGTTGTATTTCCTCCTTTTGTACTACCTGTAGCCCTTGAATTTCTGGTCAGGAAGACCTTCTAACCTGCTCTTAGTGATGTGGCTCCTCCTTGCCTGTCCTGCAATAGACTGAGCTTTGGTATTTTTCAGCTCTGATTATCTTTATATGTTGATTTTGACATGTCAAAGACCTATAATGTGTATTTTTCTAATTTAAAAATTATATAATGTTTACTACACAGGAGATACTGTGCTTAGGACTTTGCAAATATGAACCCATTTTAGTAATGATTTGTAGTTTTTCTGAAGCAAGGACTGGAATCACAGATACTTTTAAGATGCATCACTTAACCAGTGAATGGACCTACCTGATTGTCCAGTATTCATCTCACCATCTAGCACCTCATTACTGTTCAGCTTTGTTTTTTACTTATTTTCAACAGTAACTGTCATGAAGATTTATGAAGAAAATGACTCAAAAAAGAAGACCAACTGCTAAGGCTGTTGACAGAAACAAAAAGAAAGCAAAGTAATTTGCGGAAATAATGTTTCTGGATCAAATGTGTAATGTGAAAGAATTCACAAAACCTTCTACAAAGAACAAAAGAAAACTATTTTAGGGAGAAACCATTTCATCTCCCAACCAATGCAATAGTTGCACACCATGGGGAAGAAAGGTCAATGAAAGTTGAATTTGTTTCCTCGGTGTTAGGAGGCTATGTACCAGAAAGAACTATCAGTGCAAAAGTAACTAAAGAAAAAGCCAGAAGTCAGAATAAAGTCAGAAAAACATCCCCATAATATATAAAATTGGGGATTCACAAAGGTCCCCAAATATCTTTGTAAATGTCAGGGGTCTACCACACTGTGTAAGATGCTTAAATATGACATAATTTTTGTTATCCAATGTGAATTTTTTAATTTTTATTTTATATTGGAGTATAGTTGATTAACAATGTTCTGTTAGTTTCAGGTGTACAGCAAAGTGATTCAGTTATACGTATACATGTATTCTTTTTCAAATTCTTTTCCCATTTAAGTTATTACAGAATATTGAGCAGAGTTTCCTGTGCTAAACACTGGGTCTTTGCTGGTTGTCTATTTTAAATATAGTAGTGTGTATATGCCAACCCCAAACTCCCAACTTATCCCTCCCCCACATCTTTCCCCTTTGGCAACTATAAGTTTGTTTTCCAAGTCTGTGAGTCTGTTTCTGATTTGTAAATAAGTTCATTTGTATCATTATTTTTATATTCTGCATATTAGTGATATCGTATGGTATGTCTTTCTCTGTCTTACTTAACTTAGTATGATAGTCTCCAGGTCCATCCATGTTGCTGCAAATGGCATTATTTCATTCTTGTTAATGGATGAGTAATATTCCATTATATATATGTACCACATCTTCTTTATCCATTCATCTGTTGATGGACATTTATGTTGCTTCCATGTCTTGGCTATTGGAAACAGTGCTGCAATGAACATTGGGGTGCACGTATCCTTCGAACGATGGTTTTCTCCAGATATATGCCCAGGAGTGGGATTGCTGGATCATGTGGTGGCTCTATTTTTAGTTTTTTAAGGAACCTGCATACTGTTTTCCATAGTGGCTGTACCAATTTACATTCCCACCAACAGTGTAGGAGCGTTCCCTTTTCTCCACATCCTCTCCAGCATTTATTGTTTGTAGATTTTTTGATGATGGCCATTCTGACTGGTGTGAGGTGATATCCCATTGTAGTTTTGATCTGCATTTCCCTAATAATTAGCAATGCTTAGCATCTTTTCATGTGCCTCTTGGAAGATCTAAATAGACATTTCATACAGGAGATCTGTATGTCTTCTTTGGAGAAATGTCTATTCAGATCTTCTGCCCATTTTTTGGTTGCATGCTTGTTTATGTTGAGCTGCATGAGCTGTTTAAATTTTGGAGATTAACCCCTGTCGGTCGCATCATTTGCGAACATTTTCTCCCATTCTGTGGGCTCTCTTTTCATTTTGTTTATGGTTTCCTTTGCTGTGCAAAAGCTTTTGAGTTTAATTAGGTCCCATTTGTTTGTGTTTTTATTTTTATTACTCTAGGAGATGGATCAAAAAAATATATTGCTGAGATTTATATCAGAGTGTTCTGCCTATGCTTTCCTCTAAGAGTTTATAGTATCCAGTCTTACATTTAGGTCTTTAACTCATTTTGAGTTTATTTTTGTGTATGGTGTTAGAGAATGTTCTAGTTTCATTATTTTTCATGTAGCTGTCCAGTTTTCCCAGAACCACTTATTGAAGAGACTGTCTTTCCTCCATTGTATATTCTTGCCTCCATTGTCATAAATTAATTGACCATAAGTGCATGGGTTTATTTGTGGACTTTCTATCCTGTTCCATTGATCTATAAATCTGTCTTGTGCCAGTACCATACTGTTTTGATGACTGTAGTTTTTTTTTACATCTTTATTGGAGTATAATTGCTTTACAAAGGTGTGTTAGTTTCTGCTTTATAAAAAAGTGAATCATTTATACATATACATATGTTCCCATCTCTCTTCCCTCTTGTGTCTCCCTCCCTCCCACATTCCCTATCTCACCCCTCTAGATGGTCACAAAGCACCGAGCTGATCTCTCTGTGCTATGCGGCTGCTTCCCACTAGCTATCTATTTTACGTTTGGTAGTGTACATATTGTCCATGCCACTCTCTTGCTTTGTCACAGCTTACCCTTCCCCCTCCCCATATCCTCAAGTCCATTCTCTAATAGGTCTCTCTCTTTATTCCTGACTTACACCTAGAATCTTCATGACATTTTTTTTTCTTAAATTCCATATATATGTGTTAGCATACAGTGTTTGTCTTTCTCTTTCTGACTTACTTCACTCTGTATGACAGACTCTAGGTCCATCCACCTCAGTACAAATAGCTCAATTTCATTTCTTTTTATGGCTGAGTAATATTCCATTGTATATATGTGCCACATCTTCTTTTTTTTTTTATTTTTTTTTTTTATTTTTTTTATTTTTTTTATTTTTTTCATTTTTTTTTATTAGTTTCTGCTTTATAACAAAGTGAATCAGTCATAAATATACATCTGTTCCCACATCCCCTCCCTCATGCATCTCCCTCCCTCCCACCCTCCCTATCCCTCCCCTCCAGGCAGTCACAAAGCACCGAGCTGATCTCCCTGTGCTCTGCTGCTGCTTCCCACTGTCTATCTAGCCTACGTTTGGTAGTGTATATATGTCCATGCCTCTCTTTCGCTTTGTCACAGCTTACCCTTCCCCCTCCCCATATCCTCAAGTCCATTCTCAAGTAGGTCTGTGTCTTTATTCCCGTTTTACCCCTAGGTTCTTCATGACATTTTTTTTTCTTATATTCCATATATATGTGTTAGCATACGGTATTTGTCTTTCTCTTTCTGACTTACTTCACTCTGTATGACAGACTCTAGGTCTATCCACCTCATTACAAATAGCTCAGTTTCGTTTCTTTTTATGGCTGAGTAATATTCCATTGTATATATGTGCCACATCTTCTTTATCCATTCATCCGATGATGGACACTTAGGTTGTTTCCAGCTCCGGGCTATTGTGAATAGAGCTGCAATGAACATTTTGGTACATGTCTCGTTTTGAATTATGGTTTTCTCAGGGTATATGCCTAGTAGTGGGATTGCTGGATCATATGGTAGTTCTATTTTTAGTTTTTTAAGGAACCTCCATACTGTTCTCCATAGTGGCTGTACCAATTCACATTCCCACCAGCAGTGCAAGAGTGTTCCCTTTTCTCCACACCCTCTCCAGCATTTATTGTTTCTAGATTTCTTGATGATGGCCATTCTGACTGGTGTGAGATGATATCTCATTGTAGTTTTGATTTGCATTTCTCTAATGATTAATGATGTTGAGCATTCTTTCATGTGTTTGTTGGCAGTCTGTATATCTTCTTTGGAGAAATGCCTATTTAAGTCTTCTGCCCATTTTTGGATTGGGTTGTTTGTTTTTTTGCTATTGAGCTGCATGAGCTGTTTATAAATTTTGGAGATTAATCCTTTGTCAGTTGCTTCATTTGCAAATATCTTCTCCCATTCTGAGGGTTGTCTTTTGGTCTTGTTTATGGTTTCCTTTGCTGTGCAAAAGCTTTGAAGTTTCATTAGGTCCCATGTGTTTATTTTTGTCTTTATTTCCATTTCTCTAGGAGGTGGGTCCAAAAGGATCTTGCTGTGATTTATGTCATAGAGTGTTCTACCTATGTTTTCCTCTAAGAGTTTGATAGTTTCTGGCCTTACATTTAAGTCTTTAATCCATTTTGAGCTTATTTTTGTGTATGGTGTTAGGGAATGATCTAATCTCATACTTTTACATGTCCCTGTCCAGTTTTCCCAGCACCACTTATTGAAGAGACTGTCCTTTCTCCACTGTACATTCCTGCCTCCTTTATCAAAGATAAGTTGGCCATATGTGCGTGGGTTTATCTCTGGGCTTTCTATCCTGATCCACTGATCTATCTTTCTGTTTTTATGCCAGTACCACACTGTCTTAATTACTGTAGCTTTGTAGTATAGTCTGAAGTCAGGGAGCCTGATTCCTCCAGCTCCTTTTTTCGTTCTCAAGATTGCTTTGGCTATTCGGGGTCTTTTGTTTTTCCAAACAAATTTTGAAATTTTTTGTTCTAGTTCTGTGAAAAATGCCAGTGGTAGTTTGATAGGGATTGCATTGAATCTGTAGATTGCTTTGGGTAGTAGAGTCATTTTCACAATATTGATTCTTCCAATCCAGGAGCATGGTATATCTCTCCATCTGTTTGTATCATCTTTAATTTCTTTCATCAGTGTCTTATAATTTTCTGCATACAGGTCTTTTGTCTCCTTAGGTAGGTTTATTCCTAGATATTTTATTCTTTTTGTTGCAATCGTAAATGGGAGTGTTTTCTTGATTTCATTTTCAGATTTTTCATCATTAGTGTACAGGAATGCCAGAGATTTCTGTACATTAATTTTGTAACCTGCTACTTTACCAAATTCATTGATTAGCTCTAGTAGTTTTTCGGTAGCATCTTTAGGATTCTCTATGTATAGTATCATGTCATCTGCAAACAATGACAGCTTTACTTTTTCTTTTCCGATTTGGATTCCTTTTATTTCCTTTTCTTCTCTGATTGCTGTGGCTAAAACTTCCAAAACTAGGTTGAATAAGAGTGGTGAGAGTGGGCAACCTTGTCTTGTTCCTGATCTTAGTGGAAATGGTTTCAGTTTTTCACCATTGAGGACAATGTTGGCTGTGGGTTTGTCATATATGGCCTTTATTATGTTGAGGAAAGATCCCTCTATGCCTACTTTCTGCAGGGTTTTTATCATAAATGGGTGTTGAATTTTGTCGAAAGCTTTCTCTGCATCTATTGAGATGATCATATGGTTTTTCTCCTTCAACTTGTTAATATGGTGTATCACATTGATTGATTTGCGTATATTGAAGAATCCTTGCATTCCTGGGATAAACCCCACTTGATCATGGTGTATGATCCTTTTAATGTGCTGTTGGATTCTGTTTGCTAGTATTTTGTTGAGGATTTTTGCATCTATGTTCATCAGTGATATTGGCCTGTAGTTTTCTTTCTTTGTGACATCCTTGCCTGGTTTTGGTATCAAGGTGATGGTGGCCTCGTAGAATGAGTTTGGGAGTGTTCCTTCCTCTGAAATTGTTTGGAAGAGTTTGAGAAGGATGGGTGTTAGCTCTTCTCTAAATGTTTGATAGAATTCGCCTGTGAAGCCATCTGGTCCTGGGCTTTTGTTTGATGGAAGATTTTTAATCACAGTTTCAATTTCAGTGCTTGTGATTGGTCTATTCATATTTTCTATTTCTTCCTGAGTCAGTCTTGGCAGGTTGTGCATTTCTAAGAATTTGTCCATTTCTTCCAGGTTGTCCATTTTATTGGCATAGAGTTGCTTGTAGTAATCTCTCATGATCTTTTGTATTTCTGCAGTGTCAGTTGTTACTTCTCCTTTTTCATTTCTAATTCTATTGATTTGAGTCTTCTCCCTTCTTTTCTTGATGAGTCTGGCTAATGGTTTGTCAATTTTGTTTATCTTCTCAAAGAACCAGCTTTTAGTTTGGTTGATCTTTGCTATCGTTTCCTTCATATCTTTTTCATTTATTTCTGATCTGATCTTTATGATTTCTTTCCTTCTGCTAGCTTTGGGGGTTTTTTGTTCTTCTTTCTCTAATTGCTTTAGGTGCAGGGTCAGGTTGTTTACTCGAAATGTTTCCTGTTTCTTAAGGTGGGATTGTATTGCTATAAACTTCCCCCTTAGAACTGCTTTTGCTGCATCCCATAGGTTTTGGGTTGTCGTGTCTCCATTGTCATTTGTTTCTAGGTATTTTTTAATTTCCTCTCTGATTTCTTCAGTGATCACTTCGTTGTTGAGTAGTGTATTGTTTAGCCTCCATGTGTTTGTATTTTTTACAGATCTTTTCCTGTAATTGATGTCTAGTCTCATAGCATTGTGGTCGGAAAAGATACTTGATACAATTTCAATTTTCTTAAATTTACCAAGGCTTGATTTGTGACCCAAGATATGATCTATCCTGGAGAATGTTCCATGAGCACTTGAGAAAAATGTGTATTCTGTTGTTTTTGGATGAAATGTCCTATAAATATCAACTAAGTCCATCTTGTTTAATGTATCATTTAAAGCTTGTGTTTCCTTATTTATTTTCATTTTGGACGATCTGTCCATTGGTGAAAGTGGGGTGTTAAAGTCCCCTACTATGATTGTGTTACTGTCGATTTCCCCTTTTATGGCTGTTAGTATTTGCCTTATGTATTGAGGTGCTCCTATGTTGGGTGCATAAATATTTACAATTGTTATATCTTCTTCTTGGATCGATCCCTTGATCATTATGTAGTGTCCTTCTTTGTCTCTTCTAATAGTCTTTATTTTAAAGTCTATTTTGTCTGATATAAGAATTGCTACTCCAGCTTTCTTTTGATTTCCATTTGCATGGAATATCTTTTTCCATCCCCTTACTTTCAATCTGTATGTGTCTTTAGGTCTGAAGTGGGTCTCTTGTAGACAGCATATATATGGGTCTTGTTTTTGTATCCATTCAGCCACTCTGTGTCTTTTGGTGGGAGCATTTAGTCCATTTACATTTAAGGTAATTATTGATATGTATGTTCCTATTCCCATTTCCTTAATTGCTTTGGGTTCGTTATTGTAGGTATATTCCTTCTGTTGTGTTTCTTGCCTAGAGAAGTTCCTTTAGCATTTGTTGTAAAGCTGGTTTGGTGGTGCTGAACTCTCTCAGCTTTTGCTTGTCTGTAAAGTTTTTAATTTCTCCATCAAATCTGAATGAGATCCTTGCTGGGTAGAGTAATCTTGGCTGCAGGTTTCTCTCCTTCATCACTTTAATTATGTCCTGCCACTCCCTTCTGGCTTGTAGAGTTTCTGCTGAGAGATCAGCTGTTAACCTGATGGGGATTCCCTTGTGTGTTATTTGTTGTTTTTCCCTTGCTGCTTTTAATATGATTTCTTTGTGTTTAATTTTTGACAGTTTGATTAATATGTGTCTTGGTGTATTTCTCCTTGGATTTATTCTGTATGGGACTCTCTGTGCCTCCTGGACTTGATTAACTATTTCCTTTCCCATATTGGGGAAGTTTTCAACTATAATCTCTTCAAATATTTTCTCAGTCCCTTTCTTTTTCTCTTCTTCTTCTGGAACCCCTATAATTCGAATGTTGGTGCGTTTAATGTTGTCCCAGAGGTCTCTGAGACTGTCCTCTGTTCTTTTCAATCTTTTTTCTTTATTTTGCTCTGCATCAGTTATTTCCACTATTTTATCTTCCACCTCACTTATCCGTTCTTCTGCCTCAGTTATTCTGCTATTGATCCCATCTAGAGTATTTTTTATTTCATGTATTGTGTTTTTAATCGATGCTTGATTCATCTTTAGTTCTTCTAGGTCCTTGTTAACTGTTTCTTGCATTTTGTCTATTCTATTTCCAAGATTTTGGATCATCTTTACCATCATTATTCTGAATTCTTTTTCAGGTAGACTGCCTATTACCTCTTCATTTGTTAGGTCTGGTAGGTTTTTATCTTGCTCCTTCACCTGCTGTGTGTTTTTCTGTCTTCTCATTTTGCTTATGTTACTGTGTTTGGGGTCTCCTTTTTGCAGGCTGCAGATTCGTAGTTCCCGTTGTTTTTCGTGTCTGACCCCAGTGGCTAAGGTTGTTTCAGTAGGTTGTATAGACTTCCTGGTGGGGGGGACTAATGCCTGTGTTCTGGTGGTTGAGGCTCGATCTTGTCTTTCTGGTGGACAGGTCCACGTCTGGTGGTGTGTTTTGGGGTGCCTATGGCCTTATTATGTTTTTAGGTAGCTTCTCTGCTAATGGGTGGGGTTGTGTTCCTGCCTTGCTAGTTGCTTGGCATAGGGTGACCAGCACTGTAGCTTGCTGGTCGTTGACTGAAGCTGGGTGCTGGTGTTGGGATGGAGATCTCTGGGAGATTTTCGCTGCTTGATATTATGTGGAGCTGGGAGGTCTCTTGTGGACCCGTGTCCTGAAGTTGGCTCTCCCACTTCAGAGACACAGCACTGGCTCCTGGCTGCAGCACCAAGAGCCTTTCATCCACCCAGCTCAGAATAACAGGGAGAAAAAGCAGAAAGAAAGAATTAGTAGAAGAGAGAAAGAGAGAGGGAAAGAAAGGAAGAAGGGAAGAAAGGAAGGAAGGAAGGAAGAAAGAAAGAAAGGAGGGAGGGAGTGAGGAAGGATGGAAAGAAAGAAGGGAAAGAAAGGAGGGAGGGAGGGGGCAATGAAAGCAAAAGGAAGAGTGAATGGAAGAAGGGAGGGAGGGAGGAAGGGAAGAAAGAAAGAAAGACAGGAGGGAGGGAGGGAGGAAGGAAAGAAAAAGAAAGTGGAAAGAAGAAGGGTGGGAGGGAGGGAGGAAAGAAAAAGAAAGAAGGAAAGGAAGAGCGGAGGGAGGGAGGGAGGAAGGGAAGGTAGGAAAAAAAGAAAGAGCAGGTAAAGTAAAATAGAATAAAGTATGAAATATAGTAGCGTTATTAAAATTAGAAAGTAATTATTGAAAAAAAAAAAAAAAAAAAAAAAAAAAAAAAAAAACGGACCGATAGAACCCTGGGACATATGGTGGAAGCAAAGCTATACAGAGAGAATCTTACACAGAAGATTACACATACACATTCACAAAAAGAGAGCAGGGGGAAAAATCAAAAATCTTGCTCTCCAAGCCCACCTCCTCAATTTGGGATAATTCGTTGTAAAAAGAGGAAAAGGGCAAGAAGTCTGAAATCTTGCTCTCTAAGTCCACCTCCTTACTTTGGAATAATTCGTTGTAAAAAGAGGAAAAGGGGGGAAAGTCTTAAATCTTGTCCTCAAAGTCCACTTCCTCAATTTGGGATGATTCGCTGTCCATTCATGCACTCCACAGACGCAGGGCACATCAAATGGACCGTGGAGCTTTAATCCGCTGCCTCCGAGGCTGCACAGAGAGATTTCCCTGACTCTGCTCTCACAGCTCCCGGGTCTCAGCCTTGGACCTGGCCCCGCCTCTGTGCGTAGGTCGCCGGAGGGCGTCCGTTCTTCGCTCAGACAGGACGGGTTTAAAGGAGCCGCTGATTCGGGGGCTCTGGCTCACTCATGCAGAGGGGAGGGAGGGGCGCGCAGTGTGGGGCGGGCCTGCGGCGGCAGAGGCTGGCGTGACGTTGCAGCAGCCCGTGGCGCTCCGTGCGCTTTCCCGGGAAAGCCGTCCCCGGGTCTCGGGACCCCGGCAGTGGCGGGGTGCACAGGTCCCCCGGAAGGCGGGGCGGACAGTGACCCGCGCTCGCACACAGGCCCCGCGGCTGCGGCGGCGGCGGCGGGCGGCGGCGGGCGGCGGCGGTGGCGGGCGGCGGGGGGCGGCGGCGGCAGCGGGCCTCGGCGGCGGCGGCGGCGGGCGGCGGCAGGCGGCGGCGGTGGCGGGCCGCGGGGGCGGCGGCGGCGGCGGGCCGCGGCGGCGGTGGCGGCGGTGGCGGGCCGCGGGGGCGGCGGCGGCGGCGGGCCGCGGCGGCGGTGGCGGCGGCGGCGGCGGGCCGCGGGGGCGGCGGCGGGCCGCGGCGGCGGCGGCAGCGGGCCGCGTCGGGCGGCGGCGGCGGCGGCGGGCCGCGGCGGCGGTGGGCGGCGGCGGGCGGAGGGCGGCGGCGGGCCGCGGCGGCGGCGGCGGGCGGCGGCGGCCCACGCCCGTCTCCGAGGTCCACGCCTTACCCGCGGCTCGCGCCTGTCTCCGGCGCTTCCCTAAGCAGCCCTTTTAATGCCCTCTCCTCGCACACCAGGAAACGAAAGTGAAAGTGAAAAAAGACTCTTGCCTCTTCAGCAACTCCAGACCCTTTCCCCGGACTCCCTCCGGGCTAGCCGTGGTGCACTAACCCCTTCAGGCTCTCTTCCTGCCGCCAGCCCCAGTCCTCTCCCTGCGCTCCGACTGAAAGCCGATACCCAAGCCTCAGCTCCCAGCCCCGCCCGCCACGGCGGCCGAGCAGACAAGCCTCTCGGGCTGGTGTGTGCCTGAGGGCACCGATCCTCTGTGCCGGAATCTCTCCGCTTTGCCCTCCACACCCCTGTTGCTGTGCTCTCCTCCGCTACTCCGAAGCTTTCCCCCTCCGCCACCTGCAGTCTCCGCCCGCGAAGGGGCTTGCAGTGTGTAGAAACCTTCCCTCCTTCACGGCTCCCTCCCACTGGTGCAGGTCCCGTCCCTATCCTATTGTCTCTGTTTATTCTTTTTTTCTTTTGCCCTACCCAGGTATGTGGGGAGTTTCTTGCCTTTTAGGGGGTCTGAGGTCTTCTGTCGGCGTTCAGTAGGTGTTCTGTAGGAGTTGTTCCACGTGTAGATGAATTTCTGATGTATCTGTGGGGAGGAATGTGATCTCCGCGTCTTACTCTTCCGCCATCTTCCCACATCTTCTTTATCCATTCATCCGATGATGGACACTTAGGTTGTTTCCATCTCTGGGCTATTGTTTTTTTGTTTGTTTCTTTGTTTGTTTGTTTTAGTTTCTGCTTTATAACAAAGTGAATCAGTCATACATATACATCTGTTCCCACATCCCTTCCCTCATGCATCTCCCTCCCTCCCACCCTCCCCATCCCACCCCTCCAGGCGGTCACAAAGCACCGAGCTGATCTCCCTGTGCTCTGCGGCTGCTTCCCACTATTTATCTACCTTACGTTTGGTAGTGTATATATGTCCATGCCTCTCTTTCGCTTTCTCACAGCTTACCCTTCCCACTCCCCATATCCTCAAGTCCATTCTCAAGTAGGTCTGTGTCTTTATTCCCGTTTTACCCCTAGGTTCTTCATGACATTTTTTTTTTAATTCCGTATATATGTGTTAGCATACGGTATTTGTCTTTCTCTTTCTGACTTACTTCACTCTGTATGACAGACTCTAGGTCTATCCACCTCATTACAAATAGCTCAGTTTCGTTTCTTTTTATGGCTGAGTAATATTCCATTGTATATATGTGCCACATCTTCTTTATCCATTCATCCGATGATGGACACTTAGGTTGTTTCCATCTCCGGGCTATTGTGAATAGAGCTGCAATGAACATTTTGGTACATGTCTCTTTTTGAATTATGGTTTTCTCAGGGTATATGCCCAGTAGTGGGATTGCTGGGTCATATGGTAGTTCTATTTGTAGTTTTTTAAGGAACCTCCATACTCTTCTCCATAGTGGCTGTACCAACTCACATTCCCACCAGCAGTGCAAGAGTGTTCCCTTTTCTCCACACCCTCTCCAGCATTTATTGTTTCTAGATTTTTTGATGATGGCCATTCTGACAGGTGTGAGATGTTATCTCATTGTAGTTTTGATTTGCATTTCTCTAATGATTAATCATGTTGAGCATTCTTCCATGTGTTTGTTGGAAGTCTGTATATGTTCTTTGGAGAAATGTCTATTTAGGTCTTCTGCCCATTTTTGGACTGGGTTGTTTGTTTTTTTGTTATTGAGCTACATGAGCGGCTTGTAAATTTTGGAGATTAATCCTTTGTCAGTTGCTTCATTTGCAAATATTTTCTCCCATTCTGAGGGTTGTCTTTTGGTCTTGCTTATGGTTTCCTTTGCTGTGCAAAAGCTTTGAAGTTTCATTAGGTCCCATTTGTTCATTTTTGTTTTTATTTCCATTTCTCTGGGAGGTGGGTCAAAAAGGATCTTGCTGTGATTTATGTCATAGAGTGTTCTGCCTATGTTTTCCTCTAAGAGTTTGATAGTGTCTGGCCTTACATTTAGGTATTTAATCTATTTTGAGTTTACTTTTGTGTATGGTATGAGGGAGTGTTCTAATTTCATTCTTTTACATGTAGCTGTCCAGTTTTCCCATCAGCACTTATTGAAGAGGCTGTCTTTTCTCCATCATATGTTCTTGCCTCCTTTATCAACGATACGGTGAAGATATATGCGTGGGTTTATCTCTGGGCTTTCTATCCTGTTCCATTGATCTATATTTATGTTTTTGTGCCAGTACCATACTGTCTTGATTACTGTACCTTTGTAGCATAGTCTGAAGTCTGGGAGCCTGATTCCTCCAGCTCCATTTTTTTTTCTCAACATTGCTTTGGCTAATCGGGGTTTATTGTGTTTCCATACAAATTGTAAAATTTGTTTGTTCTAGTTCTGTGAAACGTGCCATTGGTAGTTTGAAAGGGATTGCATTGAATCTGTAGATTGCTTTGGGTAGTACAGTCGTTTTCACAGTGTTGATTCTTCCAATCCAAGAACATGGTATAACTCTCCATCTGTTTGTATCGTCTTTAGTTTCCTTCATCAGTGTCTTACAGGTTTCTGCATACAGGTCCTTTATCTCCTTAGGTAGGTTTATTCTTCAGTATTTTATTCCTTTTGTCGGCAATGGTAAAAGGGAATGTTTCCTTAATTTCTCTTTCCGATTTTTCATTGTTAGTGTAAAGGAATATAAGACATATCTGTGCATTAATTTTGTATCCTGCTACTTTACCAAATTCATTGATGAGCTCTAGTAGTTTTCTGGTAGCATCTTTAGGATTCTCTATGTATAGTATCATGTCATCTTCAAACAGTGACACCTTTACTTCTTTTCCAATTTGGATTCCTTTTATTTCCTTTTCTTCTCTGATTGCTGTGGCTAAAACTTCCAAAACTATGTTGAATAAGAGTGGTGAGAGTGGACAACCTTGTCTTGTTCCTGATCTTAGTGGAAATGCTTTCAGTTTTTCACTATCGAGGATGATGTTGGCTGTGGGTTTGTCATATATGGCCTTTATTATGTTGAGAAAAGTTCCCTCTATGCCTACTTTCTGCAGGGTTTTAATCATAAATAGGTGTTGAATTTTGTTGAAAGCTTTTTCTGCATCTATTGAGATGATCATATGGTTTTTCTCCTTCAATTTGTTAATATGGTGTATCACGTTGATTGATTTGCGTATATGGAAGAATCCTTGCATTCCAGGAATAAACCCCACTTGATCATGGTGTATGATCCTTTTAATGTGCTGTTGGATACTTTTTTTATTAGTTTCTGCTTTATAACAAAGTGAATCAGTCATACATATACATCTGTTCCCACATCCCTTCCCTCATGCATCTCCCTCCCTCCCACCCTCCCCATCCCACCCCTCCAGGCGGTCACAAAGCACCGAGCTGATCTCCCTGTGCTCTGCGGCTGCTTCCCACTAGCTATCTACCTTACGTTTGGTAGTGTATATATGTCCATGCCTCTCTTTCGCTTTGTCACAGCTTACCCTTCCCCCTCCCCATATCCTCAGGTCCATTCTCAAGTAGGTCTGTGTCTTTATTCCCGTTTTACCCCTAGGTTCTTCATGACTTTTTAAAAAAAATTCCATATATATGTGTTAGCATACGGTATTTGTCTTTCTCTTTCTGAGTTACTTCATTCTGTATGACACACTCTAGGTCTATCCACCTCATTACAAATAGCTCAGTTTCGTTTCTTTTTATGGCTGAGTAATACTCCATTGTATATATGTGCCACATCTTCTTTATCCATTCATCCGATGATGGACACTTAGGTTGTTTCCATCTCCGGGCTATTGTGAATAGAGCTGCAATGAACATTTTGGTACATGTCTCTTTTTGAATTATGGTTTTCTCAGGGTATATGCCTAGTAGTGGGATTGCTGGATCATATGGTAGTTCTATTTGTAGTTTCTTAAGGAACCTCCATACTGTTCTCCATAGTCGCTGTACCAATTCACATTCCCACCAGCAGTGCAAGAGTGTTCCCTTTTCTCCACACCCTCTCCAGCATTTATTGTTTCTAGATTTCTTGATGATGGCCATTCTGACTGGTGTGAGATGATATCTCATTGTAGTTTTGATTTGCATTTCTCTAATGATTAATGATGTTGGGCATTCTTTCATGTGTTTGTTGGCAGTCTGTATATCTTCTGTGGAGAAATGCCTATTTAAGTCTTCTGCCCATTTTTGGATTGGGTTGTTTGTTTTTTTGCTATTGAGCTGCATGAGCTGTTTATAAATTTTGGAGATTAATCCTTTGTCAGTTGCTTCATTTGCAAATATTTTTTCCCATTCTGAGGGTTGTCTTTTGGTCTTGCTTATGGTTTCCTTTGCTGTGTAAAAGCTTTGAAGTTTCATTAGGTCCCATCTGTTTATCTTTGTTTTTATTTCCATTTCTCTAGGAGGTGGGTCCAAAAGGATCTTGCTGTGATTTATGTCATAGAGTGTTCTGCCTATGTTTTCCTCTAAGAGTTTGATAGTTTCTGGCCTTACATTTAGGTCTTTAATCCATTTTGAGCTTATTTTTGTGTATGGTGTTAGGGAATGATCTAATCTCATACTTTTACATGTCCCTGTCCAGTTTTCCCAGCACCACTTATTGAAGAGGCTGTTCTTTCTCCACTGTACATTCCTGCCTCCTTTATCAAAGATAAGTTGACCATATGTGCGTGGGTTTATCTCTGGGCTTTCTATCCTGTTCCATTGATCTGTCTTTCTGGTTTTGTGCCAGTACCACACTGTCTTGATTACTGTAGCTTTGTAGTATAGTCTGAAGTCTGGGAGCCTGATTCCTCCAGCTCCGTTTTTCGTTCTCAAGATTGCTTTGGCTATTCGGGGTCTTTTGTTTCTCCAAACAAATTTTGAAATTTTTTGTTCTAGTTCTGTGAAAAATGCCAGTGGTAGTTTGATAGGGATTGCATTGAATCTGTAGATTGCTTTGGGTAGTAGAGTCATTTTCACAATATTGATTCTTCCAGTCCAGGAGCATGGTATATCTCTCCATCTATTTGTATCATCTTTAATTTATTTCATCAGTGTCTTATAATTTTCTGCATACAGGTCTTTTGTCTCCTTAGGTAGGTTTATTCCTAGATATTTTATTCTTTTTGTTGCAATGGTAAATGGGAGTGTTTTCTTGATTTCATTTTCAGATTTTTCATCATTAGTGTACAGGAGTGCCAGAGATTTCTGTGCATTAATTTTGTATCCTGCTACTTTACCAAATTCATTGATTAGCTCTAGTACTTTTCTGGTGGCATCTTTAGGATTCTCTATGTATAGTATCATGTCATCTGCAACCAGTGACAGCTTTACTTCTTCTTTTCCAATTTGGATTCCGTTTATTTCCTTTTCTTCTCTGATTGCTGTGGCTAAAACTTCCAAAACTAAGTTGAATAAGAGTGGTGAGAGTGGGCAGCCTTGTCTTGTTCCTGATCTTAGTGGAAATGGTTTCAGTTTTTCACCATTGAGGACAATGTTGGCTGTGGGTTTGTCATATATGGCCTTTATTATGTTGAGGAAAGTTCCCTCTATGCCTACTTTCTGCAGGGTTTTTATCATAAATGGGTGTTGAATTTTGTCGAAAGCTTTCTCTCCATCTATTGAGATGAACATATGGTTTTTCTCCTTCAACTTCTTAATATGGTGTATCACATTGATTGATTTGCGTATATTGAAGAATCCTTGCATTCCTGGAATAAACCCCACTTGATCATGGTGTATGATCCTTTTAATGTGCTGTTGGATTCTGTTTGCTAGTATTTTGTTGAGGATTTTTGCATCTATGTTCATCAGTGATATTGGCCTGTAATTTTCTTTCTTTGTGACATCCTTGCCTGGTTTTGGTATCAAGGTGATGGTGGCCTCATAGAATGAGTTTGGGAGTGTTCCTTCCTCTGAAATTGTTTGGAAGAGTTTGAGAAGGATGGGTGTTAGCTCTTCTCTAAATGTTTGATAGAATTCGCCTGTGAAGCCATCTGGTCCTGGGCTTTTGTTTGTTGAAAGATTTTTAATCACAGTTTCAATTTCAGTGCTTGTGATTGGTCTGTTCATATTTTCTATTTCTTCCTGATTCAGTCTTGGCAGGTTCTGCTTTTCTAAGGATTTGTCCATTTCTTCCAGGTTGTCCATTTTATTGGCATAGATTTGTTTGTACTAATCTCTCATGATCTTTTGTATTTCTGCAGTGTCAGCTGTTACTTCTCCTTTTTCATTTCTAATTCTACTGATTTGAGTCTTCTCCCTTTTTTTCTTGATGAGTCTGGCTAATGGTTTATCAATTTTGTTTATCTTCTCAAAGAACCAGCTTTTAGTTTTATTGATCTTTGCTATCATTTCCTTCATTTCTTTTTCATTTATTTCTGATCTGATCTTTATGATTTCTTTCCTTCTCCTAACTTTGGGGTTTTTTTGTTCTTTTTCTATTCAATTCAATTCAATTCAGTTCCTTTAGGTGCAATGTTAGGTTGCTTATTCGAGATGTTTCCTGTTTCTTAAGGAAGGATTGTATTGCTATAAACTTCCCTCTTAGAGCTGCTTTTGCTGCATCCCATAGGTTTTGGGTTGTCGTGTCTCCACTGTCATTTGTTTATAGGTATTTTTTTATTTCCTCTTTGATTTCTTCAGTGATCACTTCGTTATTGAGTAGTGTATTGTTTAGCCTCCATGTGTTTGTATTTTTTACAGATCTTTTCCTGTAATTGATATCTAGTCTCATAGCATTGTGGTCAGAAAAGATACTTGATACAATTTCAATTTTCTTAAATTTACCAAGGCTTGATTTGTGACCCAAGATATGATCTATCCTGGAGAATGTTCCATGAGCACTTGAGAAAAATGTGTATTCTGTTGTTTTTAGATGGAATGTTCTATAAATATCAATTAAGTCCATCTTCTTTAATGTGTCATTTAAAGCTTGTGTTTATTTAGTTTCATTTTCAATGATCTGTCCATTGGTGAAAGTGGGGTGTTAAAGTCCCCTACTATGAATGTGTTACTGTCGATTTCCCCTTTTATGGCTGTTAGTATTTGCCTTATGTATTGAGGTGCTCCTATTTTGGGTGCATAAATATTTACAATTGTTATATTTTATTCTTGGATTGATCCCTTGATCATTATGTAGTCCTTCTTTGTCTCTTCTAATAGTCTTTATTTTAAAGTCTATTTTGTATGATATGAGAATTGCTATTCCAGATTTCTTTTGGTTTCCATTGGCATGGAATCTCTTTTTCCATACCCTCACTTTCTGTTTGTATGTGTCTCTAGGTCTGAAGTGGGTCTGTTGTAGACTGCATATATATGGATCTTGTTTTTGTATCCATTCAGCCAGTCTGTGTCTTTTGGTGGGAGCACATAATCCATTTACATTTCAGGTATTTATCGATATGTATGTTCCAATTCCCATTTTCTTAATTGTTTTGGGTTTGTTATTGTAGGTCTTTTCCTTCTCTTGTGTTTCTTGCCTAGAGAAGGTCCCTTAGCATTTGTTGTAAAGCTGGTTTGGTGGTGCTGAACTCTCAGCTTTTGCTTGTCTGTAAAGGTTTTAATTTCTCTATCAAATCTGAATGAGATCCGTGCTGGGTAGTGTAATCTTGGTTGTAGGTTTTTCTCCTTCATCACTTTAAATATGTCCTGCCAGTCCCTTCTGGCTTGCAGAGTTTCTGCTGAAAGATCAGCTGTTAACCTTGTGGGGATTCCGTTGTGTGTTATTTGTTGTTTTTCCCTTGCTGCTTTTAATATGTTTACTTTGTATTTAATTTTTCACAGTTTGATTAATATTTGTCTTGGCGTGTTTCTCCTTGGATTTATCCTGTATGTGACTCTCTGTGCTTCCTTGACTTGATTAACTATTTCCTTTCCCATATTAGGGAAGTTTTCAACTATAATCTCTTCAAATATTTTCTCAGTCCCTTTCTTTTTCTCTTCTTCTGGAACCCCTATAATTCGAATGTTGGTGCGTTTAATGTTGTCCCAGAGGTCTCTGAGACTGTCCTCAGTTCTTTTCATTCTTTTTTCTTTATTCTGCTCTGCAGTAGTTATTTCCACTATTTTATCTTCTAGGTCACTTATCCGTTCTTCCGCCTCAGTTATTCTGCTATTGATCCCATCTAGAGTATTTTTCATTTCATTTATTGTGCTGTTCATCATTGCTTGTTTCATCTTTAGTTCTTCTAGATCCTTGTTAAATGTTTCTTGCATTTTCTGTATTTCCAAGATTTTGGATCATCTTTACTATCATTATTCTGAATTCTTTTTCAGGTAGACTGCCTATTTCCTCTTCATTTTTTAGGTCTGGTGGGTCTTTATCTTGCTCCATCTGCTGTGTGTTTTTCTGTCTTCTCGTTTTGCTTATCTTACTGTGTTTCGGGTCTCCTTTCTGCAGGCTGCAGGTTCGTAGTTCCCGTCGTTTTTGGTGTTTATCCCCAGTGGCTAAGGTTGGTTCAATGGGTTGTGTAGGCTTTCTGGTGGATGGGACTAGTGCCTTTGTTCTGGTGGGTGCGGCTGGATCTTGTCTTTCTGGTGGGCAGTTCCACGTCTGGTGGTGTGTTTTGGGGTGTCTGTGGACTTATTATGATTTTAGGCAGCTTCTCTGCTAATGGGTGGCATTGTGTTCCTGTATTGCTAGTTGTTTGGCATAGGGTGTCCAGCACTGTAGCTTGCCGGTTGTTGAGTGAAGCTGGGTGCTGGTGTTGAGATGGAGATCTCTGGGAGATTTTCGCTGTTTGATATTATGTGGAGCTGGGAGGTCTCTTGTGGACCAGTGTCCTGAAGTTGGCTCTCCCACCTCAGAGGCACAGCACTGACTCCTCGCTGCAGCACCAAGATCCTTTCATCCATACGGCTCAGAATAAAAGGGAGAAAAAGTGGAAAGAAAGAAAGAAAGAGGAAGAAAGAAAGAAAGAGAGCAAGAGAGAAAGAGAAAGAGAAAGAGATAGAAAGAGAAAGAAAGAAAGAAAGAAAGAACAAAAGAAGGAAGGAAAGGAAGGAAGGAAGAAGGGAGGGAAGGAAGGAAGAAAAGAAAGAGGATAAAATAAAGTAAGAAAAAATAAAATAAAGTTATTAAAATAAAAAATAATTAAGAAAAATATTATTTTAAAGAAAAACAAACCAAAAAAAATCGGACGGATAGAACCCTAGGACAAATGGTGAAAGCAAAGCTATACAGACAAAATCTCACACAGAAGCATACACATACACACTCACAAAAAGAGGAAAAGGGGAAAAAATAGTAAACCTTGCTCTCAAAGTCCACCTCCTCAATTTGGGATGATTCGTTGTCTATTCATGTATTCCACAGATGCAGGGTACATCAAGTTGATTGTGGAGCTTTAATCCACTGCTTCTGAGGCTGCTGGGAGAGGTTCCCTTTCTCTTCTTTGTTCGCACAGCTCCCGGGCTCAGCTTTGGATTTGGCCCTGCCTCTGCGTGTAAGTCGCTGGAGGGCGTCTGTTCTTCTCTCAGACAGGACGGGGTTAAAGGAGCAGCTGCTTGGGGACTCTGGCTCACTCAGGCTGGAGGGAGGGAGGGGCATGGATGCGGGGCAAGCCTGCGGCAGCAGAGGCCGGCAGGACGTTGCACCAGACTGAGGCGCCCCGTGCGTTCTCCCAGGGAAGTTGTCCCTGGATCCCGGGACCCTGGCAGTGGCAGGCTGCACAGGCTCCCCGGAAGGGAGGTGTGCATAGTGACCTGTGCTCGCACACAGGCTTCTTGGTGGCGGCAGCAGCAGCCTTAGCGTCTCATGCCCGTCTCTGGGGTCCGCGCTGTTAGCCGCGGCTTGTGCCTGTCTCTGGAGCTCCTTTAAGCAGCGCTCTTAATCCCCTCTCCTCGCACACCAGGAAAAAAGAGGGAAGAAAAAGTCTCTTGCCTTTTCAGCAGGTCCAGACTTTTTCCGGGACTCCCTCCCAGCCAGCCGTGGTGCACTAACCCCCTTCAGGCTGTGTTCACGCCGCCAACCCCAGTCCTCTCCCTGCAATCCAACCGAAGCCCGAGCCTCAGCTCCCAGCCCCGCCCGTTGCGGTGGGTGAGCAGACAAGCCTCTCGGGCTGATGAGTGCCGGACAGCACCGATTCTCTGTGTGGGAATCTCTCCGCTTTGCCTTCCGCACCCGTTGCTGTGCTCTCCTCCGCGGCTCCGAAGCTTCGCCCTCCGCCACTGGCAGTCTCCACCCGCGAAGGGGCTTCCTAGTGTGTGGAAACTTTTCCTCCTTCACAGCTCCCTCCCACTGGTGCAGGTCCCGTCCCTATTCTTTGTCTGTTTTTTCTTTTTTCTTTTGCCCTACCCAGGTACGTGGGGAGTTTCTTGCCTTTTGGGAGGTCTGAGGTCTTCTGCCAGCATTCAGTAGGTGTTCTGTAGGAGTTGTTCCACGTGTAGATGTATTTCTGGTGTATCTGTGGGGAGGAAGGTGATCTCTGCGTCTTACTCTTCCGCCATCTTCCCCCTCTGATGACTGTAGCTTTGTAGTATAGTCTGAAGTCAGGGAGCCCAATTTCTCCAGCTCCATTTTTCTTTCTCAGGATTGCTTTAGCTATTTGGGGTCTTTTGTGTTTCTATATCAATTTGAAAACTTTTTGTTCTAGTTCTGTGAAAAATGCCATTGGTAATTTGACAGGGATTGCATTGAATCTGTAGATTGCCTTGGGTTGTATAGTCAGTTTGACAGTATTGATTCTTCCTTTCCAAGAACATGGTACATCTTTCCATCTGTTGGTGTCATCTTCGATTTCTTTCATCAGCATCTTATAGTTTTCAGAGTATAGGTCTTTTGCCTCCTTAGGTAGGTTTATTCCTAAGTATTTTATTCTTTTTGATGTGAAGGCAAATGGGATTGTTTCTTTAATTTCTCTTTCTGATCTTTTGTTGTTAGTGAATATTATTTTCTTATTTTTTATTTTGGTAAAATAAAATTTACCATTTTTAAATGTACAGTTCAGTGGCATTAAGTACATTCCTATTGCTGGGCAATCATCACCACTATCCATCTTCAAAACTTTTTCATGAACCCAAACTGAAATTCTGATTTCATTAAACAATAATTCCCCATTCCTCCCTCCCTCCAGCTCCCTGGTAACCACTACTCTACCTTCTGTCTCTCTGAATTTAACCATTCTAGGTACCTCTTATAAGTGAAATTATACAATTTCTCTCCTTTTATGTGTGGCTCATTTCACTTAACATAATATCTTCAAGTTTCATCCATACTGTAGCATTTATCAGAATTTCATTCCTTTTAAAGGCTAAATAATATTTAATTGTATGTATATACCACATTCTGTTTATTCATTCATCTGCTGATGAATATTTGAGTTGTTTTCACCTTTGGTTCTTATGCATAATGCTGCAATGAACATTGGTGTACAAATAGCTGTTTGAGTCTCTGCTTTCCATTCTTTAGTGTGTATACCCAGAAGTGGAATTGCTGGATCAATGGTAATTGTATGTTTAATTTTTTGAGGAATCTCCATGCTTCAACAGAAATATTTTAATAGAACTAATGAAGTTAGTATAATGGTAGCAAAACTTAAATTTAAATAATAATTATCCCCACTACTGATTTTAGTAAACTAATTAAAACAAAAATCACATCCACCCTTTAATAGCCCTTATTTGCTGGTGCAAACATCTTGCACACATTCCATTGTTTCTAGACCAGATGTCTATAGCCGTATGTGTTCTTCTCTCTCTCTCTCTGGAAGCTGTCCATTGATTTTTCTTGGTGATTCATGGCCTCTGATTCTAATTAACTCTATTTTGATGGCAGAAACCCAAAAGCTAGAAAATTATCTACTGTGAAACTTGCTCATCAGAATTTAGTTTCACATTTTCTTTTGCATGTAGTTTTTATTTCCTCATACAAGTCAGAAATAAATGACAGTTATGATCATGGTCTGTTAACTTTTGAGAGTTTATTTTGCAATGTTTTCTGTCCACATTTTAAAGGAAATAAATTACTTAAATGGTTGGGGATCTTTTCTCCTTCTTTGATTATAGCACTGTCAATTGTATTTGGGTTGGCCAAAAAGTTTGTTCGGGTTTTTCCATAAGATGTTATGGAAAAACCCGAACAAAGTTTTTGGCCAACCCAATATTTTCAGTTGGTTTCCTGAGTGTTTTAATGTAACAATACACATATTATCCATCATAAAGGCTTTCAGAATCCTTTCAGATCAAAAGCCTAGCTCAAGTACTCAATATCCATTAAAGTTAATACATTTGCAAAAAATAGTTTTTGACCTCAAAGTTTGTATAGGAATCAAATGTCAGACAAGCTGTTTTGTGTCTCTCATTAACAGCAATACTGTGGTTTGTTTTAATACAATAATGTCAGTGATGAAATATGCAGGAAAAGCAAGGAATTAAAATAAATTTTAGTGAAACCTTTTCCCTAACCTATTTTAGTTATGCATTACACTGCAGCCCAGTAATGAACCAGATATCTGGAATAATATTTACTTCACCCTGAAAATATGTGTAGCATTACATGTTGTGATAGTATAATCAAATTAGATGTAATATTCTTATTCTGGGGCTGTGATGGTATATTGCTCCAAATTTGAAATCTGCTTAACTTTCTTTGCTTTAGAGCTTTAAAGCAACTCAGATCTATAAGTGTGTAGCTCCATTTATTCTGAACAAAATATAATTTCCTTTTTAGGGAGGGAGTGTCTTTAAAACGCTCATTAATAAAATCCTAATGAGGTATCTCAGACTTAGGAGAATACTCATGTCATTTTTATGAGTTAAGTACAGAAAGTTATAAAATATACAGACAAGATTTCCTATCAAATACTCAATAGCAAAATGTTCCTGACAAAGTCAGAACATTCTAAAATAGTTGAAAACTTTTCTAATGCCTTTGAAAACACCAAAGCAATTATGCTGATACTTTATGAACCAAAAGTCTTATTTTCTCATTGTGACCTGAGTTCAGCTGACACACCTTTAGAAAGAGAAAGTGGCACTCCTCATTGGATTTGTAATTCAGGTGGCCTTACGACTTTAAGGATATAAATGTTCTATTTCTAGAACCATGTAAATACACAAATAAAATACATGCCAATTTACAAAATGAAAGGACTAGTTGAAGAAATGTAAATATAAGAACATTAATAGGGATCCAAGGCTGAAACTAAAATATATATATATATCATATGTATATCATATATATGTAATATATATATATCAGACTATGGATAAATAATCATTGTAATAAGAGCAGAACAATAAAATTTTACCTAAGGCTATTTGTTGGCATAAAATTGAGGATCACTGATAACAGGAAGCATAAGAAAGGCATAGAAATTTTGGAGGCTGATAAAATCGTCAAAGGTCAAAATGCTTTTTTAAAATTTAGCAACAAATCCATTCTCCAACTAGGCTCACACATGGCCTTATGCCTGTTGCAGTTTCAAACTGGCAGCTTACAGTTTATTACTGGCATCTATAATACTGATAGAAATAATCACAGAATCACTGATCTGCAAAGAACCTCAAGAAATTCTGTTCTGCCCCCCAAACAGGAAGACACCTAAACCATTTAAGACAAAATAGCAACTCTCTAGTTTTAGAGGTCTTCAGGAGAGTTGCTGCTGCGGTTCTTTCTGTTCAAAGGTGATTTAACACATTTACCTGTTTTGCTTTGTGTCCCCTGAGTTCACAACATAAACTACAATTATGTTTAATTAAACCAGCTTAGAAAGTTTTGCTTTCTGCATTTTCTCTTTATTTGACCCTCAAAACTCCTGAGCTGATTTTAATATTGAAAAAAAAAAAAAAGAGCCTTACTCCTAGGCTGTAGCCCTGCATGACGAATTCCAGCCCAGAGCAACATTTTATGATCCAGTGTCAAGTTCTCCAAAAATGAAAAATGAGAGGAAAGAGAGGCTTAACTGTAACATGGATACATTTTGGACTGGATGTTAGCCATTTGAATAAGGTGTGTGTGTTTAATCATAAAAACTGACTGTATTTTCCTTTTCTGGTTTGAGCATGCAAAACCTGTTATTTTCATAATCAGGGCCAAATGTATTTTGTACTCTGAAATTGAACCAGAACTCAAAAGGGGGATGAAAGAGCATTACCCATGCAAGCAATAGATTTGAGGCAAGTTTCAGTTGAAAAGAAAAATCCCACCACCTATTCATTTTTAAAGCATGAGCTGCATTCAACACACAAATCCTTCATTATTCAAATGTGGAAGTACATGTTTAATGATTAAGTCTCTAAGGATTTATTTGATAGAATAATCTAAATTTCTTTTTTTAAAAAGAAGCAAGTGAAATGTGGTTTTTAATTCTTTAAAGGACAAGTTACAAAGCATGTAAAAATATAACACAGGCTATTAGTTTTTAAAACTATATCTACAATTTGCCTATCCATTGGTTTGTTCATCTGGATATCAGTAACATACAGACTTGATCTAATAATGGCTAATTATGCAGTTGTTTATCAGCTCATTTGAAACAGTTTGAGATTCAGTCTAGCTCAGCAAATTACTGTGCTTAAGGCAGTTCCTATATTCTAGAAAATTATAATATCCCCAGAAGGCAAAGAATTAATAAAAATCCTCTTTTGTAAAAGATTATCATTGCAGAGCAAATGGAGCACATCTTCTCTATCCTACTGCATTTAATATTCTCATTTTTTCCCTGAAACTTTGATGGGGAGGCAATAAGAATATCTCTGTTTTATTAACTTATTAACAGGCACATTTATAGAACTCGTGCACTATACTGATTCCTAAAGTTGTGGCACTGCTAAGAGCCAATAATCACAGAAGAGCAGGATGATTCAATTTGTTATCCCAGAATGTTTCTGAAATTCGGTAGAGCCCAAATTTTCACCCAGTTCAGAAAGCCTGGGTATTTAACTTCTGTAAGCCTCAATTTATTCAACTGTAAAATAGAGGTAATCACAAAAGACAACCTCTGAATGTTGTGAGGGATAAATGAGACAGTGAATGCAATACACATAATACAATGCCTACATATAGTAAATAATGTTAGTTTTGGTTATTATTATGGTTAGTATTATCATTATCTCTTGTGGATCAGGAATCAAAGACCTATGCATTTAATTAGACATTTGCCTAATATTTATACTTTACAATATAAATATTTTCATATCAGCTGCAAGTTTAACATGAACTTTCTGCTCCAGCACTTTTTAACCCAGAACTGCTTCAACAAGCTAACATCAAACCAGCCAGAAGTGGGCTACCACTATACAAGATAAATCACCTAGGCTGTACTTTGGAATCATTCCAACTTCACAGCAGCTGGGCTTGACAACATAGTATTTTAAAAAGCACTTGATGCTGCCTCTATTGAACTGTGCCAAAGAGTTTTGAACTTTCTCTTCACAATTCAGATTTTGTTGTAGATTTCGCCACCTTCATTTCCTCCATATTGGATTATTACATCATATTTTAAGAAGAAAAAAAATCTTTAAAAACTATCCAGATGCCTTAGTTGGAACATATGAGACTATTGCTTTATAACATTATTTGCACAGAATACCTGTACCACTTCATTTACTTTGTCAACCAGGACTACTTTTGGACTTCCTGGTAAAATTCAGTGTGCTACCTTTAGTTTATAAATATGGTTGAAGCCTATATAGATATATACATATATATAATTTTTAAAAACAAACTACATCTTCATTTGTATATTTGAAGAACTAAGTTAATAAGTGTTCCCTAAAAACCAAAAGTCAACCCTAAAGGTAAACTTTGGAACTGATGGTGACTCAATTTCCCAATTCCTGGCTTCTAGATATCTCTGCTTCTCTTGGTTCAAGAAAACAACTTGTAATGCAGAGCATTTCAACCTGGTGGAAATGGACACATTACTGAGCTTTTTCTGCCCTAGTATGTGAAAAGCAGACTATCCCGGGCTTCCCTGGTGGCGCAGTGGTTGAGAGTCCACCTGCTGATGCAGGGGACACAGGTTCATGCCCCGGTCTGGGAAGATCCAACATGCCACGGAGCGGCTGGGCCCGTGAGCCATGGCCACTGAGCCTGTGCGTCCGGAGCCTGTGCTCTGCAATGGGAGAGGCCACAACAGTGAGAGGCCCGCGTACCACAAAAAAAAAAAAAGAAAAAGAAAAAGAAAAGAAAAGCAGACTGTCCAAACATCAGGGACAAATTACAGAAGTTAGCTGCTCTTTACTTCATTCTATATCCAGTGTTAGACTTTTTAAATTTTAAAACATGCAAGCAATTTTTCTTAAATTTAAAAACACCCAGGAATAGCCTCTTCTTTATTATTCCTCAAAATTTCCTAGAGAAAATGGAATCCATTAAAGGGGCTACATATGAAGAAGAGAAAAATGAGACCACAAAAATTAAAAATCCATGTAGGGTGCACCCAATGTTCATTGCAGCACTATTTACAATAGCCAGGACATGGAAGCAACCTAAATGTCCATCGACAGAGGAATGGATAAAGATGTGGTACATATATACAATGGAACATTACTCAGCCATAAAAAAAGAAGAAAATAATGCCATTTGCAGCAACATGGATGGACCTAGAGATTGTCATACTGAGTGAAGTAAGTCAGACAGAGAAATACAAATATCATATGATATCACTTACATGTGGAATCTAAAAAATGGTACAAATGAACTTGTTCATAAAACAGAAATAGAGTCACAGATGTAGAAAACAAACTTATGGTTACCTGGGGGGAAAGGGGGTGGGAGGGATAAATCTGGAGATTGGGATTGACATATACACACTACTATATATAAAATAGATAACTAATAAGGACCTACCGTATAGCACAGGGAACTCTACTCAAAACTCTGTAATGACCTATATGGGAAAATAATCTTAAAAAGAGTAGATATATGTATATGTATAACAGATTCACTTTGCTGTACACCTGCAACTAATACAGCATTGTAAATAAACTATACCCCAATAAAAATTTTTTAAAAACCTCAAAAAAAGAATACAACATTGTAAATCAATTATACGCCAATATAAAATAAAAATTAAATTAAAAAAATTTTAAGTGGATATATGTATAACCGATTCACTTTGCTGTACATCTGAAACTTACACAACATTGTAAATCAACTATACTCAAAAAAAAATTTCTTTAAGAAAAAAATCCATGTAGGGTGCAGAAGCTAACAGCTGTAAAAAGCAAAAACTTGCTAGAAAGCAGTGACTCTGGAATGCATGTTTACTCTGTAGACTAATGAGACTTCAGCATTGTGGAAGAGACTGTTTTGAGCCCTTTCCATTACTAAAAGCTGTTAAAATGGGTTATTGTAACTCTGCTTATTATAGAGGTGGTTTAGGAAAAAGCTAGCCTGGAGAGGGTAAGGTGTCTTTCACCAAAGGTTTCCAGAATCCCAATCAAACCCATTGGCATGGTGCCACGAAAGCACCATCTTTTCATCACTACCAACACAGCTGTGGTTGTGCTGTTGTTATTGTTTAATCTCTCCATGTTCAGCCTGCTATAATCACCATAATTCACCCTAATGTTACACGATTAGCAGCCTCAGTTGTGGTGAAAATTAAACACCACTCACATAGCGCCTGTGACCTTTCACCCCTCATGGAATGGGTCAGCAATGCATTCACTGAGAGACAAAATGCAGAAACTCACACGGTGCTGCCTGCACTCTCTCAGGCTGGGGGATCAATGGAAATTTCACTTTTCAACTGTATGTGTTGATCCCTCAGCAGCCATACTATGAAAGTTCAATTCTTCCACTTAATTTATTCTCATGCTGTGATTTCAAAAGAATTTTGTAAAGTATTGCTGTAGTGCCTTAATGCAGAGGCAAATTATCATTTTTAACAGGCAAAAGTTCATCAATTTCATTCACACCATAGTCTGTAAATTAACTGAATGTTGGACATATTAAGAGGTTTGGAGAATTTGATGTTTCTTGGTCTTACACTGAAGAGAGTACAGACGTTAAAAGTCTACTGAATGACAACAACTGGCAAGAATGTACAAATAACTAACCATCATCTTTTTCTAAAAGGAATACATTTCCTTCCATGCTAGAGTCCTAAGCTTTGTGGAACATTGATAGTAAATACTACAGAAATCTGTTATTAATTTACAGACCTTTTAGATCATAGCAGCAATTAGAACTAGAAAATTATTTCCTGACAACTAATATGGCAGGGTGAAAGTGGTAAATTTTTAAATATATGAAAGATTAGGCATTTATAGAATGTTTCTATTTATCACACCTATACTTTTAACCAGATTGACAATATGTGGCATGATGAGTTTAATTTTCTATAGCACAGTACAGACTCTCTGCATTTTTTCTAATTACCACTTCCTACATGTCAGCTCAAACAGGAATAGACTCATTTGGTTCAGCTCAATTTCCACAGCCTGACAAGCACTGATATCAAAATTAATTCCAAAATGAAACTCATAAAAGAAAATCCTATTTGACAAAAGAACTACTGGGCTTGAATCACAGTTGCACTTGCATTGTGAAGTCCCATTTTTATTTTTATTGTATATAAAATAATGCCAAAGGAGAGACTGAACACCCAGAGAGAGTTCATTTGGGGCATCCTGATAGTATCTGCCATATGCAAGTAAAGCAGAAACCATTTTTATGACATCTTGAGAACTTGAAGATTGAATTACAGTTTTAGTAATCATCAGTTCCCCTTCTCCAGTGTCACTTTTTGGTAATATATTGCATAGAAAAGATTTATGGTTCCAGTTTATAAGCTTGCAATAAAAATATAACAACTGTTGTATTAAATTATTTAAGTTGTAAACCACTGTGAAAAAGGAGAAAAAGTTTTATTGACATAGAGGCTGAAAAACTGATTATAATGCAGAGCAAAATGTATTGTGCTGATTATTCCCAAGATTTTCCCTAGTTTAGCATATTGTACATCTTCAAGATATCTTTCAAATCAAGGTCTGGGTATATAGGGTGTTTTTTCATTTGTTGCTTATTTAGAACTGGCCATGGTGAAAGACAAACAACACCTATACAGTTCCAGGTACCAATTTATTTTAGCAGAGTTGTGAGTACAAATAAAGTAAGGGGAAAAAAAGATAATATAGAGAGACTTAAGGTTAAGTAAAAGATGCTAACTGAAAGAAATCTAAATATGAAATGACTACATTTCTCCAGAGCAATATAGACTCAAGAGATTGTCATGTCTTTCCAGAATTATTTTTTTAATTTTATGTTGATTTTACAGTCATTCAGTACTACTACTTTCTAGCATACTATACTATTCTGCTGCTGTGTACAAAAGGTACTAGGCTAAGGTGTTTTCTCTTCTCCAATGTTCCTCCATTCCTCTAATAGGTCTTCCCTTCTACTGCCAGACTTCTTCCAGAACTTTCTGTCCATAGGTGCCTCCTTTCCCTTGAATTTCTAGGCCCCACCTAGGAATCTTGGAGCGTTCTCTGGCTTGGTCAGAATGTTGGCATACCATACTTTTGCACTCCCACACTCCATTCTCTCTCTGCCTCCACGATTGCTGGATATTGAAACAGCTCAAATCAGCCACCCACACCCATACCTACCCTCCCTCTCACACACACAGACACAAACAGATACCTCTTGGCCACCTGGAAGAAAAAAGGGATCCCCTTGACTAAATAATCATATTTATTTCTCTAAAGTAAAGTAGAATAAGGAAGTCTCATACTTTCACCTGGTAAATCAAATCATACAGAGAATGCACAATAACAATGGGTTAATAGATCCTTTAGTCTTGTCCACAACAATAATTCTGGCCCTCTTACCTGCTACTACAGATGTTTTCTCTCTCATCTAGACTCAACAATAACAAACTGGCCATAGTCTCACTTTGATGGTGATGGTAATCATAGTGTAATTTCTATGTGCCAGACCCTATACATTAACTTATTTAATCTGCACAACATCCCTATGAAATAAGTATTATTCTGATTCTACAGACATTTAAAACATTTAAGTCTTGCTCAAAATCACACAGCTAAAAAGTGTCAGAATTGCAATTCAACTTAAGCACATGGCATACATATGCTTACCAACTATACGATATTAATGTGGAATGATTCAATGTCTAAGGCATTATCACCAAAAGGAAAGAGTAGGGTTAAAAAGAAGTGTGGGGCTTCCCTGGTGGCATAGTAGTTAAGAATCCGCCTGCCAATGCAGGGGACACGGGTTCGAGCCCTGGTCCGGGAAGATCCCACATGCCGAGGAGCAACTAAGCCCGTGAGCCACAACTGCTGAAGCCCACACACCTAGAGCCCATGCTCGGCAACAAGACCACAATGAGAAGCCCACACATCACAACAAACAGGAGCCCCCACTCGCCACAACTAAAGAAAGCCCACGCGCAGCAACAAAGACCCAAAGCAGCCAATAAATAAATAAATTAATTTTTTAAAAAATGTGGAAGACCCAGTGTTTCTCTCTAGTTTCTCCTTTTCACTCACTTGTCATACATTTATTGAGTACAGGTAATGTGCCAGTAATGCACAGCACACGTTACCTGTACTTTAATGTGCCAGTAAAGTACAGGTAATGTGCCTTGATCTGAGGATATAAAGATGAATAACATACAGTTACTGTCTTCATTATCCACTGAGAAGGGAAACCAGATAAACAGTTGTAGTTCAGTTTGATGTTGTAATTGAAATGTATGTAAGGTATTATGGGAGGACTGGGAAGAAAATAAAGCCCAAGGAATGCAATGCTTTTACTAAACTTATTGACAGCCTGCTGTCTCCAGGAGAATAGTAGATCCTCTAAGGGAGAATCCAGAATAGCTCCATCCCCAATTGAGAAGTTTTTCTAAAGTAACTGTCTGCTTCCCCTTCCCTAGACTAGGAAGGAAAAAGCACTTAGCTAGGTCAACTCCATTCATTTCCTTGAAATCAGAGGATCTTCCTTCTTCCTTCCACACCTACAGCTCTATGAGCCAGGAGGACTCAGATCAATTTGGAGCAAGTTTTGTCAGCAATCTGGAATTGGCTACCTCCCAGACATCTAGAATCCCTGAAGGTACATTGCTCGGTTTAATTAGAACCTCCTACATCTTCACTTCCAATTCCACAGCAATGAGACTTGAAGTTAAGTAGCCATAGACACATGGATAACTGGTAATTCCCTTGACCCCCTCCAACACATGATCTCTATTATTGAGACATTCTACCAAGCTGGCTTTATTGTATATACATGGCCCAGGAGTAGAGAACCATGCTGTTTCCTCCACAACATCCAAAGGTTACCATGAGCTCCCTCTGAGAATATTTCAGAAAGCACTAGATACTTCCTATTCTTTATATTATTAAAAACCCTGAACTTGATTCACAGTACAGCAGTCAGTATAGGTACCAGTCACTATGTTTAGCTTCCTAGATGTATAGTGTCATAGGAAAGCCTGAAATAGAAAATACCTTAATAAGGAAAAGCAACAAAACTTCATAGGTAATCCAGGATAGCTAAAATCTCTTTTCTTTTGTCCTGAGTAACCAGGGTTCTTTCTTTCTCTTCTAAATAAGAATGGCTAATATCTTTGTAATAAAACTCTATTAATTTTTCAACCAAGCCAGGAAAGAAACAGGGTGTTTGGCCTCTGGCAACAAAATCTATGGTACTACAGCTAGAAAGATCTAGAAAACAAGGTTACCTAACTCACCTTGAATAAAGAAGGCTATTAGGAGGGCTTCCCTGGTGGCGCAGTGGTTGAGAGTCCGCCTGCCGATGCAGGGGACACGGTTTCGTGCCCTGGTCCAGGAGGATCCCACATGCCGCTGAGTGGCTGGGCCCGTGAGCCATGGCCGCTGAGCCTGCGCGTCCAGAGCCTGTGCTCCGCAATGGGAGAGGCCACAGCAGTGAGAGGCCCGCGTACCGCAAAAAAAAAAAAAGGCTATTAGGAGCTTCAACCACATTGAGGTCTGAAGGAAAGAGCACCTTCAGATCTTTGGCCTAGTGTGATGAGCTCAAGTAGCCAAAGATCACTATGGATGCCTAGGTTGAAATTAAAAGCCTCCTAATGACTGAGCAAGTGAAGGATAATCATCTAAACCAAGAACTTCTAGGAACAATATTTCTTCAGAGAAGCCGTCTGTCTGGAGGACCTGGACCTGGAGTTTTTATTTAATGAGAAAAGATAAGAGCATTATAACCTGCACTTTATTTATTTTAATAAATTTACTTGTTTTTTGTATTTTTGGCTGTGTTGGGTCTTCGTTGCAGTGCGCGGGCTTCTCATTGCGGTGGCTTCTCTTGCTGCGGAGCACGGGCTCTACGTCCGTGGGCTTCAGTAGTTGTGGCATACAGGCTCAATAGTTGTGGCTCACAGGCTCTAGGGCGCAGGCTCAGTAGTTGTGGCGCATGGGCTTAGTTGCTCCGTGGCATGTGGGATCTTTCCAGATGATCCCATGCTCGAACCCATGTCCCCTGCATTGGCAGACAGATTCTTAACCACTGTGCTACCAGGGAAGCCCCTAACCTGCACTTTAGAAAAGACCTGAAAAGCAAACAAAGGAAGGAAATACACACATACAATCTTTAAGAAACATTTCTACAAAGGAAAGAATATATGATAGTTTGAGGCAACCAATCAGGGATCAGCTGGTTTCATTTGCAGGAAAATGTCATACAGAGATAAATATTCAATAACTGGATACAGCAGGCCTTGAAGATGGCAACCATTATTGTTTACCATAGGAGACTATAAATATAAACATATCTATGAATAATAACTAGCACTGCTGATAATGCAATAATTTTTCACCTTACGTATACCCTCAGACAAGCATGATAGTGTCTTTGAATGTAAGAGACAATGAGTCTATGTGAAGGACTTAGTTCAAAGTACTGGTTTGTTTTACACCAACTGTCAAATAGGCCTCTCAAAACTCCTCTAAGTATTAGAAACAGTGACCTGGGGGTGAAAGGCTTGTAGCCCAGGAACTGATCCCTTGAGCCACCCAGATCGCAATCCCTGACGATTTTGATTAATCCATGCTGACTAACCAGATTTGAATCAATAGAAATTATCTGTAACAAGAAACTAATTGTGTATTTAGTGAGTTCAGTGAAATTTTTGGTGGCTTTAAATTTATATGGAAAAGACCCTACTGACTTTTGAAATCAAAATTCATACCACCCTAAGGCAATATTGCCTTGGGTTATAATAACTTACTGCGTTCTACTTTCTCTCTTGAGTAATGTATGGTCTGAAGGCATCTAATCTGTTTACTCGTAAACTATGAAAATTCTTTCATTGTTGTTTATGGAGACTTTAGATCTATTCACATAATGTAAAAAAGCACAGAACATGTACCTCTATACTACTTTCATACACCATCCCTGTTTAAATGAAGCAGCAAATCACAGCCAATTTCAAGCAACGTTACAATCTCAGCTCAAATTATGCAGTGGCTTAGAATAGTAAAAAGATGTCCCTAAAGTTGCATCATCTTTAGGAGACAGGAGACCTCAGGTGTTAGAGAGCTGCTGAGAGGCAAGGTGGATGAACCAATGAACCAGTGCTGAATTTATACTGTACTTTTCACACAGGAAGATTATCTAGGTCTCCAGTACACCTACACGTGAATGCACGTGTGACATCTAACTCTTTTCACTTCATTTCCTTATGGACCATTTTTCCGGAAAAGAAGATGGAAAATTTCAGCCAGCCACAAATGGACTGAGACCCACCAATCTCATTTCACATTGAGCAGGTGTCCCAGACAAGGTTTGAAACCAAGCTACAAAGGTGAAAAAAAAAAAAGAAAATACTATTAGAACTAAACAGATGGCCCTTCATAGGAGCTATGGCACCAACTTAAACTGGGTTTGTCTTAGTATCTAGAGTAAAGCCTTGCCTCATAGTTCTTTGCACTTCAATATTATTAAAATCCTCTTTTTAGCACAAACTGCTAACATATCTAATAGAAGGACCTTACTAATAATTTCTCTCTCAAGGAGGAAAAAAGTTTAAAGGCCAGAGCTTGAGTTCACAGGTCTATGAGGGAAGGTAGCAAGGTCTGTACTTTATCAAATGCAGGAACCACAAGAAGCCTTCACCTCTTAACCAGGGTGCTCTTTTTATGGCCAAAAACAGAACTGTTCAAACCATTCTTTCCCTTAAGTGGATAAAAACCCCTTTGAATATTCACCAGAACCCTCTAGCATGCCTGCATTCATTATATTAAGGATTTTAAGCAGACTATTGGTATTCGTTCTGAATAGTTGCAGCACTGTACCAAGCACATGTAGGGCAATAGGTGAAAGGGTAAAGAGCCATTGTTTAATAGAATTTACATGCTGTGTGAGTCTAAACTGTTTAGCTGCCTGATAGAATTTTTATAAAGCCTAAAATAAATATCCATAAACTTAGCAGATATGCAGCAGAACTAAAAAACTGCTTGTTTTATTTCTTCAAAGGCCACACTTTTTTCCCATGACATAACAGTAAATAGCATGATAAAATGCCTTCAATATATCATAAATTATGGAAAATAACCATTGACTTTTCTAGATAGTTTGGGATATAAATACTTGGGACATTAATGTTATAGATGCTTTTCAAATATGAGCAAGAAGTATTGCCAAACTCATACTGTTCAAATAAATCATGAATGTGATAAAAATTAGAATGATATTGGCCACACTCAGAAAAAATGTTTCTAGAATAGTCCAATTTACTCATAAAATACATTGGGTTGAAATTTCACAAATTTGAAAACCATTCACAGTGGACCCAGGACCACTATTAATATATCTGAAAATCTATTTGATTTTGTCCTCTGATGTCTCCAGATTATAAATTCCCCGGTTCAGTAGTACCACTTAAAGATTCAAGTAATGCCTCAGCCCACTAATGTGTTTACCAACTATCCTAACTAATATCATTTAAAAGAAATAACAAAGTAAAAGCAACCTTAAGAAGATACAACAGTAGTATCCTAGGCTCTCTTCAAAAATATTTATCTATTCTCTAATCCATATCTCCAGCCCTGACTTGTCACTAAGCCCCATTCCTGTGTATCATCTACATATTGCATATTTCCGGTTGAATTTTCCTCAGTATCTCAAACATTATAAACCAGGGGAAAGCAATCTATGACCTATGGCCAACTTTGGCCAGCAGTCTGTTTTTGTAAATAAAGTTTTATTGAAACTCAGCTACCCATATTCATTTACATATTGTCTATGGCTTCTTTTGCCCTACAATGACACAGTTGAGTAACAGAGGTCATACAGCCCACAAAGTCCTTTACAGAAAAAAATTTGTCAACCTGTTATAAACACAAAGGAAAACTTAGGATCTTTTCCCAAAAACATGTGCCTCTCTTCAGTTCCTACTACTATAACTCTAAGTTGGGGGCTTATCATGACACATTCATTTTTTTTTAAATTTATTTATTTTATTTTTTTGGCTGCGTTGGGACTTTTTTTGTCTGCGTTGCTGCACGCAGGCTTTCTCTAGTCGCAGAGAGCAAGGGATACTCTTCGTTGGGGTGCACAGGCTTCTCATTGCGGTGGCTTCTCTTGTTGTGGAGCACAGGCTCTAGGCGCGTGGGCTTCAGTAGTTGTGGCATGTGGGCTCAGTAGTTGTGGCTCGCGGGCTCTAGAGCACAGGCTCAGTAGTTGTGGCGCACGGGCTTAGTTGCTCTGCGGCATGTGGGATCTTCCTGGACCAGGGCGTGAACCCGTGTCCCCTGCATTGGCAGGTGGATTCTTAACCACTGCACCACCAGGGAAGCCCATGACACACTCATTTTATGGCATAGCCTCTGTTCTAGTTATATACTGCCACATAGCAGAATACTCCAAAACTTAGTGACTTAAAACAACAACCATCACTGTTTTGTATTTCTTGATTCTGTGAATCAGAAATTTGGTCAAGATTCTGCTGAGCAATTGTTCTGCTCCATGTGGCATTAACAAGAGTTAATCATTGGAATTTATCTGATAGTTGGCTTGTCTGGAGGGCTCAAGGCAGCTTCATTCACATGTCTGGTGCCTTCAATGAGGACAGCTGGACAGCTGGATTCAGCTAGGCGCTTCTGCCTGCCCTATAGTCTCCAGTTTTTGCTTATCTTACACCATCATTCCTTGTGACTTTCAGTGTGTACATCTTCCCAATTTTTGAGTTTGTTGAGGATGCCTGTGCTTGTTTCCTGTTCCCCAGAGTTCCCAGCACAGTGTCACTCAATAAGTGTTGTCCTACTTAATAGGCTTTAACTTATGACCTATTTGTTTCAATATAATATCTTCTAGGTCTGACTAATTTCTGTTAGGCATCAGGGCATCAGGGCTAGGATAATCTGCACTCCTGAATAACATCCTAAGTGAATTTAGGAGTGCTTTTCTGTTTAGTGCTACTATTACCTTTTGTCAGCCTGGATGAACATGTTATAACAGACAGAGAGAGACAAAGTCATTTGAGGTGGGGGTGGGGGAAGGAGGATGCAGGGTAAAATTCAGTGTCATATATGAAGTAGATACCAAATAAATATTAAATGAAGACGATAAGCCCACATCATGACAGATAGATTTGCGTGGAGAAGCCAATGAATGAAAATTTTAAACATGCCACAGTCCTTTGGACAATTTTATAAAGTATAATTAATTCTGGTATTGAAGAACAAATATAATTTATAACTCTTTAAATAAAATCATAATAAAGGGGAGAGAAAGTATTATAGAAAAGAAGTAGGTATAATTAGCTAATTTAAGATTCAATCTTTTAACTATGTTCCACATTTCTTATGCCCTGGATCCATATTTTGTTTACTGTTTCCCCAGAACCTTTACAGTACTGGAAACATGAAGGTTATTCAAGAAATATCTTAATTGTTTGAAGGTATACTTGCCATGCTAGTATTCTATATGCTGTAAAACCAAATTAAATAGATGGTGTTCCTGCCATCTAGTTGCAAAACTATCTGAAGAAAGGGACTATTTTAGGCAAAAGTGTTCCATTTGGGGGTTATATTTTGCAAAGTAACTACAAATAAGAAAGTTTGCTGTTATATTTACTGCTTTAGAACCAAAAAAAAAGGATATCTATTTTGGACCAGAATATGGCTCAGTTTCAGTTTTTAAGGTGTGGTATACCTGACTTGGTTTCTGGTGTTCTAAGATAACATCAGAAGGAGCTTTGCCTTCTCTTACCAAAAGCCTAATGGCTAGCTAATTTGCAAAACGAATTTCTTCCTTGCTGCTGTTCTTAACCACAGAGACAGTCATTTGAATGCTTTACAAAAAAGGCCTCAAGCCTCCTCGTGTTTCACCTTTTCATTGCTCTGCCGATCATTTAGAGGGCAGACTTGTTCCAGACAGCTTTAATTAAACTGTACCAAGGACGCAGATAGATGTCAATGGAAATGATCCATAACATGAGGCTAAGCATGTATTTAACAGTGTTCCATCCAGTTCAATCACCTTCTAGCATTTCAGTGGCTTTATATTCATGTAGCAAAGAATGAATGTGTATGTGTGTTTTTTTTAATCCATCCCATTAGTGGCCATATGCTTGGGCTTCACTGGATACAAGAACTGTCTGCAATCTGCCAGGGATTTAGGGACATCAATAATTTGTGAATAGTCATGTTGGTACTGGTCGAAGGGTTAAGAGCTCTGCACACCAGGGGCACCTCTTAGGGGATTTGAACTCTTAGTTGACTGTTAGGAACCTTATCCCCTGTGAGGTTTCCTACTACATGCTGCTTGTCAGATGCATCCAGCTGTAGCTGGGAAGCATTATTAGCTCTGGGATTTAAAGATCTGTGTTAAGTACTGATAGAATGGTGTCTGAGTTAAAAAGCTGGGAGAGTACATTGTGGCAAACTCAAGGAGGTTTTCATGTTCCATGTTTAGGATATATTCTTTCCTTTTGCCTATTCTTTTATACATTCCTTGTGGCTAGATAACACAGCATCCTTTTGAGAAAGAGTTTATGTTTAACACTTGTTCCTACAACTTTCTGGTAGATTCGACTGTATCAGCCAAAGTAGAAAGATAAATGTCTCTTTAAAATAAGAGAAATTTTGCCATGAAAAGCTTTTCTTCCCATTTCCCTACCAGAGGGTGAAGAATAGGTAACATGAATGAATTTTGAAGTTTGGTCTTCAAAAATTTTTGAAGTACTGGTCTTGCATGAAGATTTCTCAAATATAGTTATTTTAGTACTGAAAGCAACAGAGATTTTATAAAACCTTTTGCCTTATGTGCTAGCCTGTAACTTCACGTATACCTAAGCCTTGTCTGTCTTACTCACTGTTGTAGCCCCAGCACTTGGCCCAGTGCCTGGCAGATAGTACTTAATAAATGCTTGCTGGGTGAAAGGATGGAGGGAGGGAGGGAGGGAGGGAGGGAGGAAGGGAGGGATGGATGAGAGAAAGAGAGGGAGGGAAGGAAACACTTGGGAAAATACTTTTGTACGTCTGACCTGCATGCAAGTAGTTGCTCTCTAGTATTTTCTAGAAGCTGTTTTGGATGTGGCAGTGGATGTTTAGCCATAAAACATGTTTCAATAGTTTTAATGAATGTGGATTTCAGAGTAAACTTACACTATTATGACCTCTTAGTAATACTAGCACTTGGTTTTCTTGTTGGGTAAATTATAGGAATAATTATGTTGTGATGACAGGTTTCCAGATTATTTTTTCTACCACATACCTAGATGTGATTTTGTTTTAATATGACTGAATACTACCAGAGTAAAGCATATTGCAGTTTCTTAAAGGAGGGTAATGATGATTAAGCACAGGGATCTTTAGTCTTTCTCTCCTTAAATATCTAACTGATCTTAAAGACAGAGATAATTTGTCTAGTTGACAGCTGATATTCTATGTGTGTTTGTTTCCAGTAATTCCAGCCTTCTTACCCTGGAGTAGTTTTATCCATCCCTTAATTGCCCCTAGCTGATGTATAGAAGGTTTTTTTAAACTTCTTAACTGCACAATGAGGCCTCAGTGGACACCTAGATTGTGTCTGCTTGGGAAGATGCCAAACACTAATGAGTATTTTGTTTAATGTAATGGAAACTGAAAGTGCATGGCGTCTTCCTTGACCGATCAATGCCCACTTCTGTTGTTTGAATGTATCTATACATTCTGAATTCTAGAAGAAAGGTCACAAGGGGGCAGACCACTTAGTGTCTGCCTAGGAAGGACTTTAAGATTCAGAAGTTGTGTTTATATGGAGCTCAGTATAGGTAGAAAGTACTTGAGTTAGTACTTCAACCCCTCCTCCTCTGTTCAGATATGCCATCCTTTCTTTCAAACCCAAATTCCATAGTCTTAAACTTTTTCATGTTAATTTTAAAATGTTCATGTTAATTTATTCCCTAATTATTATTTTTTTTAATTATGTTGTTAAATTCTAGGCCAAGCAATATATATTTCTAAGTAATTATCTATTTCATCATTATTTTATTATTATAAAATAATTGGTATATATTTACTTTATTGTTTGCTTTTTTCAAGTTTAAGTCACAATGTGTTCAATACAAATTTTAAAGTAAATAATTAAAACACTATTTCTTAGTTATATAAAAAGTCAGATATGCTGGAAAACCAACCCTAAGCAACTCAGTAAGCAACATGATCAAGTATGTTTGAGTAAAAACTAATGATTTCCATGTGCTACTAATGCTCTACACACAACTAAGTGGAAAGTGTAGAGGGCGTTTCTGAGATTTCGTTGAACTATATCTTGTTGAACAGATACACAGCTCCCTCTGGTTGTATTTATAATTTATAGCCTGCTTGAATGTGCTAGATAATTTTCAAAAGTAAAGATTTCAAGCTACTTTAAAACTCAAAAGAGATTTACCTCTCATCTAAAGCTTCCTGGGTTTAAAGATTTCATAAAAAGTCTGTGGTAAGAAAAGATGGGTTTTGAATCTGCAGAATGGAAATATTAATACTTCCTCAACTTTGAGTATAATGACTCACTTTCTCTTTGTTTATTTCCAAACTATCATCCTGCTTCAATCATACTATCACATGCCTTTGGAGACTCTGGAAATATGCCTCCCCAAGCCTCCCTTGAAATAGAGTTTATAATAGAAACCTTGCCTGACCCTTAATAATTGTTACTTTATGGAAATACTGCAATACCTAAACTAAGTTGCTTATTACACCAAACATGAAGTCCTTTGACCCTGAAGGTTCAATATTGATCAGCCCTACTTCTGTCAATACTCACCTCTAGTGTCAACAATTTTCAATGTGGAATAAATTCAGGAATGGATAGTCTTCTTAATCCAAAGAAATTCAAAATATTTCATTCCTATGCATTACAATTTTTATCCAGTTAAATAATATTCTTATTTCTTCCATACTCTGCATGATTGGAGATTGGGCATCATTGTGAGTATATCATTAAATGTGATTATAATAAGAAGTTAGCTATAAATGATCCTTACATTGGGTACAGGATTCATGTAAAAAATTTCACTGATAAAATGTTTCTCTAAAGAAGACTTAAAGCAAATGTACTACAAATTCAACAAAAGTGGCTGAGCTATTTTTTAATCCTGAGATCATGATGGGGGAAATACTTTTAAAAAGAATATTCAAGTGCTTGCTTTGCACTTGGATAATGCAATAGCAGATTCATTTTTTTTTTAGCTGCCGTATTTTTCAGACTGTCAAGTGCATATCAAAGAGCTATTCTCTTGGCAAATTTTATGAATTTCAGTTCCATTTTCTTGACAATTTAAAATTCAATTATTCCGATTATAACTAAAGGTCATTAGTCTAATGTGGCAACTTCTTGACAGTTTTAGCTACAAGAGAATTTCTCAGTTTAGAGAGGAAATTCTGCCGTATGAGAAAATTTTATTTACCAAGAAGTTGGATGATATTAGAAAAGATTTTTGTTTTCTTCTTTTGCTTTTATTATTTATTAATAAAAATGTATACTTAGGGGATTGGAACCAAGAGGGCAGAGTAGAAGGACATGCTCTCACTCCTTCTTGTGAGAACACCAGAATCACAACTAGCTGCTGGACAATCATCGACAGGAAGACACTGGAACTCACCAAAAAAGATACCCCACATCCAAAGACAAAGGAGAAGCCACAATGAGACGGTAGGAGGGGCGCAATCACAATAAAATCAAATCCCATAACTGCTGTGTGGGTGACTCACAGACTGGAGAACACTTATACCACAGAAGTCCACCCACTGGAGTGAAGGTTCTGAGCCCCACGTCAGGCTTCCCAACCTGGGGGTCCGGCAACGGAAGGAAGAATTCCTAGACAATCAGACTTTGAAGGCAAGTGAGATTTGATTGCAGGACTTTGACAGGACTGGGGGAAACAGAGACTCCACTCTTGGAGGGCACACACAAAGTAGTGTGCACATCGGGACCCAGGGGAAGGAGCAGTGAACCCAGGGGAGACTGAAACAGACCTACCTGTTAGTGTTGGGAGGGTCTTCGGCAGAGGCGGGGGATGGCTGTGGCTCACCATGGGGCAAGGACACTGGCAGCAGAAGTTCTAGGAAGTACTCCTTGGCGTGAGCCCTCCCAGTGTCTGCCATTAGCCCCACCAAAGAGCCCAGGTAGGCTCCAGTGTTGGGTTGCCTCAGGCCAAACAACGAACAGGGAGGGAACCCAGCCCCACCCATCAGCAGTCAAGTGGATTAAAGTTTTACTGAGCTCTTCCCACCAGAGCAACACCCAGCTCTACCCACCACCAGTCACTCCCATCAGGAAACTTGAACAAGCCTCTTAGATAGCCTCATCCACCACAGGGCAGACAGCAGAACAAGAAGAGCTACACTCCTGCAGCCTGTGGAACGAAAACCACATTCACAGAAAGATAGACAAGATGAAAAGGCAGAGGGCTATGTACCAGATGAAGGAACAAGATACAACCCCAGAAAAACAACTAAATGAAGTGGAGTTAGGCAACCTTCCAGAAAAAGAATTCAGAATAATGATAGTGAAGATGATCCAGGACCTCGGAAAAAGAATGGAGGCAAAGATTGAGAAGATGCAAGAAATGTTGAACAAAGACCTAGAAGAATTAAAGAACAAACAAACAGAGATGAACAATACCATAACTGAAATGAAAACTACACTAGAAGGAATCAATAGCAGAATAACTGAGGCAGAAGAACGGATAAGTGACCCGGAAGACAGAATGGTGGAATTCACTGCTGCGGAACAGAATAAAGAAAAAAGAGTGAAAAGAAATGAAGACAGCCTAAGAGACCCCTGGGACAACATTAAACGCAACAACATTCGCATTATAGGGGTCCCAGAAGGAGAAGAGAGAGAGAGAAAGGAGCCGAGAAAATATTTGAAGAGATTATAGTCGAAAACTTCCCTAACATGGGAAAGGAAATAGCCACCCAAGTCCAGGAAGTGCAGCAAGTCCCATACAGGATAAACCCAAGGAGAAACACGCCGAGACACACAGTAATCAAATTGGCAAAATTAAAGACAAAGAAAAATTATTGAAAGCAGAAAGGGAAAAATGACAAATAACATACAAGGGAACTCCCATAAAGTTAACAGCTGATTTCTCAGCAGAAACTCTACAAGCCAGAAGGGAGTGGCATGATATACTTGAAGTGATGAAAGGGAAGAACCTACAACCAAGATTCCTCTACCCGGCAAGGACCTCATTCAGATTCAATGGAGAAATCAAAAGCTTTACAGACAAGCAAAAGCTAAGAGAATTCAGCACTACTGAACCAGCTCTACAACAAATGCTAAAGGAACTTCTCTAAGTGGGAAACACAAGAGAAGGACCTACAACAACAAACCCAAAACAATTAAGAAAATGGTCAGAGGAACATACATATTGATAATTACCTTAAATGTGAATGGATTAAATGCTCCAACCAAAAAACACAGGCTTGCTGAATGGATATAAAAACAAGACCCTTATATATGCTGTCTACAAGAGACCCACTTCAGACCTAGGGACACATACAGACTGAAAGTGAGGGGATGGAAAAAGATATTCCATGCAAATGGAAATCAAAAGAAAGCTGGAGTAGCAATACTCATATCAGATAAAATAGACTTTAAAATAAAGAATGTTACAAGAGAAAAGGAAAGACACTACATAATGATCAAGGGATCCATCCAAGAAGAAGATATAACAATTATAAATATATATGCACCCAACACAGGAGCACCTCAATGCATAAGGCAACTGTTAACAGCTGTAAAAGAGGAAATCGACAGTAACACAATAATAGTGGGGGACTTTAACACCTCACTTACACCAATGGACAGATCATCCAAAATGAAGATAAATAAGGAAACAGAAGCTCTCAATGACACAACAGACCAGATGGATTTAATTGATATTTATAGCACATTCCACCCAAACACAGCAGATTACACTTTTAGGGTTATTCTCCAGGATAGATCATTCTCCAGGATTGCTAGTATTTTGTTGAGGATTTTTGCATCTATATTCATCAGTGATATTGGTCTGTAATTTTCTTTTTTTGTAGTATATTTGTCTGGTTTTGGTATCAGGGTGATGGTGGCCTCATAGAATGAGTTTGGGAGTGTTCCTTCCTCTGAAATTTTTTGGAAGAGTTTGAGAAGTATGGGTGTTAGCTCTTCTCTAAATGAACATTCTCCAGGATAGATCACATCATGGGTCACAAATCAAGCCTCAGTAAATTTAAGAAAATTGAAATCATATCAAGCATCTTTTCTGACCACAACACTATGAGATTAGAAATCAATTACAGCAGAAAAAATGTAAAAACCACAAACACGTGGAGGCTAAACACTACATTACTAAATAACCAAGAGATCACTGAAGAAATCAAAGAGGAAATCAAAAAATACCTAGAGACAAATGACAATGAAAACACGACAATCCAAAACCTATGGGATGCAGCAAAAGCAGTTCTAAGAGGGAAGTTTATAGCTATACAAGCCTACCTCAAGAAAAAAGAAAAATCTCAAATAAACAATCTAACATTACACCTAAAGGAACTAGAGAAAGAAGAACAAACAAAACCCAAAGTTAGCAGAAGGAAAGAAATCATAAAGATCAGAGCAGAAATAAATGAAATAGAAACAAAGAAAACAACAGCAAAGATCAATAAAACTAAAAGCTGTTTCTTTGAGAAGATAAACAAAATTGATAAACCATTAGCCAGACTCACCAAGAAAAAGAGGGAGAGAACTCAAATCAATAAAATTAGAACTGAAAAAGGAGAAGTTACAATAGACACTGCAGAAATACATATCAGCCTAAGAGACTAGTACAAGCAACTCTATGCCAATAAAATGGACAACCTGGAAGAAATGGACAAATTCTTAGAAAAGCACAACCTTCCAAGACTGAACCAGGAAGAAATAGAAAATATGAACAGACCAATCACAAGTAATGAAATTGAAACTGTGATTAAAAATCTTCCAACAAACAAAAGTCCAGGACCAGATGGCTTCACAGGTGAATTCTATCAAACATTTAGAGAAGAGCTAACACCCAGACTTCTCAAACTCTTCCAAAAAATTGCAGAGGAAGGAACACTCCCAAACTCATTCTATGAGGCCACCATCACCCTGATACCAAAACCAGACAAATATACTACAGAAAAAGAAAATTACAGACCAATATCACTGATGAATATAGATGCAAAAATCCTCAACAAAATACTAGCAAACATGGCTTGCCTGGTGGCACAGTGGTTGAGAGTCTGCCTGCCGATGCGGGGGACGTGGGTTCGTGCCCTGGTCTGGGAGGATCCCACATGCCATGGAGTGGCTGGGCATGTGGGCCATGGCTGCTGGGCCTGCGTGTCTGGGGCCTGTGCTCTGCAGCGGGGGTGGGGTAGGGGGAGCGGGGGGTGCAGCAGTGAGAGGCCTGCGTACTGGAAAAAAAAAATACTAGCAAACAGAGTCCAACAACACATTAAAAGGATCATGCAACATGATCAAGTGGGGTTTATCCTAGGGATGCAAGGATTCTTCAATACATGCAAATCAATCAATGTGATACACCATATTAACAAATTGAAGGAGAAAAACCATATGATCATCTCAATAGATGCAGAGAAAGCTTTCGACAAAATTCAACACCCATTTATGATAAAAACTCTCCAGAAAGTGGGCATAGAGGGAACCTACCTCAACATAATAAAGGCCGTATATGACAAACCCACAGCCAACATCATTCTCAATGGTGAAAAACTGAAAGCATTTCCTCTAAGATCAGAAACAAGACAAGGATGTCCACTCAGACCACTATTATTCAACACAGTTTTGGAAGTCCTAGACATGGCAATCAGAGAAGAAAAATAAATAAAAGGAATACAAATTGGAAAAGAAGATGTAAAACTGTCACTGTCTGCAGATGACATGATACTATACATAGAGAATCCTAAAGATGCCAGCAGAAAACGGCTAGAGCTAATCAATGAATTTGGTAAGGTTGCAGGATACAAAATTAATGCACAGCAAATCTCTTGCATTTGTATACACTAATGATGAAAAATGATGAAAGAGAAATTAAGGAAACACTCCCATTTACCATTGCAACAAAAAGAATAAAATACCTAGGAATAAACCTACCTAGGGAGACAAAAGACCTGTATGCAGAAAACTATAAGACACTGGTGAAAGAAATTAAAGATGATACCAACAGATGGAGAGATATACCATGTTCTTGGACTGGAATAATCAATATTGTGAAAATGACTATACTACCCAAAGCAATCTAAAGATTCAATGCAATCCCTATCCAATTACCAATGGCATTTTTTAAGGAACTAGAACAAAAATTCTTAAAATTCGTATGGAGACACAAAAGACCCTGAATAGCCAAAGCAGTCTTGAGGGAAAAAAACGGAGCTGGACGAATCAGACTCCCTGACTTCAGACTATACGACAAAGCTACAGTAATCACAACAATATGGTACTGGCACAAAAACAGAAACATAGATCAATGGAACACGATAGAAAGCCCAGAGGTAAACCCATGCACCTATGGTCAACTAATCTATGACAAAGGATGCAAGGATATACAGTGGAGAAAAGACAGTCTCTTCAATAAGTGGTGCTGGGGGCCTCCCTGGTGGCGCAGTGGTTGAGAGTCCGCCTGCCGATGCAGGGGATACGGGTTCGTGCCCCGGTCTGGGAGGATCCCATATGCCGCGGAGCGGCTGGGCCCGTGAGCCATGGCCGCTGGGCCTGCGCATCCGGAGCCTGTGCTCCGCAACGGGAGAGGCCACAACAGTGAGAGGCCCACATACCGCAAAAAGAAAAAAAAAAAAAAAAAATAAGTGGTGCTGGGAAAACTGGACAGGTACCTGTAAAAGAATGAAATTAGAACACTCCCTAAGACCATACACAAACATAAACTCAAAATGGATTAGAGACCTAAATGTAAGAGCAGACACTATAAAACTCTTAGAGGAAAACATAGGAAGAACACTCTTTGATATAAAACACAGCAAGATCTTTTTTGATCCACCTCCTAGAGTAATGGAAATAAAAACAAAAATAAACAAATGGGACCTAATGAAACTTAAAAGCTTTACACAGCAAAGGAAACCGTAAACAAGATGAAAAGACAACCCTCAGAATGGGATAAAATATTTTCAAACGAATCAATGGACAAAGGATTAATCTCCAAAATATATAAACAGCTCATGCAGCTCAATATTAAAAGAACAAACAACCCAATCCCAAAATGGGCAGAAGACCTAAATAGACATTTCTCCAAAGAAGACATACAGATGGCCAAGAAGCACATGAAAAGCTGCCCAGCATCACTAAGTATTAGAGAAATGCAAATCAAAACTACAGTGAGGTATCACCTCACACCAGTTAGAATGAGCTTCATCAGAAAATCTACAAACAACAAATGCTGGAGAAGGTGTGGAGAAAAGGGAACGCTCTTGCACTGTTGGTGGGAATGTAAATTGATACAGCCACTATGGAGAACAGTATGATGTAGGTTCCTTAAAAAACTAAAAATAGAATTACCATATGATCCAGCAATCCCACTACTGGGCATATACCCCGAGAAAACCACAATTCAAAAAGACACATGCACCCCAATGTTCATTGCAGCACTATTTACAATAGCCAGGTCATGGAAGTAACCTAAATGCCCATCAACAGACGAATGGATAAAGAAGATATGGTATAGGGCTTCCCTGGTGGCGCAGTGGTTGGGAGTCCGCCTACTGATGCAGGGGACACGGGTTCGTGCCCCGGTCCGGGAGGATCCTGCATGCTGCGGAGCGGCTGGGCCTGTGGGCCATGGTCGCTGAGCCTGTGTGTCCGGAGCCTGTGCTCCGCAACAGGAGAGGCCACAACAGTGAGAGCCCCGCGTACCGCAAAAAAAAAAAAAAAAAGATAAAAAAGAAGATATGGTATATATATACAATGGACTATTACTCAGCCATAAAAAGGAACGAAATTGTGTCATTCTTTGAGACGTGGATGGATCTATAGACTGTCATACAGAGTGAAGTAAGTCAGAAAGAAAAACAAATATCGTATATTAACGCATATATGTGGAACCTAGAAAAATGGTACAGATGAACTGGTTTGCAGGGCAGAAATTGAGACACAGATGCAGAGAACAAACGTATGGACACCAAGGGGGGAAAGTGGTGGTGGTGGGGGTGGTGGTGTGATGAATTGGGTGATTGGGATTGACATGTATACACTGATGTGTATAAAATTGATGACAAATAAGAACCTGCTGTATAAAAAAAATGTATACTTAATATTTCTTCCAGTCCCATATTTATAATGTATAATATCTCCTGCTTCACTCCCATGATTAACATCATCAAATTAATAGCAAATGACTTCTAATATTGATGGTTTTATCATCGTTATATTTTGTCTTAAATGTTTCTTTTGGGTTATATTCCTTTTCTAATTTTAAATAACCTTAACCTGAACATAATTTTCAGATCTAGGAAAAGACATTTTCATTTCAATCATGTTACAGGTAGAATTTCTGTTAAGATGAAAAAGCAGGAAAGTTGGAGACCTGGTAAATATTTTAACATTGGTTCCACTTGGTATGATAATGGAGAACTCCTCAGGCAAGACACACCACAGAGCCAGACACAGTGAGTGCTGGGTGTCAGGCCAGTACAAGATACAAGAGTCTTTATCCCTGTCCTAACCCCAAAGAAACTGACTTTGCACTGGTAGATAAATGTATTCAACAACTATTGAGTGTGCAAGGTCAACAGTGAAAACACATCATGTTTCTGTTTTTGCATTTTAGAGTTCCAGACACTGTTGGAGGCAGAGATGGACAAGATGGCACCTACGCTGGTTCTGGTACCCGTGACCCATTTACACAGAGGAGAACTTATCCATGTGGCATGCTGGCTTAGCACTTAGACCGCCAAACAAGAACTCCACCACTCTGCGTGAGGAGCAAGCTCTTCACACGAACTGTTCTCAGCACCATCCTGAAATGTCTTTGTCTCACTGAGGCACAGCTGTCCCAAGGATTTTAATACTGCAATCCACAGGGCTTTTGTTAAGCAGTAAGACCCAAAATGACCCTTTCTACCTAGGAATCAAGATTTCAAAACTATTCCCTATCAGCACAAACTCTGAACTTTTAGCCTCCTGCTAGAGCTGTGTAAAGTCAGCTTCTTCTGAACCACTGGCTGAAACTTGTAAAGGGACTGATTTTTCTGGTATTATGGTTTACCAATTGTGTCATCGTTATCATTTCTTGTCCACTGACCAGAGAGTTTGTACCTGTAGATGACAGTTGTATTTGCATTCTGTACGGCTTCCCTATCAACGCACTTTTGAGGCCCAGTATTTAGCAGAGAATGTTCTTTTCTATATAGCAGATTATTACTTTCATCCACTACTGTGCTAAGCATGCATTTTACCTGCATTATTTCATTTAATCCTCACAGTGATCGTCCATGGTGCAAAGAGATAAAAATGACTAGGACATGGTCACCACAAACTGAAGAACCAGGACTTGAACCAGGGTGATCTGAGACCAGAGCTCTCATTCTTAACCACTTCGTGTATACTGCTTCTGCAAGAATGGCCTTTCTATAATTAAAACTATATAATGGATTTTAAAAATCTGTTAGAAGAGTAAATTCTAAGAACATGCAAACTAACTCTTGGTCAAAATGAAAGTTTTTTATTAGTGTGCTGAAAATAGAGCTAGAGAGGCATGTACATTTACTTCTAATTTACAAGTTGGTACATAGGAGCAGAAAATGTAGTGATAAAAGACTATTTCTGTCTTTTTAGACATTTAGCACATTCTTCTACCACCTAATTGTGTGGGTACATATTCTGCAGTCTCCTTCAGTATCCCTACCACAGTCTAAAGGTTTTGTATATCTATTTGCATATATGTGATAAGGTTTATTTTGAATAAAGAGTGAATGTGATTTCAGTTTTCCCTGTGATATATAAACATGAATCAACAAAGATCCCTCCTAAAACTTCTCCAAGGAATGGCATGAATTTCCAATTAATCTCATAACTTGTCTTTAACTGTTTGGCCATATTCCATAATTGATAGATGTTATTTTAATTCAGATACAAAGAGAAAGAGAGAGAGAGAGGGGATATGCCCAGGCCAGAGAATGGGGTATACATCAAGTTTTAGACACATTTTGCTCACCTAGTCAATCAATGTTTTTTGAGACCCCAAAATACTTTGGCTGATCCCTGTGACTGTTATTGTCGGTTATTAACAAATTGCAAAAATGACATGCCCTAAAAAAATCCATCAAATTGGTGACAAAATTTGCACAGGGTCTAGGACATCAAGGCTATCACTTTTCAGCCACAAGTGTGGCTATCACCACACTTTTCAAGGGTGGGGGTCAATGGAAAATCACTTAAGCCTCTATAAAAGATGGCTTTTAAGGAGCTGTTTGGCTGATGGAACCTGGTGGACTGGGATAGAGAAGGCACTTGAAGTCTGAGTAAAGATGTGCAATGAAAGTGAAAAAAACATAAGGGCAGAAACTAAAGAAATATTGAGATAATAAAAACAATATATTTTCCTTCATTATCACCTACATGATAGCATCCAAGTCCCTGCACACAGCATTCAAGGCCCTCTACAAGTTGATGCTAACCTAGTTTTCAGGTCTTAGTTCCCAGAACTCTCCTATGTGTTTTCTGTCCTGCTATCACACTGTGTGCTTTTTCCCAGTGACATGGCATACCTTCATGTATGAGTGCCCCTGACGCCTTTCCTCCTCTGTCCCCATGTCATCTGCTTCACAAAATACCACTCTCTTTTTATGAAAATTCTGAAAACTCTCCTCTCCCCAACCTCCACTCACCACACCCAACAAGCAGAAATTGCCTTCTCCCTGAGCGTCTCTTGTTCTTTCAGTAACTTCTTTATCATGTTGACATGTGCTAGGAGTCAAAACACATCTCTTATTCACCTTGGTACACCTAACACATAGTCCGCATTCAATACACTTTTATTGATATGTGTTGCTTTTGTGTGTCCAGGCTGGTTTCCACTCCCTGCTCCTCCATGATACCCCTTATCCCTCCCTTTTATTTTTAGAATGTTCTCCATAATAATGATGATAACTGGCATGTGTATAATACTCTATCAATTACAAGCACTTTCAAATCTGTATTAGTCTTCTAGGGCTGCCATAACAAAATACCACAGACTGGGTGCCTTAAGCAGCAGAAATTTGTTTTCTTACAGTTCTGGAGGCTAGAAGTCCAAGATCAAGGTGTCAGCAGGTTGATTTCTTCTGAGGCCCCTGTCCATGGCTTGCAGATAGCCACCTTCTCACCTCCTCACATCATCACCCCTCAGTCTGTGTTGCTTGCGTCATAAACACCTCTTATTATAAATTCACCAGTCATACTGGATTAGGGCTCACCCATATAATTTTCTTTTACCTTAAGTACCTCTTTAAAGGTCCTGTCTCCAAATCCAGTCAGATTATAAGGTACTGGAGGTTAGGGCTTCAACATATGAATTTTGGGGGAACACAATTCAGCCCATAACAATGTCCACTACCTGATTTATCCTTACAAGCAACAGCTGTAGCCTCTCTGTACCTCTGCACTATGTTCACGGTGAGCGTCTTCAAAATACAGCACTTCTATGCCTAACTCTACTCCTTCCAACTTCCACAGTCTAGATCTCAAGTCTATTTATTTTGGAAAGGGGCTTTGTTCCTCGATGGGTGAATAAAGACAACGGTTCCAAATTCTAGGGTTTCGTACAGTTTAAATTGTCAAAAGCCAAGCTCTCACGTCAGTATAAGGAGAAAAAGAAAAGCTGTCCATTTTTTAGCACTGAGAAAATAGGAAACAAATATCATAGTTGGGGGAGGTTTTTGCCGTCATTAAAAGCTTGAGAAAGGGATCTAGACGTACATATATTAGCCATTTCAACTGGATAAATGCTGGCCTAGTTAAGAAGGATGACTGGTACTTACTGCTGAGTACACTAGCCTACACTCTGACCCTGGGACCTATGGAACACCCACTGACATGAATGGCTCCTTTCATGTGAAGAAATGTGCTAACTTTTCAAAAGGGTCTTGATTCCAGGCCAAAGTGAGGAGCATCGTGTGTACTACAGTGTATTGACTAAAGCCTCCTTAGAATTGGTGCCACATTAGTCAGGGGTAAGCAGGGCACTCTTATGCAGTATGAAGACACTAGGTTTTGCAGGTCTCACCCATTTCTGTCTCCTCCCTCATAAATCACTCTCATACTGTGTCCAGAAAAAGCAATCACCTGCAATCCAATGCATTTCAGCACTGCATTTTAGCTCCAGGCAGAAGACACGGTGGATGAAACATTAACCGTGACCTAGATTTGGAGCTGGCCCAATGTTGGGCCTGCCTTACTTCAGAAGGGGAGTCACTATGCCCTGTCCTCTTTTCACTCAAGTGTTGAAAAGTGGGGAAACAATGCAAAGGTTCAAGACATGATCATATGATAACTCCTCTCCAATCAAGAATCATTTCCCTTCCTTTTATGAGGGGAAAAACTGAAATCATCCCTGTGAGAAGGATAGTTTTTGAAATGTTTTTGGGGGTGAGGGGCTGCTGATTCTACCCTTACCAAACCACTATATTCTTCTCTCCCCCTTTATTCTCCCTTTCACTTCCTCAGGATTTTAACAGAAACAGTTTATATCAGTATGGTGATGCAACTTATGTGTGTAAATAAATGCAAATAGCTATTAAATGTTCAGGAAGTAGCATAACCATCTTTTAACACAATTTATACTGGTGAGTATTTTTTCATAATTTTCCAGATCTGCTGCCAAAGAGCATTTCCCAGAGATCTTTGTAGCAATGTATGCATCCAGACTATGGTTGCAAGAAATCCAGGATGCTGTATAGACAGGATCACTTTCAGGGTTTGAAATTTAAGAAATTTTTGCCATTAGGTGATAGACCTTCACATCAATATTTAACTAGCAAGGTTTTGATCTTGGGGTACACAAATATGTATTTGACTTTTGGTTCTGGAATCTTCTAAAAATATATATTTGGGCCAATTTTATTGTTTCCTTGATTTTATTAACCATGCCCTCTTTTCAGAATAATTTAGGTTTTAGTGATTGTATCAAAATTAGTCTATGCTCATTCAGATGGCCAACAGGCACATGAAAAGATACTCAATATCACTAATTATTAAAGAAATGCAAACCAAAACTATAATAAGGTATCACCTCACACGAGTCAGAATAGCTATCATCAAAAAGTCTACAAATAATAAATGCTGGAGAGGGTATGGAAAAAAGGGAACCCTCCTACACTATTGGTGGGAATGTAAATTGGTACATCCACTATGGAGAACGGTATGGAGCTTCCTTAAAAAACTAAAAACTGAGTTACCATATGATCAGCAATCCCACTCCTGGGCATATATCCAGATAAAACTCTAATTAGAAAAGATACATGTACCCCAATGTTTATAGCAGCACTATTTACAGTAGCCAAGACATAGAAGCTAAATGTCCATCAACAGATGAATGGATAAAGAAGATGTGGCAGATGTACACAATGGAATATCACTCCACCATAAAAAATAATGAAATAATGCCATTTGCAGGACCATGGATGGACCCAGAGATTATCACACTAAGTAAGTCAGAAAAGGCAAATATATGACATCATTTATATGTGGAATCTAAAAAATGATACAAATGAACTTATTTACAAAACAGAAATAGACTCATACACATAGAAAACAAACTTACAGTTACCAAAGAGGAAAGGCAAGGAGGGAGGGAGGGATAAATTAGGAGTCTGGGATTAACAGATACACACTACTATATATAAAATAGATAAACAACAAGGACCTACTGTATAGCACAGGGAACTATAATCAATATCTTGCAATAACCTACAATGGAAAAGAATCTGAAAAAGAATATATATATATATATATATATATATATGTATATACATATGTATATATGTATAACTGAATCACTTTGCTGTATACCTGAAACTAACATAACATTGTAAATCAACTATATTTCAATTTAAAAAAATTAGTCTATGCTGACGACTATTACAGCATCCAAAATACAAAGTTGTGTTAGAAGATTCTATCAGTGCACAAAGTTACAGGCAGTTATGGGAAAGTAAGTATTTTTTTAATGAGCCTTTATTTCCCTCTTGCTTATGTACATCAGGCTGTGAAAATATCTATTAGTATTTTTTTCCAGATCTCTGCTGTGTATGTGCAGGTCTGCCTAGTATGTCTCATCCTTTCTCTTATCACTCCTTAGAGTTCTGCCTGCTCTTTCTCTAATTGCTGGGCAGTAAGAGAGATGGACGGATCAGTCTAAGCAAGTAGAGCTTGCAGAGAGCAGAAACAGATTTACTAACTTTGATGATGGCTTCTAGAGAGTCCTTACCATACACATGGCTGGGTTGCCATAAAGCCAGCTGAGCTGATCACCTTAAATAGATTAAAAGATGACATAGACAGATTTTAAGCAGAAATGATTTCATTCTTTCCTCTCACCAGTTACATGGTTAGCTGTTTCGTGCACTGATCTGTTATACCACATAGGGCCGGCTCAGTCCCCGCCAGCCTTCTGAAATCTTGATGGCACTGGACACTGACTGTCTCCTGGGAATGTGCAAGAAAGAAGGTCTGAGCTCCTTTCCTCCAAAGACACTCTTTTCAATCCATTATCTCCTACTCAGGTGCAATAGTCTAGTCTATCAAAATACAGTGATTGAATAAAACTTTTATTTCAGATAACGAATGCATTGATTTAATTAATAAAGGGTTTGTACTACATGGTATAATAGTTCCCTAAATGAACACTGAAGTGCTAAAATGGAAAAACTTACCATTGGTCCAAGTTAAATCACAGCCACTTCTTTTAAACTGCATACCCTAATAAGATACCAACCCATTTGATACTTTTAAAAAAATGTGTTATATAAGTGCTTAACATTTTCCAGCTGTTTTAAAGCCAACTGTTTTTCCTGTCATAAGTACATCTGGCATCAGGCAAACAGATTATAGCCATGGACAACGGACTAATTTATGATGTTTTTATATTTTCATTTTTTTGGCAGACTAATCCTGGTTGATATATTAGCCTAGCTTTCAGAGGTGAATCTTAAAATCTTGTACTCTTAACAACCCTTTTACCTTTTTCTCTCCCAAACCTTAGAATATTGTTGGCATGTCCTAAAATTTAATTAAAAAACAGAGACAGGGAGAATGAATTGAACCCTTATGCTCTGTCCTCTAGTGTCCCTTCTGTAGCTGACTTCCTAGGAGGAATTACAAATCTGTGTACCAGTGTTGATTTTGAAAGATCTTTGTACTTTTGACCATTCTTCTTCCTAAATTCATTAGGTCACTGCACTTGTGTTTGCATCCTACTGTGAGAATTGCGTTTTGTCCAAATGTAAGGGGAGTTTGGTAAGTCAAACCAAGCAGAAGGAGAACCAGTTGCCTGCCTTTGCAAAAAAAAAAAAAAAAAAAAAAAAAAGAAGTTTTAAGCCATAGGGAATGGAGGCAAGACTATTTTCTGTGGTGGTTCTGTTTCTGCATCTTGAGTTAGAGAGGCCAAGTCCACTCACCTTCTCAGAACATCTTTTTAATCTGACATCCCCTAGTGGGCCATCCCTTAGCTATTTATGTGGAATCATAACTGCTGGGTTGAATATGCCATATTCTTCCTTTAAATATCCACTCAAGGCCTCAAAGTAATGGACGTGTTTTTAATAAATCTGATATATAAATCATTCATCAGATACACTTCAAAACAGAGCAGCTATCAGAACACCCTGAAAGATTCATTAGAACATTTTTTTTTTGCAGACATGTCACCAAGTGAAATAAATGTGGGTCAACTCAAAACTGAGATGAGAAATGGCAGAGTGCTTTATGGGTTGAGTCAAGAATATAGGAATTCTAATCTTGTCTCTATTGCTAACTTGTTTAATGATTGTAGTAATGTTTATGACTTACTCCTAGCTACTCTTCCTTCTGGCCAAAAACAGACAATGTCTACATAGGATTTTGAGCTCCTAAGAGAAGGGCCCTAAGTAAGTTTAGCTGGCAGTAATAAAGCCTTGCTTTTATAAGCATGGAGTCAGCTTGCCTGGATTCAAGTCCCAGCCCCATCACAGCCTGGTACTCAACCTTGGGTTAATCCCCCACTGAAGTGCACTGGGTGGTCTTTTGCTATTATACATAATACCACGATGAATATCTTTTAACATATAGATACGTTTATGCATTTATATGATTATATCTATAGGGAGAATGCCTAAAGGTGAACTTCTTCACTCTAAGGTTAGGGAAATTTTAAATGTTCATGTATATTGCTAAATAGCCCTCCAAAGAGGCTATACCAAATTGGTACTCCTGACAGTATACGTGGATTCCTATTTCTCTACACCTTTGTCCACACTGTTCACTGGCAATTTTAATTTTTTAATCTTTATCAGCCTCAGAAGTGAAAGATGGAATTTGACTTTAATTTGCACTTATTTAATTTCGATCTAAGATACTCATCTTTTCATATTTTACTAGCCATTCATTATTTTATGCATACCCCAATCCCCCTTTTCTATTGGATACTTGGTGGGTTTCTTTTTTTTTAAATTGATTTATAAAGTACTTGGTAGAGTAAGATTAAGATCTTTGTAAAGAATAATTTGGAGAGCAATTCTGATTAATTTCAGTCATGAGGGATATTATAAATTTGAGAATTTTAATGGGACTTGGCATTACTAACTGAAAAAGGACAAAACCTCCCAAGCATGAATAGTGAAAGGATATCACCTGAGTTATTACAACAGTCACTGAAATAATCCAGACTATATGTAAAGCACAACGCAAAGAAGTCCAAGGTGTGATCTCTGCCGTTAAAGCATTCATAGTAAAGAACAGAAGACGCACTCACATGAAATGATAAAAATCTGAGACAGTAAAAGGAACAAGTGATACAGACCATAAATACCCTAGGAATTGAGGAAGGAAAGCTCATCTTCATCGGACTGGTTAAAGGACATTGCTTAAAAGAAAACACATGCTTGAAAAGACAGAGAGAAAGATTCAAAAGTATAAAAGTGAAAAGCAAGGAAAGGAAAGAGTAAAGAGACAAAGGTGAATGGAATAGAGGCTTGGATGGGGGAATAGGGGAAAGTTTATATATGGAAAGGTGGGTTGGCGTCAAATTATTGAAGGTCTTGGCTGTCTGCTTTAGCTTGGATTCTATGCTGTCAGAGCAAATGAATGTTTTGGGGAAGAGCATTGATGTAATAAAAATAATTTTAGGATGATAATATTGACCAGAGAATAATGAATGATTGAAGAAAGGAGTGAATGGAAAATATTGAGTTGGGAAAGCAGATGACTATTGTATTAACACTTTCTGTGGGGGAGAATCAACTAATTTAAAAAAAGTGGTTTATATTTTCTTCAATTTATAAAACTTAAAGCTGTTATGGAACTAATGCTACATAATGTTATCTAAGAAAATAAGACTGATCAAAACCCAGAATTCTTTGTGTATATGTTGAACATTCCAATGCAGTGCCTTTTTCTAAATCTGTGATTCAGCTTTCATACTGCTTCACTCACTCATTCTAATGACAGTAAGCCTTTCTTTGTTGGGTCTGGAATTCATATGGGTTTTTTCACAGACCTAGAAATTCCAAACATGCTTCTGTCATTACACCTCATCTGTCATCCTAAGGAATGGCTTTATTTATTCTTGTGATTTGGAGAAATAAGGTGATTGTAGAAGGGGTTTAGAATAATGGGAGGAAGGTGTTGGCTACATAGAACCAGCAATTCCTTTCTTACTTTATTTCCCTTACATGTTGGTAAGGGTTAGGTTAATTGCTCTGAGAGCCCCCTGTACTGCAAATGCAGCGTCTATTCAACAAGTATTTACTGAGCACCTAAAATGTGTCAGGCACTGTGCAAAGCACTGGGAACATATAGCACTGACTGGAAGAGAGTTTAAAAAATAGAGCCAGTCTTTGCTCCTACGAAGCTTACAGTCTGGTGGGACAAATATAAACAAGGCCACATTCTATTGCTTCAGCTCCTTACAGGTGACAGGGGACTGGGCTCCTCTCTCAAAATTTTCCTACATGTAACAACCCTATCCTGTTGTTACGGTTCTGAACAACCCACCTCTAGTTTACTTCATGTATTCCTATGTGTGCCGAGGTATTTAATTCACTTCTGATGGGCATTAAGAGGATAAAAGGAATTCAAATAATAAATATCTGGCAAACGTTGTGAAGTAGCAGATGTGCTAGTGCTATGGAGATCACCAAGGAGTGAAACATGGACCCAAACCATAGAATTGGAGAGATATAGTAAACGCATTTGCAAAAGTAAACTTTCTAGTGTGGATAATAAGTACTAAATTGATGGCACAGAGAGTAGGTGCTATGGGAACTCAGAAAAAGAGGCATCACTTCCAGAAGGCACTGTGCCTCAAAGGATGGGCTGGGTTTGAATCAGGTAGAGGACAGAGGAGGTGTCTGTGGGAGTCAGTGAAGCCCAGTACAAACTACCTTATGCAGGACGGGTCCCGGGGCTCCCAGCATGGTTGCGATCATGGGTCCCACAGTTGAAACTGGTTTCTCTTTCCCTCTTCATCTCTTGGTTCTGCTTTCCTCTGTACTAGCTTCAGTCTCAGACTGACTGTCTCTATGTGGTAGCTGCCAGGCTTACATCTTGCTCCCTTAACCACCCAAAACAAAAGACAGCATCTCTTTCCCAATAGTCCTAAACAAACTCCTGTGATTTACCCTGACTGGACCAATTTATATCATTTTTCCATCCCTGAGTCAACCTCTGTAGTTAGGGGGGTGGAATTCACAGATTGGCCAGGTCTGGGTTATGTCTCCACCCCTAGAATGGAAGCAGGCGGGGTCAGCCCCATCTAAACCATATCAGAACAAGATCAGGGAAGGGGTTAGTGGTTCCCCAGAGAAAAAAACTGTACTGCTGTAATTAGAAAAATAACAACAATCATCATCACCATCATCATCATTGGAAACACTCTATAGTAAAGAATTTACTATGTACTGGGTACTATTCTAACCAACTTTTGTATGTTACTTATTTACTCCTCCTATCCCTGTGAGGTAGGTAATCTCATCTCATTTTCAGATGGGGAAACTGAGGCAAAGAGATGTTAAGTAATTATCACATGGCTAGTAAATGGTAGTCCTGGGAGTTGAACCCAGGCCACCAGAATGCCAAGTCCATGGTTTTACCCGCTATAGTATATTAAAATTGACTTCTATACACACAGAACTAGTTAACACTGAGGCTCAGAAATGAGCAAATTATATGAAGAACAATGAGGAGACCAGAAATTCAGCAAGATGGTAATTTTGGTCTGTTCTCAAAGCTATAGAAACAATATTCGAAAAGCTGATGATAGGTTGTACCATCCTCATGAAGAGGTCAAGTTCTGACAAGATCCAGGCAAACACTGACTGAACTTCCAAGGGAAATGAAATGGTCACCAGAGAAAACTGAATAATTCCCCAAAGGCTACTCCAGCCCAATCCTCTCAACAGCTTGTGATTCACACCTTTATACAATTTACCAAGGACTGATTTCCTATCCATATCTGATTCTCAGTCTCTTTCTCTCCTGCTTTGAAACATCATTCATGCAACATATATAAATCTCAGTTAAAACTAACAATGCATTCAAAAACACAAACAAAATCAAACGATTGCCATTTGGCATTGAGAAACAGCAGACCCAGGCTTGAGTCTGTTTACTGTGCATTTCCTGATGCAAAGAAAAGCAAGCACAGCCTAGAAAACACCACAAAGCATTATATGGCGACAGCTCGTGCACTTCAGAAGAGAAGTGGATACATTAGGAAAAGTTTTTCTCCCTTTGATGTAGAATATGTTATCTTTTCTTGTATTAAAATGGGAGTTAACTTTAAATAAATAAAATTCAGCCTGTAGGCTTCAGAAAACGAATGCTCTGTTTTGATAGTGTCATTTCTCTGATCCCTGAAAGCATTATGGGAGTTAACTTGGGTCTTCATCATGATTTTCCTTTATGGTGTGGACAGCACATTACTTTTTCATCTCTGTTTTATTGATTTCCCCTCACTTCCGCCCACATTTTCTCTTTGCCAGCTGTTACCTCTGCCCCTTTTGCTCCCCCAAGTGCTATGAGGGCAGGTAGAGTTTCTCCTGTGTCATTGGCTGCGGGCAGTCCAGGCACTGCTGCCATAGTGCTCCATTCTAAGGTGTAAACCTCTTATCTGCATGGTTTTGAAAAAAAGACAAGCCAAGGGCCCTAGACCTGTCTTCAAGAAGAGATCAGAATGAGCTTCACATTCCTATAATGAAACAGTGGAAGAATGTGGAATTTGTGGTTAGCATGTCTTTAATTGGACTTGAGGATGTGTCCCCTCCATTCAGGATACAGAGTGCATGAGCCTGGTAGATGATGAACTTGTTTTCTTTTATGATTTTCCCAAAAGAGCCCTGAACAGTCAAATATCAGGTAATCTGAGCCCTCTAGAATTTGGTAATAGAATGAAGCCTTTTTTCTTTTAAACAAAATTACTTTTAGGTAAATGAATATGCAAAAATCTCAAAGGTGCGCTATGCAACATGAAAAAAAACACTGATAACAAGTGTTTTTACCCTTGTAATTGTCCATTTTGGCCCTTCTTAGTGTTTTAGTAATTGCTTCTAAAAATGAGTGTATTTGAAAGATACATGCAAGACTACAGTTGGAGAAAGAAAATTCTTTAATATAAAAAAGTTGCTATGATTAGAGTTTTTCAGAATTTCTTGGTTGTTAATAAGATTTGAAAGCTTATACCTTCTATAGTTTAACTTTTGAAACAAGAGGTATATTTGTGTGTAAAGAAGGTTGGGATTCATGAAATTTTATGCAAAACTATGCATGCATATGCATGTGTCGTGTCCTGGAGAAAGACTTCATAGCTTTCATCAATTCTCAAGAGGGTTTGTGACAGGAAGCATTCTCAATTTGCCTGTCTCACTTTCCTTCCCCACACCAACCCTCCCTTTCTTCTTTGTAGTCAATAGCGCTCTCTCTGTCTTGCCAGCTTCCTACTTATCCCTTCCCAGATGAATTGTTCTTTTTGTTTTCTGACCAAGTGAGGCTGAGCCAGAGGAGCTCAGGAGCTGGTTCCCTGATGATGATGGTGGCAGACAGATGGCAAGACTACTGGGAGTGCTGCAGTGAGTGGCCTCTGGGTGAGCTGTTAGGAAGATGGACGGTGCCACCATGACGCATCCTGAATAGCATCTTCTAGGAGGGAAATGGGGCATCCAAGATGCCACCCATGTAGGCAAACTTCCATTACACTGAGGATACTGTCAAGGGGAAAAACTGAATTGGGCAGTAGTTTTCCCTGAATACTTCACTGTTATCTATTTTTTTAATTCAATTTTATGTTTTATTTGATTTGGGGGGGATTTTTTTTTCTTTTTCTTTTTTTTTTTTTTTGCCATTTTCCTTAGCTTCTGTATCCATTACAACATCCTAACACTCTAATTGGCTTTCTATGGGACAAACAGGGAGCACTGCTTCTGGCAAGATAGACTTTTCTGTCCTGTTGATTGATGGGTTAATTTTTATTGAGCACAGTGTGCTAGCAGAGCCAAAAATCCAAGACAGAATTCCAACTCTAGGAATTTATGTTCTAATGAAAAGTATGACAGACAACAATGCAATCCTCTCAGTTTCTTACTTTTACGAGTATGCCTTTCTATTTCTCTCTTTAAAGACAAGTCTACATAAGCAAAAAGTGTGTACTGAGGTAACTAGACAGATAACTTGAGCTCAGAAACATGTTATTAAAAAAAAAAAAAAAAGAGCCAATTGGATCAGGTAGCCTGGTGGGGGGGATTAGTTTCCTCAGAAGAGTTTCACTAATCATATTCGCTGAGTGGCTTACTCAATGGCGATTTTTAAAAGAATCAAACACTTCTCCAGATTCTTTTGGTTCTATCCTATGTTAACTTACATTAAATTATGTAAGGTTAGGGCTTCCCTGGTGGTGCAGTGGCTGAGAGTCCGCCTGCCGATGCAGGGGACGCAGGTTTGTGCCCCAGTCCGGGAAGATCCCACATGCCACGGAGCGGCTGGGCCCGTGAGCCATGGCCGCTGAGCCTGCGCGTCCGGAGCCTGTGCTCCGCAACGGGAGAGGCCACAACAGTGAGAGGCCCGCGTACGGCCAAAAAAAAAAAAAAAAAAAAAAAAAAAAAAAAAAAAAATTATGTAAGGTTAAATTTCTATAAGTTACATTTTTGGACTATGTAGTAGCTTAACCCCACACAGAAATCCTTCACTGAAAATACAACTCAATAAATACTGTATGGCTTAATTTCATGAAGGGCTGATGATTTTTTAAATAATCATTTAAAGAATGTTCATTGTCCCTCTGTGTCCATGATATAAGGATCCATATGATCATTTCTTCAGTAAATGGCCCCCAAAAGAAGATTCCCTTTCCAAACTATTCTCTTTCTTTTATCAAGCACTCAAAGCTAAGTAACCTAGAGTGTTTTCCAATTTGCTCAGAGCACATTTCAGTGCTCAAATGAACTGTTTCACCTCTGAATCAGCCACAGTATTTCTGAGCCACCATTTCCTCATCTATAAAATAAAGTGTATTGGAGATAATGATCTTTAAAATTCCTTCCAGCTATGAACCACGAACACACACACAGACATACATACATACACATACACACACACACACACACACACACACACACACACTCTTATATGATTTCTGACCTCATTCATATCTTTATTTAATTACAATAGAAGCTTCATAAGAGCCCAGCCCGTGTCTGTCTTATTCACCTGTATACCCCTGGTTCCTGGCACATAAATGGAGTACACTAAATATAACTTGAATTAATATAATTACCCAATGTTCATAGCAACGTGTTCTGTTGCATGATGCCTTGAATCCTTCTCTGGAAGGAAGCAAAGCCCATATTATAAATTCACACAATTTATTTGTATATACTTCTTACACCATATTTTAAGATCTTACATTTAATCTGCCTGTTTAGCTGCAGCTAAAATTTTGTCATTTCTCTTCCACTTTTCTCTTATTGAACTCACTGTCTTGCACACTTTTTCATAAAAGGCCCAACTTAGAAATAAAGCTAAAACCTAGAACATGGAACTTGCACGCAGGTGACTGGAGCTTGGATGGCTGGGAAAGAAGTGAGCATGGTCCCCACGCCCATGGAAGCCAGGTTTGCTGCCACCAGACTTACCAGCTGACAGCCTATCCAACAACACAGAGAGGAAATAAACCTCCTTGCTACCTAATTTAACAATATTAAACTCCTGTGCCCCCCGACAGTGAGTCTGATCCTGAAGAACTGGGCAGAATGAGCCAACCACAGCCCCCAGAGACCCCCAAGACTCCCATTACCCACTGAAAGGGTCCACAGTGAGGCACAGGGTCAAAACACCTCCAACAAGGTTAAACGTGCTGACTTAATTTTTTCCTAACAAGTCAGAGGTTCTTCTCTAAACAGAAAGCCTAACCAGAACACTGAGACTGTGTCCTCGGATAGGTGCACGGCAGGGAGTTAAAGGGTGGATTATGGGGAAGACAGAGGAGGAACAGGAAACAGAGATGGCAGAGATGTATCACCTGCGGGATTGATTTTCTTGCGCGAAAACTCCAGCACATTTGATGGGCAATGCTGCTCTCTAGTGGCCAAGTGGGATGAGCACAGGTTCCAATTAAATGCCCACACAATTTAGGTGCACTTTTTGTTGTCTGTATCTAGTTTTAAGATTATTCTGCTTTTAAATCTTAAAGTGAAAAAACAGACATTTTACCAAAACACATAACTTCTTATAAAAGAACTCGTGTGACTTTTCTCCTCTTCCTTTCTTCATTTATTTTTCCATGATGCCCCTTTATACTTAGGCAGTGTTGGGCTTTCCCAGCAAACCACTCGGCCCTGGTCCCTGAAATGGCCTAGGGAAGCCTGGCATCTCTCATACACCTCAGATGCTTCCTTCTTGAGGACCACAGGGGAAGGCATAGGGTGGAAATTTGCCCTCACTGCTGCCTTTGATTGGAAGGCTCGGTCCTTACTTCCTCATATGGCTGTTTCCTTCTCATCACTTAGCTCAGCTCAGAGGCCACCTGGCTACAGCAGCCCCAATCCACCCCCACCTTCCCAGGGTGTCAATCCCTAGCACATCATCATTCTTCTGGCTTCATACAGCTCATCACTATCCCAAATTATGTTGTTTACTTGTTTCCTTATTCTCTGTCTCTCTCTCTCTCCCCCATCACAATATAAGCTTTATAACAGCAGGGACCTTATCTATTTTTTTCACTGATATATGTCCAAATACTAGAAATTGTTGCAGGTGCTTGGCACAGAGCAGGCTCTGAATAAATATTTTTGAGTGAGTGAATGAATGAATAATAGAGAATATTTACCTCCTAAGCCTTCTCTTCCAATAGCAATATTTTTGTCTAACATCTTGCCACCTCTCACGTTAGAAAAGTGGGACATGGAAATGCAGAATTTCACTTGGGAACTGTAAGGTATAAAATCTCTGACCATGCATCAGCAGAGGTAGCAGATTAGGATTAAAAATTACTCGTACTAGGTTTAATTTAATTTCTTAAGTCTGATTATATATGTTTCTCCCTGTCTACGCAGCAAAAAGTCCTATTATACTCAAGTACAGTTTTCTAAAACAATAGAAATATACAGAAAAGATATGAAAAAGAACAAGATGATAAAATTCTCAGTCTTGTTAATAATCTTGTTATTAAATGTCAGTTGGTAGTATAAGTCAGTTTAATTGATTTAAGAAGTGACATAAACTTAAGAAGATATACAACCCCATCATCCCAGGACAGTTTTTAAGAGCACTATACCCTTTCTTGGTAATAACAGTATATACTATGTTGTAGTGACCACAATACCTGCCTCCATTATATCTTTTAAAGCAAACACTTCAGTTTCTTTACTTAATTGTAGAACCATCTTTGTAAGACTTGTTTTGATAATCTCCTTATATCAGGGCTATTTTTTCTTTTTGTTTCATTTTTCCTTCCTTTTTTACCCCATATAGAATATAATAATATAATATGCCATCCCAGTGCATAAATCAAAAGAATTCTAGCTGCTCTGGTGAAAGCCATGTTAGGGTCCCAAAGTCCCATCCAGTGAGCCTCTTCCACCATCCTGCTCTCCCTCTCCAACCCTCCTCTCACTGTGAAAGCCACTGAGTTCCCTCTGTGGGGCTACAGGGCTCCTGAATTCAGACAGAAGCCAACAGGTGTAGATCATACCCATAGTGATCCCAACATTTTAAAAAATATTCTAATATCCTACTATTAATTATGGCTAAAGAGTAGCACTTATTCAACAAGCTAATGGGTGATTTCCATACATTTGTTCATTCAGTAAGTACTTTATTTGTGGATTATGTTCTCACCATGAGACAGGCTCTGCTAAGTGTAGGGAATACCTGTGAGACAGACAGGGCCTCTGCTTTTACAGAGGTTAGCGTAGTGGGAGATAGTAGTAAATAAGCAGACAATTATAATACAAGGTAGCAAGTGTGATGACTGGGCAAATGCAGAGGGGAGCATATAGGGAATACACCCAGCGGGAGCTTCGCAGATCAGGAAAAATTTTCTGGAGGTGGAGATATAGATATAGATGGGGGAAGAGTTTGGAGAGAATTTCAAGCTAAGAGGATAACAAGCACACACAGGCCTAGGGTGAGAAAGAGCATGGCTCAACCTGAGGAACCAGAAGCAGCTCTGTTTCAATGGAGCATCAGGTGTGTGGGGGACAGAACAGGGAGAGGAGGGAAAGACAAGGCTGGAGAAGTGAGCAGAGTCACATCACAAAGGATCTTATAAGTCATTGTAAAAAGTCTGGACTTGGGCTTCCCTGGTGGCACAGTGGTTGAGAGTCCGCCTGCTGATGCAGGGGACACGGGTTCGTGCCCCGGTCCGGGAAGATCCCACATGCCGTGGAGCGGCTGGGCCCGTGAGCCATGGCCGCTGAGCCTGCGCGTCCGGAGCCTGTGCTCCACAACAGGAGAGGCCACAACAGTGAGAGGCCTGCATACTGCAAAAAAAAAAAAAAAAAAAAAAAAAAGTCTGGACTTTAGCTGGAAGGCAAGGTAAACCTCTTGAAAGATTATAATAAGGGAAATGATGTGCCCAATTCAGCTGCAGTGTGAAGCACGGCAGCAAGACTGATCAATGTGATAAATAAGGAGAATGTTGTAGCAATGGAGATGAGAGACGATGGTGGCCTGAATTGGAAAATGGCCATTGAGATGGAGAAGACAGATGGATTCAAGAGATACTTAAGATGAGACCTTCTTAGTCGAATGTGGGAGGTGAAGGTAAACAAAAAGAAAAGGATGATGCCCAAGTTTCTTGCTTGAGCCACTGAGTGGATGGAGATTGCATCACCAAAATAGGGTAACTAATATGGGCAGCTTCATTGGGATGTGTTGTGGGACATATCTGAAGGACAAGCAAGTGGAAATAATCAGGAGGTAGTTGTGTATGTGGATTTGAACCTCAGAAAAACTGTGAGCTAAAGATAAAGATTCAGGTGTCATCAGCATATATGCTAGGTGGTCCTTGAAGACATGAAAATACTTAAAATATCTGGAAGATTTTGTAGAGAAAGCAAAATAGGATCTAGAATAGAACTTTGTGGGACAACAATACCTGTAAGGGGCAAACAGAAGAGGAGGAACCCCACAGGAAACAGAAAAGGAAGAGACAAGGAGATAGAAGGTAAATTTTTGGAAGCCAAAGGAAGAGAGTGTTCCAAGAAGGAGAGAGTGGTTGACTATGTTGGATTTTGCTGAGAGATAACTGAGATATGTTCTTCAGATTTAGCCAGAAGGCATCATTAGTGACCTGAATGAAAACAGTATTGGTGGAAGTCATAAGAATAGAAGTCACATTCTTATAGGGTCAAAGGAAGATGAGAAAGTAGAGACAATAGTGAGACAATTCTTAAGAAGCTTTACTATATCAAAGTAAGAGATATGGTGATAAAACAGAAATGTGAGCTCAAAGGAGGTTTTTTGTCAGGTATACGTAGAAATACTGATGGAAAGTAAAGTATTATCATTTCTATTATATTAGAAAATCAAAGAGGTTAAGCAATTTGCCCAAAGTTATATAATCAGCAGAGCTAGGATTAAACCTAGGTCTGTCTGGCTCCAAAGTCCTTGTTCTTAACTATAAAGAGTACACAACTCAATTCTAGGTACTGGCTTCCCAACAGAATTTACTATATTAGAATCATATTCCAATTAGTACTAGGGGAAAAAAGCACATATCATGTACCCCAGCCCTATTTAATAGACCAGGAAACTGAAGCTAACAGTGTCTGGCTTAAGCTTGCACAGCTCACTGGTGGCAAATCTCAGCTCTAAAGTTCAGTGCTCTTTGTCTTCTTTTATTCTAACTCTCATAACATTTCCACTGGGTTTAGAAGCAGATTTGGAGTTGGAAAGTAAAGTGTAAAGTACCTTGATATGACAACCGACTGGGTTATGCTATTTAGATTTGCTGTATGAATTATCTATCTATGTCACTCTTTGCAAGGCTAAAGTGACCTCTAAAAACTCTGCCTAGAATGCTAAGATATAAATAAGTAGAATTCTGAAGATATATACTGAGCCTCCCATATATTATATTTCTAGTAAAAATTACCAAAATTAGCACTTTCAACTCAGTCTCAGTTGGTGTTATTCACCCGGCAAAACAAGTATGTAACTATTGCCAAAGTTATCCTCAGGGAAAGGAGTGTATCATTTTTGCATTCTTGGTTTGGTTTACCTAAAAAGGTATGTTAAGTACAGATTGGATAGTTAAGGGAAGTTTTAAAAACGGGAGGATATAAAATTGTAGTGAAATAGAAAATAACTATATATAAAATTCTGCAGTAGAGATGGTCAACCTTTTTGTAACACAAAACTCTGAAGTCTGTATGTGTATCAGATTCAGTTCAGTGACACAGTGGTTTTAAACATGGAAATTAATAGGTAGGTAAGTGGTACCATCCAAACAGGGTAAGCCCTTGGAACCTGCCCAAGTACCTCCTAAATAAACCCACCTGCACCCAAGTTCTTGTCTCAGATTCAGCTTTCAGTGATCTAAACTAAAACACTACTTACACAGAGCATGTGCTCTGGAATCAGACTGCTTAGTTCAAATGCTAATCACACATGTACTAATTTTGTGACCTGAGGCAGGTTACCTACGCTCCCTAAGTCTCAGTTTACTCAGTAGATTCTGAGCATATTCATAGAACCTATTTTTGGGACATTGTTCTCCATGAGTTTCTCATATTTCTACATATCTTGTGAGACACTGACTGCCCTTTGTATCAGACTACTTTCTCAAGAATCTTGTAAACCAAGCAGCTGTGGAAGATAGAAATAGCATCCCCCTCGGAGCAAAGGGCAGGCGTACTTACTGCTCTTTATAAAAGATTTAGGTTTCCTAAGCTTACGGCTCCCCTCCTATAACACCATACACTATATGCTGGCATCCGCACAGAACTTCAGGACCAGAGGAACTAGGCCACATATGCTGATGCTAATGCTGTAGGCTCAGTTGTGAGTAATAAAGTCCTTTTTTCTCTGACCCAGGAGTCTCCTGTCTTCTGCCAGTATCCAAAAACTTGCAAATAGAGCACAATTTCAGATCCTTTGCAGTTCTTGACACCTTATAGAATTTAAAGATGAAATGAGTTTGTTCATTGAAAATGTTTAGCATACCTCTTGGTACTTGGTAAGCACCCAGTAAATGCTAACTCTATATCATAACCATCAACAGCTGGGCCCGTGAGCCATGGCCACTGAGCCTGTGCCTCCGGAGCCTGTGCTCCACAACGGGAGAGGCCACAACAGTGAGAAGCCCGCTTACCACAAAAATAAATAAATAAAATAAAATAAGAAAAGGAAAAAAAAAATGTGAGTATGCCCATGGGATTGCCACATAAATAAAAATGTGTGTATGTTTGAAATCCCACTAGCAGAAATTCAGTCCTGTGTGTTCAGGCTTTATGTATTTCCAGGTGTATACTTTTATACATTCCAGGTACAAATGCCCACAGGGAGGTGACTTATGTGACTCTTCTTTGCCATCAATACCTCAATGACTACCGGTATTCATTTCTCATAGCAGAGCCTGGCAGGTGAAGTCTTAGGACATGTTCATTATATGTGATTGGGAGAGAGATTGTGAACATGAGGTATTGCCCAAATAAACAGACCTGAGTAGGAGGCAAAGGTCTCCTCAAGAGGATGGTATCCATCAGTATCTATCTTGCTTAGTACTGTATTTCCAACACATAGCACAAGGCCTGACACAGAGTAGAGGTTCAGCAAAGCTTTTTGGCTGAATGACTGCTATCCCAGAGAGAAGTTGAGGGAGCCTTTCTTTGCCATCCAGAAGTAGACTTCTGAGTCATTCAAGGGTTCCTGTCCTCAAATTATCCCCACCAAACATGGCAACCATTTTACCCACTAAAAGGAACTCCATCAAAAGTCTAAGATAAAAAGAAACAATAAATAACAAAACAAACTTTTGACCTACTTTGTTATGCATTGAAAGGCACACTTTAGAAGACAAAAAGGCTCAGTGCTATGTAATTGTCATCAGTGTTTCACTTAATATTTTAATGAGCTGAGCAACTGACATCCTGGTTGAATACATGCCTTTTGTGGGTCTTGTTAGTAAGCAAAAAAAAGTGTATAAAAAATTGTCCTTTAGGGCTTCCCTGGTGGCGCAGTGGTTGAGAGTCCACCTGCCAATGCGGGGGACGCGGGTTCGTGCCCCGGTCCGGGAGGATCCCACATGCCGTGGAGCGGCTGGGCCCGTGGGCCATGGCCGCTGAGCCTGCGTGTCCAGAGCCTGTACTCCGCAATGGGAGAGGCTACAACAGTGAGAGGCCCGCGTACCGCAAAAAAAAAAAAAAAAAAAAAAAAAAAAAAAAAAAAAAATTGTCCTTTAAAAAAACCCATAATTCCTTAAAACGTAAATATACCCCAAATGCCACAAAGATGATTCCTGTCATCCTTCCTCCTTCCTTCCAAGCCAGCTCTTCTCATATTTTCCTTCTCCTGCCTCAGAGTTGCTGACTTGGGTTCCACACTCCTATGCTGGTTGCTGGATTCAGAGCAGATCTTTCTGAGCCAGGACATGTTTGCCAGGACAGGCAGTGCCATTTTTAGCTATTTCTCTTCTCTATTCTCCCAAATCCTTCCCAGAAAAACATTGATACATTTATTTTAATATTCCTTCTTTCCCTTCAGCTGGCAAAGGTTTCTCTGTATCTGATGTTTGCCTCTATTTGCTCCATGCTCTTCCTCTCTTCTCTCTTTTTTTCCCCCGTTCATTATCCTCTCTCTGGGGAGGGGTGATTGACTGGAAACCCCAGGGCCATCAAGAGGCAATTTCAGAGAAGCAGGGTAACATGGTTCTAAACTGGGAGGGAACAATAGCAAACTGAATATTCTTTAAGCAATGTGGAATCTACATTCCTTCTTTACCAGCCTTTGAAAATAAGCATTAAAATTCTTCCCATCACACAGATGGGAAAACAAAGGACTGAGAGGTTAAACCACCACACCAAGTCTAACAGAGGGTAAATGGAAGCACCAGGATTTGGGCCCAGACAGTGTGACTCCAGGGCCCATTCTTACCCCTGTGCTTCTCCCTTGGACTCAGATTTGAGGGATGAATATGAGTTACTTGAACAAATAAATAAAGGAGAGGGCAAGTTCTTCCAGACAGAGGGTAGAGCATTATACAGAGGCTTAAAGATGTGAACCAGCTTAACAAGTTTGGGGAACCACAATGACCACAGGGAAGTAACCAGGAAACAAAAATACCTAGCAAACTTCAGATACTCATTCATGACATAGCTGGAGAGTGGTAAAACATGTAGAGTTCATATTCATAAGACTTGGGTTGGAATGACAGCTCCATTTCTGGTTAGTGTGTTATTTAAACTCTCTAAGCATCTATTTCCTCATCTCTGAAACTGGAATGACACACATTTCACAGTTTAATAGCAAAGATTTTTTAAAGTTAACATATGAAAAAGCTTGTAAACTGTGGCGTTCTATGCAAATATCTTTCTCCCTCTGTAATGGAAACTGGGTTCAGCACAGGGACTCAGGAAGCAACTGTAGGATAAAGGACATTCCAGGGGCCTGGGAAAATCTTGCAGGCAGCCTTCAGTCTAGAAGTTATTTTTTTCTAGCCTGAAGTCTGAGAGGTTTATAAGACCCATCCTAACCCAGCAGTACAGAGAAAACACTTTTGCCAAAGGCATGAGTCAAGCATTTTTCCACCAGAGGAAAGTTGCACCTTTGACCTTCAGCATTTTATGGATTTTATGAAATACGATAAGAACAGAAATGACTAAAACAAAGAAATACCAGACTCTATGTCTTAAAACTGAACTTTGCAAAAATAACAAAGAATCTCCAGAACCTGTATATCTGCTCTAATCCAGTGAGCTGGTGTAGGATGCAGGGTCAGCCTGGGACACAGACTGGGGTGAGAGCAGGGCTGATTAGTAGGTGAAGAAGCGGCCTGTGATGGAAGAAGATGCCATAGCCAACACAAGAGTCGCTTCCCCCAGCCACCACTGGGTTTTAGTACATGTAATGATTTGGAGATACTTGCAAGTTGTGTAATACTAGCTGAAAAGAAGTTCAATCTGTCACGTTTTGAGGGCTCTTCTCTGTCCCTAAGCTCTCCACTCGAGGCACCTCAGCAATAAACAGGAAATATCACTGCTCTCTTGGAGCTTATGTTCTAGGGCCCAGTTGGGTGGGGATACGGAGTACAAATGAACTGGAACCAGGCTGCACAGCAGAAGGTGAGCAGAGGGCGAGCTAGCGAAGCTTCATCTGTATTTACAACCACTCCCATCAATCACATTACCGCCTGAGCTCCACCTCCTGTCAGATCCGCAGCGGCCTGAGATTCTCATAGGAGCATGAACCCTACTGTGAACTGCACATGTGAGGGATCTAGGCTGCGCGCTCTTTATGAGACTCTAACGCCTGATGATCTGAGGGGGAGCTGAGGTGGTGATGCTAGCACTGGGGAGCGGCTGCAAATACAGATTATCGTTAACAGAGAGGTTTGACTGCACAGAGACCATAGTAAATCAACTGCTTGCAGACTCATGTCAAAACCCTATCAGTGAGTGGCAAGTGACAATTAAGCTGCATCTTACGGAGCAGACAGGACATAAGCAACACACTTCAGGTGTCACTGTCTCCCATCACCCCTAGATGGGACCATCTAGTTGCAGGAAAACAAGCTCAGGGCTCCCACTGATTCTGTATTATCGTGAGTTATATAACTATTTCATTATGTATTACAATGTAAGAGTAATAGAAATAAAGTATACAATAAATGTAATGCACTTAATTGTCTTCCATGAAACCGGTCCCTGGTGCCAAAAAGGTTGGGGACCACTGAACTAGACAATTTCAGATAAAGTGCTAAGTGGCACATAGGAAGTGCTCAGTAGTATGTGTCACCTGGATAGATAGATTGATGAAGCCTAGGATTCTCTCAAAAGACCACCTTTGAACAGCAAGGCAGTAAAAACACCTGCCTTCACTGGTGAAGCCACTTAAGGCAGTGATTCAAATTCATTAAGTCATTCAGCAAACAGTTCTTAAGTATCTAGTCCATGCCAAGCACCGTGCTAGGGACACTAGGGATACAGAGACAAAACATATCCCAGACACTCAACAACCTTCTTATTGAGAAATCAGCTTCTGTTTGTTCTATCTATTACTAAATTTGCCCACTTTCAGATTCACCTGCATGTATCTCCTTCCAGGAGGGACATAAAAGGCCTGATGCCTAAAGGCTTTCAGAGCCTGGAAGGTCCAGGCTTCCCAAGCAGGAAAAGTAGAAGGTGACATTTTCACAAGGCAAGTGGTTCCTTGCTGGAGTTTCCCATCACATTCAGAATCTCATGCTGAACTGGTAGTGAGGACGAAAGTTATAGATCAATCAAGGCAGTGACCAATTCTCTCCCAAGCATGAGACCACATGTTATTTAATTTGTAGATGGGTGACCCAACCACAGAATGCTCTGGAAGCCTAAAATGTCTAGGAACCTAGAATGTTCAAGAAGTATAGAAGTTTGCCTTCTAGAAAGAGGAGTGGAAAATCATTACAGAGGAAGAGTATTACTGGCTGCTATTTCCGCAGAGCAGAGTCCTGTGACTGCAGTATAGGTCCCCTTACCACTGGCTCTCTGAGCTCACAAACATGCATAGAGACACATATAATTAGGATGGCTCTGGCCATCTTATTATTAATATTTAAGATATGTGAGGAAACAAATCCAGCCAGTTTCTTCTCTAAATCCCATGGTATCTTTGGGGAAAGCCTAATCTGTCTTGCCAACATACAGAGCTTCTTCCAGGTGCCTGTTAATCCTCCTTTTTATTTATTGTTTTTAAGTGAAGAGAGTTTATTGAGCTGACAAAACCATTTAACTTGTGATTTCAAAATTGTGAGCAGAGGACACTGAATTTATGAGTTGTTTAAAGGTCTGGAAGGTGGAAAACAGCCCAGACAAGCAGCCAGGAAGGCTGGGGAGGAAACACAGGTGCTGAGAATGGAAAATAATCTACCCCCAGAGGCAAATGAAAAACACAATACAGAACAAGAAAAGAGCACATGGGTCAACCTGAAACTTGTTGTCAATCTCTTTTCTCCAAAAAAAGATGACTTAATATGTAAGAACAAATGTATGTGTCAATTGGGGTTGCCTTCTGGAAGAAAGTCAATCCATAAATCCAAGAAATAACTAAACAAGCCACCATCTTAGACAATGTTCTTGAAAAACTGACAAGGCAAATCTGCTTTAAGTTGATAGGCTGAGGCTGGAAAAGTGGCCCAGGATTCTGTTTGCTTTCCCCCCATTTGATAAAGGTCTATAATTACTGTTCTCCCTAACCTCCAGCCCTCCACTTCCTCCATCCATATACAGGCACCCTTCCCAGAGATTAATGTGGCTACGTTTGTAACATGTTGAGATATCACGTTGAGGTATCACACTGGCCTCCCTGGAGCCTGAGTCAGCAGATCGGTTTTTCTAGATAGGCTTTGGTTTGATTTCTTAAGTGGTGGGAAAAAGTTTTTTATTTGAAATTTACATGTATCATCATAGGCCATGAGTAAGAATAGTAACATGACTAATGTGAATTTTATATTCCATAATATTATTAGCATGGACTTTGGTAACTTTATGGGTTCGTTCTTATTTTGTTTTGTTTCAGCTATGGAGGAAACCTAATTATGACTTAAGCTTTTCTTCAAGGTGGAAAATTCTATCATGAACCCTAGATTCAGTACTCTGAATGGGAACCTCAGCCCTTTTTTTTGGATACCTGGTAAGGTTGATATATTCCTGGATAGACAGGAGGAGAGGGGGTGGTCCCTGAACACAATCATTCCTCCTCTAGATCAGGAGCTTTGTTTCAGGCCTTAAGTAACAGAACAAACAGTTGTAGAAGGCTTGTTCTGAAAAATGCAATTGAATATTGTTCTAAAGAATGAATCCTGGAGGGGATAAAACAGACCATGCAGATGAGGGCTATGTTATCTTCAGTACTTTCTGCCTGGCATGGAGGAAATGTTCTATAAATAATATTTTGAATAATTGATAGTACCCTCATCCTCACTGGTATATTCATCAAGCATCTGACAAAACACCAAAAACTGAAATCACCACTTTATTCAACTGTCTCAACCTCCCTCACTAATGGATATTTTGCCAGCATTCCCAACGGATGGCAGAATGAACTGACTGGACTCTCCTGTGCCCAACCTCTCTCTCACCTTTAAAAGCCAAAGGATCCCTCACCTGTAAGACCTGTACCAGCCTTAGCTTGACTGGCCCTTTTCTGTTCCATAGCCCATCACCATATATTTCCTTTCTGCAGAAGAGCAGTGACATGTCTAGAAGCCAGAAGAACAAAGGTCTGGAAAATTTACAAACAACCTAGTCATCCCCTGAATAATAAAATGTCCAAGGCAACATATGATTTTCTGTTGGTTTGTGCTCCATTGTGTGTACGTGGGTTTTATATATATATATATAATGTCCTGTTTGGAAAGTGGGTGCTGTACTTTTATCCTACCAAGAAAAGAAGCTTTTGTACTTGAAAATATTTTTTTTACTTGATAGAAGCAATAAAAAGGACAAAACCACAAACAGCTTATATTCATTTAAGGCCTTCCTAACTGTCTACTCAATTTGTTTCTTTGCAGCAGTTAAGTATATTTTGCCTGAGTGTCACCAAGATGGTGAGCACACACTCTGCCCCTCCACACCCATCTTGAGGCCAGACTTGATATTCCATTGGATTAAAAAAAGAAAAAGAAGAAAGAAAAGGAGGAGGAAGGAAGGGAGGAGATAAATTCACATTTCCAAAGCATTAATGATTAGTGTAGACTTTCTGAAGAATGTTCCAAGAAGACAGAGATGTTCTATGGCACAGGAAAATTTCATCAAAAACCACCAACCATCAGGTCTTCCTTTCTACATACCAGTTGTTCTCAAAAATATACAGGTAGGGCCCACCCAGACTAATTGAATTTGTATCACTGGGACTAAAATTCAGGTTTCCTAGTTTTTAAAACTCCCCAGGTTATCGCAATGTGACATCAAGGTTGAAGACCGCTCTAGCCTCCCCCACATCTCTTTTCTCATGCAAACAATTTAACTCTCTTTTCCCTCAAAAATTATATCCTCATCCCCTTTACCCTACTCCACAAACCAAGATTCTTCACTAAGATCCATCCTCCTTAGAAGGCTATAGGTAAGTGGAAAAGTATGTAGTTTTCCCCATGACAATTTCCTTCTGGTCATATGTAGAATCAGCACCTTGTAGAATGAGCAAGGCATGTCCCCTTTTACTGAATCCAGGAGGCAGAACTTGTACAATACAGCAAGGAACTTGATATAGTATTTTACAAACAAAATCCTTGAACTAGACTTGAAAGATGCACTCACTTATTCTCAGGCGTAAGGATTTGCACTCAAGCCCTGCTAGTAGGTCACTGTATATCCTCTTTGCAAATAATCCAGGAGAGGAGATTTTACATTCCTTCAGCAAACTCTGATCGTGATGAACAAAAACATCTGCAAAAGTGTCAACTTAGCTGGTCTGGGAGGAAAGAAGCCAACAGATCAGATTCCTTTTTCGCATTCCCCTTCTCTTTGCTACCTTTCTCCTGAATTAACTGCCATGTTTCTATCCTTAGGAAAGGCAATGAGCTATGGTAGAAAGGACAGGGGGCCAGTCAGAGTCAGGGATTATAAGACTGCAAGAAACAGAATCCTATTCAAGCTAGTTAAGGATCACCTGGAAGACTCTTAAAAAATTCCTGGTGGTTTTCATTCAGTGGGTATGGGAGGGGGATCCATACATTCGTAGTTCTAAATGCTGCACCACGCACCTGTCCCTCAGCAGCCTCTGGTCTCTCCTTCTCTCTGCATCTGCTTCATTCCTGCCTTACAGAGCCAACTCCTTTGCTGATTCCTACACTATGATACCAGAGGGCCTGTGGCTTTGGTTTGCCAGGGCACCAATTCTGGCCCCCACTCTGCAGAACCTTTCAGAACTGTCTCTCAGTTCAAATTACAGAGCAAATACACCTGCTCACTGTGCAACAAGTACATTGATTCTTCTTTGATCTTTGTTCAAATGTTGGTCCCACCACCTCTAGATGTGTGACTTTGACCATGATACTTAGAACAGAGAAACAAATTTCCACTTCACTGGACTGCTGTGAGGATTAAGTGCAAATGTATAGGGACTTCCCCGGTGGTGCAGTGGTTAAGAATCCGCCTGCCAATGCAGGGACACAGGTTCAATCCCTGGTCCGGGAAGATCCCACATGCCACGGAACAACTAAGCCTGTGAGCCACAACTACTCACAACCACAGCCACAACTCACAGCCACAACCGTAGCCTTTACGGTCTAGAGCCCGTGAGGCACAACTACTGAGCCTGCGCACCTAAAGCCTGTGCTCCACAACAAGAAAAGCCACCGCGATGAGAAGCCCATGCACCGCAACAAAGAGTAGCCCCTGCCCTCTGCAACTAGAGAAAGTCCACGCGCAGCAACGAAGACCCAATGCAGCCAAAAAATAAATAAATAAAATTTTAAAATGCAAATGTATATCTTACAACCATCACATTGCCTAGCACCTACCAGGTTAGTCTCCATATTCCTCCAAACACAGCGGCAAGGCTAAGAGTCCGACTTGCTGTTTCTCTCTCACACTGACACCTGAGTTACCCCCACCTATAGTCTTTCCACAGATGCCCACAATGTGGTCTAATGAATCTTGTTGCTTCTCCCTTTCCTCACTTTGTTAATAGCCATTTACATAACTCATTAGTACAGAGATAGAAAAGAAAGTTTCTGAAACTCAGAGTAGTTTGATTTACTTTTGTTAGACTCTCTGGTTGAGAAGAAAATTAAAACTAAAAATCAAAATGAAATTTTTGTTTTGGGCATCTGTGGATTCAATTCATCTGTGCTGTCTTAGTTCAGGTAATAACAAATTACCACCTGGGTGGCTTAAACAACAAATATTTATTTCTTACAGTTTTGGAGGCTGAAAGTTGAAGATCAAGGTGCTGGCTGATCCAGTATCAGGTGAGAATCCCGCTACCTGGTTCGCAGATGGCTGTTGTCTTGCCATGCCCTCCCACAGCAGAGATCAGAGAGCACAAGCTTTCATGTCTCTTCTTGTAAAGGCACTAATGCCATTCATGATGGCTCCGCCCTCATGACCTCATTATCTCCCAAAGGCCCCACCTCCTAATAAAATCACATTGATGGGTTAAGATTTCAGCATATGAATTTTGGGGGGACAAACATTCAGTCCATAACAATGCCATCTGTCATTCCTGTGGCCTTGAAAAATGGAGACTTTGCATGTATTCAATATTTTCATTTTTACTTGTTTTAAGTTTTGTAAGTCTTCGGAATGTAGACAAGATTAAAAATGGGTAATAAGTCAAACTATTTTTCCTCTTTTCTGCCTCTATCTCCTGACATGTTTCTTGTTTCACTGTAGGGTAAAATTAGCATCTCCCGTTAGTTTTTAATAGCTCCATAAACTCTCAGTTCCACCCAGCCCTACTTTGAGTTAGTCTGTCTTGTTGCTTTTTGCTTTTGGTCAGTGGAGAGACTTCAGCTTGTCAGGATATGCCTCTGTAGGATGAGAACTAGAGAAAATTCTGACAAGCAGAGTTTTATTTGATAAGCTCTCTCATGTGAAGTCAAGTCCTCTCTCTGCCTTACCAGGACAGGTGGTAGAGAAGCTTTTTAGTTCTTTTTTCTTCTAGGAAACGTGGCACATCTGGAGAAAAAGCCTCCTTTCTTATCTTTTGCCATATTGTTCAAAGCTTTTAGGAAACAAAAAAAAACAGCAAAGAGAAAATCGGTTTTCATCCAGAGATGGCTCCTTTTGGAAGCCCTGGACTGCAGAGAGATATTTAGGAGGCAGGAGGTCACTTTCTTTTGAAGTCAGACAGCTGTCTCTTTATCATACTGACAATTTCTGGCTGGGAAGAACATCTGAAAAACATATTTCCCAACATGAAAGTTGAGGCAGCTCTTTACCCTGCCATTTCCCGCTCTGGTCTCTACAGGAGTTCCTCCAAACAAACCTCATGTTATAAGAGTGGCAGGCCCACTCCTACTATCTCATTCTGCTTTGCAGCCTTTTGAAGGTCCCCTCTTATCCTCCTCTCTCTCAACCCCACTTCTATAGGTGTCGTGAATTTTATACTTTAGAGATGAGAGGCAAGTCTAATGTCTCAGTGACAACATGCAAATGGCATTTTGGCCCCTATAGAAATGAATAAAGCATCACATCCACTTTGAAACTGGGAACTGAGGGGGACTGTAGACCATATGAACTTTGGGGACCTCACTCAGAACTCTCAGTAAGGTTCCGTGTGATGCTTTAGGAAGGCATTTTATGTAGACGTGCCATGATCCTGCCTATGGCTTTGAAAGGACATAGGGACACCATTTCGACTAGTCAGAAGGTCCAGGGATGGGCCTCTCTGAGACAAAGGAAAATAATTTATGGAATAAGTATTTAAATAATAACAACAACCAATTTTATTGAACATTTACTCTGTACTAGGTACTATAGAGTGCTTTTATAAGCATTATCTCATTTAATCCTGCCACCAATCCTATAATTTCTTAATTTGCAGATGAGAAAACAGAAATGAGTGCAGCAAACCAGAAGTGGATATGTATATGCATTGTTTATAGTAGCCATAAACTGGAAACAACCTGACTGTCCATTAATAGAGAAATACTTAAATATGCTTTTTAGTAAAAAGGTAATTTATCATATAATATTGATTTTAAAAACAACCTTTTTTTAGCCAGATAGAAAGAAGAGAGAGAGGATCAAAGAAAATTTGGTGAAGTGAACACATAGTAGGAGCTAGGAAGCCCAATGCCTCTCAAAGAAAACTTTTGCCCAATTCTAGACCAGTTCCTTGGTCCTTAAGAAGCTTTCTGTATAATATGTTTTACTGGACTGTCAAGCATAGCACCGTCTTGGGATGCTGAGGAAAGATATAGTAAGGTGAATAGGTAGGGTGACAATAGAATTTATCATCCAAATCAGGACCCTTTTAAGAGTAAAAGGGGTGTTATCGTAACTGCCTTGAGCAACAGGCATAACCCAGGAGTATCCTAAGCATACCAGAATGCATGGTCTTGTGCACAGGAGACCCTCCAGAGAACAAGCTTCAGACAATCCCACAAACGGCTGTCTCTGATTCCAGGTTCTGCCCTCCCCTGGCTCCAGGGCTCCATCTTTATCCAACATCCTGCTACTACATCTATGTTTTCAAGTGTTATGTCTCTTTTCTTCTCACCCCCAACTTACCTCAGGTACCTCTGCCCCAACAAACTCCCTGGGGTTAATAGCTTCTACTCATGTCTGCAAGGGGATGAGATCATTCTCCACCAAAGACAATAGAGCCACAGAGCCAATAGACCCTGTCTCACTCTCATCCTCTGTGAATCAATACGTGACCACTGCCATCTGCACAGACTCACAGCAAGGCAAACAAAGCAGATGCCTGAACTCCATGAGGAGAAGGAGGCCAGTCACAATCTCCTCAGCTTTGCTCAAGAAGACCAGACGGTCCTAAGCTCCAGGGGACTCAAGGGAAACCAAAAAAAAAAAAAAGGCTGAGGAAATCCAGAAAGTAAAACAAACTCTATTCCACTCCAATTGTCTCAATCATTTGCCAGGAAGAAAGCCCTGACCCTAAAATAAAAAATGCTCACTCTAGCCTCTTCAAAATGAAACAGAATGCAGACAGGAGATTCATCCTCTCCTTTCCTTGCCCACCCACCGTCCCATATCCCATTAGTCACGAGAAGCCTTTTACGCCACATAAAATAGAGCCCAGGAGAGGCCAGGCCCATTGATTCATGAACTATATTTGTATCCATTTTATGGGGTTCTAAGGAATCCTATTTTCATGGGGTAAAAAATGTCACTTAAAATATTGCGTAGATGATTTATTAAATCCTCCCTTTTCTTTTTTCTTTTTTTTTAGGTGGTGACTGCATAACATTGTAAATTTATTAAATGACACGGAATTTTACACTTTAAAATAGTTAATTTTATGTTAGGTGAATTTCACCTCAATTGAAAAAATGCCTTAGACCCATATAAAGAAACAATTATTTTAAAACCTTGGAATGGACCAAATCATGATTCTGAATTAAGGAAAAGGCTTCTCGCTTAGGAGTGCTTTCAGGTGTATTTCTCCAGCTTCTCCCTTATCTTTTCAATGGTCGTTTCTTCTGCTTTGAGTTGCTTGCGTCAGTTGAAACAAATGCTAAATATTTTGTCCCAAACAGCGAGACATGGCAGAAGCCCTCTCTTATTCAGCTTGTTATCCAGGTCAAATCATGCAAGTCAAATCACATGCCATGGAAAAGAACAGCTTCCTGTGAAAAATGCTCCACATGGCAGCTTTAAGCAGGTGTTTGCCCTGAGTTCTCATCCTAGTTGAGGTGGGGGGTGGGATGGGGAGACATCAAAAGGACCCGAAGAACTTGGCTGTTCCACCCAGAGTCCCTTGCCTCTGTGGTTACACCCCCACTGCAAAGTCGAGAGTGGATGCGGTGCAAAGGGTCAAGTTTAAGGAAAGTCACCCTGTGGTGGGGGGCAGAGGAAGTAAGTGGACAGGCAAAGCGACTGTGCTTTCCCTCCTCACACACCAACCCCTGTGCTTTACGAATAATCGTTAACACAAATGGCTGAGCTACCTTCAGTACCCTTAGCTTTAACTGGGTACGGAGGAAGATTCACAGAGACATCTACAGGTCATAGTTGGAACTGGATTAAAATAAAGAATGGTATATACTAACTCGTCGATACTCCAGTTTGGATGATTCCATCAAACACTAGGGTCAATTTATTGGGAGTTAATTGGACTAAATTAACTAGGAAACAATTGGTCATTTGTTTATCAGTGTGAAAATTATTCAGTGTGGGGATGAAAGAAATTGATATTTGTTGAGCGTTTACCACGTGACAAGCCTTGCACTGATTAACTCTGTATTCAGACGCCATTTGATTTCAGAACAGGCCTCAGGGGTAAGCAGTATTAAATCCACTTCATAGACAACCATGGCTCACACGTGCCAAGTAACTTGCCCAAGTTCCCACAGGGAGAGAGCCCAGTGGAAGAGACAGGTTCAAACCTAGATCTACGTGGAGTTAGGGCCCACCCTCTCTCCACTCTCCCACTACAGCCAGAAGCTTCTAAACGTATGAACTAACTAAACACAGGGCTACCGACAATCATGTACATGTTATGAGGTTGTAATTTACTCCTCTTATTCGATGGGTAAAAAAAACTGGTAGTTTTAGATAAATAGATGAACATCTTTGTGAATCCCCAGCTGCTGAGTAACTAGGAGAAAAATAATTAAGGTCCAATCTGCTATAAACCTTGGTCCAAAGAAACCATTTAGAGTCCCCTTGTTTAATGCTCCACCTTTCTAGTTAAAGGCACTTGGTGATTTCTCTGTCTTCCATCCCCCTTCCTGGCTCCTCTGCAAGATGGCACCTGAGTACATGAATACACATGGGATTGGGTTGCTGTTCCTAAGCTTTGCAACCTCGTGGTAGGTTGGGTCAGGCGCCTCACGCATGACATCCTCTAGCTCCCTGGTCTGCAGGTCCTGGTCATTTGTCTCTCCACTTGCTGTTGTCTAGCTAAGGTCTGCTGCTCCTGCTGTTTGCAGCTTGTCCTCTGGTTTCTCTTTAAGCGTGGCCAGACCCAGTAGTGCCTCCTAGCTACCTAAGAGCCTCAACCTCTTGCTGGGGGTCTTGCCTTGCTGGGGACCCTGATGTCTTCCTACAGACCTCATTTGAGCTCCAGACCAGTGCTGCCCTGAGCCTCCCCAGACATACACACTGACATACGTAGATACACACGGGCCACGGGCCCCACTTAGCCCTCCGGCAAGCTTGCCGGCCAATGCCCTTAGCACTGTCAGTGTTTCTTCTGGATACACAGCCACCCCTGGGTACCTTCAGGGTATGCTGGAATCTGGGTGAGACCCCTGGGGGAACTCAGGCCCTCCCTTTAGGCCCACTTGAGCGTGCCGCCACTTCTACTTTGATGAGGCCACCCCCTCCTCCAACATCAGCGTAGAGAATATTCAGTCAGCTCTTCAGACTTCTGCACCCACTCTTAGGTTTATTCAGCAGCACAGCCAGCCCTGGCAAATGTGGGCCTTAATTTTTTTTTCTTTTTTTTCTTAATATTTTTATGTAAGACAAAAATGAACATCAAGAGAGGCCTTAAAAGGTGAGTGTGTGGGAGGAATAGGAGTGGGTTGTGACCTCAAAGATGGGGCCGATCTCTGGGTTGAAAGATGACTGGAAGGGGAGACGGGAAGAGGGCCCACCGGACGATAGATTCACAAAAGTGGCTGGAGGGAGGGCAGGGCTACTTAGGTATGAGAGTGGCTTTTCCTTCTCAATTAAATGTTTATCTTCTTCTTAGTGCCAACAAGATAACTTCCTCCTAGGAGCCCTGTGATATCTGGTCACTGCAGGCCAACTGGGCCAACACAGAGACAAGCCTCGTTCTAGGGCTGGCAGCACCTCGACCACAGTCTCCTCCACTTTCCCGGCCAGTATCTCCACTCCTGCTCTGTCTCCTCTCAGGGCCCCCAGAGAAGTAGTCAATGTACAGGGCCTGCCCCTACCTTGCCCAGTCCTACCCTCACCCCCTCAACAGGTTCAACATTGCAGGCTGTGTTTTGTGCCTGGCAGATCTCAAATAGTGTCTTCGATTTTAGGCTGTTTAAGCTGCCAGATGCCTAATTTCAAATATTTAAACCTCTTTTATTGACAAATAAATTGCAAAAATACCAGAAGTATAAATGTCCAGTATTAGAAAGTATGTCTTTTCTCAAAATGTAACTTTAAATTTTATTAAAGTAACCAAATGTTCCTAAGTATTTCCAAATCTATAACTGCCTTTGTTTAAAGATCCAAATAAGACAGTTCAGGCTATCATGGGAAGGTCAGAAAGGCCCTTCCCAGGGGCTCAAGTTCCAGTGTTACGTCTCACTTGAAATGTCCGTTCCCACTAAACCTTGGCGTTACTAGCTCAGCATCTCATTGTTTGAAACCAGCACCCTGTCTCATCTGCGCTCAGCCACTTTGCTTCATTCCCCCAAAGCGCTACTAACATAAGAATGTTGTAAGTGATAGATTTTATTAGTTTGGGGAATTCATTCATTCATTTAACAAGTATGTATTAGGCATCTACTACAGACTAGGCCCTGTTTGGGCTCTTGAGATTCAGCAGCAAACCAAAGAGACAAAAATCTCTGCCCTCATGGAGCTTACATTCCAGGGTAAACACTCAGATAATACATACAATAAATAAAACATTATAGAGTATGTCTGGTAACAGTAAATGCACAGAGATTTAAAAAAGCAAATAAAGGGGAAACAGAGTGCTGGGAAGAAAGTTGATTTTTAAATAGAAGACTCAAGAAGGCTTCACTGTGAGGCCTTTACATTGAGCAAAGCCTTGAAGGAGGTGCTGGAGAGAGCCATGTCCCTACCTGGGGGAGGGACATCCCAGGCAGAGGGAGAAGCAAGTGCAGAGCCCCTGATGGAGGAACAGCAGGAGGCTAGTAGGGCTGTGGCTGCAGTGGGAATGAATGCAGAGGAAGCCCAAATGTAATCAGAGGACTTGGAAGCTGATTGTGCAGGCCTGTAGGTCAGTATAACATTAGCTTTTACACAGAGTCAATTGGGAAGCTGTCGCAGGCTTTGGCGTAGAGGAGTGATTCTGACTTACATCTTAGATGGACCATCTGGCTCCTGGGTTGGGAAGAGACTAAAAGAGGCAAAGGTGAAAGCTGGATGACGAATTTGGAAGCTATTAGAATCACTCAGGTTAGAGCTGGTGGCTGGAACCACTGTCCCAGCAGGGTGATGGTGAGCTTATGGATATACACTGAAGGTCTGCCAGCAGGGTTTACTGATGAACCAAATGTAAATGTAAAAGAATGAGAGGTTTTGGACCTGTGTGAATTCAAGGATGGGGTTGTCATTTACTGAGATTGGAGAGAAGAGTAGAAATAACAATACAGTTCAGGAAAGGATGTCAAGCTGAATGTTAGGCAGGTGAATTTTTCCCTGGTTATATTCCTCCGGAGTCCCAGCTTCTGGCCTTGTTGCGGGGCTCCTTTCTTTCCAGATTCTTTTTTCTCTGCCCTCTCACCCAGGGTTCCAACTGCCAACGTTGAGCTGCTAGACTAGAAACTCCAAGGTACCTATGTTTTATTGTGTGCCAATGAACAATCTAGTTCTTTCCACATGATGAAAAAACTGAAGAAAGCAAGTTCTCAAATTGATTACAAGAAATGTCAGAGTTTTATTCCAAGCTTGCTGCAAGCCAAACCAAAGAATTCTCTCTTGGGAGAAACATTTATGGAAAAGAAGAAAAAGAAAAGGAAAAAGAGGAGGAGGAGGATGCAAAGGAGGAAGAAGAAGGAAGAAGAAGTTATAAGAAAGAAGACAAATAGGAAGATAAATAAATACAAGTCTGGTTGAAGACTGTCAGCTTGACACTGTCTGTCGGTAGGTGGGTGGCTAACCGACCTTCCAAACGAGGTCCTCATTCAGTAATGTTAGTCCAGCATTTCATTGGGAGGCTAATTACTTCCCATAAGAGGCCTAGTACCTTTTAGACTAAGTACGAACAGTTCTGTCCACGGCAGGATTTGGGACCATGTTCTTTCTCACTTGTTTCCCTTCTCTCTATCCACAACCAATAAACTCCAAGTTTTTTATCAGTGATGAGTGCTACCCTTTCACTACAATGCACAGAATGACAACCATTCCTTTGTGTCTAGCCATAATTCCTTTCTTCTATTATGTTATGCTCTAAAGGAAAGGCTTTGGCTGACACCATATTACTGTATCACTTCTACACATGTTACTGTAATTGGCATCACTGCTCTCCAACCTGCTTTTTTATGCACAGAGCTCCACTGGCTGTGGGCTCTAGAACAGGAGTTTGGTCAAAGAAGTAATGAAAGTACCAACAGCTCAGAGAACCAATCTCACTGGCATCGTTTTTTTAGACTTTCTATTAAAGAGGATTCTAACATGTACAAAAAGCAGGCAGACTTGTATGAGAACTTCCACATACTCATCACCAAGCTTCAACAATTATCAACTCAGGCTGATCGTATTCACCTATATCCACCCACTTCTCTTCCTCTTGTATTATTTTGAAGAAAACCCTAGACATCGTATCATTTAATCGGCAAATTTTTCACTATGTGTTTCTTAAGGTTAATTTTTTTACAGATAAACTCAATACCATTGATACAATTTAAGAGTTAACAATTCCTTAATATCACTAAATTTCCAGTAAGAATTCAAATTTTCAACTGCCTCATGAATACCATAATTTTATTTTATAGAGAGTTTGTTTGAATTGGGATCCAAATAAGGTCTACATGGTGTGATTGATTGGTAAGTCTTTTAAGTGGTTTGTTTTTTTTTTTTTTTTTGCGGTACATGGGCCTCTCAGTGTTGTGGCCTCTCTCGCTGCGGAGCACTGGCTCCGGACGTGCAGGCTCAGCGGGCGTGGCCCACGGGCCCAGTCGCTCCGCGGCATGTGGGATCCTCTCGGACCGGGGCACGAACCCGTGTCCCCCGCATCAACAGGCGGACTCTCAACCACTGCGCCACCAGGGAAGCCCTTAAGTGTTTTTTATAGGTTCCCCATTCTCTTTCTCTCTCTCCCTCTCTCTCTCATTCTCACCTTGCAATTTCTTTGTTGGAGAAATCATTTGTGGTCCTGTAGAATTTCCCATGGTCTGGATATTACCACCCCTCCATGGTATAGTTTACCATGTACTGCCTATTAATTAGTGGATAGATCTAGACACTATCGGCTTGTTTTAAAATCATATGTGCAGTCTACTCTAGTACTATTTCCATTATGAAATGTTACTGTTTCTCACAGGTGTTGCATTTCACTTTCACGTTTTTCAAATCTTGCAACACTCTTTTAAGGTAAGAAATATTTGATAGTTTTATTCCAAAAGGACTAACCACTTAAATCGAATATTAAGAAAAAAATTATTATTTTAGAACAAAAAACTGATGAGAACTTTTGGCACAAAAGTTACATTCACACTGAGAATAAAAATTGTCCCAAACCTGGTCTAAGGCAGAACTTTTTACATGATATAATTCACAGCCTCCTCTGGGATGTAATAGGCATTGCTGTTAAAATGCTTCAGCAATTTTCTGATAAACCTAAATAAGATTAAGGACTTCTGGGAAGCCAGGGTTACCCATCCAGCTGACTGCCTAGCCTAATAATCTTTAGCCAGACATTATTTTTTCTTGTATTTGGTTTAACAATAATTAGCCATTCACTTTTCTTATAAAATCCCTAAAGGGAATCTTGAATCAGCACACTTAAAAGTCTCATCCCTTGCGGCTAGCTTGAAATAAAGTTTTGGCCCAGTCTTTTAATCCATTTGTCCAAGAAGCTGTTTTAACATCATTTAGGAAGAAACATTGTATTTTTTTTTTTTTACTTTGTGTGGCAAAGAATTTTCATTGAAAGGTGTTAAATGTATGTATAAGAGTCTTTAAATGTATGGAAAATTGGTTTCTTTGAAACTTCTGAGCACTTTGATTTGACTAATGGAGAGAAATTTCTACTTTAGATAACATAATTCAAACTTAACTGTTATCATGGAGAAAAAGATCTTCCTTCAGATTCTTTCTATAAGCAAATTGGTGCCTTGGACGTGGGTTCCAAGGGCCTTGAGAAAACATCTCTTGATAAGTGGAAACTGGTTTGACATAATGATTTAACTGTTGTATCAAATGTATCATGGATAATCTATGGACATTAATGAATTTAACAGGTGAAGGCTAAATTGGTAAGAAGTGCACTTTACATCTGCATTTTAAAAAAATATATTGACTCACTGGAAAGTAATGATGAATGTTTGGATAAAATTTTTAACTTGATCATAAGTAATTATTGAGTGAAAACATAATAAAAGGACAGGTTGTGTAGACAAATATGTATTTTAGAAAATTATTTGTATCATGTCTGTACAATAATTTTATTGACATTATCTGGAAACTTTTTTAGCAGTCAAGGAAAAATATACAAGTTTCCAAATGTATATATTACAACAGAGTTGTAATACCTTTCAGAATGCTGGATTGTGTCAAATGGCTCAAGATGGCTTAAATTAGACCTGCAGACCTCAAGGTCTGAGCAGCGCCACCAAGGGTAGGTCGGGCCTCACCTGATCCTCAAGGGTTGACCAGCTAGAAGTCTGCATACAGGATTTATGCTGGTATGCAAAACAGCTTCCCCATTCTGGGCGCCAGCCCAGGTAATTTATACTGGCTCATCTGCTTTCATCAGCCCTGAGTCTACACCAAAGGAGAACAGGACTCCTGTATTAAGGAAATGACTCTAACAGCAACGGGGAATAATAACAACTATTTCACAGAATTTTTACAAGGATTAAAAGCAATAATGTATATAAAGTACTTAGCACAATGTTCAGTGGACACAGGAGGTACTTACTGTTTATTATTTTCAATACATTAAATTATTAATAAATGTATTAAATATTAATGAACATACTAAATTAGTAATATTTATTAGATCCTTTTCTTTCCCGAAGTTGAGAGGTCCACATGTGCTCAGGGTCAGGAATTATCGATGAAGAAAGCATGACGTAACCAAAATAACTGTGTCTGCATAGTGCTTTATAATCTACAAAAAGCTTTACTGCATTATTGCACTTGAACCTCAGCTCACCCACAACCACCCAGAGTGTTCTGTAAGACAGGAATAAGTACATTCAGTTCACACTCCCTAGGAACCTGGAGAAGAAAGCCGTGATGTCGCAGCCACACTCCTAGTGGAGATCTGACTCTGCAGGTTCTGACTCTCAGCTATGTCACACCCACAGTCCAGGCCTCCCTTCACATTGCACAGTCGCAAGATTCCAATGTGGGTGACTGAGTACAGGGATTTCCAGGACACCAGACTTCCACTGCTAAAAACAGCAAAGTCCCAGGCAAACCAAGATGAGTCAGTCACCCTAATTCCAAGAGAAATGAACACCAAACTCTACAGACCAAGAGTGCAAAAAACATTTGCCATCAGAGCCATAGGAAACATGCTGCTTAGCGTACGCTGTAGAACTCCAAGGTTACATGGCATGAGAACTGTACATGTTGCTTGGTCTGGGAAGACAGCTTCTCAGATCTCTCAGCTCTCCAAGGGAGGCTGGGAGCAGGCTACAAAACATTTCTCACCAGGGCTCCTGTCAAGGGATCAGCACTGGTGTTAGCCCCACTCCACGGTTTAACTGCACTCTTTCTGAGGCTTGGCAGGTGTGTCTCAGCATGAACTGGGTGATCACCCAGCTCGGGCTTCCCCTCACAGAAGCAGATGTCTACAGGAGGGCCAAGCAGACCTGCTACAGCTCCTTTAGAACAGCTGTAATGAGGAATTGTGTCACAATGTAAAGGAGGGGGAACCATCTCCAAACCTCTCCTTTTAGGGAAATCTAAAAACTCCCACTTGGCATAGAATTTTAAAACTTTATGCATTAAGAAACTGTGACATCCTTTCCTTTCAATGCTGTCCCTGACCCCTGTTTTAGAGCCTGTATCTGGAACTCATAGTACATTTCTCTGCCCCTTTTGGATCTGGAATATATGAGTTCACTGAACTATCTCCAGAAGAAACGATGACTCATAAAGCCGCACAAGCTCAAAAGAGGCTATATCCAGGTGGGTCTCCTGCCACTCAACTCAGCAACATCTCAGTTCCTGTCTGGAGAATCTGTTTCTCTCTCCCAAGATCAAAAGACCCTGTTTTCAAATTCTCCATAAGTTGCGGGGGCCGGGGGACGGGGTGGGAAGAGGAGGGAGAAATCCCTCTAAGGCTTCCTATAATTACTAGACACGTCTCATAAAGAAGGTTGATCTCTAGTGTAAGAGAGCGGAGGAGAGGAGTTTGGTTTGTGGTTTGATGTCCACTGCTGAAAGGAATACAACTAAAAAGGGCATCAAAGAAAAACCAATTTTTTCGTCCATGCAGCTACCAGGGGAGCAACTTCCACAAGATGTGGGAGGCTAAAGAGCTACGAGACAAATGTGCAAGCCAAAGACCCAGGGAGAGCCTAAGGCCATAGGGAATCTTCTACTTACTATATTATTTGACTACTTTAGAAAAATAGTTATTCACAGAGGGAAAATGACTATATAAGCTTCTAAGAGAGTTCAATGGCATATTCCACTCACCACAGTGAAACCCTCTTATGGTCTAAAGAGGCAACCTCAGCTGAGGATCAATTACCCAGTGTGCCAGATATCTTCAGCCCCAGCCCTCCAGATGCACCTTCCACCCTCCCCAACCTTCTCTGCCCCCTGAGAGGCTGACTTCCGCTCTTTGTATCCTCCCAGCTCCTTTCCCCTCTGCCTTCTGGTTGGATTCAGATAATAGGAGGTGCTTGCAAGAGATGGGCTGGAGATGTGAGGATGGGGGGTGAAGAAGGAGGCAGAGTAAGGTCAGAGGTCCTTCCTTGCATGACCGACGGTGGGCAGTGGCTTCTTCCCTCAGGAGAAGTCCACAGCCCCCACCATGCTACAGATACAGATCTCTCTCAATGTTCCGGTAGCTTTTCCTTCCTCTGCCCCTAAAAGCCTATCGCTGGTGAAGATTCCTAGCTGTTGGTAGCCCTGGGGATATCTCACCATCCTTTTTTGGTTTCCCTTAAACCCGCCTACACCCTTATAAATAGCCTCTTTGTTAAACTCCCCTAATAAGCTCCTCTGAATGTGCCTCTGTTTCTTGTTGGAACTTTGACTGACACTCTCAGCATATCGAAGATGATGCTAGTCTGCATGGGGCAATGCAGCAAAATACAAAAGCCAACAGCAAGTGAGAGACAACACAGAGGTAAGCTAGGACTACCTTCCTCCTCTTTCCTACTTTTATCTATCAGCCAAGGAGTTCATACACTGAAAGGGGAGTTTGGTAATAAACAAGGGCTGTATGGAATTATTCTGAGATTTTGTCCCCGGATCCTAAGTTCCTGGCCTGAATGACCAGAATGAAATGATCCAGAGGAGCTTTTCCAAGTAAGTTAAAAGGATCTTGCATAAATCATTTTGCTGATCCTGAAAAAGCTGGTTAACCCTCTCTTTTTCCAATAGAGCAGCACATCAGGGTTTCTCTTACTGTCTTTATTTTTTTTTTATTTTTATTTTTTTTGCGGTACGCGGGACTCTCACTGTCGTGGCCTCTCCCGTTGCGGAACACAGGCTCCAGACACACAGGCTCAGCGGCCATGGCTCATGGGCCCAGCCGCTCCTCGGCATGTGGGATCTTCCTGGACCGGGGCACAAACCCGTGTCCCCTGAATCAGCAGGCAGACTCTCAACCACTGTGCCACCAGGGAAGCCCTCTCTTACTGTCTTAAACAAAACTGAGTGAGTGGGACAGTCAGACAAACTGAGAAGCCTGAAACCATCTGGGAAAAATGGAGACTTTCAGGGTCTGGGAAGAGTCAGAGATCCACACAGGAGGTCATCATGGCCAGAGGATGATTGTTTTAAGAAAAGAGATGTGAGTCTAGGAAGTGGGGCTAAAACGAAATATCAGCCCAAAGGAGAAGGGACAAGGAAGACATAGTGTAGACTCCTGAGGACTAGAGAACAGGTGTCTATCCAAGCAGGCACAGAGCAGGCAGTTAGCAAAGATCTTCACTAGAGGCAGTTAGTGGGGTCAGTGAAGGCACACAGACAGCAGCTGATATCACTTCCCCGTACGGCACCCAGCCATGGAAAACAAGAGGAAAATAGCTAAAGCTCATCCTAGTAGAGCCAACAGAGGACCAACTCAGAGATGGCATGGGGCTCCTCACTGACCCCATATTAAAGCCCACATTAGATCTCCATTCCTGAACAAGGAAAGCCCATAGGTGTGGGTTAGGAGCCCACTGCTAGAGCCAGAGGAATAGAAATAAAGCGAACATTGCAACAAAATTGATGTACCATAAATAAAGTTGGTGCTGAAATGTATTCTTCTACCCTGCCTAGATAAAAGGCCACAGGACAAATGATTTCTTTCAGCAGAGTCTTCACAAAAAAGGAAAGTATTCTTTTTTTTTTAAGTAATTTTAAATTTTATTTATTTATTGGCTGCGTTGGGTCTTCGTTGCTGCACGCAGCCTTTTTCTAGTTGCGGCGAGCAGGGGCTACTCTTATTGTGGTGTGTAGGCTTCTCACTGCTGTGGCTTCTCTTGTTGTGGAGCACAGGCTCTAGGCACGCGGGCTTCAGTAGTTGCAGCACAGGGGCTCAGTAGCTGTGGCTTGCGGGCTCTAGAGTGCAAGCTCAGTAGTTGCGGTGCACGGGCTTAGTTGCTCCGTGGCATGTGGGATCTCCCCGGACCAGGGCTCGAACCTGTGTCCCCTGCATTGGCAGGTGAGTTCTTAACCACTGCGCCACCAGGGAAGTCCCAGGAAAGTATTCTTATCTTACTTTCGGCATTTGTTTAAGTAAAACTACATAAGGCCCAATATTTCTCCAAATATGACATATCAGAGAGCAAAGTTAAGGAATGAATCCCTGCTAGAAATGTGACCGGGTATTTTCTATGCAACTTACAGGTGCAAAATCATGATTCTGAGTTCATATTTTCCTCCTCATGTCAATTGGCTCTCCTTTACCACCCCCAAAATTGGCAATCAAATATAGTTAGGGTGGTGGTCAGTAGGCAGCTGAAGTTGAAGCAGCGAGCAGTTGAAGAAAATACACATAAAACAGGTATGTGGCACATAATTAACAAGTCAGAAGTATTTACTAACTGAAGATAGAAGATAATATAGGCTCCTAAATGAGACATGAATTTTAGTCATGTTGGGAAGGAAGAACAAGAGCAAGAGACTTGAAAGATCTCACTCCTTAAAATGAAAGGAAATTTGGGAATTTGATCGTTCTCAGGAGTCTGACCTTGACCATCACAGCTACATCATCGTAAGGAGTTGAAACCTAACATAGCTACCTATTATGTATTGGCTTTGTATGAACACAAAGACAGTACTTCCACTGACCAAAAAACAATTCTTTTCTCATATCACATGAAGGATTCTCTTTCCTGGAATTCTGAATTCAAACATATATATGCTAGGGCTTCCCTGGTGGTGCAGTGGTTGAGAGTCCGCCTGCCGATGCAGGGGACACGGGTTCATGCCCCGGTCCAGGAGTATTCCACATGCCGCGGAGCGGCTGGGCCCATGAGCCATGGCCGCTGAGCCTGCGCATCCGGAGCCTGTGCTCCTCAACGGGAGAGGCCACAACACTGAGAGGCCCACGTACCACACACACACACACACAAAATATATATATATATATGCTAAATATATTTTATATATAATATATAAACATATATCATATAAATAAATGTATATCTATATATCTATACATACATTTATAATATATAAAATGAATGCCTATATATCTATACTCATTTATATTCTATATATCTATATATCTGTACTCATTTTATATATCTATACCCATTCATTGAAGAGTAATTGGCTATCATGTTTAAAGCCCTATGTTTGATGCTGGGAAGGCAGAAATGAATAAGATGTCTTCTCTATCACAATTTAATTGGAGAAGCTGACTGATACAATATATCAAATTAAAATCTAATGTGGTAAGTGCTATCAGAGAATATAATTAATAATTAGTTACCCAGTGCCCACATAGTACCATATACATACATTTATTAAAGCTCATAACACATTATACATTTATTAAAGCTCATAACACATTATTCAAGACACGTGTCCTCACAGTCTCTCCCCCAGCCTCTCAAAGAAGAAACTGGACTATAATACTTATCACAGTGCCCAACAAGTGTCTGGTGTTTTAATAAGAATTAAATAGATAATGCTATGAAAGTTCTCTGAAAAATATAAAATGTGACACAATACAGACAACTGTCATTGTTTATTCAATAGAGTTGAAAATAGAGAAATTGGGATTGATATATATATACATTATTGATACTATGTATAAAATAGATAACTAATGAGAACCTACTGTATAGCACAGGGAACTCAGTGCTCTGTGGTGACCTAAATGGGAAGGAAATCCGAAAAAGAGGGGATATATTTATATGCACAGCTGATTCACTTTGCTGTACAGTAGAAACTAACACACATTGTAAAGCAACTAGATTCCAATAAAAATTTAAAAAATAAATAAACCCATTAAAAGATAAAAAAGAGCCAACTCTTTTTTTCTTAAATAATGTCACTGAGAAGGAGGTAAGTAGTATATTAACATGTCCAGGCAAAATGAATCAAAATGGAACAACGTCTGCTGGAGACCTGATGGTCAGATTTTAAATGATCACTCCCTTTGAAATCCAACCTCATACTCAGGAAAATTGTGAAATCTTCATTATCCTAATAATTGTGTTATGACTTAAAAAATGAAAGAAACCACCACATTCCAGCTTGCTTAATATTTCCACAGTGGAAATAAATGGTAATACAGGTTTTACTGAGAATTTCCATTTGTTGAACACAGCAGGAAAGTTGGTGGCAGCTGAGCTCTGCCAATGAGAAACCAGTTTGGGTTAGACTGATGTGAAAATGAAACTACTAACTACTGTAGTGTATCAGAATGTGGTAAAGTGCTTTTAAATCCTAGCCTTAGTGATTTATTGAAAAGCAAGAAGTGACTTATTAGAAAGAAAGAAGTAAAGAAGGAGAGAGTAGCAAGAGGAGTTAATGATGATGAAAGATAGAAGAAACGATCGTGAAACCAGCCAATTCCTTCCTTCAGTTTTTGCACCTGTGTTTTATTGCACTAAAAGGGAGAACATAAAAGCTGAATTTACTTTGTCTTATTTTTTTCTCTTTTTTAAGCATAGGAGAAAGAGTGATGGTAAGATAGAAATAAGAAGGGAGAGTTGTGAGTAAAAATAAAAATAAATGAATTGGTAAAGAGGAGCAAATAAAAGACAGAAATCTGAGAACTTAAAAAATGGAGGGATAAAAGTAAGAAAATTGGCCAGGAAACAGAAAGAATTCGTTCCTTTGTGTAATGTATTTTTGCCCCTCAAAATGGTGAAACAAGTACTTTGGTAAAGGTTTAATATTTTCTTTTTCTAATGTGTTAACACTCATCATCCTACTTCTTGTTCTAGAATGTTAAACACTAATCACCATTATCCCCTCCTTCCTACTCTATCCTTTCATATTTTAACTGTTTTTTTAGGCAAGAATTTCAAGATCATATAGCCTAAGGTTTGGAGCAACTGGGTTGGGATTACTTTTTTCCAGAACAATAACACCAAGTCTATGTGGTGAGACAAATCATCAAAAATTAACAGTGGCCCAAACTGTTGTAGTCCAAGCCATCCAAAGATTTTAGAAATGGTCGACTTGTAAGCATCATCCCTAAAGCTGGGATAAATACATCTGTAGGTTACAGAACCTTTGTAAGAATGAAATGAGTTAACATTTATAAAGGCACTAGCAGAGGTTAGGCAATCGCAAGAGCTCAATAGTTGGATTTTGATTCAGTTTAAAATAAGGATTTGTGGGCTTCCCTGGTGGCGCAGTGGTTGAGAGTCCGCCTGCCGATGCAGGGGACATGGGTTCGTGCCCCGATCCCGGAAGATCCCACATGCCGCGGAGCGGCTGGGCCCGCGAGCCATGGCCGCGGAGCCTGTGTGTCCGGAGCCTGTGCTCCGCAACGGGAGAGGCCACAGCAGTGAGAGGCCCGCGTACAGCAAAAAAATAAATAAATAAATAAATAAATAAAATAAAATAAAATAAAATAAGGATTTGTGAATTGTTTCACAAATTATTGTTTCACAATTGTTTTGTTTCACAATTGTTTCACAATTTGTTTCACAATAATTGTTTCACAATTATTGAATTGTTTCAATAACTGTAGCATCAAAAACTTAAATTTTCTTTAACTGAGGGAAATGCTTGTTTTTGATACCTTCTTATTCTTTAACACCTTTGAGATGTAAAATCTACAAAATAAAAACTACTCCTATAGAGGTGCTCAAAGAAGGAGTGATGGGAACTTTCCCCTAATGAAAACCTGGTCCAAGATTTCCTCCTTTTTCAAAGGAAAATCTGTCCTTACACTCATTTTCTGATATCATGACTTCATAATCTTTCCTGTCCAGAAATGATCTCCAACCTTACATTTTGTAACATTCTTTTAAACAGCACAGGCATGATGGCACCTCTCCAACTTTCTCCCAGTTTTCCTCTAAGCAGATAGATAGCATAGGCAGATGTTTACACATCTAGCTGTCTTGCTAGAGGAGTACTATAAAAATAAATTCACGATGGCAATTTCCTCAAAGGGTAAAAAATGTGCCAAGTAATTTAATTTTAAAAGTGTCTTTAAGACAGGAAATCAGGAACTGGTTTGTGGGAAACTCAGGGAAGGCTGAGGATTGTGGTGAAGGCACAGATCCTGTACCACCCCGAACTTAGTGGGGTTGACCCCTGCAAGGAAAAGCTTGTGAGCCCTTTGTAGAACAATATCTTATTTTCAGGCCTCTGACTGCCAGTCCTCGCTCTGGTTAATATCATCAAGGGAATCCTTTCCTGACAGAATGCAATTTAGGATCTATTAAATATGATTACTTGGCCTTGAAAATGATGGATATTGGACAGAATTATAGAATCACTTTACAAAAGAAAGGTCTCTTTTACATCCTTTCTTGTGGAGCCTAAAATGAAGCCTGGGGAAATCCCTCAGTGGGATTGTGGCATTTATAGGTTAGGTTTATGAAAAAGGGAATTGATATTCATATTAAAAACTGTAAAAATTAAGCAAGGTGAAGATAGTGAGTATGCAGACAGCTGTGACGTGTGTCTGAAGAGTGAATGGCATGTTGCCCAACTGATTTACTTGCTTTAATCATATTAGTAATGTGAAAGTTGACATGATTTGAAACAAGCTCTTTGGGTTTTTCATTCAAATACTAGTCCCCAGTCACTACTTTTTACCGTCCTCCCAACTTCCAATTAACTTCATTGCTGGGTTTGCTTTGGAGGTGGCCTATGCTTGAGTTTTTATTTAATTACATTTTGTTCTTGGTTATAAAAGTAATATATGGTCACTGAAAAATTACAAAGCATAAAAAATTGCAAAAAAGAAATTAAAATCACTAATAATTCTCCCACCAAGAGATTACCATTAACATTTTGCTGTATACCTACTAGACTTTTCTTTTATATATGTATATATCTATTATTTTTATTACTTAATTGATATAATGTCATATATACTATTTTCTAAAATTTTAAAGAATATTATAACATGATCATACTCTCATATTTTTAAGTATTATTCTATTATGAGATATTTGACGGTATATGAGATATTTGGTGGTTATAAACTGTTCCTTGTATGTATGTACCATCAATTTTTAAACTGATGTGCAATTGAGGAGAATACAGAATATCTATTTATATTTCTTAACCATAATCAGATAACTCTTTGCACACATCCCTAGTTACTTCCTTAGGATACATTTCCAGAAAAATCACTACATCCAAAAGTTTTCAAAATATCCAGCCTTGGGGCTTCCCTCCCTGGTGGCGCAGTGGTTGAGAATCTGCCTGCTAATGCAGGGGACACAAGTTCAAGCCCTGGTCTGGGAGGATCCCACATGCCACGGAGCAACTAGGCCCGTGAGCCACAACTACTGAGCCTGCGGGTCTGGAGCCTGTGCTCCACAACAAGAGAAGCCGCAATAGTGAGAGGCCCGCGCACCGCAATGAAGAGTGGCTCCCACTTGCCACAACTAGATAAAGCCGTCACACAGAAACGAAGACCCAACACAGCAAAAATAAATTAATTAATTAAAAACAAAAGTACCAATGCCACCGTGGATGTGAGGATTAAATTAGTCAATGCTTTAAAAAAAAAAAAAATCCAGCCTTTTACCTGTAGCTGAATTGCAAATTTCTCCTATCATTCAAAGTCTACATTACAGTATTTTTTTTACGACGACTTCTTACTGTTTATCTTACAAGGACCAAAACAATGGAAGTAGCAGATAGAATTGAAATTACCACCATTGCACTTCTGGTTGGCAGTGAATTTTGTGTTAGGGATAAGGGGGGGAGCAGTATTAGAATTCTAAATTATCTCAAAAAATGAGGAAGCAGGAAGGGGGAATGGGGAATTGTAGTTTAATGGGTACAGAGTTTCAGTTTTGCAAGATGAAAAGAGTTCTGGAGATGGATGGTGGTGATGGTTGTGCAATAACATGAATGTACTTAATACAACTGAACTGTATACTTAAAAATGGTTAAAAGAGTAAATTTTACGTTAAATGTATTATACCACAAAAAAAAAAAAAATGGGGAAAAAATGAGGAAGCAAATGGGAAAAAAATCTCTACTACTTATTTTGCAGAGGAGCACATTTGGGAAAAAGAAATAAGTTCCCTGTATTCCATGATGTTATGGCAGAAGAAGCCATAATCATAACAAACATTTAGATGGTGCTTTACAGTTTACAAGTGCTTTTTTGTACATGTAATTTCATTGCCACAACAGCCTTGTGAAATACCTGATTATCCTCATTTTGTATATGAGAACTCTGAGACTATGTAAAATAACTGCCCAAGATGGTATGGCTAGCAAAGAGTGGAAGAAATACATCATTCCAGGGCCCCAATTCCTTGCCCAATCTCTCTCCTATGACACATACTACCAAGATGGCAGTGAAGCTCTTGAGCCGGCAAAACCACTAAGTCTTTTCACTTGACAAGTCAAATGTTTCATATATAAACTGAAAAGAGCAAATATTTAAATTGCACTTAAAGAAGAACTTTAGCTTAGGAAAACAACTTATTTTTGTAAGAGCTTTAGAAAGTTGAATGAAATATTAATTTTATTAATATCAATAACAAATAATACTCCACTGTTTGATTCCTTATTTTGTGTTTTTTGCACTTTCAAATATTGATTTAATTTTTAAAATTTTCCCTCTATAATAAATGTATCATTCTAAAGGGGTAAACATGCAACGTGACCAGTTATCAGTGTGGCCAGGCAAAGTTGTAGAGAGGAAAATTGAGGAACTGACAACAATTTAGCCCTTTTTACTACCTCTTATCCTGTTAAAATACAAACAGAAAAGTTACATATTTCCAAATTAAATATTAGCATAAATGTAGATTTTTTAATGTAGATTTTTCCTTTGTTCCTCAAGTTTTCTTTGTCTATTTTTGGATGCAGGACCTGATCAAAGATTAAAAATTGTTATTGGCTCTTATTTCTGTTCAATATCATCTTGATTTGTAATAGATGATATCTCCGACTTTTCAATATCTCTTAGAGTTTTGTGTTTAGATGATTTCCAGATAATTTAATCTGACAAGCAGATGTTTTTGGTAAACAGAAGTCTGTTCTGTGAGATTTATTTTGTCTGTCAGCCCATTTATCTTTGGAATTACAAGCATCATAGGTATCATGAACATTTCTTGTTCTCATATACTGACTAACCACACGCATTCAATACCCATTATTATGGACCTGCTATGTGCCCAGTACTGCAAAAATAAAGACACAGTCCCATGAACTTGCACCATATTAATAGAGAAACTAACACATACACAAATTATTAGAATGAAATGGAATAAGTGTAATACTAGAACTATGTGCACATACTCTGGGGGTCATAAAAGTATTATTTTTGCCTCTGTGAGTAAGAAAAAGCTTCACAGAAGAAGAATCATCTGAGCTGGAACTAAAAGGATGAAAAGGTTTTTCATAAGGAAAGGGATGGGAAGGTTTATACATATATATTACTTTGTCCCTTGCCTAATGATTAGATATTTTTCTTCAATTAATAGTCCAGAGCCACACGCTATCTGACACTCTGACTGTAACATTAAAAACATCTTTACGTTTCATAGCCAGTTAAGCACTTTTTTGTACAGTCGGCATTCTCTTTAGATTACTAAACTGTCTATCATTTTCTACTGTGCCTGCCATTGGGTGGACTGATAACAAATTATTGTTGCTCAGTAAATATTAAGCTTAACCATTAACTTCTTAATTCATTTACCACTGCACTGGTAGTGTCAGGATGCCCAGCTCCAGGGGATGCCATTCACATGAACACTATGGGCGTTGGGCAGTCTTCACATCTGTTTGATCTAAGGCATTCATCTCCATTTTCCTTGTACACAATTCTATTTTAACTACTGCATTTTCCTTTCCAGTTGACCTTCACTTACAGTAGAATTTTAAGAAAACAAAAATTGCTGCTGATTATTTATGCTGGTCACTTCTCCAGCTAATCTGATTAAACAGAATTTCTAGAACAGTAGTAATGACTTTCTAAGATACTGTATCATCACTTGTCCTAATCTCTTACTGGTATTGATGTAACATGGATCACTGGACAATGTAATCTCCATTGTGTAGTTGATATGGATGGTTTCTGGTCAACTGATATATACCAGATTTATTCAGAAATCATACCAGCTTTGAGATTCCTGCTCAAATATGCTGAGTATTCTCTTTTAACCATTAATTGAATTTTGGAAAGGAATTTGATGTATCTCTAACTTCTTTTTGATGGTTAGTCAGGTCATAAATGGTCTATTGTCTAGAATCCTGAATGGCATTTACCTTACTTGTTTTTGCTAATAAATATTTCAGGTTATTTTAACCTATAGCTGGGTTTTTTTGCATATTTGAAACAAATGGATAATAGACCAATACTTAGATGGTTCCTCTGTACAACCTTACTTCATTTTACAAAGTTTTATTTTAAATCTTCTTTATACCATTAGATTCCTTTAACTTTGATATGTCTGCCGGGCAAGGGCTTTAAACAATAGCGTTTTCCCTGCTTCAGCTTTTTACCCATCAGAGGCCATGGACTTTTTCTAAGAAAAAGAAATTCATGTGAATAGAGTGGTTGGAACACTCAATATTCGCTCATAAGAATGAGTTCTGTAGGACTTTCCAGCTCTAGGATTGTTTGTATAATGGCAGAGTAGAAACAACAGATTGTAGTTGTACGAATGTTACCTGAATTACATCAAGGAGAAGAACATCAAATTCATCCTGAATCAGATCAAATAGAACAGTTCAAAGAATTTTGACAGAGGTGAAATCTTAGTCAATTACTTGAATTGAGAATTATAATTTTCAGTGTTTAGACATCATTGAAATATTTTGCTATGTGGCACATTAGCGCGGAGGTGTCTGTGCAAAGCCACATGTAATCACCCCACTGTAATACCTCTGTGTGGGGTCTCTCACACACTGACCTGTCCCCTGCAGAAACAGGAGGTCAAGAAACCAGTGATTCTTCCATGAGTACAGACAGAGGAAAACAGATTTTTCTGTCAATGGGTCAGCCTCTTTCCAATTTTTGGAGGAGAATTTCTCTGCAGGTTATTTAGGAACAAATCAAGCACTTGGTCAATGCAAAATCAAATCTATCAGTTAATTATTTTTTTAAGTCAGTAAAGGAGTGGCTTTTTTCCTGCACCCAGGAAAATATGTCTGTTTTCTTATAATTTATATGCAGTTGCATGGAGTTGTCTAGAGCGTTTCATTAGCAACACATACAGTTATGTGTTAACACTACACGGCCAATAACCCACCTAATACAACCTTGTTCTCTTTCTAAGCAAATCTGGGAATGAACAATAAAAATAATAATTTCTGAAAAAAAACTATTGACATCAGGGTGATGATTAGCTCATAGCCATAGCCTCTTCCATACCTCTCCGTAAATGCCAAATCTCACCTCAGTAGCCTTTTCTTTTCAAATGTTTCTCTAATGTTGTATTGGCTTATATTAAATCTCTTATCTAATAATAACAAAAGCTACCTCTTTTTGTGTAATCAATATATATTGTCCCAGACACATAAGTATATTATCTCATTTAATCCTCACTACAACTCTATGAGGCAGGTCCATTTTAAACATGAGTAAATTTACAATGAGGCACAAAGTAGCTGAGTGACAGCTTGAGGTTGCATAACCAGTAAGTACAGAGAGTGTATTAAAAGTCAGATTGTCTGAGGGATGACTGATACTCAGCAAGGGAAAAAAATGCTAGTCTTATAAAACAGTGAGAAAATTAAACAGTTTTCCTTCTGCCATGTGAGGATCATAATGGAATTTTTCCTAAAAGATTATTTTAGAAAGCAGGAGTGCACCATAAAATTATACATGCTAAATTTGGGAGAAAACATTCCCCCAGGCAGTGACCTTTATTACTAAGATTGGATTTGGAAGCCAGTTTTTATAGCTCAGTTAAAAACTGCTAAACCCAGGCAACTTATATAATAGAAATGCTGACATGACCTTAATTCCAGAGGTGCAAAGGGTATGACTGAATTTAAGAACAAGGTATCTCCTCCATTAAGTCATTAAATAGATCGTAATAATCTGACACATTTGGTAAGTACTACATGAAAGTGGTTAACAATGGTATGCAAATAAAATGAGCTTGCACTATTAGCTACTGTATTTTGCTTGTGTTTGCCAAATAGTACATTAAATTGCAATACATTTAGAAAATATTATGGCAATATATTTTAAATGTTCCTGAACATGATGCCAACACAGAGAGAGGAAATGTTAGAATATACAGGATATTGCCAAGTGCCTATGTGTAATTTAGATAAGTTATATTTACTGTTCGTAGAATTAAACTTAATCAGAAATACATTCTTTTGACCCAAACTTCCGGAGTTGCCCCAGTGGTGTAGTGCACCTGGCTCAAGAGCATATATATAACAATGGCAACTAAATGCCAAAATCAGAACATTCCTCCACACAGATGTATATTTGGCATTGTTGAGGAAAAAATCCAGATGTTTGGCATCATGCAACTAAATGCATAAATCCAAGTGAAATCATGAGTTAAACACAGATTCAGGGAATTTAATCAATACAGACAGCTAGTTGGGCTCATTCTAGATCAAACAAAACAAAGCCAAAACCCCTCTCCTCTTTCTTAAAGGCAGGGCTAGAGACCTAGATTTTCAATTTATATTGTCGAAAATCTTCATTTAATCTGTTTCTAGGACCAATAATGAAGTGTACTTATAATTTCAGTGCAACAGAGAATCCAGTAGTGCAAAACAAAATTCCAACAATTATTTTAACCAGATCTTCCGTTTGTTTTATTTCCTTACATAAATCTAAATAACAAATAAGAGTTAATAAATAAAAATATATCTAATAGATTTTCCAGATAACGATTGCTCACAATAACTGCAAATATTTTCAAATGTTTTATTTTAGGCTTATATACAGACAGCAAGTCAGGGATATGAATATGTATGTTTATGTAAGAGATACAGTGGCTGAGAATCTGCCTGCCAATGCAGGGGACACGGGTTCGATCCCTGGTCTGGGAAGATCCCACATGCCACAGAGCAACTGGGCCCGTGAGCCACAACTACTGAGCCTGCGCGTCTGGAGCCTGTCCTCCACAACAAGAGAGGCCGTGACAGTGAGAGGCCCGCGTACCACGATGCAGAGTGGCCCCCGCTTGCCGCAACTAGAGAAAGCCCTTGCACAGAAACGAAGGCCCAACACAGTCAATGAATAAATAAATAAATAAAAGAGATATATAATAGTGATGTAAAAATTGAAAATGTCATAAATCATTGCCATAGTGAAATAGATTAAAAAAAAATCAAGGGTTTAAATTGCATATAATTGACTCCGTGTGATAGATTGCAAACATGGCTCCAATTTTCCCCACTTCTTACAATGTGTTTATACAGCTCCTCCCATCACAATGTGACATTTATTTGTCCCACGCTCCTACCTCTTGAATTAAGCTGTCTTGCAACTTGTTTTGGCCTCTAGAATGTGGTGAATGTGATGAGCTGCCATATTTAGCTGAGCTCTTAAGAGGTGTTATGCACACTCACCCCCTGTCTTGCTCTTCTTCCTCTTCTCCCACAACTCTGGCCTGGCCTGCTGAATAATGAGAGACTATGTGAAAGAGAGCCAAATTGTCCCAGCTGGGGCCCTCCTAGACCAGCCAGCCAGCCTCCAGATGACCCACCAGCTGATCACAGATGCACAAGCAAGCCCAAGAACAGCTGAACCTGGCACAGACCAGCAGAACCCACCCAGATGATTTGTAGGCTTATGAGAAACAATAAATGGTTGTTTTAAGCCAATAAGTTTTGAGGTAGTTTCTTATGCAGCAATAGATAACTGATACAATCAGCATCAGACAATATTTTTGTAGCAAAATACTGCAAATACCATGGTTATCTCCAAATATTAATGATCCTTGAACTTATATACATTTAACATTTTTTAATGCACTGTCACAGACTTGGCTTGTGTGATTGGAAAGACAAATATGATTATCCTCATTTTAAAGATGAGAAAATTGAGACACAGAAAAATTAAATCATGCAGCCAGCTATTGAGGAACGGAGTGAGGGTAAGATAAGGAGTAGAAGACAGTCATTTTCTCTCTAAATCCATATCAATTTCCAATAATCCTTATGATCTTAACTGGCTTCATTATGATTTTGACTTAAGGATTAAAAGTATCAGCAGTCTGGTACCCCAGCTAATGTGGCAAGTTCTATCTTCACCATTAGGAAGACTAGGGTATCACAGACTCCAATAAATCCACTAAAACAAAAAATGAGAAACAAAAAACAAAAACCTACACATAATTTAATGTTAACTGCTGTTGTTTTTGTTTTTGAATGTCTTAGAATTCCATGGTGTTTACTCTTCCTTCAGAAGAAAAAGGAGCAGGAGGAAAATTCACCTCTCTTACTTTGGTGTCAATCTTGGGATTATTTAATAAACCAATTAAATTAAAGATTCAGAATGTACCAATCTTTATACTGAGATAACCACTGAGCAATCAATGATAATTAAAAAAATCAATTGGTCTTCTGTAGTAATTAAATTTGTCCACTTAGATATAACTGATATTGTTCACAACTAATTATCCAAGTACAGGCTCTGAGGGACTTTTAGAGACTAAAGGATTGAGCCAAAGATTCTTCCTAATTTGAAATTGAACTGAACGCCATGTTTTCTCAAAAACTGATTAAGTCTTCCCTAGAAACTCAGTATTGAACAAACTCAAATACAGTCAGGAAATCAGTATTTCATTAGGAGCAGTTTAGCATACTCTCCAGTACTCTCTGTGTAACCATGGGCTAATCACTTAACCCCTGTGTTTTAGTGCCCTCATCCATAAAACCGAGATAATAACAGTATCTATCTCATGGAGTTGTTGTAAGCATTGAGTAGTAAAGTGTTTAGAACAGTAAGCACTGTGTTAACATCATTATTAAGTTCTCTTGGAACTTCTTTTAAGAAAGAATCCTAAGATAGTCACCAAGCACAAGTTTATTCCATTGCTTTATTCTCATTGCACCTAATTCCTGTAGGCATTTTACATTCAAGGATTACTACTGCCCTTTCCCATATTACAAGATTCAGTTGTTCCTCCTGGGATAAAAGATAGCTAAAATAGGGAAATGGGAAGTTCACATTTGCTGTGTGCCACAACGGATTACAAGTTATTAAGCCAATCCTCCCTTGCCTCTCATCAGCAATTTATTTCTCAGCACCAGCGGGAAGGAATAACAATAAAACTCAGGATGATCTTATCACTGATGCTTAGCATTTGTATATTCACTTAAAAAGGTGGCAGAGCAATTTACTGCAGCCATCAGTGGCCTAAATTTACTATTACCTATTTATTCTGATATTCAATGCAAAAATGTCAGGGAGATCCCTACTTAAGTACACTAAATTACCAACTCCTGGGGCTGGGAAGTACACTGAGAAGCTATTAGTTATTGAACCCATCCCTCAGGTAAGAATCTATGGCCCAAATATCACTGATGAACATAGATGCAAAAATCCTCAACAAAATACTAGCAAACAGAATCCAACAGCACATAAAAAGGATCATACACCATGATCAAGTGGGGTTTATTCCAGGAAAGCAAGGATTCTTCAATATATGCAAATCAATCAACATGATACACCATATTAACAAATTGAAGGAGAAAAACCATATGATCATCTCAATAGATGCAGAGAAAGCTTTCAACAAAATTCAACACCCATTTATGATAAAAACCCTGCAGAAAGTAGGCATAGAGGGAACTTTTCTCAACATAATAAAGGCCATATATGACAAACCCACAGCCCACATCGTCCTCAATGGTGAAAAACTGAAACCATTTCCTCTAAGATCAGGAACAAGACAAGGCTGCCCACTCTCACCACTCTTATTCAACATAGTTTTGGAAGTTTTAGCCACAGCAATCAGAGAAGAAAAGGAAATAAAAGGAATCCAAATCGGAAAAGAAGAAGTAAAGCTGTCACTGTTTGCAGATGACATGATACTATACATAGAGAATCCTAAAGATGCTACCAGAAAACTACTAGAGCTAATCAATGAATTTGGTAAAGTAGCAGGATACAAAATTAATGCACAGAAATCTCTGGCATTCCTGTACACTAATGATGAAAAATCTGAAAGTGAAATCAAGAAAACACTCCCATTTACCACTGCAACAAAAAGAATAAAATATCTAGGAATAAACCTACCTAAGGAGACAAAAGACCTGTATGCAGAAAATTATAAGGCACTGATGAAAGAAATTAAAGATGATACAAATAGATGGAGAGATATACCATGTTCCTGGATTGGAAGAATCAATATTGTGAAAAAGACTCTACTACCCAAAGCAATCTATAGATTCAATGCAATCCCTATCAAACTACCACTGGCATTTTTCACATAACTAGAAGAAAAAATTTCAAAATTTGTATGGAAACACAAAAGACCCCGAATAGCCAAAGCAATCTTGAGAACGAAAAACGGAGCTGGAGGAATCAGGCTCCCTGACTTCAGACTACACTACAAAGCTACAGTAATCAAGACAGTGTGGTACTGGCACAAAAACAGAAATATAGATCAATGGAACAGGATAGAAAGCCCAGAGATAAACCCACGCACATATGGTCACCTTATCTTTGATAAAGGAGGCAGGAATGTACAGTGGAGAAAGGACAGCCTCTTCAATAAGTGGTGCTGGGAAAACTGGACAGTTACATGTAAAAGTATGAGATTAGATCACTCCCTAACACCATACACAAAAATAAGCTCAAAATGGACTAAAGACCTAAATGTAAGGCCAGAAACTATCAAACTCTTAGAGGAAAACATAGGCAGAACACTCTATGACGTAAATCACAGCAAGATCCTTTTTGACCCACCTCCTACAGAAATGGAAATAAAAACAAAAATAAACAAATGAGACCTAATGAAACTTCAAAGCTTTTGCACAGCAAAGGAAACCATAAACAAGACCAAAAGACAACCCTCAGAATGGGAGAAAATGTTTGCAAATGAAGCAACTGACAAAGGATTAATCTCCAAAATTTATAAGCAGCTCATGCAGCTCAATAGCAAAAAAACAAACAACCCAATCCAAAATTGGGCAGAAGACCTAAATAGACATTTCTCCACAGAAGATATACAGACTGCCAACAAACACATGAAAGAATGCTCAACATGATTAATCATTAGAGAAATGCAAATCAAAACTACAATGAGATATCATCTCACACCAGTCAGAATGGCCATCATCAAAAAATCTAGAAACAATAAATGCTGGAGAGGGTGTGGAGAAAAGGGAACACTCTTGCACTGCTGGTGGGAATGTGAATTGGTACAGCCACTATGGAGAACAGTATGGAGGTTCCTTAAAAAACTACAAATAGAACTACCATATGATCCAGCAATCCCACTACTGGGCATATACCTTGAGAAAACCATAATTCAAAAAGAGTCATGTACCAAAATGTTCATGGCAGCTCTATTTACAATAGCCCGGAGATGGAAACAACCTAAGTGTCCATCATCGGATGAATGGATAAAGAAGATGTGGCACATATATACAATGGAATATTACTCAGCCATAAAAAGAAACGAAATTGAGCTATTTGTAATGAGGTGGATAGACCTAGAGTCTGTCATACAGAGTGAAGTAAGTCAGAAACAGAAAGACAAATACTGTATGCTTACACATATATATGGAATTTAAGAAAAAAAATGTCATGAAGAACCTAGGGGTAAAACAGGAATAAAGACACAGACCTACTTGAGAATGGACTTGAGGATATGGGGAGGGGGAAGGGTAAGGTGTGACAAAGCGAGAGAGTGGCATGGACATATATACACTACCAAACGTAAGGTAGATAGCTAGTGGGAAGCAGCCGCATAGCACAGGGAGATCAGCTCGGTGCTTTGTGACCACCTGGAGGGGTGGGATAGGGAGGGTGGGAGGGAGGGAGACGCAAGAGGGAAGGGATATGGGAACAGATGTATATGTATAACTGATTCACTTTGTTATAAAGCAGAAACAAATACACCATTGTGAAGCAATTATACTCCAAGAAAGTTGTAAAAAAAAAAATGGCCCATATCTATGGCCCATATAGATGCAAACCTTTCCAAACTCTAGAGAAAGCTATTAAACTATCTTCTACATTATGATCCCACTCTTCCAGGAAATTCTTTTCAAGATATTCTGACTTCAGCTTAGGTACACGTGCATTTGTTCTATCATTTGATGCAATGAAAACAGCTGGTGAGCCGTCTGACCCCCGCAGTATTTCCTTGAATTCTCTCCTTCATCCCGGCCCTGTATTTCCCAGTACCAGCAACACAGTTTTATCTGAATGTCATCCACTTATCCTATAAACTGTCTTCTCACGTGACATTAAATTTAAAATATCCTGTGCACTCTGATTCTGAAATGCAGGAATCATGACTTTAGCTTTGCAGTCCAGATATGCCTTCTCCAACCTTCTGAAATACCCATCAGTCATATAAGGGTTAAGGAAAAAGAACAGCCCCAAGGTCAGACCCTTCTCTATTGTTTCTGCCAATAGTGGGTTAAACTATCTGGCCAAGGATCAGAACTTGAGCCAGAAGTCCAGCAACAACAGATCATAATAGCACAGTTTATGGCACATTGTAGCTCCTAAGTAAATGTAGAATTGAAAACAAGTAGATGTATGAAAGAAATATAATAAAAAGCTCTTGGATTTCTAAATATATTTCTTAATTAAGAAATTAAGAAATTCTGGCATTAAACAACCTGACATTTCATGTAAGGAAAAACCAGATTTTGATTTTTGATGATATTAAGAAGGCTTTATAAAGCATCAGTTTCAAAATGGCAGACTGAGCACATGTATCTACCTCCATTTCTTTCCAATGTCATTAAAATTCCTATTTATTAATACACATTGTGCTAGAAAACAAGAAAAAGATCCAGTATCAGACTACAAAGTTTCAAGAAATATTACAGGAAAAATTATATATATGTATATATACTTTCTTTTTTTTTGTGGTACGCAGGCCTCTCACTGCTGTGGCCTCTCCCGTTGTGGAGCACAGGCTCCGGACGCGCAGGCTCAGCAGCCATGGCTCACGGGCCCAGCCGCTCTGCGGCATGTGGGATCCTCCTGGACCGGGGCATGAACCCGCGTTCCCTGCATCGGCAGGCGGACTCCCAACCCCTGCGCCACCAGGGAAGCCCTATATATATATATACTTTTTGTGTGTGTAATTATACACACACAATTATATATCTGGTGAAATCTGAGTAAGCTCTATGGATTGTACTGATGTCAATTTTTTGGTTTTGATATTGAAGGGGATCAGAATATGCCATCTCAAAATATGTCATTTTGTCAAATTGATTATTTTAAAGTGAAGGCACTTGAGAAAAAACAGATGAATGAAGAGCACTCTGATTTCTCGCTTTCTGCCTAAAAGCAAGTTATAAATTTTCCCATGAGAAAGGTGCCCTCCCTATACAAGGAAGAGAACATTCTATCACCAGAGATGAGGAACTGACCTGCACAAACAAACCTACTAAGAAAACACTTATCTTCCACTGGCTTCCCCCATATATTTCCTAGTCACTTTCCCATAATTTACCACCCCTAGAAGCTTAATCCCCTTTTCTTTTGTCTTGTCACTTTTTCACAAGTTTATCATTATTTGTTAAAATGATATATAAATTCTCAGGTACATCCCTTTCTTTGAGTTTTCATTTTTTTCTTTTCATTGAATCTATTAAACAAGAACAGCCTGCTGTGAAAAAAAGTAATAAGAGAATAATAACATAGAGTGCTAGGAAATCAGGAATGTGATTTTTGAAATTTAAAAATTCAATAAGTTCTAAAAATAACATAAAATTAAAATGAATTGGACATTAATGAAAAGACACTATGAAGAATAAACTGGACAGTATTAAAGATCAAACAAATAATAAGGAAGGTAAATGCAAGGAAATTTTCTATTATGTAAAATTGAAAACGAAAGAAACAGAAAATATGAAACAAAATTGAGAGACAGTCGATATATGCAGAAAGGATCCAGGAATTTCAACATCTTTTGGCCCAGAGACAATGGGAGTGGGGCACGGTGGGGGACAGAGAAGGAAAAAAAAGAGAAAATTTCTCTGAGCTCAAGAAAAATATGAGTCTTCTGGATAAAGATACCTACTGAGATAACTGGATACATGAGGAAAAAATAAAATGGATCCACCTCTCACACAAAGGCAAAATCCAAACAGATCAGAGATTTAAGTGTAAAAAGTGAAACCATACAAGTACTAGATGAAACTATGGAGAAATTCCTCTATAACCTAGGAGTGAGGGAAATTTTTCTTAACTATGACCCCAAATCTAAAAGTATGAAAAGAAAAGATTGATACATTTGATTACATACAAAGTTTAAATAATGGGGGTTTGTTTGTTTGAGGGGCAGGGGGGTTGCTTTGTTTTGTTTTGTTTTGTTTTGTTATGGCCAAAAAATGTACCACAAAGTAAAGGTCAGAGGATGTATTGAAAAAAAAAATCTGCAACTTATATCATAGACAAATGGTAAAAATTCCACAACTTATATTACACAGGGTTAAAATTTCTAGTATATAAAGAGCTTCTAAAATTACTTTTTGAGAAGATATAGACAAATGATCATGTTAAAAGAAAAAAGGACTAGAGACATGAGCACACATTTTACAGGAAATAAAATGCAAATTGCAAATTGCTTTTAAACATATGAAAGAATGGTCAAAAACACTTATTATAAAACAAATGCAGATTAAAACTACAGTGAGATACCATTTCTCACCTTTGCTTTTGGCAAAAATCCAAATGAAAATCCAAGTGTTTGACAATGCATTTTGGAGAAGTTATGGGAAAACAAGTACTCATATATACTGTTGGCAGGAATACAAAATGGTACTACCCTCTACAGGGAGAGATATGACAATATCTAGCAAAAATATATATTCATTTACCCTTTGACCCAGCAATCTCATTTCTATGAATTTATCTCAGATATGCACTCTCAAGATATACAAAAAAAAGTAATGTATTCACAAGGCTATTCATTGCACCATTATTTGTAATAGCAAAAGATTGGAAACAACTCAAATGTCCACCAATGAATGGACTGATTAAATAAAGCAAACATCTATACAACAGAGTACTATGCAGCTGCGAAAAGGAGTGAAGACTATCTCTGGACTTCCCTGGTGGTGCGTGGTTAAGAATCTGCCTGCCAATGCAGGGGACATTGGTTTGATCCCTGGTCCAGGAAGGTCCCACATGCCGCGGAGCAACTAAGCCTGTGCACCACAACTACTGAGCCCGTGTGCCACAACTACTGAAGCCTGCCACCTAGAGCCCATACTCCACAACAAGAGAAGCCAGTGCAATGAGAAGCCCGCGCACTGCAATGAAGAGTAGCCCCCGCTCGCCACGACTAGAGAAAGCCCATGAACAGCAATGAAGACCCAACGCAGCCAAAAATATTTTTTTAATTAAAAAAAAAAAAAAGACTGGGACTTCCCTGGGGGCGTAGTGGGTAAGAATCTGCCTGCCAATGCAGAGGACATGGGTTTGATCCCTGGTCCAGGAAGATGCCACATGCCGTGGAGCAACTAAGCCCATGCACCACAACTACTGAGCCCACAAGCCACAACTACTGAAGCCCTCATGGCTAGAGCCCATGCTCTGCAATGAGAAGCCCGTGCACCACAACAAAGAATAGCCCCCACTCACTGCAACTAGAGAAAGCCCGCGTGCAGTGACGAAGACCCAACGCTGACAAAAATAAATACATAAATAATTTTTTTAAAAAAGACTATGTCTATGTATTGTTATAGAAAGATCTCCAAACTATAATATTAGGTGAAAGAAAGCAAAGTAAAACAAAAACAAAACCAACTCTTTAATAAAGAAGGGGGAATACAAATATATTTTTGTATTTGCTTATCTAAAAACAAAAAAAGGAAGTATAAACCATAAAGAAATGCTTATTTTTGGGGGGAAGCAGGAAAAAAATGATAAAAGAACAGGCATAGAAGCTAAACTTCTCTGAATGTACCTTATTCAATAGATTTGACTTTGGAACCATGGAAAAGTTTTGCATAGTAATAACAAAGTCATATCAAAAATATTAAAGGTATTTCTAACACTCAAAAGCAAAACGATACAAATGAACCTAACTGTATATCAAATTGGTGACTTAATGCAGAGAAAATATATTTTAAATGACTTTAAAACACAATCATTTGACTGTGTATCCCTGGTGAGATCTGACTTATGGTGAAGGGAAAAACCTTCAAAAAGTCCTAAACTTTTCTCACTAATCACATTGTTAGTACTATAATTCAGGAACCATTATAAAGAGAGAAGGACAAAGTAAGCAAGCATATTAAAGTCTGAAGAACAAGGATTGCTGAGGAAGAGAAAAGAGATACTAACATAAAATCAAAGAAGTTTCATAGACCCCTGAATCAGAAACCAGACCAAATTAAGTCCCTTTGTTGTAATTTGTTGATAGGTTTCTCCTTCCTTTTTTCCCCCTTGTAAGCTATTTATTGAAGAAACTTGGCTGTCCGGTTGAATCTCCTACATTCTGGGTTTTTTGTTGTATCCCCATAGTATCATTTAACATGACCCTCTGTCTCTGTATTTCCTGTAAACTGATAGTTGGATCTAGAGATTGTCTAATTTAGGTTAAAATTTTTTGCAAGAATACCTCTTAGATGGTGGTGTGTACTTCTTTCAGGAGGCACATAATACCCAGTTGTCTTTCTTTTTGTGATATCACCTCATCAGCTACTCTGTTACCCTGAATTGCATTTCTTACGGGAAAGTATCTTAGGTCAGTTTCCTGGGAAACAGACTCTGAGATGAAGATTGCATGTCAGAGGCTTAAAAAGCAGAGCACTAGGGAACGACCCCATTGAGGGAAGCAGGGACTGGGTGAGGGAGGAGTTGAACTGTGATGGAGTTGAAAAGGAGGATTCACTCAGTCAGTCCCACAAGGAGCTTTGAAGCTGGGGTAGCCATTCGAAGTGGAGGCTGTGCCTTTGTACCCGCTCCCACTCTTACATCGACTAATCATTTTTCGTGGGCTGCCCCTAGGTTGAGGATGTAACCTTCGGTAAGATAGCTCCCTTTACCCAAAGACAATTCCTGGGGATGCTCCTGGCAGTTGAATGAGTGTCTCAGTCCTGAAGAGGGGATCTGGGTGGTGCACTGAAGTATCCAACACAAAAAGGCAGGTTAAATGCTTGGTTCTTTCTGTTTATTTACCAGATTTTAGATTTATGAGCTGGCTCCTTAGCATTCTCCAAAAGTTACCAGTGAGATTTTTTTTAACATCATAAACTCATGGATTTTAACATATTTAATGTGTTTGTAATCCGCTGCAGTAATTATTTCTGTTGATTTCCATCTTTACCCAGGGGAAACTTCCTCAAGTTAGCTCATGAACCCTTTGACATGACGCCCAATCCGTTTATAGGAAATACAGAGACAGAGAGTCATGTTAAATGATACTATGGGGATACAACAAAAAACCCAGAATGTAGGAGATTCAATTGGACAACCAAGTTCCTTCAATAAATAGCTTACAAGGGGGAAAAAAGGAAGGAGAAACCTATCAACAAATTACAACAAAGGGAATTAATTTGGCGTGGTTTCTGATTAAAAAAAAACTATAAAAAATTATGAAAGTATATAATCAGGCAACTTTGCACTCTCATTAGATATTCGATAATATTAAAGAAATGCTAGTGGTTTTAGGTGTGATTATGATATTGTGGTATTGTGAATATTTTTTAAAAGATCTTTATCTTTTTAGAGATATATACTGAAATATAGTAACATTCCTTCTACTTTTATACACATTTGAAATTTTCAATACAAAATAAAATAATACAGAAAAACAATCCCTTTGAATACTGAACAGAATGAACGAAATGCAGTGCCCAACATTTTCCACTGTGTAAAGTGGTGATTTCTTTTACTTGCCTTCAAATAATACATAGTAATACATGGTATTGAACTATAATAAAAGGAGCATAATGATAAAAATCCTTATTGATTTAAGGTTGAAACACAGATCTCAAGAAATACACGAAATAATTAAAAAGGTAAATTAACCCTAATCTCCTATATAAAAAGATGAGTGAAAAACAATGGCTCTTTTGAAGGGAAACGTGATTTTTTTTTTTTTTTTTTTTTTTTTTGCGGTATGCGGGCCTCTCACTGTTGTGGCCTCCCCCGTTGCGGAGCACAGGCTCCGGACGCGCAGGCTCCGGACGCGCAGGCTCAGCGGCCATGGCTCACGGGCCCAGCCGCTCCGCGGCATATGGGATCCTCCCAGACCGGGGCACGAACCCGTATCCCCTGCATTGGCAGGCGGACTCTCAACCACTTGCGCCACCAGGGAGGCCCGGGAAACGTGATTTTAAAGACACTAAATGAGCTACAGAATGAATATTTCTATAGAACATTTCATTTTATTTTTTCACCATGGAATAATCAGAACAGAACTAAGGAAAAAGGAGAGGCCTTCCATTAAAGAATGCCTGATAAGATACAGGTTACCCAATTAAATTTGGACTTCAGATAAACAATAATTTTTTAGTGTAAGTATGTCTTAAATATTTTTCTTTGCAAAATCTGGCAACTCTACTTCTAATTCCTTACCCTGTTTTTTTCTTTTCTAGACTTACTGAGATATAATTGACATATAATATTGTGTAAGTTTCAGGTGTACAACATGATGATTTGGTATATATATATAGTGAAATGCTTTCACTTATTTCTATAGTTGATTTTTTTCTTTCTTACCACCATTTGACTGCCTGTCCTAAAATGTTATCCATATGGTACTTCATTAAAGCAACTATTATTTAAAACCTCTCATACTGAGAAGTCAAGAGCGATTTCTAGCACTATCACCTTAAAGATGGCAGTTCTGGTACAGGTATTTAAGTTTGAAATATCAGCAGAAAAATTATCCCCTAGAGAATGAGGGATCTGGAAAGTGTTTTTGACAGGTCCGCCCCATTCTTACGCCAGCAAATGCTGCCACTTACTTGGTTCTCTCTCCTCCTCCCTTTTCCTTTGTAATAACACACAAACTGTATTAGTCAACCAGGTAATGGTGGTGGTGAGTGGGGGTTGATGAGGGCTCCACTGTACTGACTGCACTGACTCAACCAGACGTGGGAAAAATGGGAACCAGAGAGAAGTCCCTCAGTCCCAAGCACCTTAGTCTTTTAAAGATGATCCCATCTCTTCAATGTCTCTACAACTATTAACTCATATTATTTTCAAAGAACTTCCCTACAGTTTTCCTTTGTTACTCAGAAAAGGTCTGAAAGATAAAGGGGTTAAGCAACCGGCCAAAAGTCCCACACCTGGGTGAACCTTGTAGTCCTGATTTTCATTCTGGGATTCTTCGTAGCATGATTTGGAGTATGGCTGGGTTTTGCTAAGGTTAGGGATTCTCTCCAGTGGAATTCCTGTGACTTAATCGCAGTTCAGACCCGGCCTTGGATCCTTCTAAGTGAGGGGCTCACTCTGCACATAGCCTCAGACCCTCAGTTCATTCAGTCCTCAACACATACTTAATGAACATTGGACTAGCTATGAGGAAACAGTGGTGGACAATACAAAAAAGGTTCCTGCCTTCATTGAACTCAGTTTAGGAGCCAATAGGCAATTAGATATGAAATAACAAGGAAATGTGGTGACTATGACAGAGAGTTGTCAGAACTATTCTAAGAGTCTCTAACCCCTATGTTGGGGAAGCCTCCCTGAGAAAGGGATGCTTAAGCTGAGACCCACAAGACTAATAAGAATAATATAAGTGAAGGGAAAGAGGATGAGAGAGAACAGAAGAGTATCCCAAACAAGAGTATTCCAAAGACCTGGAGGAGAAAGGAGGTAACATGGGGGTGGAGTGAGAAACAGGGCAGGACTAAAACACAGGGATGCATCAGCCAGGTCAATGATGTTGTGCTTTTTCAAGCCAATACATTTAATATACTTGTTAAATACTTACTCAAGGGAGAAGTTGATTAGCCTGGAGAAGAAGCAGTGAGGAGAACGCAGGTGGCACCTCAGCCACTGCACTCTGGTCCTAAACATGGACACACTTTGGCCCCAAACCTGCAAAGCCTCTCAGCAAAATACAAGCTCTACACCTAGAAGGATCTGCCCTCCTTAGAAGCTGTTTAGTGACCATCTATTGTTGCTGAAACAAACTCCTTGCAGGGCCGGTCCCCTCTTCCCACTCACTACCCCAAGAGGTTTCTTCTTTTCTTGTTTTCTTTTTTTGTTTTTGGTTTCTTCTTGTCAATTTTAACACAGTTCAGGTCTCAGTGAAGAGTTCTATTAAAAATAATTTCCTCTATCTTGGTACACTTACATGTTTTGTTTTAGCACTCTTCCCAATTGGCTGGTTTTCCCCAATTCTGACTTTGTGAGAGAGACAGATGAAACTGAAGAATTGACAGGGGCCAGGAGTGGAGGATTTTGTGCAGGGTGTGCAGTTCACATGTAATATTTCCTCCAGCATCGCTCACTCATTGGGTGGAGTCTTCAGGTCCATGCACAAGAACACGTCCTGTCTCATGGCTGATATGGGAGCAGCAATGTGGAATGGAGCAGCGGTCCTCGAACCTCCCTGACCAGCAAATCAACGAGGCTTTTTAAAGTACAGATTCCTTGGTCAAATTCCCAACCTACTAAATCATCAGAATTTCTAGGGATAGGATTTAGGAATCTGTATTTTCAAAATTCTCCTTGAGTGAATCTGGTGTTAAACAATTCTGGGACTCGCTGAACTTTACTGTAAAAAGCACAAATTTCAGAGCCAGTAAAACCTGATGTCAAACTCCAGGTCTAGCATTTATTAGCTGTGTGATCTTAGACAAGATTTTTTGCCTCTCTGAGCTTCAGTTCTCCAGTTTTAAAAAAAAAAAAAAGAGGAGAAGAAAAAAGACATAACATGACTTAGCTCATATTTTTACAGGACTGAATGAGATCATGACTAGCAAGTACTTGACACAGCAATCCATAAGTGGTAGTAGTCACCTACCTTATCTTATCTTACCAAGATGCCAAGCTAATTCTGGTCCTAGCCCCACTTGCACCCCTATTTGCTGCCTTCCTGTATTTCCCAAGAACCTACTTTAACCCTCTTCCAACTCACCAGCAGCTTCCATGGGGAATGACATGAGATAATGGTTGCTGCCTGCTGAGAAGAGGGGCTGAAATTGAAGCCACAGAAAAAAAAGAGTCTGTCTACACACTTCCCACCTCGGGCACAAAGACTTTCCTTAAAGAGCTAGCTATCCCTCCTGATGACTGGATAAAGTTGTTATATAACGGCCAAGGTCTATTTGACTTTTTCTTGGACACAAGGGTCTGCAAACAAAACTAGCTCTAAAGTGGTAGTGGCTATATACTGTGTCCCTCTAATGACTGAGACAATTACTTCCAGGCACCTCCATTCATTATTAAGAAAAAAAGCTATACATGGAGACATATGTCAAAATTTTCCTTTAACATAAATACTTGGATTGTTTAGCACATGTCTGTCAGAATTTAAGTTTTAAACTCCTATTATTTCATTTTCCTCACAACATCCTTATGAATTAGGCTAAAGCACATTCTTTCTATTAAAAACAACATCTTTTCCTAATGGTAAAATTAGTATATGTTCATAAGACACAATTTGGAAAGTAGTGAAAATACTATATAAAGAAGAAAATTAAAACACATCTCTAATTACCACCTAGATACAATAAAATTAACATTTTGATGTATTTGTTTCAAGTATTTTATAATCATCTATTTTTTAAAATTGGCATAACAATATATAGTTTCTGAATCATGCTTTTTTACTCAACATTATATTATGAATTTTTAGTATATTGCTAAAAATTTTCAAAACTGACATTTTTAATGCTGACAATATTGTAGCATTTAAAAATTCCATAATTTATTTCCCTGTTGTTGACATTTGGGTCTCCCCCATTTCAGAGAATGGCCCATATATTTAAGTCTTCTTTACCCAACTGATGGACACTTTGGTGACTTCCATATCTTGGCTATTGCCAGTAAAGCTGCCATGAACTTAGGGGTGCGTGTATCTTTTTGAATTCGTGTTTTCGCTTCCTTCAGAAAGATACTCCAAAGTGTAATTACAGCGTCATATGGTGGTTCTATTTTTAATTTCTCAAGGAGCCTCTGAACTGTTTTCCATAGTCATAGTGGCATTTCCAACAAAATGCATGAGGGTTTCCTTTTCTCCACATCCTCACCAATACTTGTTATTTGGTGTCTTTTGAATGACAGCCGTTCTTTCAGGTGTGAGGTGATCATCTCATTGTGGTTTGGATGTGCATTTCCCTAATAATAGGTGATGCTGACCATCTTTTTATGTGGCTGTTGGCCATCTGTGTATATTCCTTGGGGAAATGTTTGGTCTTCTGCCAAGTTTTTACTTGGGTTTTTGTCTTTTGGAGGTTGAGTTGCATGAGTTCTTGGTTCATTTTGGATATGAACCCCTCTTCAGATATATTGTTTGCAAATACCTTCTCATGTTCAGTAGGCTGCCTTTTTGTTTTGTGGATGGTTTCCTTTGCCGTTGAAAAGACTTTCAGTTGATGGAGTCCCACTGGCTTATTTTGCTTTCGTTTCCCTTGCTTGAAGAGACAGATCCAAAAAAATATCACTAAGACTGATGTCAAAGAGCACACTGCTGATGTTTTCTTCTAGGGTTTTGTGGCTTCAAGCCATATGCTGAAGTATTTGATTCGTTTTGAGGTTATCTTTGCAGAGAAAAGGATCCCAGTTTGATTCTTGTGCATGTAGCTATCCAGTTTTCCCAACACCGTTTATTGAAGAGGCTATCTTTTCCCCATTGTATATTCTCACCTCCTTTGTCACAGAGGAATTGACCATATAAGTGTGGCTTTATTTTTGGGCTCTCAGTTCTGTTCCATGGATCTGTGTGTTATTTCTTCTGTGCCAATACCATGTTGTTTTGATGATTCTAGGTTTGTAGTATAGTTTGAAATCAGGGAGCATGATACATCCAGGTTTGTGCTTCTTTCTTAAGATTGTATTGACTCTTCAGGTTCTTTTGTGTTTCCCCACACATTTTAGAATTCTTTGTTCTAGTTCTCCAAATAACCCCATAGGTATTTTGATAGGAATGGCATCAAAACTCTAGATTTCCCTGGGGTGTGGAATAATTTTAACAATACGAATTGTTCAACTCCATGAGCATGGCATATCTTTCCATTTGTTTGTGTCATCTTCAATTTCTTTCATCAGCATCTTAGTTTTTGGAGTACAGGTCTTTTGCCTTCTTAGGTAGGTTTATTCCTAGGTATTTTATTCTTTTTGATGCGATGGTAAATGGGATTTTTCTTTCATTTCTCTTTCTGATCTTTTGTTGGTAGTGTATAGAAATGCAACAGATTTCTGTGTATTAATTTTGTATCCTGCAAATTTACCAAATTCATTGATGAGCTCTAGTAGTTTTGTGGTAGAATCTGTAGAATTTTCTATGTATAGTATCATGTCATGTGCAAACAGCGACAGTGTTACTTCTTTTCCAGTTTGGATTCTTTTTATTTCTTTTTCTTCTCTGCTTGCCATGTCTAGGACTTCCAAAACCATGTTGAATAAAAGTGGTGAGAGTGGACATCCTTGTCTTGTTCCTGATCTTAGAGGAAATGCTTTCAGCTTTTCACCATTGAGTATGATGCAGAGAGTTACTCAGAAATGTGCACAGATTTTCCCTAGACCCCTACTAGCAGTGGAAAAACAGCCATATCATGTAGTTCCTCAAAGACCAAGAGGAGGATTTTCATGGCTCTCACCGTGAATGTGAGGGATAATCACTGGAGCTGAGAAGCTGCCATTTCCTCCTCACCTTCCTCCTGCTCTGGGTTTTTTTTTTTTTTTTTTTTAAATAAATTTTATTTATTTATTTATTTATTTATTTATCTTTTGGGCTGCATTGGGTCTTCGTTGTTGCACACAGGCTTTCTCTAGTTGCAGACAGCGGGGGCTACTCTTCGTTGCAGTGTGCGGGCTTCTCATTGTGGTGGCTTCTCTTTGTTGTGGAGCATGGGCTCTAGAAGCATGGGCTTCAGTAGTTATGGCTCGCAGGCTCTAGGGTGCAGGCCCAGTAGTTGTGGTGCACGGGCTTAGTTGCTCTGCAGCATGTGGGATCTTCCCAGACCAGGGCTCAAACCTGCATCCCCTGAATTGGCAGGCAGATTCTTAACCACTGTGCCACCAGGGAAATCCCTCTGGGTTGTTTTCTCATCAGTATTATGTGGAGGAATAACATTAGCATCTTGAGAATATACCTTCAAAGGTTCCAGGACATCTCCCTCTTCCTGACCTTCATTTTTAAAACAAACATTACTGACAGTGTAGGAGGGTATGAATGAAGTTGAAATAGAGTCCCAAAGTGGTGGCAAACAGGAGTGAGGGACTAATTCAGACACCCTACAGCTCCCTTCTTCATTTCTACCTTTTCTCATTGTACCAAGTTCCCCAGTTGAACCATCTAATGATGATATCACTTCCTGGTTTTGACTCATAAAAAGAGACAGAGCTTCTCTGATTCTCAACATCCCCACCAAGACATTGGCCCCTGTATTTTAGTGCTTCCCCTCTCTTTACCTGATTTTCTCTCTCTCTCTCTCTCTCTCTCTCTCTCTTCCTCTCTCTCTCTCTCTCACACACATACACACACTCACACTCACACACACACACACACACACAGAGGCTGACTGATCTTTGATTTTCAGTAGAAACCATTGGTATTTGCCATTCTGCTCCGTCACACTGTTGAAAAGACTTACAGTATAGGAGCTACCCTGTGGCCATCTTTCTTCCATCTTGGCTTACAGTGTTACATCAAAGGGATTCAGCACAGCGTTGTGGAAAAAACCCAGTCCTGAGAACCTGGCAGCCCAAGTTCCAAGCTTTTGGCTGAGCTCTATTACTAACTTGCAGTCTGACCCTGAGCAAGTTGTCTGTCTTTGTAGTCTCATTCCATCTTTATTAGCTGATCTTGAATATTCCTTTCAGTCCTGACATGACAAACTTTTGAACAGTCTTGTTCTTTTAGATGCTTTTTTCAATCTCTTGAACCTCCTGTTTTAAAACTCCTTTCTGGCCATGAGACATCTTTGATTCCATACTCTGTACAGGTCCAACCCAAGACAATGTCTATAGGAGGGCTCCATCCCAGAGGTTTTTTTGTTGGCAGTACTGCTCTTGATCCAATTAACCAGAACTTCTTTCGTGGGTCCCATGCTTTAGAAGGCCCTCTTCTGGCCCTCCTCCTCCCCCCAACACGAACAATGGTGGGTCTGTGAGTCCAAGGATGTTTGACCACCTGTAACCTTCTTATCCTCTTCTAAACCAAGCTTTCCCTAACCAGGATGTCCAGAATTTCCTGCTCAAGAAACTCTGAGCCTACTTCCAGGGCCTGCTTGGGCTTTTGCTCCTCTCTGTGCAATTAGGAGCAGACCATATCGCCCAAAGTGTAGTTAAGAGGTAGTTGTTTGTATAGTTTGTGTTTGGAGTTATGGACCGAACTTGAATATGTAGGGTATAGTCTGCACACTTATACACAAGTTTCTTTGAGGTCAGTATGAACAGAAGGGTAAGTGGCCCACTTAGGGGGGATTTGTGAAAATAACCACTTGTGCATTCACCTCAGGCTCACAAATATTAGAGATGGGCCTGTTTGTGGGATACACTACCCTGAAAAGAGAGGCATACAGAGGTCAAGAACAGTGGCTCTTCAAAGATTCTGTGAGTTATTTGTGGCTACATAGACAGACTCACTAACCGGTATGAATGGGCAACAGAAAGAGAATGGGGAAGCTACAGACTTTTCACCTTTGGCTCTTGCTAGATGCAAGTTATGGACACAAAGGTAATTTATAATTTCTTACTGGTCTTCATTTTGCCAAACTAGAGTTATGAGCTTGTAGGCACAAAGTGTGATATTATATTAATAGTAATGACAATAGATTATTGAACTTAATCTGATTCCTATGTTGACATTATTTCTGTCTATTTGCATTGGTTCATTTTCCCTCAACTCCCTCCCTCACCAAAATAAAGGTCATTAGGTAAAGCAAAGCAATCTCTTTAGGCTGACCTAGCCAACCCTCAATTAACTTGTACATCTGAGACCAGAGTTGTAAGAAATGGTCTATTAACAAGCATGTTGATTCCAAACCTCTTTAACAATTTCTCACATCACAGCGTTTCTCAGAATTAGGAGTCAAGATTTTATAAATGTGATTACTGTACATTATATCCATATGATATTTCAAAAGGACCAAGATGGAAAAGTATGTGGCCTTTAAAATGGTTTTAGTTGTAATTCTAGTCAAGCCAAAAAAATTAGCTTGGGAAAATTCTACCCAGTTTACAAATTAGCTGGATGTCATTACACAAGATATTTACCCTCTTGGGGACTCAATTTCTTTAACTACAAAATGAGGGGGAAAAATTTTTTTAATAAAATAAAATAAAATGAGGGGGTTGGATTAAATGGTCTCTAAGTTTCCTTTAAAAAATCTAAGGTTTTATGGTTGCCTATGATTTTATAAACAATTATGCCTAGAGCTATTTAGCAGAGAAAACTGTAGAATGTGAAAACCTTTAGGACTTAGCTAAGAAATAAAAAGACCATTCATCAGGAAACGGGGTCAAGTTAGAAAGTAAAGAGTATAGTTGCCTGAGCAACTCTAATTTTAAAAGAAATTATTACAGAGTTAAACACAAGCCTATGCAGGCCAAGGAGAAGAAAAGAAACAAGAGCTCCATCTTTTCCTGTTGTTGTCCTGGAAGAGGAATCATATCATAACTGCTTAACTTTCTGGAACAAGGCAAAGTATAAAAGAAACAAACACACAATACCCAATTACAGGGTGGCTACAGCTATATCTGCTACAGCTTCTTTCCTAGAGGTTTTTTTTCTTTCCTAGTGTTTTAATCAAGTCTGAAAGTTTGAATGCCAACTCTCCATGGGTACTTCAGTGGCTACCCACAGCAAGCTAATTTTCCCTCCCTCTTTCAGTATCAGAAATCCTCTCCAAAGTCCTACAAGCACAATTCTATGCTGAAGTTGGTATTAATAGTTGGCGTCAAGCCCCCAAATCCTGTTAGTGATAATACGAGGAAGTAAGACATTCAACTCTGTTGTGAAACTAAATCATAATACATCAGACAAGAATATAAAACTACTTGGTCAGAGTGCTCAGCCCAAGGCTACAGTCAACTACTCCAGAGAATACAGAGGCCCCCAGAAGGAGGGGCCCTTTCATTCTGTACCTTCCTGCTAAAGAAGAAGTAAAACACTACACAGTTTGCCTTGGAAGTCTAACCATATTAAGAGAAACAAATCTCATACCTGACTTCCTATGCTTTGAAATTGATCAAAATGCAGGATATTGCAGGGGCAGGATGAAAAGAAAAGAGTAACAAAAGACTTGTAAAATCTCAGATCTGGCTAACCAGCTCTTGATTAAATAAAAATTGTCTGTATTTCTAATAGTTATAATAATAAAATCTGAAAATGTGGGTTATAGGAAATCCCTGGAGGTCCAGTGGTTGGGACTCGGTGCTTTCACTGCTGGGGTCCGGTTTCAATCCCTAGTGGGGGAACAAAGATCCTGAAAGCAGCGTGGTGTGGCCAAAAAAACAAACAAACAAACAACAAAACAACAAAGAATGTGAAAATGTGGGTTATAAATATATACTGTCAATGAATTTTCTATCATTTTCTTATGTTCAGAAGGTTATGTTTCCTGACAATCCAATTTGTTTCTGTACTTATGTTTCTGAAATCTGACTCGATTTCTTCTATGATATGTTTTTGCAAATCTCCTCTTCTTGTTAGACTATTTTGTTGAACAAAAAGAATGTGCTAACAACTGTGAGGAAATAGACACCCAGTATCTGTCCATTTTCTAACCTGCTTTTTTTTAACCTAAAGAAAATATCATTTCTCATTAGAAGTTAGAAATCCAGAACAAACCACTGAAATATAGGGCTTCTGTGAGTACTGAATAGAGAAAGCTCTATAGTGAAGGTCTGATAAGGAGGAGTTTAGCTATATTTGAGCTTTGGAAAAGTTTCATGAACAGTTGCTTCTTCAGGAGACTTCACAGTGCCTATAACATTGTGTATTTTATCTAACAAATACCTATATAGTGCTTTTTATATGCCAGGCCCTGTAAGTGCTTTATAAATATTAATCTCTGATTTTTCACAACAACCCTACAGAGTAGACAATATCATCATCATCGTCATCATCATCATCACCATCACCATCCCTGTCTTAACAGATGAAGAAACTGCAGCACAGAGAAGTTAAGTCATTTGCTCCAGGCCCACAGCTGATGAGTGCGTAAGTCCACGCTCCTAGCCACCACACACTGCTCCTCTCAGAGGAGCTCATTATTTGAGGTAAAGGTGGAAGCAGAGAGTTAGAAAATGTCCTGGGTGCCACAGCCCTTTAGCATATCACTTCCCTAGGGTGGAAACACCGCTTTAACTTCTAGCAACTTCCACCTCTTTAACCTGGAGATTCTTTCTCAGGTTTGTTCCTCTTAGATGTTCTTAAGATAAAAGATATGATGAAGTAAATACCAAAGAAGAATTTTTTAAGAGTAATCTCCAGGGCTTCCCTGGTGGCGCAGTGGTTGAGAGTCCGCCTGCCAATGCAGGGGACACGGGTTCGTGCCCTGGTCCAGGAAGATCCCACATGCCGCGGAGCCACAGCCGCTGAGCCTGCGCATCTGGAGCCTGTGCTCCTCAACGGGAGAGGCCACAACAGCGAGAGGCCCGCGTACCGCAAAAAAAAAAAAGAGTAATCTCCAGAATGACCTTGCTTAAGAAACTGAGATTAGTGAGGTAAAGCAGAAAATAGCAAGATATTAATGGTCTCTACCAGATATAAACCCTCTTAGTCACTTTTATCATTTGCCTAAAATTCAATAAAATGGTTTTTTGTTGCTCTGTTTATAGGTTAATATGAATGACTTCCAAGAGAAGGTCTAATAAAAAAGAAGTTATCAGTTCCTACAAAATATATACTTTGGCCAAAGACCTTAGAGAGCAAGGTCTTTCAAGTATTTACAACTAAGAAGTAGTACAAGGATGTTAATCTGAAGGATTATTTGTCATAATAAAAACTTTAAAAGAGCCTATTTACCATCAGTTACAGAATGGTTAAATTAAAGAAAATTCTTGCAATAGAACACAAAGCAATCATTAATATTTACATGAATATATATGTAACATATCAAGTGAAAAAAGCAAGTTGCAGAACACTGTCATGGTGTTATGCCATTTTTGTGGGAAATCAACATAAGAAACATTTGGTTTTGTATGTCTGTAACATATAGGCAGATTTGGATACAAACCTGAAAAAATAGAACACACCTCTTAAGAGTGGTTATCCCTGGAGAAAGTGTTGAACGGGGAGGGGTAGTGGCGAAAAGGAGATAAATTTTTATTTTATAGACTTTTCACTTGCTTGTGGTAGGTGAGATTCACTAAATGCACATGAATTAAAACACAAGCAAGCATATGGAAACCATTAAACAATTTGAGAAAGATTAAGAATCAATTATAAACTGTGTAGTAAGTCTGACCAAGTGAGCCATGATATATAATCACTTTGTGCACCAGTTTTTCCATAATTATGCATAAACTACTGTGCTAGCTTTACTAGACTTTTATTTTGCTTAATGCTATAGATTTTGAGGATTTATTTTCATTAAAACTTAAAGAGGAAAAAATTATACCTTCCAAAGACTGATAAGTCAATAGGTAATGCACTACTCTTTTACTTCTATATTTTCTTTTTAGAAACTCAAGTACACATTTACGTGGACCATCACCATACTGCAGACTGACTGGATGGCAGTGTGGTGTGATAAAAACAACACGGCCCAGAGTTAGAAGACCAGTCCAGATTCTATCACAGACTTCCTGGGTAATTACTGCCACTTAACGCCTGTGGGTCCCTATTCATTTCTCTTAAGAAGAATATATGATTCAAAAAAGCAAGGGAACAGTATCTCTCTTGGTTGATGAGCAATGAAATATATCTGCAATGCTGGCAAAAGCCTTGTTAAGCAGCTTACTAAGCGGTGCTGCATATGACATCTGAAATTGTTATAGTGTCCTCTTCTGGTCCCCAGCAGGTGTTTCTCTGATTCTTCCACGTTCTGTTCAAGTGTCATCTGTGCAGTTGTGAGTCACTAGAGCCAGCCTTTCAGCCCTCCCTGCCTCCCTCCCCTGCTCTTTCTCTACTCTGAGATACGAGAGAAATGCCAAACCCAGGCCATCATATGCTCTGCTGCCCAGGAGAGTACAACCCAATCTGTGCATTATAGCCAGAGTGATCTTTGAAAAACACATGCATAACCTTGCCATCCCCTTTAAAAGTCTTTATTATCGATCCCCACCATTTACAACCAAGTCCACACTCTTGGCCTGACATAAAAGCCTCTTTCTGTCATGGCTCCAGTCCACTTTTCCAGCCTCCTCTCCTGCCTTCTATCTCCCCACATACAAAATCTTCTAGCCATATGGAAATGTCTCCAGTTTTCTGTTTGTAGGTATGCTCTTAACAGAAACCCCACAGACCACAAGCATTTCAGAATTCATAACTTTTTAGATTTTCAAAAGGTAATCCCATGCATAGATAGATAGATAGATGTATATGTATATATGTTACATAACAGCCCAGATGGTCTAAGGCATCAACTCGTATCAAACACATAAATGTTTCTGCAGCAAACCTAGAATATTCACATTAAGTGTTATAAGGCCACAAATGGCCTCCGTCGGTTGGGGTCTGGTTTTGCCACTGAGCCACTGCCCTTGCTTCCTCCAGATCTATAATCCACCCTTTTGCACCTGCTCTGTGCCTGGGAAACTGACCTATCTGCGCTTCAGCCCCACACTCCACTGCCCCCAGGTTTCTAATGGGATGTAGTCAATGGGGAGCCCAGCAGGCTATCCAGGAGCCTGGGGTGTTTCCCTCTCCTGAAGGACAGTCATCTGGAGGCAGTTGCTCTTTAGGTAGTCTTCTTCCCATGACTCCTTCCTTCTGGCCTCCAAGAACCACTCTCTCCTCTTGTCTCCTAGGGACGTGTGTCTCGGGATCACAACTCTCCTGTCCCACTATCACATTCCTATCCCTGTGCCAGCACTCCCCCCACACCTTCGAATGAGTCTCTTTATTAAATCCTCTTTCAATGATCCCAATTTGAGAATACCATCTGTTTCCTGATGGGTCCCTGACAAATGCAGCACACCAATGAGTTCAGATTGAGCTAGGTGTTCCTGCCTAATGGATTAAGGAAAAGCTTTCAGCTTTTAGAACTTCTTGGATTTCAAAATTACATGTAAGATACTGTGAACCCATACAATCTACTATTTCTTTCTTCTGTTTAATATATACTGCTCCTTCTACCTGGAATGCCATTCTCTCCTTGTCCAATTGGCTAACTTCAATTTAGTCTTTAAACACCATGTGAACTTCCAGTGAACTTCAAGAGTGAACTATCCACTGACCAATCCCCTGTAGACAGCACCTCATCCAATAGTCCTGGACACTTGTAAAGTCCCTGGAACAGCCTTGGAAAACTTATGTGAGTCTGGGACTTGAAGGGAAAACACCCCACCCAAGGAAGTGATGGACTCACAAGTACCGTTACGGTTACATAGGTTAAATATATGACGAATGGAAGGCTTAACATTTCTTAGTATTGCTGTATGATTCAAGAAACACTGGGGAGTGCAGTCATAAATAACTAAAATTTAGTTGTTTTAAATTTCATTTATTCACCCTCTTGTACCAAAGACTCACAGACAAAACCCAAACAGAAATTTCTGAAAAATACTCATCCTTAGTATGTGCAATGCACTCTGGCCTTTTCTAGTCTGTTGTAGTCAATATCACTTTTTAAAAATATCAATCACACCCTAGAAATGGGTCATGCAATACACAGTGTGAAAGACACCAAACTAAACAGTATTCATTGACAAATGCTTCTGCACTTTGTCAAACAAAGAACCAAAATATTGTAACCATGCTTTAGTTTTTTGCCATTTATACTTTCAGGTTGTTTCCCCCCATTTTCAGTTATTTGCTCTCCTGAGCAGGGGGAGGAATTCCTGTGCTAAAGCTGGCTGACATCTGTCTAGAACCACAAGACGTGTGCTGACACAGAAACCAGAGCAGCGGGCAATCTGGGAGTTGGGGCTGTCTTAGCCAATTTTGAATATTTGGTCACCTTATCTGAGATTACATGTAAACTCACTTTTTCCAGTCTCTCAGAAGGCAGCTTGTACTGTGTAATTTTAAAAGAAATTTTTTCTGTGTTGTTTAATGATTTGCGTTAATTTTAAACAAGGGTTTATGAACTGTGAGCTAGTGCCAGGAAAATGTGGATCAACTGTTGCTTCCCTAGAGAAAGTAGCAGTGCTTTTAATAATAGATCCTAGTAAAGTATCTATAATTCTTCTACGACTTAAAAGGCAAAGCAAAATATGGATTGGGTAAAAGGACTTTTTTCTTTCTTTCTTTCTTTTTTTTGGTGTGTATGTAGAAAATATACACGATGTCTGACTAAGAAAAAAAAATTGTTCTAATTAGACTCTTGTTTGCATCAAGCCAGCATTCATTTAGGTGCCCTTGAAAGAAAAGGAGTTAACTATATGGACACTGTATCATTTAGGATTAACACTGGCTACATGTGACAGAAATCGAAAATAGTGGTAGATAGTAATCTTATCTTAAATAAGATAGTTTTAGCTCTCTTGTAACAAACAAGAAGTAGGAAGTCCAGAACTGGCATGGCTTCAGGATGTCAAAGGACCAGCGTTCTTTTCTGCTACCTACTACTGAGATTCCTGTCAATGCATATAAATTCTAGACAGTTGGAAGGAGGAAGCAAGGAGGAATTACACACACAATGTCCCCTACAGCCCATTAAACAGAATATCATCACAAGGCTGCATGGAAGGTAAAGAAATGTAGTCTTTTTAACAGGAGCTCAGCTAACAAAGGAGGAAGATGGCAAAGACAGATATTGGGGAAAACAAGGAGTTTTTCCCACAATGATACACGACCTGAAATTGAGAAAACTTTAGGCTTGATTTCTGCAGCCTTTGCCTCTCCTTCTCAAATAATCAGTCTTCTTCTTCTTTAGTCTATGGTTAAAGGGAATTACAAAGAGCACCAGTAGTTTATATAGCTTAGTTGATTACTTTGCCCCTATATGGCAGAGACTGCCATGTCAGGACAGCGTGTGGATGGCTGGAACTAGAGCCAATCAAACCCTAACCACAAGGCTGCGAAACAAGGTCTAGCTAGGAATCAGGAAGAGGGAAATGAATGCTGGGGAAGCAATCAACAAACATCTTACCACAATGTCTAAGAGGCAGTTCTACGTTAACATGTTCAAATCAAAATTCTTGAGCTCTCTGTCAATTTCCACCTCCAACGCACTACCATCCACCTAGTCATTTAATCCAAAAACCCAAGTGTAACCCTTAAGCCTTTTATTCCCCTCACTCCTCACATCCATCAGGATCAGCTACACAATATGTGGGGCCCAGTGAAAAATGAAAATGCAGGGCCTCTTGTTGAAAAATTATCAAGAATTTCAAGAGAGCAACAGCAAAGCATTAAACCAACTGTGGAGTCCTTCTAAGTATGGGGCCTGGTACAACTGCACATGAAGCCAGACCTGCATCCAATATAGATCCATACATTTTGTAAGCTCTACCTCTGTGATAGCTAAGTTTATGTGTCTATTTGACTGGGCCACAGGGTACTCAGACTTTGGTTAAACATTATCTGGGTATGTCTGTGAGGGTGCTTCTGGATGAGATTAACATTTGAATCAGCAGACTGAGTAAAACAGACTGCCCTCCCTAATGCTGGTGGGCCTCGTCCAATCAGTTGAGGGCCTGAATAGAACTAAAAAGAGTAAGAGGGAGCTCATTCTGTCTATTTGAGGTGATACATCAGTGTTTTCTTGCCTTTAGACTCAAACTAAAACACTGGCTCTTCTCAGGTCTTGAGTCCACCAGCTTTCATACTGGAATTTACACTATCAGCTCTCCTGGTTTTCAGGCCTTCAGACTCAAACTAGAACTGCACCATCAGCTCTGCTGGGTCTCCAGCTTGCTGACTGCAGATCTTGGGACTTCTCAGCCTCCATAATTACATGAGCCAATTCCTTATAATAAATTTCTTTCTTTTCTCTCTCTCTGTATACATCCAATCAGTTCTGTTTTTCTAAAGAACCCTAATACAACATCCAAAACAATTCTTAAATTAGTACACCTCTCTCTATCTCCATAACGATATCTCTGTATCTCTGGTTCTGGACTAAATGGTATTGGCCACTTAACAAGTACACCTGCTGAATAAAGACACAGACCTACTTAAGAATGGACTTGAGGATATGGGGAGGGGGAAGGGTAAGCTGTGACAAAGCGAAAGAGAGGCATGGACATATATACAGTACCAAACGTAAGGTAGATAGATAGTGGGAAGCAGCCACATAGCACAGGGAGATCAGCTCGGTGCTTTGTGACCGCCTGGAGGGGTGGGATAGGAAGGGTGGGAGGGAGGGAGACGCAAGAGGGAAGGGATGGGGGAACAGACATATATGTATGACTGATTCACTTTGTTATAAAGCAGAAACTAAAAAAAAAAAAAACAAAAAAAAAAACAAGTACACCTGCTTTCACTTTTGCCCCTGCTTCAGTGGTGTTCAATCAGAGAAGCAGAACCACAAGGATGGATGCACATACACACACACACACACACACACACACACACACATGCATATATAAAACAAATATATAACATATAAAAATATTTTTATATGTAATAAATATTTAAATATAATAAAACATATTTCAAATACAGTATATTTAAATATATAATATATATCATATTTTATAACTAAATATATTTATATAAATATACTATAATCTTTTATATAAGTATAAAAACTACAAAATTTATATAAATATATAAAATACACATATATGTAAAACATATATATATATATACACACACACACATATACATATGCATATGAATTTGTTATAGGGCTTTGACCTTACAACTGTGGAAGCTGATTAAACAGTGTACGTGCCAGCCCCAGGCTCTGGCACTTAAAGGGATGATGAATATAAAGAGGGAAATGTGAGCATCAACTGGAACCTGTAAGAACAGACTTGAACCTACAAAGACAGACTCGGAATTACTGTCATTCTCTCACAACCTCTGAGCTTCCAACTTTGATGAGAGTATGTGTCCCGCTGGAGAAGCTGATGCCCTTAGTCATGGAGCTAAATATAATCCTGACCCAGGGCTGAGCGAGGCTGAAGAAGAAATTCTGGCAGGACTTGTGAGCCAGATGTTGTCCCAGGCCAGTAAGGTGAGCCAGCAGATTACAGTAATGTGGGTGCATTGCAGTGGGGTCTTGTGCCCTGCTCTGACCTTCCAAGTGTAAAAGCAATAGGCTACTGCTTCCTTTCTGCCTTCCAAATAGTGTACAAAATGCTCCTTGTGAGGCTCACTACCCCTGAGCCATACAGGGAAGGGAATTCTGGGAAACATAACTCAGGTTAAGCTAATTTGACACCATAAAAATCCTCCCCAACCCTTCACTTAACTACAACATAGCAGCAATAGATATCACTTAAAAATTCAAATCAGACCAGTTTTTCTCCTTAAAGCCTTACAAATGCTTTCCCCTACATCTAGAATAAAATCCAAACTCTTTACCATAGTTTACAAGGCTGCACAGGATCTGACCCTTACCATTCTCTGAGCTCATTCATTTTGTACCACACCCTCCTTGAGCACCATTCCTGAGCCTTCTACTTGTTCCTTAAATACATGGAGGTCTTTACTGTCTCCATCTTCACATGGCCTTCTACTGTGTGTCTATGTGTCTCTCTGTGTCCTTTTCTTAAAAGGCTAATCATCACTGGATTTAGGGTTTACCTTAAACCCAGGATGATTTCATATCAAAACAATTCATTATATCTGGAGAGACCCTATTTCCAAATAAAGTCCCGTTCACAGTTCCTGGGGTTAGGACTTGAACATGTCTTTTTAGGGGACACAATGCAACTCATTACAGGTCTAATGAAAGATTCCTACTATGCGTGCTTCTTCTACTGGGACAGGATCCTTCAGGGATCTGAACTTGGGACTGACTATCAGGACCCCTAGTAAATGCTACATGCCACAAGAAATTTAGACATTTTCAGGGAGTGCGGAAAGGAGGATTTTTACATTCCCTGAACTATTAGAGAAATGACAGTTGGGATGTGGACAATAATTAAAGTTTTCAGGATCCAGAATTAGGAATTTATGTGACCACAAAGCTTCCAATGCATCCCCTGGGGTACACTGAGTAGCTGACTGCTTAACAATACTTTAAAATGTGGTAAACTGGATTTGTAAGTCAGATTTTTGACAATGTAACAGCTGGAAGGAGAAATGACCTTTGCGCTTGTGTTAAAACTTAAGCAGCTTTTGCCACAAAGCATTCCACGTTGCTATTAGAAAGCAGTTTGGAAAACTCAGGCTTGTTGAAGAAAGTTGCTGTAGGAGGATTTTAAAGCAAAACATCACAGGAGAAGCTCAGAACTTCCTGTGAAATTGTGAGTTATCCTTCCCGCTCCTTGCTTTTAAAGAAGTTATTCAAGGGGAGGAAGAGAGGGAACTGTTCAGGGTTAGAAATAAGGGTACAAATCCAGCCTAGCAGAGGGTGGAGCTCAGTCACCCAAGTTCAGATTTTTAACACCAAAGCCCCCTCATTACGGGGAAAGTGACTTCCTTACTTTGGATCAGAGAACATGCTAGAAAAATCCCTGGGCCTTAAACACGAACCATGACTACTGAATTTTTACCTAGCTGGGAAGCCAGTCCTAAACAAGAGATCAGTAATATCTTACATATTTGCCCCAGGAATCTAGCAGCCGCTGGAGACAGTTTTACCATCCACAGCACCACTTGGGGGTGGAGGCTAAGAAGAGAAGTACCTCCATATGTTCCCACTCTTGTGAAGATGGGTGTTTTTTGGTGGAATGTGCTTGTGAGAACAGTCTTCCAGAAATTAAGATCCAGAAACAGGAGAAAGGTCATAGCATCAAGTTCTCCTGACACCATAAACAAAAAGCTTAGTAGATACCATAGCTCTACCTTCCCTCCTTGGTTAGCCTAGACCCTGGTATTATAATAGTTGGAGGGGTCTCCATAGTCACTGACGGTCCAGTGGTCAGCCCTGACTTAAGGGTGAACAAATGTGGTCAAAGTCCTATGGGAATCCTGCCTGCTTTTAGGGTAACTCTAGAACCCCAGTGCTACTGAATTTGAACCAACACACGGAGAGTGGGGTAGGACAATGCTACCTCACTAGACCCAGAAATCCAATAGGCATTATCACCAATGGAGCTTTCGAGAAAATTTCCAGCAACGCTTTAGGATACTAGCCTATGAGGTGGAGGTGGTCCAACTACTTTAAGTAAAATACAGCTGTACTACGTTTTGCCTTCTGATTCCAAATGACCACTCCCCAACCCCAGCCACTGCCACCCTTCCCTCAGAAGCCATGCAGCAAAATATACAGAGATGGCAAATATTTTTCTCAAGGAAATACATGAGGAGGAGGAGAAGATTTTATTCACCAAAAATCCTCTTAGAAATATATGATGAGAAAGAGATTTTATTCACCAAAAGTCCCCTTAGAAAGGGAGAGCTTTCTTTGTTAGAAAAATTCTTTGAAAAACACTAATTCAAAAAGATGTATGCACCCAATGTTCATAGCAGCATTATTTACTATAGCCAAGATATGGAAGCAACCCGAGTGTCCACCAACAGATGAATGGATAAAGAAGATGTGGTGTATGTATACAATACAATACAATATTACCCAGCCATAAAAGAATCAAATTTTGCCATTTGTGGCAACATGGATGGACGCAGAGTGTACAAATACTGTATGTTTTCATTTATATGTGGAATCTAAAAAATAAAACAAACGAACAATTATAACAAAACAGAAACAGACTCACAGATACAGAGAATAAACTAGTCATTACCAGAGGCAGCAGTGATGGGAAGAGGGACAAAACAGATGAAGAGGATAAGAGGTACAAACTACTGGGTGTAAAATAAGTAAGTTACAAGGATGTAATACACAGCATAGGGAATATAGTCAATATTTTATAATAACTGTGTATGGAGTATAATCTATAAAAATATCAAATTATTATGCTATACACCTGAAACTAATATTGTAAGTCAACTGTACTTCAATAATAAAAAAAATTCTTTGATAATCGGGAGTAGAAACTGACACCTGAGGGATACAGAATTTGGTGGAATAGTTGCAGGTGACCAGATGGTTTTATTGGTTGCTCCACAGAAGGAGGAGGAAGAGGAGAGAGGAAAGATAAGAGGTGGGATGAACACAGCAGATGTAAGCTCTCTGCTAGGTCAATCACTGTGGGGCAGGAACAGGCTTTAACAAGCATTAAAGCTCAATGTGGGGGCTTCCCTGGCAGCGCAGTGGTTGAGAATCCACCTGCCAATGCAGGTTCAAGCCCTGATCCGGGAAGACCCCATATGCCACAGGGCAACTAAGCCTGTGCGCCACAACTACTGAGCCCACGTGCCACAACTACTGAAGCCCGTGTGCCTAGACCCCGTGCTCCACAACAAGAGAAGCCACCACAATGAGAAGCCTGACCACCACAATGAAGAGTAGCCGCTGCTCCCTGAAACTAGAGAAAGCCTTCGCACAGCAAGGAAGGCCCAATGCAGCCAAAAATAAAGTAAATAAATTTTTAAAAAACTCAATGGGAAAAATATTTGCAAATAATATGATTGACAAGGGGTTAATATCCTAAATATATAAACAGCTCATACTACTCAATATCAAAAAAACAAACAACCCAATCAACAAATGGGCAGAAGATCTGAATAGACATTTTTCTGAAGAAGACATACAGATGGCTAATAATGACATGTAAAGATGCTCAACATCCCTGATTATTAGAAAAATGCAAATCAAAGCAACAATGAGATATCACTTCACACCTGTCAGAATGGCTATCATCAAAAAGTCTACAAATAATATATGTTGGAGAGGATGTAGAGAAAAGGGAACCCTCGTACACTGTTGGTGGGAATGTAAATTGGTGCAACCATTATGGAAAACAGTATGGAGGCTCCTCAAAAGACTAAAAAAAGAGAATTAGCATATGATTCAGCAATTCCACTCCTGGGTATATATCTGGAGAAAACCATAATTCAAAAAGATACATGCACCCCAATGTTCATTGCAGCAATATTTACAATAGCCAAGACATGGAAACAACCAAAATGTCCATCAACAGAGGAGCAGATAAAGAAGATGTGGTATATATATACAATGGAATATTACTCAGTCATAAAAAAGAATGAAATAACGCCCTTTGCAGCAACATGGATGGACCGAGAGATTGTCATACTGAGTGAAGTAAGTCAGACAGAAAGACAAACATCACATGATATTTATATGTGGAATCTTTAAAAATGGTACAAATGAATTTATTTACAAAAAAGAAATAGAGTTACAGATGTAGAAAACAAACTTATGGTTACCGGGGGGGAAAGGGGGGAATAAATTGGGAAACTGGGATTGACATATACACCCTACTATATTTAAAATAGAAAAAACGCTTAGAGAGAGATTCTTGGGGGATACAGAATTTCAGTTTTTAAAAGAAATAAAGAAGGTACTTGGTATTTTAATTTTTTATATAAAAAATCATGGCCCCTACTTTCATTTGTATGTACTTAGAAGTGACTCCTTTGTCTTGGTACATGATATGTCATTGAATGAATGAATGATTGATTATATCCTTATTTTAAAGATGAGGAAAATAAGGTTTAAAAAGGTTAAATAACTTTTAAGGACACACACTAGTAGGTTGCAGAGGTAAGATACTAACCCAAATGCATGCCAAGCCATTCCTTTATTTTTCCTTGTCACTACTACCATATCTCCCTACAATGTTCTATCCTGTCCCACATTTTCTATTATTCATATTATACCTATTACTAAGTCCCTGTTCAAATCAAATCCCACCTATTCAATGAAATCTTCCAGATGACTCTTATTCACAGTAATTTCTCCTTTTTTTTTTTTTTTTTTTTTTACCAGAAAGTTCCTGAGCTAGCTCTCAGGGTAAATGGGGGAGGTTATAAGATAAGGTTTGTGGCCTTGGAGAACAGCTCATCCACTTGTGTTCCTCACTCCATATTCAGGCTCTTGGTGCAAAGGCCTACCTGTTTTGCAGGTAATGCACCCTCCATTGGTCCCCAACCTCAGGTAACAGTCTCTCATGATCTGCATATCTCTCCTAAGGACTTATGTGGCTGGTGATGGATGCAACTGTTTCCTTGGTTTGACTGAGCTGAGCTTCCACGAGAAGCTGCAGAATGAAGCAACTCTGAATAATCTGCATCCCCACCCTGGGATTAGCACTCAGGATACATAAAGCTTTTTCCCTCCTCTCTCCGTCTCTGTTTCTGTTGAAAGAAAGGGTTTCAACCTTTCCCAAGTGTGACTCTTCCAAGGTTGTTTCATGAGAAGCAAAAGCTTATTTCCTATTAGCCATTTCCTCATGTTATCACATGGAAAATAGACTTTTCATTGGCCCAACTTCTCCCTTTTCAAATAGAGGCGCATATACCAACATCAGAAATAACAATTTTTGTTGTCAGTGGTCCTTGAAAAGTAATGTAAAAAGATACTTACAGTTGAAAAACATGCTTGTTACTTGTTCTCATTTTCTCATCTCAAGCTGAGACATATACACTCAGAACCTGCAAAAACCACAATAAATTCTTCTCTAATGTCTTCTGTACTTAAAATCTTCAGTACATACCCAAGCATCTTATTCAGTAATAATGTGCCACCCTAGTTTGTAACTGCACTAAACATTTAACCCTTAATTGTGTCTACATAAAATGTTGAGATATCCACAATCTGAGAAGCAGTAGTGAATTAAAAGTGCAGGACTACCTGTGCTCAGATCCCACCTCCATCGTTTATCAGCTGTGCGAAGTTAAGTTCCTTAACATCTCAGTCTCATTTTCCTCATTTTAAAATGGTATCCTATCACTTCATAAAATTGTTATATTTAATTTGAAAATAGTAATTAATAAATGATAGCTATATGGGAGTTTATTATGCACCGGGCACCATGTTGAGCACTTTACATCCATCTCATCTAACTGTCAGAGAAATCTGAAGAAACTCAGAAGCAACTAAAATATACTGAAGGAATGAAGCTCAAAGAAGCTAAGAAGGTCCGGGGCTATCAGGATATTGGTAGAGCTGTGAGTGGAGCCCAGGTATGCCTGACCGCAAAGCCCATGTCCCTGACCCCTGCGCTATATTCTGACAACGTCCAGAGTGCCCAGGACAGGGCTGGCACAGAAAGGCCCTGATACATGGCGTTTTGTTTACCATGGGCCCTCTGACATTAGAGAGGACTAGAAGAGTGGTCTTTGAACGCGGGCTCACCAGTTTCCAGCAGGGCCTTGAGCCCACTGGTCAGGGCTACGTGGTCTTCCTAGCCGAGGACTGAGGTGAGATGGAAAATGCACCCTTCTTCACTCCTCTATTCTCTTCCCCCCACAATTGCAGGGTCGAGTGAGTGGCCCGGGGGACGCACTTCTGGAGCCCCTTTTTCCTCTGAGACTCGCAGGCTAGACGAAGCGACCGCGGCCCTAGGTTGGAGGGAGCCTGTTTCCAGTCGGACCGCGTCCGGCGGCGCTTCCGAGCTCCGCGCCTGCGCACTTAGCCCGTCGCCGCGCCGGCCCTGAGGACGTGTGCACGCAGCCTTCGCGGCTCCCGGGCCTTGAGATGCGCGGCTCGCGGGCCCGTGCCAGCTCCAGGTGCGTGAGGAGGATTTCAAGAACCCAGGTGTGAGGTGGAGCGATCCCCCGGGAAAGGTCGGGCCTGCCTCGGTCCCTCCAAGGTGCCCGGGGACCCAGAACGGGGGCGCCACGACCTCAGCTCCTTTGCTTTTCCCACTTCCCCGCCTCCTGACTGCAGCTCATGGGGAGCGGGAATCTCTGAGAGGAATTGCAAAAAACGATACTTTCCCCTGCAGTGGGTCGTATCACATGTGGCATTTTCCCCCCTCTCTGTGGCCAAAGCAGTTTTCACCCTTGCCTTTCCTTTCCTGGTGTGGGATTTTGCAGTCTGGACTCTGGCTCGACTCCTAGGTGCTTACTGGTTGTGGGCAATTAGGGCGAGGGCCAGTTGTCAGGGTCTGTGTCCTGTGCAATCCCTCTGAGAGGAAGAGGTGAGGGTTCAAGGTCAAGAGAGGGGGCCGGGGGAAGTGGGGCAGAAGAAGCTACAGAGAGGGAAAGGCTGTGATAAATGTCACCAGAGGTTATTCCGTAACTGAAAGTTCTCTAACTTTCTCTCAATTCTTGTGTTTCTTGTTCATTTACTTTTGTTATAGCCTCACCTTGTTTTAATGTTGTTCGTTAAGACTGGAAAACCAACAGGCTTTCGGCCTTGAAGTATCGTTGGAATTTTTTGAGATCGGTTGTCACAGTTTTACAACGGAGTGTATCTTGCTGTTGTCAGGATAATTTGGGGGTTGACCCATTGAGATTTACCATCTTTTATTTTCACTTTAACGTAGGAAAAATTATACACTGTTGGATTTGTTTCTGAAATATGACCGACAAAAAAGGTCATTTAAGAACACAGAAATCAGTAGAAGTGGGATTTGGAGTTCTATCAAATTACTGTGCATATGCTTAAGTACGCGTGGGACTGCATTTGGAGCTTGGGGATCCCTTAGCTGTCACTTATAAATAGCAGATGAGATCACTGCTTGCCACCAGTGATTCTAACAATATAGGGCTTCCAGTAAGTGCTTTCCCACATGGTGTGGACGCAACTGACAATAGTATCCAGTCTTAGTGCTAGTGTTAGTTGATAAGCCATAGTCTCTTTTTGGCACAGTAACTATAGGTAGTCAATTCCTGTTATAATCAGAAACGGTTGTCATGTGTGTGGTTCTAGTGTGGAATTTTTTTCAAGTGTTCCAAAGAAACTATTAAAGGAAAGAAGAAATACACAATAGGAGCTGAGGACCCTGGCTGCAGGCCAGAATCCTATGTGTGATCTTTCAGGCCCGACCATAGACAATCGCGTGGCTTTGCCTGGCTGGCCTCTTCAGGGGAAGCTGCTCTTGCCACACCAGACTTGTGCATGGCCAGTGCACTGCAGTTTTCTGGAGGGAGTTGCAGTCAAGGACTCACCCCTTCCCTCCCACTAGCCATGCTCATACTGTATTGCATTCCTGGCTCAGGTACTTCCATTCTGAGGGCCTTGGCCGAGGTACTTCCCAGGTGCCTCCACCAATACCTCCTTATTGCAAAGGGAGGGAAGGTGGAGGGGGCAGCCTTGACTGAGGTACTTTTCTCCATTTTGACTCAGGACCATTCCACTTTTAGCTCTTCCTTCCTTCTCCCCTGGCCCACAGGTCCATAAAGAGGCAGAAACCTTTTGTTCCAGCCTCCTTTGCAGAGAAATGATTGTGTGCATTGCATCCACCTAACCCTCACCTAGTGTTCCATTTAATCGACCACTGGGGAACCAGTACTTTTTAGCCTCTTGCTTGCACTGTTGCAGTAAGTGAATAAAGACTTGATTATTACTTGCAGTTTGGCTCATTGTCCTAATTGACACCTCAACACCTGATTTTGCCTGACGGGAATTAAATAAATTGCCAAGTTCTTGGCAATTCACTTAATTTTAATCCCCATAACTGCTGCTGTGTTAGCATTTTAGGGATTTGGAGGCCATTCACCTGTAACTTCTCTAACTCAGTGTTGTGAAAGTGCATAGTAATAGCATCAACAGCTGATTGTTGCTAACGTGGATATCTGGGTTATATGGTGTAGTTTATAAATTAATATAGTGGCTTGCAGTCAGATTATTTATTTGTGTGGCATATTACCTTTGGCCTCTAATTAGATTTTTCTGATAAATATTTTGGGGTTATATGGGTCAGTTGAAGAAAATTAATAATCCTTAGTAATCCTGTCTCATCCTATGGGCCCCAATCTTACTTAATAGATTACTTGGCCACTTTGAATAAAGTGATTGATTTGTTGTAGGTTCCTCTGTCTAGTGTGTAAAAAAGTATGCCAGGAACAGGTTTCACAGTTTTTTACCTCCTCCTATAGAAGTTTCACAAAACAGTATTTATCCTTACCATATGTTATGCAATCTGATATTTTCTACTCTATTAAACAAAAATGCTGATCATGACCCACTAAGGTGATTGCACAATCTACTAATGGGTAGTGACATGCAGTTTGAAAACCACTATGGTAAAACAACTAGAAGATAATTTGCTCAATAAATGATTTTTTTTTCTGTTTTTAAATCAGATTCCTGAAGAGAACCACAGTGGGTGTGTTTGTGATTTTGTGTTTAAGGTGTCTTCTAGGAGAAAATAGATAATAGCACACAGCATATATGTTGGATATTCACTAAATCATCTGACAAAAGAACACGGTTTCTGGTAGATTTATCAACTCTCTGATCTCAACTAGAAGATACAACATTAGAATGAGAGAGCTGGAACAGCTTTTTTTAATCTCTGGCTTCCTTATTTAAGGAAAATGCAGTAGAAGAAGAAGGATGAGAAGAAAATTGGCTTTTCAGTTAGGAGAAGATAGGGTATAAAATGGTTGTGAAAGTTCCTGGTAAGCTTTTGCATGTGTCCTACAGAGGTATATTAGGGAAAGTATCTTTATCTTTATATTAACTGAGACCAAAATGACCTTTTTATTCTACTGCCTGAAAAGTAAACTACACTCAGACTTTCAATTACTTAGCCATAGATAAGTATATAAGTAGCCAGTGTGTCAACCTCATTGCCTCTGTACTTGTCTTTTAGGACTTCTACAACAAAGTGGAAAGGAGAAATAAAAAGGACTGTACGTTTAGTATGTTTATCTCTTAGTTAGAAACCCTAAAAATGATATTAAGTAGATAAGGATAAAGTTTTTAAATTTGATTAGTGTTGAGCTAAATAATACCTTACATTTATACATTACTTCAGTTTTCCAACACATTTAGGTGCATTATCTCCGTTGATTCTCACAACAACTCAATGTGGTAGGCAGGCCAGAAGGCATTTTTCCTGATTTAGAGATGAGGAATCTATATTTCCTTCTTCTTGCCACCAAGTTCATATGATGGCAAATCCAGGACTAGAATCCAGGTTTTCTGGGACATTTTCTCCCAGTTGTTTATGTTATCTTTGTTGGTCCAAAGAAGTAACTGAGAGTAAATATTGCTAATCATGTGGCTAAGAATTTTGATAACTAAAATATTCCATTCTCAGATTATGTCCAAGGTATGCTATAATTGAATGCAGATATGTCTTATTTTTAGTATTATATTTTATTTCTTGCACTCTTTATCTTTCTAGCCCAATTTTTGAAAAATGACAAATCTACTTAATAGTGGACTAGGAAAATTGGAATTAAAAGATCTATTTAATGTTAAGAAATTCAACTCAGTCCCCTTTTAATGTATCATCTCAATTAATTAGAAATATAGCTTAAAATTATATACATTTTTAAGTATTTCTTTTAAAGACTCCTCATTTTTCTGTATGAGTGAAATTAGTTTAATGATTCTAAAGTATCTAAAATGGTATTAACTTACTTTTAAACACAGGAAAAGTTGAGGTTCCCTATTGCCTTTAATACCATTAGCCAAAGAACAGCTTAAATTATTTCTTTTCATATGAATAAGTAATTTTTAATTAATACATTTTTATTTTTAATTTTTAGACATCTGTGGAGTGTAAGAACACTATGGAGCTCATCAGAGTATATCACTGAAGAATATGATGGCTGAAAACAATTTTAAAATGCTAAAGATTCAACAGTGTGTAGTAGCCAACAAACTACCTAGAAACAGGCCATATATTTGCAATATTTGCTTCAAGCATTTTGAAACACCCTCAAAATTAGCTAGGCATTATCTCATTCATACTGGTCAAAAGCCATTTGAATGTGATGTGTGTCATAAAACCTTTAGACAACTAGTTCATCTGGAAAGACATCAACTAACTCATAATCTGCCTTTTAAATGTAGTATTTGTCCACGCCACTTTAAGAATCTGAAGACATTCGTGAAGCACCAACAGCTTCACAATGAAACTTACCAGAATGATGTTAAACAGGTCAGAAGACTGCTGGAGGCCAAGCAAGAAAAGCCAGTGTATGGAATGTATCATGCTCTTACCACAGAGGAGAGATGGGCATTACACCCGTGCTCCAAGCCTGATCCTACACACAGCCCTACAAAGAAAAAAAAGAATATTCACGTGTGTACAATCTGTGGCAAGCTGTTCCCATCACAGTCAAAACTTGATAGGCATGCACTTATTCATACTGGTCAGAGGCCTTTTAAATGTGTCCTGTGCAGTAAATCTTTTCGACAGTCAACTCACTTAAAAATCCACCAACTCACACATTCAGAGGAAAGACCTTTTCAATGTTGTTTTTGTCAAAAAGGATTTAAGATTCAAAGCAAACTTCTGAAGCATAAACAAATCCATGCCAGGAATAAGACTTTTCAGACTCTTTCATTAAAGGTGAAGAGTCCAGAATCAGGCCCCCTGCCTAATAAATTAAATGCAAAGCAGGATAGTTTTGAAAATGGTGATATATGTGAATCTGAGGAGAATAATCAACTTGATGTCCACTCTATTTATATTGTCCCTTTTCAATGTCCAGAGTGTGAAGAATGTTTTGAATCAGAGCAGACTCTCAGTGGACACAAGTGTTTTCCTGCCAGAAGTGGCAAAATTCCAAGCAGGCTCAAAAGAAGCTACAACTATAAAACCATTGTTAAAAAAATCTTGGCTAAGCTTAAACGTGCTGGGGGTAAAAAATTAGATAATTTTCGTTCTGAGAAAAAAGTATTTAAAAACAGTTTCTTGAAAAATTGTGATCTTATTTCTGGTGAGCAGAGCCCTGAACAAACCCAGAGAACATTTATGGGTTCTCTTGGCAAACATGGAACATATAAGACAGTTGGCAATAAAAAGAAGAAAATGTTGACTTTGCCATTTTCTTGGCAAAAGCACTTCCAGAGCCAAAATATGGGAAAAAACGTAAAAGGTATTCTTACACCAGAGAACGTGTTAACTATGGATAATTCTGTGAATAATAAAGATGTGTCTATCTATGGTTCATCAGGTGAGGAATTCTTTGAAAACTGTGAAGTGCTTCAGTGTGGTTTTTCAGTTACAAATGAAAACATCTATACTGGACATAAGATGTGTCCTTGTGACAAATGTGAGAAAGTGTTTCCTTCCGTATCTAAACTACAAAGACACTATTTAATTCATACTGGACAGAGGCCTTTTGGCTGTAATGTTTGTGGGAAATCTTTTAGACAGTCAGCTCACTTGAAAAGACATAAATTAACTCATATTGATAAGATTCCATATAGAAAATCTCTCTGCCAAGTAGAATTGGAAAATTTGAACAAACTTTTCATTCATCAAGGTGATAATGTTAACTATAGTGCTTCCCAGCAATGTCAGGCTCTTGGTTTTCAAAAATACGAGGTCTCAGAGTCAGATCAAACATCAGAAATAAAAGTTAAGGCAGAATCAGAGGATTTCATTCTTGGTACCCCCTATAGGAACAGGCAGCCCTGTCTCTCTAGTGCACTTCTGGAATCAGAGCAGAGCCATCATAGTCATTGTTGTAGTTATTCAGGGCGTACTGAGAGGAACGACGGCCTTCTTTACCAATGCAGTGTTTGTTCTAAAAGTTTTAGGTCCCCATCTAAACTGGAAAGACACTATCTAATTCATGCAGGGCAGAAGCCATTTGAATGCTCAGTTTGTGGCAAAACATTCAGACAGGCTCCTCACTGGAAGAGACATCAACTTACTCACTTTAAGGAATGACCACAAGAGAAAATGGTTGTCTTAAATTCAGTTATGTAATTGACAGACCCACTAACGTGTGGTCTTTCTGGTGACCTTGCTCTTTAGCCTATGTCATTTATAATGTATTTTTATCAAAAGGCCTGCATTAGATTGAATGATTTCATAGGCAGTTGCTTGTCTGCATAGTCAGAGGTAAGATACATAGAAATGTAATACGTTTTAGGAACAACCAAATTAATTTTTAGGGGGAAGAACATGATTTGATGCCATAAAGCAAGTATTTGTTTTATTTTAACACACACTCTGGCTGTATTGAAAATGTTGTAAATCCATGATGTGGTACAAATAATTCAGCCTCATTTTTAAAGGAATTATTCCTTAAGACACGCCATGTCCTTTTATATATGCTCAAAAGACAGAGGCAAAAATTGGTTTTTGGCCACTACAGATAGCCCCACTATATTATTTCATGTATTTTACACCTATGGTTCAAATTCCATTGCAAAATTTTTTCTTACAAGCTAAAAAATATAAAGGCAATAAAAGTGAAAGTGGATGAGAAAACAATAGCATTATTGTCATTGTTCTTTTCCAAGCTGTTTATTCTTAGGACTCCGGTAGCTTCCCCTCCTAGTCTATAGGTGATTTGAATTGTTTTTTTGCCCAGCCTGCTGTTATCTTTACCCCCAAAATGTAAACGTAGGAGAGAGGCTAGGATGCACCTGTATACTTTTACCATGTTTACTTAGCAGGAATAATGTTCAAGTGCCATAATCTGTTTGATGATATGTATGCAGTGTCATCTTTTCAGAGGAATGAATGCAATTCATCTACATGCTTATTAATGATTGATAGCAGTAGTTGTAGACTTAAGGCTCACCTGTAGATCTGCATCTCCATAAGACTTTTACATTTACCTTAGCAAAACTTTCTTTTAATACCCCTTTGAGTGGTCCTATGACTAAACTAAATATTCTATTAAGTTTGATCAAACGGCAGTGACTAGGTCTAGTTCTAGTTTTTATTCCTGTTTTTTTGCAAGATTCTAATGCTAAAATATGTTATTTTGATCATTAGTAAATTGTTATTTTAATTAGTAAGGTAATCCCGTATAGGAATAAGATGCTTATGGAATTGAGAGTATCATTCTAAACAGTACTGTCATGATTTGGGGAATATTTAATCAAACTGTAAAAGGCTTGTAATCACACATTGTCCTTCACATTTGCCATTTTTAATAAAATCTTTAAGAATGACATTTCCTAGCAATAAGAGAAAATAACCATTATCTTTCTAAGGTGAAAAGAACAGGTGGGTATTTATCCCAGCACTCGCAGATCTATGTAGTGACAAGCCCTCTACTGAGAATGGATAAAGGAACAATTTTACATTGTACTGTAAGAATTGTCTTTGTTGGTGGGGGGAAGGGGGGGAGGAGAAGTCAGTCTGCTTCTTTTACAAGTGAATTTTGAGAAACTTGGGTTTAATTCATAGAGATTAAACTTAACAGTACAGATAAAAGCCCAACGATGTACAAATGTGCAGGAGAATCATGTGTTTTAAAGAATAATTTCTCTTATGTTTCCTTGAGATGTGTTCCTCCAGTGCAAGCAAGGTGATGTTTTATAGAATTTGCTTTACACAGAACTTTTTAAGAACACATCTATTACATAAAAGCAAGGGATAACTAGTTCATGTTTTCCAAGAATAAAGGTTCAAGGGTTTTTTCTTTAATATGTCTGAAATTATATATTTGGGAATTTTCCTAAGCTATTTATGTAATTTTATTTGAAGTTAATGTCTCATATACTCCTTTCCCAACCCTAACAGGAGAATCCTAACAGTGTTGTGCGTGTATGATTATTAGACTTTATTTGCCTAAGTGATACTACTATACATTTTTTTTTGGCCCATGCCTTTTTAAGCTGTTTCATATTGAAAGTTGGAATATTGTAAAAATTTTGTCGAAGAGGTACTGTAGTGCTATTTGAAGTACCTCTAACGAAATACTTATTTACTTTTATTATCACTACAAGCTGTGGAAACTTTATAGGAATGAAAATAAACTGTATACATCCATGATAAACTATACTTCCATGATAAGTTTAAACATTAGATGTTAAATGATGACTTGCTGCATGCTAGAACTGTTATTATTGTTGAATCAATTGCTTTGGTTTTCTGAAAAAAATAAACTTTTAAATATCTGAAAAGAAAATTAGAAGAATTTTTGTTTGGGTAATTCCAGGCTGTAGCATGATTATTTACCGAAGTAGTTTGATTGACTGAGTTAGTGAAATTATTGTTTCTTGTTTTGTACTGCAGTAGGGCCTATTAGGACAAAATGTGTGCTGAAGGAAAGTAGATGGTGATTCTTGAAAAATTTAAATTTTAGAATATTTTAAAAATAAAGTTTCAAATTACACAGTTTGAACTTTTTTAAAAGGGAAAATCACATAATACAGGAACAAGGTACTGATTGCCAAACACTTTCCTGGGCCCACTCCAGTCTACCTTCTACCTTCTGAGCTTTCTACATGGCTAGTTAATCGTTTACTTCCTTGTTCATGTTAAGTTTCTTTGATAGGTCCTTATAACCTACAAATGGATATGTTAACTCCATTGCATGTCACATGATCTATCTGCTTATCCATTTATCTTCCTCCTTGGCCTCCCTCTCCAGATTTGTACTAAAGAAACATAAAATTAGTTCCTCCAATACATATTCTTATTCCCGCTTCCATCTTATCTATGTAGTATTAATTTAAATTAGATACAAACTGTCATACTGTATTCAAAGAAGAGATTTAGTTGAGCCAGGTTTTATTTGTTTTTAGTCCATGATTATGGAAGAAAACTAAAGTGTTTAATTTGCAGAAAACCTTTCAATTTACATTATGTGAGATAACCAATGAGAATTATAGACATTTTTAAGGGATAGCACCAGTGTTTGAAGTCTGCATATCCTATAAGAATCCTTTGTTAGAAGTGAATTGTCAAGGGCTGTTTCATGCAGAATATCTGCTCTTTAGAAGCAGTGAAAGGAAACATTTAATTCCTTTCTTGTTGAGATTTCTCCTATTGCCAGTTAGAAGGGCTTAGAATTTCAGGGCTAACTGCTAGAATTCTATTAGCACTATTCTATTAGAGAACAAAATTCTATTAGAGGAAAAAAGATAACTGAAAAAGAAAAGTGGTACAATGGTATTATTAAACAATATGGAACATGTAATACTTTGCATCCATATTGGCTAACTTCTATTCATTCTTTGAAGTTTGAGTTTAAACACTGCTTCCTCTGGAAGCCTTTTTGATTTACCCTAGCACTCTATTCCCTGTGCTCCCACTGCTTTTTTTTTTTTTTTTTTTTTTTTTTTTTTTGTGCAGTACGCGGGCCTCTCACTGTTGTGGCCTCTCCCGTTGCGGAGCACAGGCTCCGGACGCGCAGGCTCAGCGGCCATGGCTCATGGGCCCAGCCGCACCGCGGCCTGTGGGATCCTCCCGGACCCGGGCACGAATCCACGTCCCCTGCATCAGCAGGCGGACTCTCAACCACTGCGCCACCAGGGAAGCCCTCCCACTGCTTTTTGTTCATAACTCTATTAATCGTCACTGTTGACTAGTGGTTTTTAAACTTTAGTGTGCACTAGAATCATCTAGAGGGCTTGTTAAAAGCATAGATTGCTGAGCTACACCCTCAGAGTTTCTGATTCAATATTTGGAGTTGGTCCTGAAAATTTGCATTTATACAGGTTAGCTGTTATTGCTGTATTGAAACTATAATTTGAGAACCATTGAGCTAAACTACATGTTTCTGGAAAGCAAGAGAATGCATGATTTTATGTTTTATACATAAAGTATAAAGCAGTATCTGTAATGTTTTTACATCCTCAAATATATACTGAATGTATAAAGGAAGAAATGAATGGAGTCATTATTACAAACTCTTACCTTCTCTGTAAATCTATAATTTCATTTAGAGCCTTTCATTCATTCTTGGAATGAGTTTGCCTTCTAAGATGTTGAGATCAAAGCCAATCCAAAACTTTCTAAACGTCCCTCCTCTTCACTCAAAAATGTCTCTCTTCACTCAAAAATGTCTATCTTTACTCCTTACTTTTCTCATGTATCTCAGAATAATAATGTTCTTCCACTTTTCTGAAGCTAGCTTTTCCTTGCTCTCTTTCTCCTTCTGGGAGCTTCATCATTAGTCCCTTCTTTTTTCTGGTGGTTTTAGTTTTTCCCTCTCATTGGTTCCTTAAAGAAAATTTCATGTGTTCCTTATTCAGTTACGATGGTTTTGGCTGCAAGTAGCAGAATGCCTGACTCAAACTGCTTCTTGCAATGGGGACCTTATTGGCTTATACGACTTGAAGTCCAGCAACTAGATAAACTCTAGGGTTGTTAAATCATATAGTTGACTCTGGTTCCTTCCATCTGCTCTGCCTTTCACAATGACAAGATTATTTTCCTTATGGTTTTAGGATGCTTTGTTTGCAATTAGGGCTGCATGCTTCCTTCATGGGGGGAGGGTGGGACAGTGAGTGAATGAGACACCCAGAAACTCCCCCAAGAGCAAAGCTAAGTTTCCTAGAAGTCTACAGTGAACACTACCTCTCTCACCTGCCAGAATTGCTTCACAGCCACATTCCTGAACCAACCACAGATAAAGGAGATAGAATTATGTGGAGCTGGACCTGGACCTCAGCCTACTTCCTTCAAGCACAAGGTTGCCTGAAGATAATACAAATACTGGTCAAATTTGAAGTTGCATTTGGAAAGAAGGGAGGAATGGATAGGCAATCAAAATTTCCACTGCACCAAGCTTAAAAAGAGATAGCAGTTGGGCCAAATAACTTTAGTTTTACCTATTATTTTGGTTACTGTTATATTTTACTCTTTGCCTTTTAGGGTCAGAGATATTGAAAATTCATTACACCTACTTCCTCCATTGCCTTTTCGTTCATTAGCTTCTTAGCCCTTTTTTACCTAGTGTTTTCCTCACCACCTCTTGGGAGCTGTTCTATCAGTGATCATTGTAGTAGGCATTGTTAGTTGCAACCACATCTTCTCTCTTTCACTGTATATCAGCCAGGTATTCTGGGTAGGACTGATCTTAACTGCAGCTCCAGCAATGGTCATGATCAGTCTAACTCTATCAGAATATTCATCATGACTTAAAGGGATGGGTAACGCAAGACTAAGCCAGTCAATGCACAATGCTACCTTAGCCAGAGTAATTGGCCTGGAAGAACTGACCTAAGTTGATCTGATCAGAGTGAAACCTTGTACTTATTTCAGTGATTGAGGAAGAAGAAGTGAGTGTGGAGAAGTTTTCTCCGTTTAGGTACCATGAAGAATGCTAGTCTGGGGATGAAGTCAAAACACAAAGCAGAGCAGGGTGGGAGTAGTAGGGGGAGCAGTGCCAAAAGAATGGAGCTGGAAGCCTGATCAACCGCCTGAAGCCTAATTTATCTCTAGACTTTATTTATACCTATAGATTTCCTTTACTTTAAAATCAATTTGAATTAAATTTTCTTTTTCTTACTACAACAAACTGATAATGGTCACCAGTGGTCACCTAATTTCCAAACCCATGGACTTTTTGAAGTTCTTGTCCTTTTAGATTTCTCTGAAGCATTTGACACTATTGACAATCTTGTGTTTGGAAACTCTTGATTACCTGGTTTCTTTGCTTTCTCCCTTCCTTACTTACAAAACTCATTACAGAAAGCTTGTAAAATAAAAGTTATAAAATGAACATATTATAATTTTAGGATGTCCAAAACCATCATTCAAAAACTTGGCTAAGAGAAGTGATATGAAGAGAAGAGAAAGCAGGAAAAAGAGAGAGGGAGAGTTTGAGAGAGAGAGGAGAAAGATGATGATACTGCATTTTTTCAGAAATCTACTAGGTATTATAAATTAGAACCTTTCACATAGTTAGATCCACATATGATCTGGAGCTTATTGGCTTAATATCCTCTTGGCCACAAAATCATAAGGTAAATTACAAATTTAATAAATGTTAATTGGCAAATAAATTGCTCATCACTGCCCAGATCTCCTCCTGCTACCTCAGACTGTGTCTCTATATATTGGAACTATCTTTTCCTTTTAAAATCTACTTCTACCTTCTGTCTCTACTCTGTTTCTTCAGTGTCTTCCATGCTTATTCCTTCCTCTTCAATTTTACTTCCAGAACCC